>NC_137340.1:38531084-39238584 GCF_965287045.1 Carcharhinus amblyrhynchos
TCTCAGCCTATTCCCCACTATTAACTCCCCAGCCTCATTTTCTGAAAGGCCAACATTCATTTTAGTCACTCTCTTATTCATATACTTATAGATGCTTTTGCTGTCCATTTTTATATTTAGCACTAGTTTTTTTTCATAATTTACCTTCGCTCCTTTTAAACTAAAGAGCAAAGAACAAAGAAAATTACAGCACAGGAACAGGCCCTTCGGCCCTCCAAGCCTGCACTGACCATGCTGCCTGACTGAACTAAAACTGCTTACCTTTCCGGGGACCATATCCCTCCATTCCCATCCTATTCATGTATTTGTCAGACGCTCCTTAAAACTCAGCATTGTATCTGCTTCCACTGCCTCCCTCAGCAGTAAGTTCCAGGCACCCACCATCCTCTGTATAAAAAACTTGCCTCATACATCTCCTTTAAACCTTGCCCCTCGCACCTTAAACCTATGCCCCCTTATTACTTTTTTAGTTGATCTTGTGTTCTAATATCTAAATCAGAAATGTAAAAATAATTGTTCTCAAATGCTGACTTGCTGCGTTTACAGTGTTTTCTGTTTTCACTTCTGATTTCCAGAAATTGATATACTTCTAATTGCTCCTTGCAGCTCAGAATAACTGCCTACCTCAGTAACTGTTCCTGTGTTTTTTTCCTAAACTAAACTGAAAAATTTCAAGCTTTGAAATCCATCAAACATTCCTGTAATTTCCCAGTGGGGTAGCTTTTTATCAGGGTTGCAATTTTATAATCTTGACTAGTCATTCAGCAATATTGATTAATCACTGGCAATATGAAGTAAGTCAGTGTCCCTATTAAAAACATTCTGTAGAAGGGTTAAAATTATATATACAGCAATTGGCATGTTGAACTATGGAGCCAAGCAATAGTGTTCAAGTATAAGGAGTCATATCCAGTTCTGGTAACTGAGATTTGAGGTATAAAATCAAGACTGTTCAGAGAAGGAGCCATGAGGCTAATACTGTTTGTTAGAAGTCTGAGACCTGAAGAAGTATTACAGAATGTGGGCTTCTCAGCCTCAAATGGAAGCAGATGAGGGATGCAAGGCAAAAAATACAACTGCAGAGCATTTAAAAAGGATAATTTATCACCAAATAAATATGTATCCATCTGTATTAAAGACTTGCACAGAACACATTACAAATGTGAATTATTTCCTGCCATATTTTAACTATTACGCTTTTAAATAACCTTTGATTTTCCATGAGCAGTGCCATAGGAAGTCTATGGCGTTTGTAAAATTCTAATAAAATAAGCTTTTCAAAACAATCATTTGAATAGTTTCTAGTTGTTTTCTATTGATGCCTGTTTCCTACAGTCACAAAATGCTGCAGTTGAGGAGAGAGCAAATCCTTTAATTGCGTAAGATCATCAGATTAATCAGACATCACCATGTGGTCCTTTCTGTCAATTGCGTCCTTAAGTGGCAAAAAGCAAATGTTTACCAAGTGCTGCAAGAGCAACAAATATATTGGTAAAACCTTCTAGCTAGAAACACCACAGGTAGCATGGGAACTTTGTCTTTTTCTACTGAAACATTTCCTATCTCTGTTGGAGGGCTGGTGTACTCTCATTCAAATAGAGTCAAGCTGAGATAACTGCTTTCCATAAAAGCAAGAATGCCATCTCTTCGACATACAGCTCACAAAGGATCGAGGGATCCGTAGGATGTAAGGCTCAGCAAAGGGTTATAATTCCTGCCCTATGACTAATGCAAAACTATTCCTTTTAGGTCTCCTTTCCATCTCCTCCACTACAGCAATCAGGAGTCACTACTGCTACAGCTAGATTTGTCTCAAGAGGTGAATGCTTTTGGCTCCCACAAGATAGAATTAGTTTTTCTGGTCATAAGAAGGCTGACCTCACAGATACTTGGAAAACCATTGCTACAGATTTCCTATTGAAGATTTAGTCTATTCTTGAAGTTATAAAACCAATGCACAGAGCAGACCAGACAAATCCTGAATCCGTCTTCTTTCTTATTCCAAGAAAAATTAAAATTGAATCCAATCCATGGTCCCCACAAGTGAGACATACAAGATCCAAGCTGACAAGAAAAGGCATTGTACCTGATCTTGGACTTGACCTGAAGCTTGACTTAGCCAAAAGGCTGAGTATTGCACCCCAGCCAGGTAATCATCAGAGTTTCCCAGGCCCTCTAATTGTATTTAAACCAGATTTAGATCCCTATTTAAATAATTTATGAAGCTCCGCAGCAATTTCCAGCGTGGAGCTGACAGCGCTGGAAATCTAGTGCTGGGAGACATGCTCGAGGCTGGACGCCCAGTGCAGATTGCACTACTCTGGCTCCGCTGAAATGTCCTATCCCACTGTGCTAAAAAAGCAGCAAAGTGGGATGGGAGAATTGCCCCCGGGATGTTCTGCTCATAAATTGATTAAAAATCTGTAACTTCCACAGAAATGTTCAAGTTCTTTTCAGAAGAAGCTACCTGTAAAGGTATTAATGTGGTGGGGGGGGGGGGGGGGGGTGCGGTGGAATGCTATCAGGTGCATATGAGATTTCAGATGAGATAATCAAACCCAACATCCTGGAGGCAATAAAAAATAATGTGATATTTGGACAACAATTCAAGCTCAATAGGGCTCTCACAATCCCTCTTTCAAAAAAATTAAATGGCGGTCATTGCCAGATTAAACAGATACTCTGCTCAGGTAGACAGCACAAGGAATCAATTTTGATTAAAAACTGAGACAAATCCTGGAATTTTACTGCCACACCTGTCCCGGAATTGGGGCAGGCACGGCTTATAGAACGGAATTCTGCATTGACCTCAGGTGGAATTTTACAGGTTTTGCCCCAGCAAGGTCGTAAAATACTGGTCAAACTCAGGTGCTAGAGTGTCAAGAGAGGTTAAAAAAGCCTTAAGCTTACTGACAGGAAGCAGGAGAATAATTCTGTTTAAGTTAATTGGAATAAGACCATATGTTCACACAATATAAATGATACCGATTGAGTAAATTGATGTCAATCACACCTTGATTTTTGGCAAAAAGGGACATGGAAACAAAATGTTCAAATGTGATTATTGCTCATGTCATGGATAAACATCAGGGTGGATTGGTTGGGACCGTACAGCCTCTTCCAATGTTTTAGCATCTATGCAATTGTGTGAAATGTATGTGGAATGAAACATTTTGCAATTCACTTTGATCTCATATTTCTCATCTCATGCTACTCCTTGGAGCATAATGAGAAAAAAGCACCAGCATCATATAAGCAAAAATCCCAGCTCCACTTCACCACCACCTCTCTCCATCACTGCACTGTCTCTAAATGATCACACTGCCAGCCCAACATCTGGCAGAAGTTTCGTGCAATTAAATATTAGAAAAATTGACGGCATTATCTTCAATTTCTGTCACAAATTCTATTCCTTAGTCACCAAATCTAATCTATCCTGGCAATTGTCTGGGACTGAACCAGACCATTTACAACTAGTGTCCGTTTGATTCCCAGGTTAGTCTTTGACCATGTATCCCTGCCATCACATAATTCCATCTACATAACATCACCCAACGCTGTTATTGTCTCAAATCACCTGATGTTGAAATCCTCAACCATGCCTCTGTCATCTTTAGAACTGACTATTCTAATGAACTTCTAAGCAGTCAACGATGTTTTGCCCTCAGTAAACCTGAAGGGGCATCTATTGCCCATCACCATCACCTAACCTGCAAAAAGTCCCATTTATTTATTACTCTTGTTCTCACTGGTCTAGCTTGATTCCAGGTTACGCAATGCCTTGATCTTGAAATTCTCGTCCTTGTCCCACCTTGTCTCCTCCTGCCAGACATATCTGTGCTCCTCGAATTCAGGCCTCTTAAACTTTGCTGATTTTACCCTTTCCACTATTGGTTTCTGTGTGTTCAGCTGCCTGGCCCTAAGTTCTAGAATTGCTTCCCTAAACCTATCTATATCACTTTCCTCCTTCAAGACGCTCCTTAACACCGACCTCATTGACCAAGCTTTTAATCATAGATGTAATATCTCCATAAGTGGTTCGGTGCCAACTTTTCCATTATAGTGCTCCAGTGATGGATGTTTTAATTATGCTAAAAGGTATATTTATATAATATATAATTGCCACTCCTCCAATCTCTTTACAGAATTACAGTATCAGCAAATATATGGCAGCATAGGACAAGCTCTTTGAAACTTAGACTGCTTAAGGGAACCCAAGAAAATGTTTATGGCAGACTAAATTTCACCTGCATCAGTGACTGAATGGGACAATGTTAGGTAGGTGGAAACAGGTCTCCAATTATACACAACTTGATTACAGTTTTAGCCACAGTGGTTTTTATAACAATTCCTTTCACCTTTTTATGATTGTGCAGATATATAGCTGATTTTCTCTCCCTTTAGCCCAGGAATGTAGCAGGCTGGATTGAGGTGACCTAGCATGGGCCAAGAATTGGACCTGGAACTTTTTTTGTCTGCACAGCTGAATGTCAAATTGCACAGTGCATCTATCCATGCAGATATTGGCAAAGCACAGTAATATTACCACTTTGGCCAATTCAAAACATATGTATTAACAACCTGCTATCATTATCCGTTAATATCTGCAAAAGACAACTGTAGAACTCTCCTACTATGCTAGTGGCCAACACTAACTCAGCAAAAAGCAGCAATCAAACTTGCATTTTTCCATTTTTAATGGTTTAATGAAACCTATAGAAAACAGCTGACCGAATGAATAAAGAAAAGCCAACATGCACAATAAAGAGGTCTCCCTGATAACAGTTCGGTACTTCACCAGCACCTGTCACTTCAACCTCTGGACTAATAAGTGCTTTGTTTTCTCTGACACCTGCTGATTCAGAGATGAAAAAGTAGGAAGCTTCAACCTACTAATTACCAGCTACAAGTGGTGATTTACAATGACACAAGATTCCCAAGTCTTTTCACAGAAACACACTCTAGTAGGTGTTCATTATCATTTATAAAAAAAGAGTCACAGCAAAATGTTGTGAACATATCCTGGTTAACAATCATTTGCAGATAGGTGCAAATAACTGGGTTTATTGTCCAACGTCTAATGTGTTTCCTATTCTCAAGTGTTGGGAGGATAGAAGAGTTATTGAAAAAAGCTGACATAGTAAAATAAAATTCATCTAGGTTGTGGTTGATGTAGTGCTCAAATAAATTCTTAACCCATCAGTAGAAGATCGCACACAAATAGACAAATTAACATTTTTTACATCGCAACAGTTTTTTGTTTGCATATGCTTATTCTACAAGGGGAAAGCGTAAGACCAAATGGGAAGATGCAATGGTGAGAGAGTTAAACACAGTGGGATTGGAATGGGAGATTAACAGGAGGGGATGGAGAAGGGGGATCAGCCAGCATAGTGACAACCCTAAGTAACATGGGAGAAGCTGAAAGAAAAAAAAAGATGCTTAAGCTACATACAGCTGGAGTTTTCTGGCCCTGTGATGGAGTTGGCAGATGAAAAGAGTCGGTCAAAAGTCCATTGACACTTCCCGCTGCCTCGAAAAAGCAGGCAACATAACTAAGGACCCAATGCACCCCAAACGTACTCTCTTCCACTTTCTTCCATCAGGAAAAAGATTCAAAAGTCTGAGAACACGTACCAACCAACTCAAGAACAGCTTCTTCTCTGCCGCCATCAGGCTTTTGAATGGACTTACCTTGTATTAAGTTCATCTTTCTCTACACTCCAGCTATGACTGTAACACTACATCCTGCACCATCACCTTTCCTTCTCCTCTATGTACTCTATGAATGGTACGCTTTGTCTGTACAGCACGCAAGAAACAATACTTTTACTATATTCCAGTACATGCGATTATAATAAATCAAATGAAATTGAAGTCTTTGGCAGGACTGGAAGATCCCACAGATAGGCGGTGCTGGAAACTCCCTCCCATAGTTTCAGATTTTGTAGCTGTTTAAAGTGATTTGAGTCAATTGAAATTCACTACTACTGTGCAAACGTAGCACTGAACGCTGACTTTACACATTTTCTGTCAGGTTTAATAGCACAATCTGTTCCAATTAAACAAAATATCATTATCCCAAATATATGTATATTTATGCAATCAGTGCACAATATAATGTTTACGATGTAATATTAAGACAAAATCAGAAACCAGAACATCAGGAGATTAGTGAAGATTGTAGGAAGCATTGAAGAAAATAGCTGAGATGAGATGGAAATGTTATGATCACTGAATTTGGAGTGAAAGGGGAAATTTGGCCAGGCGAGTGCTAAAGATGGGACTGGTCAGGAAGGAGGAAAGCAAGACTAAGATCAGATGGAGGGAAGAGGTGGTGAGAGACTTAAATGCAGCAAAATTGGAAGAGGAACATAATTGACAGGAGGAGATGGAGCAGGGCTACCAATCAGCATTGTGGTGATCCAAGAAGCCATGCGAGAAGTCAAAATAAAAAGATGACTGCACTTCTTCCTCACCTTCAGAAATATGAAACACTCATCTGAACTCATACATGTTACTTTTCACCAATAAGATGATCTTGTAATTTGGGTACCCATCACTCATGCTATTGTTAGTATTTCAAAAAATACTCTTGCACTCCTGTAAACTGATCACTGCCTTATTTTGTTTTTCTTTAATAGTCACCATGGGTTATCGCTTATTTCTGAAAAGTTTGTGTGTAAAAACATGGTTGGGCATGTGGTTAGTGTTGGCTCAAATCTGCGAAGCATGCTGCTTTTAACTCAATTTTTTTTGGTGTAAAATTGCTATAAAATGGCAGTAAATATGGTACACAGTTGCACTGGAACAAATGACCTGCCTTAGGTCTGGTGTCCTGGTACATTGGAAAAAAATCATACTGTACACTGTGTTGTGTCTAACATTCCCCATGACTTTCACATCTCCAATCTGCCAGCAGAGAACAATGTTTGTGTGAAACCCAGGTGCTCCCCACTGAGAGGGAGGGAAGGTGACAAATTACAGGGAGAGTGATGCTGCGTTCCTTTCATGCATTCTCTAGAGATCAGCTTAAGAGGGAGAGCGGTTAAGGTCTGGAATTGTTACATAATCACAGAAAGAGCTATGAGAATAAAAGAAAACAAATCACAAAACGGCCAAAGAGAAAGTAGAAAGAAAACAGAATGAGTTGTAAGTTAGAATATTCTGATATAATTTAAAGAAAGATATAAGAAGAATCAGGAAAATCCAAGTAGCAGCTAATCACGTTTTTTTGAATTCTAGCAAAGAAAAGAAGAAAACTTCCATTTATATAATGTTTTCATAACCACTGAATGTCTCAAAGCACTTTACAGCCAATGACGTACTTTTGAAGTGCAGTCAAAGTTGTAATTTAGGGAACATAGCTACCAATTTTACATGCAACAAACTCCTACAAACAGCAACGTAATAAGCTGTTTTTTGAGATGGAAGGATAAATATTGGCCAGGATGCCACAAATGACTCGCCTGTTCTTCAAAATAATGCTAAGTGATCTTTTATGTCCACCTACGTGAGCTAAAAGGGCCTTGGTTCAATGTCTCATCCAAGCAATCAGAAAGCCAATGGTCCAGTGGTTCCTCTCTTCCATATGGTACAGTTTGAAAGCAGATGTTGGCAAAAGTCAACAAAGGGTATCAGAATGTTTAATTGTTTCATGCTGTCTGCAAGAGCAAGTTACCAATAAGACTATAAAATGTTACATGTTACTCTGCTACTATAAACCAGAGATGCTTGAAAAGATTGGGTGGAATTTTCAATTCTTTTTCCTATTATAGAAAGGATATTATTAAACTCGAAAGAGTGCAGAAAAGGTTTACTAGGATGCTACCGGGACTTGATGGTTTGAGCTATAAGGAGAGGTCTTTTTTCTCTGAACTGTAGGACACTGAGGGATGATCTTATAGGTCTATAAAATAATGAGGGGCATAAATCAGCTAGATCATCAATATCTTTTCCCAAAGGTAGGAGAGTCTAAAACTAGAAGGCATAGGTTTAAGGTGAGAGAGGAGAGATACAAAAGTGTCCAGAGGGACAATTTTTTCACACAGAGGGTGGTGAGTATCTGGAACAAGCTGCCAGAGGTAGTAGTAGAGGCAGATACAACTTAGTCTTTTAAAAAGCATTTAGATAGTTACTATTCAGATAGTTAAGACGGGTATAGAAGGATATGGGCCAAATGTGAGGAACTGGGATTAGTTTAGGGGTTTAAAAAAAAAGGGCAGCATGGACAAGTTGGGCCGAAGGGCCTGTTTCCATGCTGTAAACCTCTATTACTCCAAGTGCTTTTGCTGGTGAGAAAAACATGTGCATCCCGCCAGCTGAACTAGCAGCTTTTCCTGCCATCCTTTCGAGCACTTGGAGAAAAAAATGCTGGAGCTGGGTCCCATCATTATTACACAGGCAAGGTGGACTCTCCAGAGTCACTAGGAGACCCCACCCATCTCCCTCCCCAAAGAAAGCCCCCTTGGCACTGCTCCTGGCATTGCTTCTTGGTATTACCCTTTTGTTGAAAGGAGTATTGCTAAGGGCAGTGCCAAGGATCAGTGCCTGGGCTTGCCCCTTCTCCCCTCTGGGGGCTGTACTTAACATGTGTGCCCCCGGCACATTCCCTTCACCAGGTTTACATTGGTCCAGATTTGTTGTAAACCTTGCTGATGTGAGGCCACATTGGCAATGGGGTGATCTGAATGTAGGGGAACAATACAGCGATGAAGCCTTCTAATGATGTATAAATGTATTCAAATGGGGTTCTTACAAAGAACAAAGAACAAAAACAGCCTGGGAAACAGGCCCTTCGGCCCAACGAGCCCGCGCCGCCATCTCAACACCACCAGTCCCCCTCTCCACCCATGACCCTTGTCTAATGTTTTATGGCCATCCAGATTGAGGGAAACTGATTTAGGGAGAATTTATTCCTGCCAATCAGCCTAACAGCACATCTTTGGGGTGTGGGAGGAAACCGGAGCACCCGGAGAAAACCCACGCAAGCACGGGAAGAATGCGCAAACTCCCACAGACACCGGCCCAAATCCATGTGTCTGCACAGCAATCAGCGATAGTCACTGAGCTGTCGTCTTGCCCAGTATCTGGTCCAGTTTAGGCACACACTAACGACATGAAGCACTAGGCCAATCTCGAACAGCCCCAGTACGACCCATCGCGTGAATGCCCCTCGTTGGACACAAGGCGGACCGACTTAAAACCTGTCAATGAAAAGAGAAAAACATTATCATACCATATCCATTTACCTTACCAGGGACACCCCAATACTAATTACCCTTATTTAAAACAATCTCCTATATCCACCCATCTCCAACCCAGTCATGTGCCTGTCTAATTTACTCTTAAATGACTCTAGCGTGTTTGCCTCCACCACTTTACTTGGCAGAGCATTCCATAGCCCCACTACCCTCTGTGTGAAAAACCTCCCTCTAATATCTGTGTTGTACCTCTCCCCCCTCACCTTAAGTCCATGGCCCCTTGTCCTACGTGTCCCTATCATACGAAATAGCTTACCTCTGTTTACTCTATCTATACCCTTCATAATCTTATATACCTCTATTAGATCCCCCCTCAGTCGGCGTCTTTCAAGGGAAAAGAGCCCCAATTTCTTCAATCTTTCCTCATACCCCAGTCCTTCCATACCAGGCAACATCCTGGTAAACCTCCTCTGCACTCTCTCCAGAGTCTCCACGTCCTTCCGGTAGTAAGGCGACCAGAACTGGACGCAGTACTCTAAATGCAGCCTAACCAACGTTCTGTACAACTGCAACATTAGACTCCAGCTCTTATATTCTATACCCCTTCCTATAAAGGCTAACATACCATAGGCAATAATGGGAAATCCATTAAGCCACAGGTGGGTGCTGGGAACAATCACGTCATGAGAATTTGCCTGCAAGAATCTCCATGTTCGGCTCCCATGGGATTTTGTGCCCGTCACCTTTTACACCCACAGCAAATAGATGTGCAAAATACTGGCCAGTGATCATGGATGCTCGACTGAGTGAATTATAATGAAGGTCATGCTATAATTTCATTAGAATGTAATGAACCATAAGCAACATGTATATCTAAACAGAATATGGAAACAACAACACACAAGGTGCTTCTTCTCATAACCCTACTAACTAAGTGTGGATTTTACAGAACGTTGAAACTAAGTAAGCAGCAAAAGTGTTAAATTCCACAATAAACCATGGAATAAAACTGGTAAAACGCCTGATCTTTCATGACCAACACTCCTGATGAAGAAGGATCCTTTGTATTGTTTCTTTCAACTGAAATCAAACAGCTCCCAAAAGAGGAGCAGCATTAGAGGAACGCAGCACACATCCATTCAATATAACAATATTTTTACCTTTAATGTTTCAATCTATTTGAACCATGCCATTGAACAATGTAGGGATGATGAGAACACTGGGTCAAAATTATACTTCTGAAAAAAATGCCAGCATGGAAAACAAAGGAAGTGCTTATTTAACGGTGAAGCATTTATGCTGAAGTATCATTTTTCATCAGCTAATAAGCAGGCGGTGGACTAAATGATAAAGTTCACATAACTCTTTTATTCCACATAATAACCATGACTATGCAGAATACTAAAATACAAAGTGCTTTCCAGTTTCAATTTATCAGGTATTGTGCGCGCATTTGCACAGGTTTATTTCATTTCCTTTCGTGTTAAGGTAATTTGTACTTCATACGTCAAAATAAATTATATAGAGGATCAAAACATTGGTGCCTTAGCCACTTTGGAATAGTTAATAAAATCTAATCTTTAAAGAGTAGGCAAAAAGCTGTGCACACTGACAAAAGACAGCTTCAAGAAACTCTCACTTAAGCAAATTACATTTGCCTCTCTTATTCGCCCACTGTACAATAGTATTGTTGCCTGCCAATCAACTGTGAAAAAAAATTTAGTCTAGCAAATAGAAAATGGAACAACTCTCCCTCATACATCCTGTGATTGCTTTAATGACCTTGTTCAGCAAACTCAATCCAACAGGGACAAACGTCGTCATATGCACAAACTAATCAGATGGACTTTGGTTTTGCAATAATTTATCACATATTTTGAGAGGTGATCAGAACATTGGGGGTGAAATAAATAAATTGCTTCAATAGAATGTAACACCACCTTAACAAGGCTCAGATCAACAAGTAATTTCCGGTCCCATTTGTTCTGACTTAACCCCTCTGTAACTTCCCTGTAATCTTTCAGCGGTGCACACCTGTAAAAGCTAGATTTATTTCACAACAGTATGAGGCATCAAAGCTTCAATTACTAACGACTGCACCAAAGCAACGAGTTGATCCCACTTACTTAGCACTTATTGTGCTGATAATTTATCCAAAATCCTCACATGTGACAGATGGAACAATCACTTTCATACTACTTGACAACAAACAATTTATTTTTGAAAGAAAAGTTAATGCTTCTAATACAACCCTACTGAAACGTTCACCTTTAAGCTGGGGTTAACATGACACTTGAAGTCACAACATGCGTCACAGCATTCATTTTCCTCGCTTCTTAGATTCATGCGAAGGGAACAAGAACACCTTTTGGGATTTGTCATGTATTATATATTTTATTAAACGATATTCTGCATGAATTGGATTTTTAAAAAATACATCACACATGGCCTTATTGTAATTGATTTTTAACTCGAAAATTGCAGCATCTGTTAATAGGAAGCATTTGATTTATAATGTCAGTTAAGTGCTTTCCAGTTTACCCAAAAGATTTTCAAGGGGAAAAATGTTTTTTTTTGGCCAGGCTTCACTGGTGCTTATTCCTCTACTTCCTTTACACATGTTCGGTAGCATGCAACGTGAAGAAAAGGCATATTTTCTGTCTCTACTCAAATGGGATATTGTGCAACTAATGTAGCTTGCCAACAACTGCCTGAAGAATCAGGAAAACTCACCATCTGGGTGACAGGAGCAACTGAACACCACTCAGGTATCAAAAAACATTTCCTATGAAGTATGTTACCATCATCAGACACGAGTGGGCTGAAAATTCAGTACACAAAACAGCCTTTGGCTCAGAGCAATAAAAGATGGCAGCACAGTCCAGATTATACACCAGCATACTGGGAGTGTTTCAAGGGTTACATTGGGATGTTTAGGAAGCACAAGGTATTAAAACATGTCTGCACGTAAAACAGGTACTTGCATGTCTGCTAACTTTATTAATTTAGTCCATGAACTGTCATTCTTTGAAGGCAGTGAAGAGGGCTTTCAACAAGGGAGTATTGATCACAGTGCCCTATGATAATGCTAGGCTGCCAAAGTCTACCTTTCTCCAAAGAAAATGCATGAAATATTCCACACTTGGACGGAGGGATGGGAGGGGTGGGAATACAGGTCTTTCTTACGCCAAGAAAAAGCATCATTACAATGAACAAAACTGAGTAGTTATCAATTCTAATGTAGCAGCCCAAATCCAAATGTAAACAGAGGTACTCACAGCTGGTTAACTATTGCATTATCATCTCATTCCTTTTGATTTGAATCAGGACAGGGAACTGAATTCTTTGCAGTCACATTCTTGCTTAGTTCAGTTTGGAATGACACTTGGTTAGACTTATTCTTGACAAGTTCACATTCCTGATTTAAGGCAGGTACAGCTTGTGTTATATCCACCTTGTTATCTACCTGAAATAACAGCAACCTCCATCTCTTTCCTCATATTTGCCAGATTCTAACACATTTTTACATTGAGCAGAAAAATGTGACATAACTTCCAGTTATTCTGTCAGCTGTTTGCAAAAATAATTGATGGCTAATTCTGAAAATTAGGAACTGAATGATCCAGAGAGTAGTTTTGATTTTTATATTATATTTTAGACTAAAAGCAAGTCATTTCTCAATGCTAAGATATGGTTCTGAAGACTTCAAATCAGAAAATTGCTGCTGTTGCATTAGAAAATAAATTCTATTTTCTCAAAGCTGAAAATTAACATTTGCATTTTTAAGGTTACATGAATGACACAAAATAAAATGTTACCGATGAAAGATTGTTTTATTCATAATATCATATGGAATAAAATGGTCTAGGTCTGATAATAACCAGATAACCAAGTGATGAGGGGCCTTTTGAAAGATCAATAGCTATGGGTTATAAACAGAGATTATTGAGAACTTGCCACTAGCATTAGTTTCTGCTGCTGTCTTTCTGTGCCGTAGAATTCTTTCCAGCTCATTTTCTTCAGTAAACCGAGTACTCGTCATCATTGTTTCAACTCTGCTAGATTTCTTCAGGAGGAGAAAAAAAAGAAATTTGTCACAAAAAGCACAATTTAAATTCAGCATTCAAGAATACGGGCATCTTCAGCTCCTGAAAGTTTTGGTGAGCTACCTTCATTAGCTGGTAATAAAAACCTTAAGTTCCATTTCAGATTGCAAAGATGTCACATTGAAATATCTGCTGCAATATGCTATTGTAGCAATTTGTAAATAAGAGTTTCAGACATGTTTTATTTCCTGGAATCTTTTCTCTCAAGGAAACTCTCACACATTTAAAGAAGAATATTTAGTTTCATTGCAAGTGAAATCCTTGGCTGATGTTCTAATCAAGATTAACTTTTAAAGTTGCATTTTCAGCCGAAAAGGGGCAATTAGGGACAATCTGATGCTCCCTCCTCACAATGCTTTCAGGGTAACAATGTCGGGCTTGCAATTTTCAGCTGTACTTCATAACTCTTGTTACTATCCCAGCTGACATTACGACTGGACAGGAAGGTCCCAGAATGGAACCCTGGCTCAACAGACTGTTACTTGTGCTATTATTTTGGGAAACATGGATGAACAGAGTCACAGGACTGCTAATTAACTTTATACACAAGAATAAAACATTTATGCAACATGAAACGTTTGACAATACAATACTCCTTCAGCTCAATTAGTGTCTTACAAATGCACATAGGTTTTCAAAACTAACACAAGTTACCAAATAAGTCTTATTGTTCTCAGCAAGAACACAGTTCCTGTAAATCAACAGGACAATTTGTGTTCAGTCACATCACATGCTGAAACCCAGAGGTAAATCCCACTCAATACAACTTCTGTAGATTTCTCATCAAATCCATGACTATTACACTGTGAACCAGCTGATCTCATTGGAAATCTGGTTTCCACATGAGTGTTTCCAAACTCTCTTCTTAAAAAGACACACCTTAGAATCTTCTTCCAAACAATGTTTTCCCTCATCTGTTTTCAACAAAGATCTACTTCCAGGATTTCAAACACCTTTCAGTATTCCTCTGCCTTGATTTGCCACATGCATTCAACATTTCATGCAATCAGGTAGCCAGCCATATCAATACTATTGCTGTATAGGCTTCTGCATGGGGTTCAGCTGTTTGGTTTCTCCACTTTAAAATTGGTTACTGCATCAGTCTCTTTAACTCAGAACACTTTCACTGCCTTTTACTTGAATTCTTCTGAACACGACCTTGTTCAACTTTTAATAATTTGTTCCTTTAACTTCAGTCTTCCTGAGACATTCTTTTTTCAGTCCCTGGTTTCTAGAACTATCTGATTTTTAGCTTCTGGGACTTGCTTTCTGCCCTTTCTCCACTGGCCTGCTTTTTTTTTACTCCTTCGTGGGACTTGGGCATTGCTGACTAGCCAGCATTTATTGCCCATCCCTCGCTGCCTGAGGGCAGCTGAGAGTCAACCACATTGCTGTGGTTCTGGAGTCACATGTAGTCCAGACCAGGTAAGGACAGTAGATTTCCTTCCCTAAAGGACATTAGTGAACAAGGTGGGTTTTTACATCAATCAACAATGGCTTCATGGTCATCATTAGATTCTTAATTCTAGATATGTTTTTTATTGGAATTCATATTCCACCATCTGCCATGGCAGGATTTGAACATGGGTCCCCAGAACATTAGCTGAGTTTCTGGATTGATAGTTGAATGATAATACCATTAGGCTATCATCTTCTGGCCAGAGCTATAAGAGCTGCTCTCTCTTTACCTACCTAACTCCAACTGGAATCCAATTTAAAATGGAGTTCAAAAATTCTTTCTCACCTAAAGGTGGCCCCTGGTTGCTAACCTCTATTTGCTTTTCATGTCGTGAATTCTCTAACCACAACGCAGGCACAGTGGGCCCGATTTTACCATTGCATAGTGCCCAATTTTGGGTGCGAAAACGTGGTAAAGTTGGGTGTGAGGCCATTAACACAATCTGCTCCCGTGTCCGCACAGATTGCCACTTTACCAAAACCCGGGAATGGCGGCGATTCGATTCATGCCCAAAATTGGAGCAACGGCGATTTAAATGCATTTGGGTGCATTTAAATTGAATTAATGAACTGCCAGCCCAACTTTATCAGCATTTCCCCCTTTACCAATGGGATTGCAAATCCAGAACTGCGCCGTAATGGATCTGCTGAATAAAACTCTGAATCGGGCGCTCCAGTTGCTGAAGAGCGCATTCAATGCTTCCAACAACTCTCCGACTCAGATCAGTGGTGGCAGGGAGGAGGGAGGCGGGTCAGATCATTTTCTGGTTTGGGGGGCGTGGCGGGGGGGGGTTTGGGGGGAAGGAAGTGAGGCCAGATTGTTGTCTGGTTGAGGGGGGGAGGAGGAGGAGGTGGGTCAGATGTACCTCTGGTGGGGGGAGGAGGCGATCATTATCTGGTGGTGGGAGGAGGGCTGATCATTGTCTGGTGGTGGGGTGGGGGGGGGAGGGTGGGAGAGCCGATCGTTGTCTGGTGGGGAGGAGGAGGCTGGTCAGATGTTCCTCGGGGCGGGGGGGGGGGGGCGGGGGGTAAGTTAGGCCAGACCATTCCCTTGGTGTGGGGGGGTGGGGCGTGGGGCGTGGAGGTGGTGGAATGATTAAGGCCAGTTCATTGTCTGGAGGGGAGTGGGGTATGTGAAGCCAGTTCATTGTCTGGGGTGGGGGAGGGGGTGATTGAGGCCAGATTGTTATCTAGGAGGGTGGAGGGGAGGAGGGAGGCCCCATCGCTCAATGGTGGTGGTGGTGGGGGAGGGTGGTAGGTGGGGGCAGATGGATCTCTGGTGGGGGGTGCAGGGGCAAGGGGGTCTGTTGCCACTCTGCAGGCAAATCGGTGGAGGGCAGGGGGGAAAAGGGTGGCAATCAATCTGGGTAGTGGTGAGGTGGATAAAGGGGACAGTGATGTGTGTAGGTAGTGGGAGTGGATGGATAATGGGGACAATGATGTATGTGGGGGCCATTGCTCCCGCTTTTCGCTCCCGGGCCGCTTTCTCCACTTTCTGTGGCACGGGAGCGATCTGACACAGGCGCGCTTTTTCAAATCTTTTTCCAACCGCGCATGCGCAATTCAGAGCTCCAATGGTTTCAGCTGCCCTAACTCCGCCCACAGCGCCAATGAGAATGAAGTTTTTTTTTAGGCTGAGTGCGTATGGGGGTGCCTGAAAGCAGATTTCCAAGTCGGATTTGCATTATGCCCAGGTTCAGCACTTAGAATGAAACTGGTAAAATCGGGCCCAGTGTGAAATTAAACCAAAGCCCCTTCACAGGCAAGCACCTTATTTTCCACAAGAATATATCTAAAGTCTTCACCCTTTCTTATACAAACATACTAAATTAAACTCAAATTTATATTTTATTTCCATTATCCTAAAATACAAATATAGATTACTTAAAAGTACCTCTGTTTCCTGACACTCTCCACAGAATACTACAGCACACAAAAAAAATTAGATTACAAAAGCAGGAGAGACATGTTGGAGTTGTATAGAACTTTGGTGAGGCCATAGCTAGAGTACTGTGTGCCGTTCTGGTTGCCATATTATAAGAAGGATGTGATTGCACTGGAAAGGGTGCAGAAAAGATTCACCAGGATATTGCTTGGGATGGAACATTTGAGTCTTGAAAAGGGGTTGGGTAGGTTTGAATTGTTTTCGTTGGAGCAGAGAAGACTAAGGAGCGACCTGATCAAAGTGTACAAGATTATGAGGCCCATGGATAGAATGAATAAGGAGCAGCTGTTTCTCTTAGTTGAAGGGTTGGTTACGAGAGGACATAGGTTCAAGGTGAGGGGCGGGAGGTTGGGGGGGGGTGGCGGGGGGGAGGGGTGGAGATGGGAGGAAAAGCTTTTTTACCCAGAGGGTGGTGATGGTCTGGAATGTGCTGCCTGGGAGGGCTGCCTCACATCCTTTAAAACGTATCTGGATGAGCACTTGGCACATCATAACATTCGGTGCCAAATGCTGGTAAATGGGATTAGGTGGGAGTTCAGGTGTTTCAAATGTGTCGGTGTAGACTCGATGGGCCAAAGGGTCTCTTCTGCACTTTATGAACCTAAATTGAAATTTTGGAAAATAATTTCAGAGTACAAGCTAATCCCAGTATTGTCAGGGGACGAACAAACAATAATGGCATTTTCCACAGCAGTGTTACAGTCTTAATCACAGCTGAAGAGCACAGTTAATATGGCAAGATTTTGTAGCATCATGATTATATTTACAACTGACCAAGAAAAACAGGATTTGTTTTTAAACATGAACGTAGTGGGCTTCAGGACTTAACTTGCAAAACTTAAACACCAAAATCAAGCACAGTTGGATTATTAGTTGGGGTAAAGAGGTGGAGGGAAGTGAGAAGCAATGAAAGGCAGAGGGTAAACTGAGGGATTGGAAACTGCAACCTGACAAGGGCACATGAAATGCTGACACACAATGGGGATCAAAGGGATGACATCTTTTTAGCTGGAAGGGAATGCCCGCAGACTCTGGAATAGGAGGGGGAGAGCTTGTTGGTATGGCACATGACGGATGGGGAGACATGGAATGTGGTGTAGATAATGGTTTGGGAGAGGACATTGTAGTTGCTAGTCTTCATGTAACAGAAAACTCTGTGATAGTCTAAGCTCTTGGTTTGGGGCTTGCAGTCAGAAGTCATAGAGTGCAGACACATCTGTGGCAATGTGAAAAGGAGTCACACGTTACAGGCCATTCAGGCGCTAACTCACAGTCAGATATCAGACACAGGAGAGAGTTCAGGATTGCAAAGGCATGCGGCACAGCCTGGTGTGCAGCCACTATCAATGAACTGGGCTGGGTTGCAGATACAACAGTGATGGTAACTGGATGCATCTGCAATATCTAGAGTGAAAATACATAATAAAGGGGAATGGGGAGGAAGAGGGGTGTGGGGAATTTGGAAAGCTCTCCCATGGGGGACTAGGTGACTATGCAATGCCATCTTTAGATGAGATGGGTGGAGGTAGGAATGTCCACCACATCAACTACGGGATCCAAAACTGCAGGGAGAGGCTGGAAAACAACAAGAGGAAGCTCTACCTTTACATTGTGAAGCTGTAGATGTATATCTGTTTTTAAATGGATGCACTGCTGACTCTCAGCCAAGGTTAGATTGTCAAGTGCAAGTGAGTGTTGGACTTGAGATGAAAAACAATCATGCTTTTTTAGCAACGTGCGTCTAACGTAATGGCAGCGTGTTGAGTCAGAATGTCACTTCCTTATCTGCTGTAAGACTCTTCACTTTTTGTGGATATAAACACAAGACAACACATGGCACTGTGATTGCTGTTACCAATAAGCACTATGAGAAACAGATATGTTGCATGTGAAATTCTTAAAAGTTGACTCAAGGGAATAAACAACTGCTTATGATCTGCACTGAAATGAATGCTGAGATTGAAGGCAATAAATTAAGATCTTTGCCTCAGAAGTGGTTTGGAGTTAGAATATACTTATTTGCAAAAAGGTGATGTTAATACTGATCATAACAGAAGTAGAAACATTAAAAGATGAGGAACAAACTCGCACTTTTATAATGTTACTACCTACATCTCACAAAATGCCTCAAAGTACATCATGGTATAATGAATTACCTGAATATCACCAATGGTTTGAAAATTGAAAACTGCAGCCATTTTGTGCACAGAAAGATCCCTCTAACAGCAAGATATGAATGACCAGTTAATTTATCTTTTGGTGGCGATGTTTGAAGGGAGATGTTAGCTCGGATGTTGGAACAACTCCAAGGAGTGCTATGAGATTAAACACCCAATTAAATCATCAGAACAAGTAGCTGAGGCTTTGGCACAACATCTCATCCAAACAAACTGACTGCAAACTCAAACTGAATACAACTGACTCCAAAAGTAGAATTCCAACTTTGGTTTTAATCTCATTTTCATTTCTTTCCCCCTTCCTGTTCCAATCCTGAAATGGCCAAATCCTGCTGAGGTGCGGTGCCAATGTTTCCAGGAGTTCCAAAAAAAAACTTCACTGCAAGAATACAAGAAATAGAAGCAGGAGTAGGCCACCAGGCCCTTTAAGCCTGCTTCACTATTCAATACAACCATGGCTGATCTATGCCAGCCTCATCTTTTCTGTGTCATTTCCCCGTAGTCCTCTATTTCTCGACCTATCAAATATTTAACCACTACCTTCAATACTTCTAATAATCCAGCCTTTGGGGCAGAGAATTCCAGAAATTCACTACCCTCTGTGAGAAGAAATTTCCACACCTCAGTTTTAAAAGACCGGCCCTTGTTCGAGACTCTCCCACTAGTGAAAGCATCTCACCATCTATCCTGTCAAGCACCCTCGGAATCTTATATGTTTGAATAAGGTCACCCTTCATTCCTCAAAGATTACAGATATGCAACTCTAAAAATAATTGTTGGTGAACTATTCAATCAGAATGATTTTCACAATGAGTCCCAATCCTGTCTCCATCCAATATCTGCATTTAGTCACATCTTAGCATACTGGACAACAAATCAGAAGTGAAAACTTGGGAATAATTTCCCCTCCATTGTTGCTCAACTGCAATGTATTCACTCCCACCCTGACTAAAATTAACTAGTCTGCAATGAACTGAAATTAGAACTGGAACTTCACCCTATAGGGGCACTGTTACATACCATCACTGGGAGTGCTGTATCTGAGGTTTCTAATATAGAATTGGGCAGCACACTGACGCAGTGGTTAGCACTGCTGCCTCATGGCACCAGAGACTCGGGTTCAAATCCAACATTGGATGACTGTGTGCAGTCTACACTTTCCCCCCATGTCTGCATGTGTTTCCTCTGGGTGATCCAGTTTCTTCCCACAATTCAAAGATGTGCAGGTTAAGTGGATTGGCCATACTAAATTGCCCTTTAGTGTGCCAAGATGTGTAGGTTGGATGGATTAGTGATGAGAAAGGTGTGGGGTTATGGGGAAAGGGCCAGGGAGAGGGCCTGGGTAAGATATTCTATCAGAGAGTTAGTGCAGACTCAATGGGCCAAAAAGCTTCTTCTGCACTGTAGGGATTCTCTATCTTCCAACATCGATAAAACTAGATCAGTAAAATCCTTCACCATACTTGCAAACAGATAACAATCTTTCTCAATTCGGTTTCTTCTTTTTTTCCAAGCTGTGGCACTTGCATTTAGAAACAAGAAGCTATGTCTGTTCGGTCATCAGTATTTTTTGTACAAAGCAGTGAATCAGTTTGGACTGTGGACAACACACCAGAGTCCACGCTAAACATGTAGCAGCTATTGTCTGTGCACCCTTAGACAAAGTAAAAATCCTTTGTTTGTTCACAACCATTTGGTCATCTCTCTTACATTCGACTGGTGAAGCAGATAATGCTTCTTTCCCAAGAATCAAAGCTATCCAACTTGAGTCACTGTGCTGTACTCCCTGATTTCTTATAGCATTGGTCCATGTGAGGGATACCACGTAAAACCAATTAGAGTCTGGGAGAACTGCACTTGCAGGAAAAAGGCTACATTGGCCCAGGTAATTCTTGGATGGTTTTGTTAATAATATTTGCAAAGGTTTGTGAAAAATCTGTATAACTAACCATACAGCTGGAAAGAAAATAGATAAAGAGAACTTTAAAAAAATTTGGGAATTAAATTCTAGACTCACCAACATTCCTCGGAGTTCCTGTAATGCATTTTCTTCTGGAGGTTTTTTCCTAATCAGCACGGCCTAGAAACAAGCAAGTGGACTGTAAACAAAAAGAGCAAACCACTCAGATGCAAAATTAATTAGGTGCATTATTGGTTGCAACTAACAATCTCTAAATAGTTCTTTGTCAAATAATATGCACTATATCTGTTCGGGAAATGGGGGTAATGAAAGAAAACAGCTGAAATTTGGTGAAAAGATTTTTTTAGGAATTAAAATAGTGGAAGTGACACTTTCGGGTTAATTAAACGGGGACAATTTTCCCAGCCTGCTGTGCTGCTCTAGCAATGCAGCAGGCCGATAGACATCAACAAAGGCCGTTTCATGGACTTCTCGCTGGGCGCCATGGCCTTTGCACATCTCCCAGCCGTAGATTTCCAGAATAATCAACTCTGCACTGGGAATCAATGTGAAGTTGATTGCCATATGGAAATCAAGTTTTCCATTTCATTAGTGGCCTGGGACTGAAGTCTCCTAGCCTGCCAGCGTCACCCCATTGGGAGTGATTCACTCCAGCGAGGTTTACAACCGTTCCCCACTAACGGGGAGCTGGCAGCCTGGTCCCAATAGAGTGAAGGAGAGCCATGGAGGGGCTGCTGCCCCCAGGAGGTCAGGGGTAAGGTGGGTGCCCCTTGGGCAGTGCCAGCCAAGCATTCTGGCACTGCCCAAAGCAGGGCAAACTGGTAAAATCCACCAGACACCTTGGCCCACCAGGCATTGGGCAGTGTCAAGGGGGCAAAACCAGGGGGCCTTTTGGGATGGTGGGGGGATCCCACTGCCAGTCTGCATTCGGGACCAGTAGCAGGGAGAAGGAGATCAGCACTTGGAGCTGGTTCTTCGGTGAGAGGGTGGGTGGGGGGGGGGCAAGTGGGCTGGCCAGGTGGGGGAGGTCAGGGAGATTGGGTGGGGTAGGGGGAATATCAGGTCTGGCCAAGGAGGTCTGGAAGACCAGCAATCGGGAGGTGTGAAGGGGGGAATGGGGGTCAGTAGGCCTGCAATCGGAAGGCCGGCAATGCAGGGCTGCTGTGCCTTCGTCGACTCTGCACTGAGATCGGCTCATGTGTAATGGCCTGTTCAGCACTATGCTGCCGGCCTCTTAGGTGGGAATAGTCACCACCCCCAGATTTTCAGAGGAAATCCCACTGAGGCATTTTATGACGTACAGAGTGGGAGATTCAATCTGAAAATCACGCTAAAAAAATTGTTGAATGATTCCCATTTTCATGCAAATTGGGGACTTAGAATTTTTTTGGGAGAAGCTTGGCCTATGAGGGCAAGTTCCTTTTTACATCAACTTTCACACTGAAAAATTTTGACCAACCTGGTTGTTACTGAATTTTAAAAAATGATGCCTACTGTTAGAAAGCATACCCAATACAACTCACTATCCATATTTAGAAAAATATCAGAATTTTAAATGTTTCCATAGACTTATATAATAATAGTTTGATGATAGCTTAGGAGTATTTCTAGTATCATTCAGTTTAAATTACATTTATTAGGAATCTGATAAAATCTTCATATTCTAAAAATAGATCACGTCCAACCCAGCAATCGATTAGTGAAGGCAGGACTAACATGATTAAATCCAGTCACCATGTCTTGCATCTTATTAATCCTGAAGGACCGGGCCATTGGAAGAAGAACCTCCTATCCCAGGGAAGTTAGTTATATAAGGCAAAAGGGTGCTCGCTCCAAGACCTGAAAATCCCGCCCGAAGTCAACAGACCTTTGCATGGTTCGTGTCCTGCCCGCTATGATTCTCGTGGTGGGTGGGACAGGAAAGTTCCACCCAAAGTGCTTGCGAATAGAAGGGGGATAAAGAGAGACAATGGTACTCCATTTGTTGATTGAATCATTGCTATCAGTTAATGTACGAACCCTGTTTTATATACATAACTGTTGAGGATTTGTCAGAATGTTGAACACCCTGCTATCTGCAGTCTCTGTGCCTTTAAATTTACTACCAATGAAAGAAAGCAGCTCTGATAATACCAATTGTGAACATTCTCTACTGTACCAGAGGAAGATTTCTATTTTCCTCATCCTCAAAAGGACTGATGATTATTTCTACACCTTTTTGCATCATTATACAATATGATACTTGCTGCACAGATTTCAGATTTTCATAAGGGAGAGAAATTCATCATGTATTTCAAATAAAAATAAATTGTGATAACTATTCTGTTACCCTTTTAGCATGATCAACTTTCCGAAGGTGAACACCCTTCTTAATTCTCTCCATCATTTCATCAACTGCTTGCTTCTTCAAGTCTTCTAAAAGCTCTCCTGTGGAAAAACATACCTCAGTTTTGAAAAATAACATTCAGAAAACAAATTACTCACACAAAATAAATAAAACCAGAAAATTCTGAAAATGCTCGGCATTTCTGGAGAGGAAAAAACAGTTCAGTTTCAGGTCTGTGACCTTCTACAAAATCAAATCTCTAAGATTCACAGGCCTGAAACAGAGGCCTGACTTTTCAGAAAGATGGAGAGGGTCTCCAGTCATCCAAAATGATGTCAAAGGCATGATTCCAGAAATCCTGCCCCTGAACCTGGCATCACTATTTATGTCGGGGGGCGGGGGAGGTGCAGTGGGTTGCAGTTTGTACATACATGCTTCATGAAATAAATTGTACATCCATTGCCTTACATGTACATGTAAGCGCAACTCTTTTTAAACAGATCTAACTGGGATGCCCAAAACAGAACTTGTGGGCTTCAGACCTTTTAGGAGAAGGTCCAAAATTGCTGAATTTCTTTGGAGAGGTAGGGTACCCTTTAGCCAGGTCCAGCGACAGCTTAGGGAGAGACGAGGTGTCTTTTGGGATAGGCCAGGTACATTTTAGGATTGTTAAAACTAGATGTGAATGCGCATAAGAAATGGATAAACTTAGTGGAACTGTCAAGTAATTGCTGCTGTCACATCGTCAAGGTATTTAAATCTCCTGGCCTTTAAATTTAAAAAGAAAACATGCTGCAGTCTTTTAAGAAGTGCTTGCTTTTGCCCCCCAACTGTTGACATATACCATTATTATAGGATTTGTGCTGCAAGACTGATTTCACAACCTATAATATCACAAAGGGGTACCTGTTGGTTCAGTTTTATTGACAGATCTTCCAATGGTTATAAAGTTTTTGATGTGGGGCTATGAATACAAATGCTTGTTTACAGGATCATAGAATCCCTAAAGCGCAGAAGGAGGCCATTGAGCCAGTAAGGTCTGCGCCCAATTTCCGATAGAGCATCCCACCCAGGCCTATCCCTGTAACTTCACATATTTACCCCTCATACCCCTCTAACCTACACATTAGGGACACAAAGGTGCAATTTAACCTGGCTAATCCCCTTAACCTATATGTCTTGGGACAGAACTGTGGGAGGAAACCGGACCACCCGGAGGGAATCCATGAAGACACGGGGAGAACGTGCAAACTCCATACAGACAATCACCCAAGCCAGGAATCA
The DNA here is from genome assembly GCF_965287045.1 of Carcharhinus amblyrhynchos. NCBI lineage: Eukaryota > Metazoa > Chordata > Chondrichthyes > Carcharhiniformes > Carcharhinidae > Carcharhinus > Carcharhinus amblyrhynchos. The sequence continues at coordinate 38,555,505 of NC_137340.1, forward strand.
AACCCGAATCCCTCGTATTGTGAGGCAGCAGTGCTAACCACCGTGTCACCATGCTGCCCCAAAAAGTTTTATAAGAGATTAAGCATTTCAATTAAATATTTATTTATAAGGGATCATGTTGTATAAAGAATGTAAATGTAGTGAATGGTCTGGATGAGTAAGATGGGTTGGAATCTTTCATTCCCGTTCATGTTGGCCTTGTTCAGTGACGGGAATGGAAAATATCGTGAGAGGTGGAAAGTCGTGTTTTATGTTGATATGAACGTTTGCCAGAATTGTCACCTTCCCCATCAGTGGCGAGCTGAACATCAGGAACCTAATTTGAACACATTAGTATCTCATTATCAGGCCAAAACACCAGAATCATATCTCACGCCCGCCAACAAAATCCATCCATGGTGGCGTGCTGCAAGAACGGTGTGAAGTACAACTAGTTTCACAAGACTTTCACCTGGTGAGCGCACGGCTTGTGGAGAGGCTTTGATTATTTGGGGGGGGGGGGTAGTGCAAGGGTCAGAGGCTATTGGATTTGACGGGGGTGGGGGCGGGGGTTGTCACCAGGCTTGACTCAGGAGTAACAGTATAAGACTCAAAGAGTTACTGGGAGAAGACTTGGGGATAGAGGAGGGATGGGTGGGTGGTGGCGTTGACTTGAGCGAGATGAGAGGTGTTGACTCAGAGGAGACTGGGGTTGTTGACTCAGGGGAGAGAAGGATGGCATTTGACTCAGGGAAGGGCTGACAGGGTGGTAGATTCGGGGAAGACCAGGGCTGTTGATTCAGGGGAGACTGGGGGTGTTGACTCGAGGGACACCGGGGCTGTTGACGTGGGGAAGACCGGGGGTGTTGACTTGGGCGGTGTTGACTCGGGGGAGATGAGAGGTGTTGATTCAGAGGAGACCCACCCATCCCTGTAATGAAAATGAAACTACTCAGGGAACTCTCTCCCAAGTCGGGTTTGTGGAGTCAGTAATGTTTCCGACTCCATGCTAGCAACTTGGGAACGAAAATTCAGAGCATTAAAGCTACAGTAACATTTTGTATAATTTTCGATCTGTGCATGCTAGATGTTCAACAAGGTCATTAAAATCTCTGCAGTGACTTTCCAATTTTAAAGAAAAGGTGCAAAGTAGATATAAAAAGGCTGATTTTTTTTCAAATTACTATAACAGAGAGCGATAGAATACTGACGTATCTCTGTGATTCTTACTTACATCTGTAACATGTCAATGGCATTGTGTACAGCCAGTTACAGAATGTGTTTTTTTTTGTATAGAAGGACATGCTGTTAGGAGAATCAGAAACTCACCTAACCGTGTTGTCAGAGCTTATAACTACCTTGGAATATTTGTCACAACGCTGTGTGATTTCAAGAAGAAATCAAATACAGCTCTTGAGGCTAAAGTGGTGGAGCAGGCTTAGAAGGCTGAGTGGCTCACTCCTACTCCTATTTTCTATGTGACTACATCAAAATTGGACAATAAAAAGGCTAAGCCAACCAAATTATTTACAAATTGTGTGAGGATGGTAACAGTGTGGGCAGAAGAAAATTTGCATTTGAAGATCCCTTCACAACCTTGAGGACATCCCAAAGAACTTTATAGCCAATTAAGTACTTGAAGTACTATTTAAATACTGTAACAAAGCAGTAAATACAGCTAGAAAACAGTATAAAATCAACAGTAGCAGCAGCAGCTTTTGGATTTATTAATTCATGGAATGTTTGCAAGACTTTGGTTTACTGCCCATGTCCAACTATTGAGAAGGTTGTCATGAGCCACCTTCTTGAGTGTCCTGAAGGTTACAGTAGTGTCAAATAGGGAGGTTTTGAGATTTTGACCCAGTGATGATAAAAGAATAGAATGTATTTCCAACTCAGGATGATGCGTAACTTGATGGGGAAATTGGGCTGATGTTCTCCTGCTCTTGTTCTTCTGGATGATGGGAGTTGTGGGTTTGGGGTGTGCTACTGAAGGAGCCTTGGGAAGTTTCAGCCTTGTGGCTCATAGATGGTTGGCAGATTCTGTGGAACAAGAAGTGAGTTACTCACTACAGAATTTCCAGCCTCTGAATTGCTCTTGCAGCCATCGTATTTATGAGGCTGGTACAGTTTGGACAGTGGTAAACCTTAGGAGGTTGGGGACAATGCTTTGTGTGTCAATGGGCAATGGCTAGATTATCTCTTATTGGAGATGTTCATTGCTTGGCACATGTATAGTGTGAGTGCTATTTGCCACTTATCAGCTCAAGCCTGGATGTTGTCCAGGACATGGACTGTTTCAGTATTCTTGCTGCTTTCTTAACTTGTATGAAAGGACAGCACAATTATTGTCCTTGATTAAAAACCAGCAAATAGAAGCAGAGGTGTGCTAACCACTTCAAACATTAAATGCCATTTTAAGAAATTAATGTTTCACATTGGAAATCCAAGTTATATTTTGATCAATATTTAATTTACTTTTAAAAGCATATTTAACCATACATAACAGGTCAGAAACTTGTGCTCACCTGATTCCTTAGAAAGAGATTTTTCAACCCCTGGCAAATTGTCTGTTTTCTGTCTTTTACAAATGATCTTCATAAGATTTCTGTTGAAATAGAAGTATGTTTTTCTTAAAACCTCCATACAGCTGCTAACAAAAGTTATTCTGCAAGAGATGCAATACTCAAGTTCTCAATCTAGCACACTGACAATAAACTGACATTATGCAAATGTTTGTGACCAATTCTTCAATTATATACTCTCTGTGGGGTAGTCATGCAGATAATGAAAGCAGAGTGAAGAAAGACTAACAAGTAGCTAATTTTTTAACCAGCATTACCTGCACGCATGGTTTCCTTTGGAAGATAGATCACCTCTGTTAGGTTGTATGAGAGACAGTTGAAAAATCCTCTGGTCTATCTTTATACATCTAATGCAATGTTTAATAATCTCATATCTTTCAAATCATGTCAGATATTTTTCTTGTGCGAGATTAATCTTTTTAAACAAATATTTTGCTATACAAAGTATTTTCCACAAAAATGCATGCCAAATCCAATAATTATTCTGTTCTAGTGTTGAGCACCAGTCATCTAAGGTGTAGTGTTATTAATACCCCCTGACTGTAGGAAGTCACACACCCACCAACTTGCAGCATATGTTTATGAAATGATCCCTTCAGTCTTCAGTGGTTAGAAACTGGTGAGGAAAGTATGTCAATATCAATCACATTGTTAAGACTTGTTGATGTCAATCACATTGTTAAGGAAAACAGGTGAAGGATATTTGAACTCGTACAAATGGGGCATAGCTGGGACACTGGAGGATGTGAGGCGTGTTGACATTGAACAAAAGTCCATAAACTCTCACAGCAAGGAGAGGTTCTGTGTCTTAGTTTTGACGTCATCAACTGGCATGTTTATGATTAACAAGAGACCAAAATTTTCAAAACAGGATGTTCACCAGTTAAGATAACTTCAGTCAAAATTAACTGAATTTCCAATATCCATTGCCCTCAGCAATGCAGGTTCATAACATAACTGCTTTAGAAAGATTTCCAACGGTGGCAATTATTGTTGCTGTAATGTCTGCAGATTCTCAAGTGGTATCAGCTCAGCAAAAACCATAAATTTCCTGACTGTTTATTGCATTATATCAAATTGCGGTAAGTGGATTTCATAGAATCCCCACAGTGCATAAGGAGGCCATTCAGCCCATCAAGTCTGCACTGACTCTGTGACAGAGTATCTTACCCAGGGTCTCTCCCCCATCCTATCTCCATGACCCCACATATTTACCATAGCTAATCCATCTAATTTACATAGAATCATAGAATCCTACAGTGCAGAAGAAGGTCATTTGACCCATTGAGTCTGCAAAGACCACAATCCCACCCAGGCCCCAACCCCACGCACTTACGCTAGCTAGTCCCCTGACCCTAAGGGACAATTTAGCATAGCCAATCCACCTAACTTGCAAATCTTTGGACTGTGGGGGGAAACCAGGGCACCTGAAGGAAACCCACGCAGACAGGGGGGAGAACATGCAAACTCCAAACAGATAATCACCCAAGACCGGAATTGAACCCAGGTCCCTGGCGCTGTGAGACCATCTGTATGTGTTGTTGCAAGGAATTCATTCATTCACTTTTTTTTAAGCTTACTATTACTGAAAGGACAGGCACATTCACATTGTGGATATCAATTGGAAATTGCATCAAAGGACTGCTCGAATGGAAAGGTAAACTGCCACACTGTCAACCTTTCATACTCTGAAGTCTCCCAACAATAGGATTGTGGATGCGTTGAAGAAGGCTGTGACCTGTAACGAACTTCGTTGCACTTTGCCGCTCCCTTCCCATTGTCAAAAATTCTAACGACAATAGATGTTGCGTTCAGTTCTCCCCTAGCACTTCACTTGGTTGAATGCTAGCAAGAATAGTATTGGTGCTGCCAGAGCTATCCAGTGGTTTGGAGAGCCTGGTGTTACCATTACCCAGCAGATTCTAACCACAAGTTACTTAGGATGACAAGATTTTATATAGAAGTACAAATGAAGTTATACAGCCTCTTGGGGTTCTCATGATCGTGTTACAGCCTTATAGCAGATATAACAGATTTGTTTTATGTGAAATTAATTTTACTGCACCAGCTTATTAGTGAACTGTAGTACATGGGATGTTTGCACATTTGAAGTACTGTTAAATAGTTTCCATGTCTTGTAAGACATTCATTCTATTATGAAACTCCAAATCACTATAAAATTATTTGATTCACGTATGTCTAAAATTGAAAACAGGAAAAAGTAGTGTTATTACTTGACAGGACTTGAAAAAGACGATGGCACCGGAAGAGGAGGTGGAGGTGGAGGAGGAGGCGGAGATGGTATTTCTGCTTGTTGCATTTGTTTCTGCAGTTCATCAACTGTAATAGAGGTACCCAAGTTTAAATCATTGAAAATAGTAATAAAATTCTGTATTTGTTAAATATATTACATTGAATCACTGAAGTGAATAATTTATATCGTTTTCAGAATAGTTTATAATCCTCTCCTTCTTACTGCGCTCACCACCATCTGCCATATTTGCTGCCCTAACAGAAACTTCTAACCATTCAACATGGCCTGTTACCATCCCATTTCGATCCTTGCTGAAACCCTTGTCCATTTCTTTCCCACTTTAAACTTGATCTTTCCACCATTGAAAACCTGATTTCTCCAGTGCATTCCTAATCGATGGCCCTGTTTCAACCACCACTTCATTCAAAATGTTGCTGAACAGATCTTTTCCTCCACCTATTCCCAAATGCCTCTGCCCTCTTCCAGCTTTACCACCTTCCTGTGTTCCAGCAAATCAATTTTAAATTTCTCACACTCATTCCCAAAGCGCTGTCTATCTCATTCTTTCCATTCCCTAGCCCTACATGCTCCGATTGTCTAAAACAGTGCTATCTTGAACCTTGTTTTCTCCACACAACTAATGACCATCCATCCATCCACTGTGCTCCAGCTTGTTCCCCCTATACTATTTTGCCTCTAGCTTCCTTCCCACTTTCTAAAACCGCCTGAAAATCATCACCATTTTTAAATAGTCAGGACCCCATTCTCTTTTCTCTTTTTGCCCATTCCTCATGCTTCATACCCACTGAATCCCACTCCTCTTATTATGAAGCACTTTAAGATGCCTGCCTGAATGCGAGGAAAGCAATATAAATGCAAGCACAATGTATATAACCAGATTAATAACAATTCACAGAAAGCATGTATTAATCACTTCATCATGGAACTGTAATTTACAGTATCAAAAGAAGTCGGAAAAATTTTTTTTTGTGTTGCCATTCAAAAAGCTGAAAGTGCCACAAGCATTACTGGGAGAGCAATTTACAGTATTTTCAAGGGATTTTGCAAATAATTTTGAGAATTCAAACAGGATCTGTGCAGACTAGACAAAGTCATAAAAATAAAAACAGAGCAGTTTGGAAATCCTCAGCAGATTAAGGGGCATATTGGTCATTGACCTGTAACATTAACCCTATTTATTTTTCTATAAATACTGCCTGACCAACTGTGTATTTCTAGCACACCCTGTTTTCATTTTGGATTTTCATCATCTACAGTATTTTGCTTTTGTATTAACATCAAGTTAAGATGTGCAAGTCTAAATTACATTACTTACCAGTGTGTTTCAGGTCCTTCACTTGCTGACTATAATTTTGGCATCTGAGTTCGAGTTCTTCCTTGTCTTCTTTGAAAAGCTCAAGTTGCTTTGTTAGTGAGTTTATTTCCTTCTTGAGGGTAGAATCTTTTAACTGTTCTTCTAGTTCCTTTAGCTGACAGCATAAGGAGGGAAGGATTGTGCTGGATTTTACAATGTATACAATGAAGATCAAAATAAAGTGAACTTTTGACCTTCTGCTCCATGGGAGGTTTCTGTCCTCCCTGAGCTTGCCTTACGGTGTGTTACGATGTGACAGGTATACCGCCCCAGTCAATCTCCCGACCTGCCACCGTTTGCAGAGTGGGTCGCACCTGGCCACTTGGGAGCTTCTAACCACAGGCAAGAGCCCCTTAGGGCTCGCCTCCCCACCTTACCGTGTAAGTGAGAAAATGATAAACAGGTGGCATGATGGCCCAGTGGTTAGCACTGCTGCCCTACAGTGCCAGGAACCCGGGTTCAATTCCCAGCTTGGGTCACTGTCTGTGCAGAGTTTTTGCACGTTGTCCCCATGGTTGTGTGGGTTTCCTCCGGGTGCTCTGGTTTCCTCCCTCGGTGCAAAAATGTGCGGATTAGGTTGATTGGCCATGCTAAATTGCCCCTTAGTATCAAGGGGATTAGCAGGGTAAATATGTGGGGTTATGAGGATAGGGCCTGGGTGGGATTGTTGTTGATGCAGACTCAATGAGCCAAATGGCCTGCTTCTGCACTGTAGGGATTCTATGATTCTATGTTGCCTATCTTCTAAATGTTATCATTATGTCTCCTCGGATCTCGTAATAATAGCACCTAAACTTTTACCCTCTCCTATCACTCACTAAAAGTACTGATGCATCTTATGTTTAATATTAGTAAGTTAACTAGTTATAAATTAACTCACCAGTACAGATCATTGCATAAAACAAATGAGTAGCCTTTAATAGACCAAAAAAAACTGAATCATAGAATTCCCACAGTCCAAAAGTGAATAGACTTTGTAGTCTTGGAAGATCATGCATATTGTAAGTAGAGTGCACTAGATCTGTCATTGGACTAGTTAACCAAGGGTTTGGACAAATAATCTAAATGTAGGTCCAAATCCCACAGCGGCAGTTTGAGAATTTGAAATATGTTTTAAAAGAAGTCAAAAGTACTTTTGCCAAAGTACTGGCAAAAATAAAAATGTCTGATGGCAGGAAGGAAACATACCATCCTCATCTGGTTTAGCCGAGATGTGATTTAATCCCCATAATAACATGTTGACTCTTAACTGACCTCTCAAGTGGTTTAGCAATGAAGGTTTTCATATTTTCAAGAGTAACCAGGGATCAGCATCAAACATCAGCCATACCACATCATGTCCCTATCCCAAGAATGATTTTTAAAATACATTTCCATTAAAGGGATATACATTTCTTCCGGCACTAATCCTACAAGTTGTGCTACGGGCATCTTACTTTTGTCTCATGCAGAATTCTCTCTTCCTCTATAGTCTCTGTCACAATAGCCAGGTCATCAAGTGCTTTCATGAGCTGCTCATTAGGCACCATCTTCTGAAGGAGAATCTGGCTTTGTCTTTTGAGTTTCTTTTGTTCCACAAGCATCTGCAATAAAGACAAAGAATTTTAAAATGCAATCAAATTTCTGACTAATGCCATCGCCATTATTTTAATATTCAGCATGACAACTGTCCATTTTGTTCCCTATATTATGTACTTTAAGAAGTCTGTTCTCGCATATTTGATGAATCACGTTCATCGTCTTGGAATGGCACCAAGTATCACACAAGACACTCTGTTGCAAAGCTTGAATGCTTTCCTCGGAGGTTGGAAACTCTAATTTCAAGTGGGCTGCGGGACTTCTGCACATGTAGCAGCCAGGAAGTTAGGGTCCCAGACCAGAGCCCCAAGGTTTATTATGAAGACTCCAACAATTTTTCTATTTTGGCATATATGTGAGGAAAGGATTTTTCACTCCATGAGTAATTTCACTGAGAACTTAAGTATCTTCTGTCAAAACAAGCTTTATTCAAAACACTGTTAAGTATAACTCTGACAAAATGAAGCAGCTTAACACTGAAGCATTGGATAATCTTCACATACGAAGAGAAACAACTTCTAATTTATCACTCTTTCAGTTCCAAATAAGCAACATTGTTCCTATAGCCTTTAAATGCCACTTTAAATAAAGTTATCAAATCCAGGCATACTTGCTATATAAATTAGTAAAGAAAGTCGTGAAGCTTTCAGCGAGACTTTGTGGAAAAAGAGAGCAGACTTCTGACTTTAAACAGTTACAGTCAGCGATTGAACTCTAACTATACCAAAAACTGTTTCTCTGCTACAAACCTAGCTCCTCCCATTTCTGTTAAAAAAAAATCTTCCTTTTTTTAAGCAAAAAATTCCAAGGGAAATCTCCATTTATAAACATTAGTCCCTTAGCCTTCTGCTAAATAAACAATACATAGCTAAAATGAATAATTATCTTGCTATGTAGCATCTGTGTAGTATGCTTTTTTCCGTACATGTCTGCTCCCTGTGGGAAAAAAACTGAACTTCAAAACATTCTACAGAAACATAAAATATATAGATAGCACACTATCATCACACCAGTGTCTTATACCATCTTGAGTCAGGAAGCAGGCTTATTCCCCTGTGCAGAAGTAAGGGAGTAAAACTTGAGGTCAGATGACTTGAATCAGAGCACCATTGCTGAGGATGGAGTTCCAAGTAATAGGACAAGGGAAGATGGATAGGGAAAGGGCCTAGAAGAAAGTCTGAGGGAGGGACAAAGACAAGGATCAGGAGAAGGTCTAAGAAGTGAAGTTTGAAGAAAAGGAGCAGAGCTATAGGCTTTGACTTAAAGAGAGAGTTGCAATGAGCAGACATAAAGCAAAGTGGGCTTGAGAGAATCCCTGCAGATCTGAGGAATCATAGAATCTCTACAGTGCAGAAAGAGGCCATTTAGCCCATTGAGCCTGCACCAACCATAATCCTACCCAGAACCCTATCCCCATGACCTCACCCATCTATCCTGCTCATCCCCATGACATCAAGGGGGGTTTTCCATCACCAATCAACCTAGCTTGCACATCTTTGGAGTGTGGGAGGAAACCGAAGCACCCAGAGGAAACCCATGCACTCACGGGGAGAATGTGCAAACTCCAAGGAGATAGCCAGCCGTCGGTAGCTCCTTACTGCAGGAGGCAGTACTGGTGGGCAGTGCCAGTTTGCCCTTCTGGCAGTTCCATGGTGCCAGGCTGGCACTGCCCAAGGGCCCCCCCTTGCACCTGACCTCCCGGGGTGGGGTCTCAACGGCTTCCGTTCCCTCCTGTGAGGTTGGGATGCCTGTTCTTCATTAGTGGGGAGCAGTCATAAAAAATCGCTGGAGGGAACCATTCCTCGCAGGCCAAGCTCTGCTTGGCATAGACAAGGATCTGAAATTGTGCTTGGAAGGTGAAGGTTCAGCAACTCAGAGATCCAGGGAGAGGAATCTCAGAAGGTGAGATCAAAGCCGTAGAAGTGGATCCTTTGTGAAGCTGTCCGAGTGGGAACTACACTTGAAGAGAATTCCTAGTCATGATCTTCAAATGTGGACATTGGCAATTCTCATAAGAAAGATAATGGCAGAGATTTGCCCAAAAAAAAGTATAAGTTCCCAACGTGGGGGAAAATGGAGTAATTCCTGCTGATTTTTTTTTCAAGTATAATTACTAGAGTGAATCCCTGAAGTGAACACTGCAGTGCCTCAGCGGGATTCACTCTGGAAAGCAGGGGAGGCTGCCTATTCCCGCTCGAGAGGCCAGCAGCATAACACTGAGTGGTACACTGCACATGCCCTGATCTGTCAATACTGAGATCTGTGCAGGAGCAGTGTGCCCCTTCCCCCTCCCATTGCCAGCCTCCTGATTGCTGACCAGCCCCGCAACTCCCCAATCGCTGAACCCCCACCCCCGATTGGCCAGCCCCTTTGTCTCCCCCACCCTTTGGCTCACCCCAATCTTCCCACAAACCCCCCAACAGTCAGCCCCCCAATGACTAGTTCCAACCCCACATTCCATTCTGATGGCCAGCCCCGCTAGCACTCATTCCCTCCCTCGCTCCTTCATCAATCCTCTCGTAGAGTGGCAGCAGGTCCCTCCTACCGATTGCCTCCCCAACTGGCCCAGTTCCCTCGGGTCCCGTCCCCTTGGTACTGCCCACCCAAGGTTCCTGTTGGGCAGTGCCAGTTTACCCCTTTGGCAGTTCCATGGTGCCAGGCTGGCATTGGCCAAGGACTCCCCCTTATTCCTGACCTCCCCAGGGAGGTCTCAATGGCTTCTGTTCTCACCTGCGAGGATGGAAAGCCTGTTCCTCATTCGTGGGGAGCAGTCAACAACGCTGGAGGGAACCATTCCAGCGGGAGTGGGGAGATGCTAGCAGGCCCAAAGAATACCGAACTGGGCATGCAAATCATATTGAAATGCTAATTTAAGTATGATAATTAGCTCTGTGCCCGAAATCAGTGTAGAGTTAATTATGGTCAAAAACTGATTCTCAGAGACATGCAGAGGCCTGAGTGCCCAGCTTGAATTCTGCAAAACAGCTGCTGCTGATGTCTTCTGGCCTGCTGCACTACCCATGCAGTGTAGCAGGTTGGCAGAATCCCAGCCAATGTTTCCTACAGACTGGTTGGCTTACAATGCAACAAACCTCTTGATGAGGTGTTGAGAAATCCATGGAATTTGCTTTGGTCACATCTGTCATTTACTCTGGGGTGTGATACGTTTGACCACCATTCACCTGTTAATTCACAAGTACCTCAAACTTGCCCTGAATGCTAAACTATAAGCTAGACATTGTAAATTGTTTTATCTTTCTGAATTTGTAACTGTCTGTAAAGATGCTGCTGGGATAAAAGGATAGTATGATTTGAATCATGTTATTGTGTTGATATTGAGATTTTTACAACTTTAGAGTCCTAGAGTCACAGAGGTTTACAGCATGGAAACAGGCCCTTCGGCCAACTTGGCCATGCTGCCCTTTTTTTTAAAACTCCTAAGCTAATCTCAATTGCCCGCATTTGGCCCATATCCCTCCATACCCATCGTACCCATGTAACTATCTAAATGCTTTTTAAAAGATAAAATTGTACTCACCTCTACTACTACCTCTGGCAGCTTGTTCCAGACACTCAACAATGTCTGTGAGAAAAAATTGCCCCTCAGGATACTTTTGTATCTCTCCCCTCTCACCTTAAACCTATGCCCTCTAATTGTAGACTCCTGTACCTTTGGGAAAAGATATCGACTATCTACACTGTCTATGCCCCTCATTATTTTATAGATCTCTATAAGATCACACCTCAGCCTCCTATGCTCCAGAGAAAAAAGTCCCAGTCTATTCAACCTCTCCTTATAACTCAATCCATCAAGTCAGTAAATCTTTTCTGCACTCTTTCTAGTTTAATAATATCCTTTCTATAATTGGGTGACCAGAATTGCTCACAGTATTCCAAGTGTGGCCTTACCAATGTCTTAAACAACTTCAACAATGTGCCCCAACTCCTGTATTCAATGTTCTGACCGATGAAACCAAGCATGCCAAATGCCTTTTTTCACCACTCTGTCCACCTGTGACTCCATTTTCAAGGACCTATGAACCTGTACCCCTAGATCTCTTTGTTCTGTAACTCTCCCCAGTGCCCTACCATTAACTGAGTAAGTCCTGCCCTGGTTCAATGTACCAAAATGCATCACCTCATATTTGTCTAAATTAAACTCCATCTGCCATTCGTCAGCCCATTGGCCCAGTTGATCAAGATCCAGTTGCAATTGGAGATAACATTCTTCACTGTCCACAATGCCACCAATCTTGGTGTCATCTGCAAACTTACTAACCATGCCCTCTATATTCTCATCCAAATCATTAATATAAATGACAAATGACAGTGGGGCTAGCACTGATCCCTGAGGCACACTGCTGGTCACAGGCATTCAGTTTGAAGAACAAATCACTACAACCACCAATTGTCAGGAAGCCAATTTTGTATCCATCTAGAAACCTCACACTGGAACATTCTTGTCTGTTGTAATATAGTTTATTTTTCTTATGTAATGAATAAACTAATTCTTTGCGTTAGAAGTTCATTGGCAGACTCCTGTGAATTTGTTCAGTGACTGCGCTCCATAGTTTCTGAAAAAAACAAAGTTAGGAACAAGCCAAGGTTCACTCCAGTCCTGACCTGACCAGTATGAACATCAGCTGAGATTGTAACATCTCACTCAATAAGATTCATGATTAACTAGTTACTCCTCAAATCACATCACTTACGCTTTAGTTTACGGCTGACTTTCCATCAATTTGAATGTTCCTGAAAGCCACATTCTCTCCCCACTCAGTTTATGTCTTTCCAATAATTTCCTTCACTCATATACCCAAATCTATTTTCTAGCTGATGATTGCACTCTACGTTTGACACATTTTTTGATAATTATTTACTGGTACAGAATTTAAGTGCTGCTAAATAAATGAGACATAGTGCACGATTTTACCATTGCGTTGCGCCTGAAAACGGGCACAAAAACATGGTAAAGTCAGATGTGAGGCCATTAATGCGATCCGCGCCACGTCCGCGCAGTTGGCCACTTTACCAAGACCCAGGAATGGCCACAATCCGATTCGTGCCCCAAACAGGCGCAACTGCGATTTAAATGCATTCAAATTTAATTAATGAACTGCCCACCCAACTTTATCAGCATTTCCCCCTTTACCACTGTGTTTGCCGATCCAGAATCACACTGAAATGGACCTGTTGAATAAAAGTCTGAATCAGGCACTTCAGCTGCTGAAGAGGCAAGTCCGGAGCTTCCAACGGCTCTGACTCAGATTGGTTGGGCGGGGTGGGGATGGCCTGGTGGGGAGGAAGGCCCAATCATTGTCAGGTTGTGGGGCCGGTGGGGGGGTGGTGATTAGGAGGAGGGCCGATTGTTGTCTGGTCAGGGGGAGGGCCGATCATTGTCTGGTTGGAGGGACGGCCGATCGTTGTCTGGTTGGGGGGCAGGAGGGCCGATCGTTGTCTGGTTGAGGGGGAGGCGGGCCAATTATTGTCTGGTTGGGGAGGATGGGGTGGGTCAGATGTACCTCTGCGGGGGATAGTGAGGCCAGATCATTCTCTTGGGGCAGGGTGGGGGGGGGGGTGTGGAAATGAGGCCAGATCATTCTCTGAGTAGGGGGAGGGTATGAGGCCAGATCATTCTCTGGGGTGGGGGGGGAGAGGGAAGCGGGTAAGATGGATTTCTGGTAGGGGGATGGGGGGGGGGAGCAGGGAAAGCACACATGTGGATGCCTGAAAGCAGATTTCCAACTCAGATCCGAATTGCACCCAGATTCAGCACTTAGAATGAAAATGGTAAAATCGAGCTCATACTGCCTAAGGTTCTCATTTTACACTCATCAGGAAAGATCACAAGATTATCAACAGTGAAGCGAACAACAATTTATAGTGAATGAGAATTGGATGCTGATTGGTTGGCAAGTGATAGGTACAGTGTTGCCATGAAGAAGGCAGCAGGGAACAGTCAACTGTCAAGCTTTTGGTCAAATTCAAACCTGGCAGGTTGATTCTGATGGGAGTGAAGCACTTATTGACAAACATTCTCTGATGCATTCTGGTAGCTGAGTTATTGGTCATTTGCCCTTCCAATCAAAATCAAAATTTAACGAGACAACTTCTCTTGTTAGCTTTTTACAATTGCCTCTAGTTTGACCTTGTTGTGCTACAAAAATATAAATCTCAAACCTATAAAAGTCACACAACTACACCATCTAAAGTTGTGCAGACTTCTTGTTAGTTCTATCATACGGAGAGTAACTATTCCATAAAGTGACCAATACATTCTGGTAGTGAGGTTCATGAAAGACAGGCAAATTGCTCCATCTTTTATTTTTTGCTAGTTCATTTGTCCCAGATTAATTTTTTGAGTCAGAACGTTTGGAAAGGGTTGTTCTAAGTGCTGTCATCATACTGGTATCACAATATAAAGCATTGGCAGCCTGCAATAGGTGGAAATTCACATATTACATTGAAGCAAGCATGAAAATGGCCTGCAAGGTTCCATTGTATGCGCTTAAGTAGTTCACCAAGACACAGATTGGGACACTTCTGTCTTAGAAAATGTTTGAAGAACTGGCGCACACTTGGGAGAAGATCAGTTTTCTATCATCCCAAGCAGAAAAGAATACATGAGAGTGGGGTGGAGAGAGGGTTTGAAGGTAAGAAAATGAATTGGAAAATGCTAAATTAAATGGAAAATTGAACTATTCCTCGTGTTTATCCGATGATCATATCACATACAATTTAACTAACCAGACTGACTTTATCATGCTTTATCTTTGTACTAGAAAACAAAATGCTCGTTAAAGGGTAACTAAATAATTTATTATTGAATTATACATTTTCAAATGAGTGAAATTGTACACAAATTCGTACCAATTCTGGGATCGTACTATTTTTTGTAGTCTCGAAGGTATCTATAACCGTTCAGATATACTGCAATTAATAGGTCTGTCACTGACATTCATACCTCATGGGCTAAGGACTCAGCCTCCTTTCGAAGATCCTTCTCCAGGTCCAGATTTTTTTCCAGATCCTCATATTCCTCCAGAGCCAAAATGGAAACTTAGAGAAACACAAATATTTAGCATGTCATAGATTCTATCATACAGTTACATCATTACATTTTGCAGCAGACATAATTTTCTCCATCAGTGAATCCATTTACTTTTCCACATAAATTCAGACACAATAACATTTTAAAGGTTTTTTTAGTGTCACAAGTAGGCTTACATTAACACTGCAATGAAGTTACACACTCCGTTGCCTGTTCAGGTACACTGAGAGAGAATTTAGCTTGACCAATGCATCTAACCAGCTTTCACACTGTGGGAGGAAATCCACGCAGACACGAGGAAAACGTGGAGACTCTGCACAGACAGCGACTCAGGCCAAGAATTGAACCTGGGTCCCTGATGCTATGAGGCAGCAGTGCTAACCGCTGTGCCTCCATGCTGTGTAACATGTAACATATGCTGCTTAAACCAGAGTGTGAACTAAGGGAGTATTAATTTTGCTCCCTGAATACCACTAATAAATTATTAACAATTAATTTTAATCCACATTGATCTCTGGTACTGATGTTCTTTTTAAAACTCTGTTTAAATGACCTCTCTTTGGACATGAGAAACGGAATGTTTCAACTGTCTATATTTCAGGAGAATTTCACTTTAAAGAAAATTAAGTTTGAGTTTCCAGATTTGTATGGAGCACAAGAACCAGGCCACATTTTCTATTTGTGAACAACTCTGTTATTTTGATTCAGTTGAGCAAACTTTGCTTCTCCTCAATTACATCACTAGATGGAGCACCAGATTTTTTTAACGATAGAATTGAGGATATGGGTGGAGGAAATGGATGGACATTGTCCAGCTCCCTTATTTGAAAAGAAATATCGTCTACACTGGTCATAGAGAAGAGAATTGCTCATCAGACCATCCAATGTTGTCGGTTAAAGAATGATACATGTTCTTCAAAATAACATGACAAGAGAGGAAACAGGAATGAACACTGTAGCATTCCTTGTTTTTCATTCTGTTCATATACAGTGCAGCTGAAGGGAACTTACTCACTACTTCTAATATAAGAAAACAGTGGAACAAAATTGGAAGTCTGTTTTTTTAAGAAATATGGGTACAGTGTCTCAAATCTGGCTGTCCGAAAACCACCAATGTCCAAACGCCAGACATTTTATTCAGCTAACATGCCTATAATTCAGACAAGTGAAATAACTTAACAGCTTGTTCGACTGGGTGCTGCTTTGGAGTGCCTACTTGTTATCAGCTTCATGTATTTGTCTTTTTCCATGCTCTAAGTGATGTACAGTAAGAAGTCTCACAACACCAGGTTAAAGTCCAACAGGTTTATTTGGAATCATGAGCTTTCAGAGTGCTGCTTCTTCAACAGGTGACTCACCTGATGAGAGTTCTTACTGTGCCCACCCCACTCCAACACCGGCATTCCACATCATGGCTAAGTGATGGAAGAAACCCTGGACTCAACCTGACCCGCACAGAACTGCCCAATCTGAAAATCGGCAACATCTAAAATCCGGCACCAACTTGGTCCTGAAATTGCTGGTTTTGGGGCACTGCACCTATTGCGTTATACAGGGACTACCTAAATTTTTTAAAAAGCCAGCAGGTTAAAAGAAACTCAACTCTTTGCACCAACATGTGTGTTAAGTTTTCAATTCTCTCACTGTTAATCCGTTACGTCAATAAAGCTACTCCATTATTACTAGCAGCTTTGCTATAATAATACAAATTTTAAAATACTAATCAAAGGCATAACTTTGCCCAAAGTAAAACACTCAACATTCATACAAGATCAACCATGAACTTACAGAATGGTGAAGCAGGTGTGAGGTGCCTAGTCTTGTTCCTAATTCATATGTTCATAATGTTTCAAACCTTATATCTTTGCTAGTCTTTTTCCTTTCTTATTCCTTGTCTGTAGTTTTTCTTTCTTTATATTGACTTCAATTTTACTTTTTTTCCATTGCACCTGATAAAGTTTAAAATCATTTCTTAATTTTAGCCTTCTGTCATAGATCTTGGAGATATAGTTTTTAAATCACTGCTTGGAAAACAGTTATAAAGACTATCTTGAGTGACAACCCAGAATCCATAACCAATCACATCACAATTTCAACCAGCACAGTCTTCGACATGAAAATTGTTTCAAAAGTGGGATAACTTGCCTCATGTTGTTCTTAGAATCAAACTACGGCCAAGGCTTAAATAGTCTGTGGTACGCGTTGGTGCAAAGAAAAAAAAAATCAATACTTTGAGGCAAGTCTATTCAACGTTTGCATAACTTGTGCCAATATCAGTTCCATGAAAAAGCAAACATTAGAATGGCTATCAAAGCTTTACATAAAGCAATTAGGTTGTTTCAATAATAGGAAATTATGACCACAATTCTCCCAAAAGTGCTGAATTGGTAGGGATATTGTTCTAGATCCCAACTGTTTTGTCAGTTCAACTTTTCACCCAAATCTCCTCACTCTGTGAACTTCAGAAGTCCCAATCGGGAATCTCATTAAAAACCCGGGGCGAGGGGAGATTGTTGTTGGGGGGGCGGGGTGGTGGTGGTGGGCAGAGTATTCACACCAGAGTTTGACAGTTCTGGAACTCTGCGCATACACAGTCATCCCGATCCGTCGGGCTCCCCGTTTGATGGCCAGTTTGATCGCTGGCCAGTCTGGGACCCCCACAGTGCTGCCACTTCAGCCCCTCCAGTCCCTCTCCCCATGGCCCAGTTGCAGCCTCCACAGCAATTCCCGGGCCAGCCCTGACTTCCCCACCCCAGAATGCCCCCATGTCCAAACCACACCTCCAGCAGTGGCAATCCACCCACACCCCCCCACCAACTGAGTCAAACCCCACCCCCCCTAGGAAGCAGGCCCTCCCCGCTGCACCCCCAGCAGGCAGTCCCCCTGGAAGACCATCCCCCCCAGCCAGCCCCAATTGCTGCCTCCCCCCACTCCATCCCAGACCGATTGCCATGCAGAGAGGGACCCTCCACATCCACCGATCGCCCCTAGGCCCCGCCCACAATCTTGGCACTACTTGGGCCTCCAATTGCGCCCCCCCCTTCATTCTGGCAGGGTCTCCTACTCGTTCCCCAAACATGGGGAGCTACACTAAACCCTGCTAGAATGAAGTACTCGGGGACTGGTAAGTTCCTGACAATGAAATTCAAAAGACATTTAAAACATATTAAAAAAAGATTCAAATTACTTACTGCCTTCCCGCCAGTTTCCAGCGTGGTCTGACCAGCGACTGTTCACCGGCTCTAGGAAATGCGCATTCATAACCGGCACATGCACAAATCCTTGAACAAGGCTGGCAACCTGCATCTCCCACCCCGACCCCCCAGAAAAGTTGTGGATAAGGATGGGAGAATCACAGCCTATATTTCAATTACACTTCAGATATCTTGTTCTGTCGATTTATAGGCACTCTGATTTCAACAAAACTGATGTTACTGTTACTGTGAATATATATTTGTCTTTTATAGATTCCACTTCACCCAAAATAGGCGAATTGGTTAGGTGCATTGGCCATGCTATATTCTCGCTTAGTGTACCTGGAATGTGGTAACTAGGGGAATTTCACAGTAACTTCATTGCTGTGTTAACGTAGGCCTATTTGTGACTAATCAAGGAGCTTTAAACTTTAAAATAGTCAAACTAGAAGGATACATCTGAAAACTTCAATAACAGTTTTATTCAATGTTCATTGAAAGCATATCTGATGTCCGTTTCACATCTACTTGGCTGGGTTAAATGGCAATTTGTCTGTTATTGTAATTATATTGCATTTGGCCTTTTGTTTTACAGGCTCTGTTTTTGTTTTGGACCAACATATGACTGATTAGTTACTCCTCCAACAGATTGCATGATGGTTAGCTCATTGGCTAGATGTTAGTGTGCGATTCAGAAGGGTGCAAAGAGTGAACCCCACTCCAGCTAATGTAGTTTTTGGGGTCTGCCTTCTCATGCTGACCTGAAGTACAACCATGGCATAAGTGGTGGTTTGGTAACCTGCAAATAATCAATGATGCTACCTGAAGACAGAGAATACTGATACATTATGGAGGGAACTATTTGCCTCACCACCATTTTGATGCTTCTGTGCTTAATGGGCTTACGTAAACAGCAAGAGTCAATTTTCTTCTCTTTGATCCCATGCACCCATCACATGACATGACTTGATAAAATAATAATGTGGGCTTTATTGGAAGGTAAGTCTATATACAACTGGGATACTATGGATAATGCATCTGATATACACTGCTGTTGCTTATAGGCTGAAATCAAGTCATGGGACTAGAGTAAAGTCATGGGGCTGAAGTAAATGTTGGCCCTTTAGAGGACAATACTGGTGAGGTAGTAATGGGGAACACAGATGGCAGAGGCATTAACATAAAATATTTTGCCTCTGTCTTCATGGTAGAGAATAATGATGAGTTTCCACAAACTGTCGGTCATGCAGAGGAACTTGGTGCAATAACTATCACCAGGGAGAAGGTATTGAATAAACTAATGGGATTAATGGCAGATAAAAGACTGATGGTCTGCACCCTAGGATATTAAAGGAGATAGCAGGAGGGATAGTGGATGCATTGGTTGTGATTTTTCAAAATCCCTTGGATTCTGGTAAGGTCCCTATGAATTGAAAACATGCTAATGTGATGCACTTATTCAAAAAGGGAGCGAGGCAAGAAGTAAGAAACTTGGCAGGTTAGCTAGATCTCTGTAGTGGGGAAGTTGCTGGAATTAAACAATAAGAAGAAGATAAATGGGCATTTGGAAAGGTGAAGCTCAATTCACCATTGTCAGCATGGTTTATGAAGGGTAAGTCTTTGAGTTCTTTGAGAACATAACCACCAAGATGGATAATGGGGAACCTGTGGATGTGGTGTATCTGGTTCCAGAAGACGTTTGACAAGGTGCCGCATAAAAGACTGATCCGGAAGGTGAGATTGCAGGGGATTTAAGTTCAGTACCAGATTGGATTGAGGACTGGCTGATTGACAGAAAGCAGAGGATCAGGATAAATGGGTCCTTCTCTTGCTGGTGAAATGTAGCTGACAGGGTGCTGCATGGGTCAATCCTCAGAACTCAACTGTTTAAAATTTATACAAATTTTCTGTAAGCAGGCACAGAGTGTAACATAGCAAAATGTGCAGATGATACTAAAATAAGTAGGAAAGCAGGCAGCAAAGAGGATATAAAGATTTTACAGATGGATACAGACAGGCTAGGAGAATAGGGCAAAATTTGGCAGATGGAGTTTGATGTGGATAAGTATGAGTTTGGCAATTTGGCAGAAAAAAATAGAAAGTCAAATTATTACCTAAATGAAAAATAGATTCAAAATGCATCGGGCAGAGGGATCTGAATTCATGAATCACAGAAAGTTGGTATGCAGGTGCAGCATGTAATTAAAAAGGCAAATGGGATGTTGGAGTATAAAAGTAGGGAAGTGTTGTTGCAATTGTATCAGGTGCTGACGCGATCACATCTGGAATATTGTGTCCAGTTCTGGTCTCCTTATTTGAAGAAGGATGTGGTGGCATTGGAGGCAGTTCAGAGGGTGTTCTCCAGATTGATTCCGGAGATGAAAAGGTTGACGTATGAGGAGAAATTAAACAGTTTGGGCTTGTACTCGCTGAGTTTATAAGGATGAGAAAGGATCTGATCGAAGTAAATGACATTTTAAAAAGGATTAATAAAGTAATTGTATACCAATTGTTTTCTCTTATGGGGCAGTCTAAAACAACAGGTCACAGATATAGGTTGAGAGGAAGTAGTTTTAAACTGCTACTTGAGGACGAACTACATCTCACAGAGTGTAGTGAATTTGTGGAACTCGCTGCCCCATAACACGGAGTAGTTGGAATCGTTGAATGATTTCAAGGAGATAGATATATTTCTAA
The DNA here is from genome assembly GCF_965287045.1 of Carcharhinus amblyrhynchos. NCBI lineage: Eukaryota > Metazoa > Chordata > Chondrichthyes > Carcharhiniformes > Carcharhinidae > Carcharhinus > Carcharhinus amblyrhynchos. The sequence continues at coordinate 38,576,218 of NC_137340.1, forward strand.
TAAAAAAAAGGGATAAGGGGACATGGGGAACAGGTGGAGAGGTGGATTTGAGAGATCAGCCATAATCCGATTGAATGACGGAGCAGGCTCAACCGGCTGAATTTGTCTACTCCAGCTCCTAATTTGTATGTTCCTCACACATCACATCCTGTCGAGGTGGTAGTGATTGACACCAATTTAAGATGTCCACAATTGCTAACTGAAGGTTTGCCTTTAAAGAAACTAACTCTTTACTTTACTACAAAACTAAATAATAGCATCTGAATAAACCATTTTGCAAAGCAATAAATATACAATTGTCTGAAACATAGTGGCTGTTTTCTTATCCATCCAGTCTTAGTGTCACAAAATGGTAGGATGCTATTCAAATGATTTTTTTGCACAAGTAAAATCAAACTGCCATGTAATTTTGTAAACATGTCTGGGCAACAACTAAGGGAAAAGAAAGAATAGGGAACAAGGTCTTCTTTGCAATTGAAACAATTAGTAGTCAGAGTGCTGTGAGCCAGGAAGCAGTTTAAGCACAGATGAGGTGTTGAAGCAGCAGCAGCAAGAAAGAGAGAGGCAGCCACCTTCAGGCAGCAGCTCAGTTGGGGATTAAGTACTAAAGGCAAGTCAGTTTGTGCAAAAGTTCTTCTTGAACCTAAGACCATTCCCAAGTCCTGGTCACCTAAGCTGTACAGCATGCTAACCACTAACTAGATTTGACAAATAGCTTTCTGGTTGTTTAGGAAATGGGCATCTCAGCACAGTTTGTGTACAGGGGGAAAGAGGTATTTTTGGATTTTCATTCTTTGAGGGACTAAGTGATTACTTTTAATCTGAAGTATAATTTTTTCTTTGCAGTGTTTTATTATCTTTCTTATACTTTAATACTTTTATTTGTTTAAAGACAGACAGGTCTGAGCTCTCTACATTTCCACAGACATTTCTCATCAATGTCCAGAAAAATAATAGACCATACAAAATCAATGTTTCAGGTTGAAACATTCTTGAACATAACATCAGCAGGGATTTGTAACATATATGAATTGCTTATGTAATTGAGGGAGAATGGGAAATTGGAAAAAATAATCCCATTACAATTAAGAAATCACCTCTGTTAATGCTGAAGAGGTTAGTTGTGAGTATGGTCCAAGGGTGCGGAAGTACCTCGAGAGACAATAATGCTTTTTTTCAGTTGTTAGGCATGAAAGTTTGACATACCTCACATTTCTTCACAATCCTTTTGACACTTTGGTAGATTCCTGGCCAATAAATCATCTCTCTGGCCAATTTTTTAGTTTGATCAATTTCCACATGTGCCTGATGCAATTGTTGGAGCAGATCAGGTCTGTGATAACAACTCTGCTTTTCCTTAAAGATGACTCCTTAAGATATTCTGAGTTCAACTTTGTAGGGTCACAATGGTCTTTCAACCTCTGAAATGTCTGGGATTCTGACTATCTGCCAATCTCTGTCTTACAGAGTCACTGATGTTTCCCATTGCAGTGCTCAGTCCTTAGGCTGGCCAAAGCACATCAGGTCAATGTGCAGAACAACATCCACAATGCCCACTACTTGCAAATCTAGGGAGATGTCTGCAGCTTTTGATGGGTTAAAATACTAGATGTGACCATGGAATTACTCAGCTTCTGGCAACATCACAATCATAGCCTTACATTTTGACCAGTAGGTATTGTAATCTTAGTGGTGTACAGGTTAGGAGTTCACATCAGATCATTTCAAACAACTTATGACTGGTTTCCACAAACATCACGCTTCCAAATAAGTAAGTGTGTAACTGCTGGATGCTGAATACCAGTGCCAAGGTTTTGCGCTCTTTATTTGAATAATTAGCCTGAGCAGTGGACAAACCCTGGAGGCAAAATCAATAGGCTTCCCTTCACTTAGAAGGAATGCTTTTTTTGATATAGAACCACAAGTGTAATCTCCTCACTCCAATTGTAAAACTGAAGAGTTGATGTTCCTTTAAAATGACCTTTTGAGATCATTTTGTGAGGGCATCATTTTCAAATCAACTTGAGGCCCTGGGATCCAAGCAAATGCATATAGAACAATTTTACTTGGATGATGCTTATGATGGAGCTACATTAGCCTGCTGGAATTCTTGGGTTATGCCACCTCTCTCCATTCTATCCAGTTCAGCTTTCATCTTGTTCTGGATTGGAATGCTACATTTGTTGGCATATTGATGGATAGAGGAGCAGGTAGATGCAAAACTGCATCACCCTTGAAACTTCCAATCTTGTCAAATGTGCCTGAGTATAGTAGTGTTGGGTGAGCCACTGGATGTCCTGTCACCTTCAACTTGGAGTTGTCAACGCTGTGATTGGCAATCAGAGTTAGATCAGTGAACAGCGGTAGACCAGACAGCACTGGACCTGAGGTTTCCACAATATGAACATCTCTGGAGACCTAGGTGAGTTTTTGTTACAATACTGGAGTGTATTGGATCCCATAAATGGAATCACCGAGCTATGGTACTGAGCGAGTTGGGCAATGGTTGGTTAAAGCACTATTTGCCACATCTCTGGATATTCACATTTACACACACAAAGTGGAAAGATATTTGCACCTGTATCCAGTTTTCAAAATAGATTATGCTGACTTCCATCTGTGGGCACACAATCTGGATGGTGGAAAAGGCTTGGTATCAGTGTGCCAATACATCCTTTGTTGGTTACCATACTGAATGCCAGCTCACTTTGTATTGATGTTTTGATCATCCCTATTATCTAAAGTGTAGTTTTGTAGATCTTGGGGGGATTTCTCCCATCTCGCCCACCACGAGAATCATAGTGGGTGGGGAGTGGACCATGCAAAGGTCCACTGACCTCATTCTCCGGTTCTCTGGTTTTGGGGCGAGTGCAGCTAGAGGATCCCACCCCTTATCTTCGCGATATTTGATACATGTTCTTGGTTGGTCAGAATGCTGGACGTAACTGGCTTCTCATGACACTGAACCATTTGTTTTGCCACTAATTTCTGCATTGGCACTTCCATTGACCTCTATTTCCACACACCTTGCATGTATTGTTAAAAGCTGGACAACATCTGAGTGCATATATGAGGACACACTATCCTCATTGCTTATGAGATTTCCCTGTATTGGCCATTCTGACAAAGGTGGACAAATTACACATAGCTGATGGACTCTGTCTACCCAATAATATGGCTTTGTACTTTGTCTGCTTTGTCATATCACTTCCACTATATAACCTTTAAGTTGGTCCAAAATAGTTTTTGTAATGCTTCCACTGGGAAAGGTGCTATCACAAGCTCAGTAATTCTGTCATCTGCTTCTGCCACCCTTGTCTCTGCATCTAATTGTGAAGTGATCAATGTTCTCTGCTGGTTACTCACTAAAGGATATGAATTCCAAGCAGTACATTCTGAAGTTGAACTTCACTCAATAGATCTTCGCGTGTTAGCCATATTTTGTTCGAATTTTAAAATCAATCATCATAGAGACTTGATGTAATCAGTCAATGGAAAGCCTTCATTGCCTGCGGCAATTTTAAATTTAACAGCTTTATCTAGTTTTGAGATATCGAGGTCCAAAAAAATATAGCTCAACATGTCAGAATAAAGTAAACTTGAATAGGAGGTCCACAGCTTTCTAATCGACTGCTGGAAATTTTGTGGTCATCTCTGAGCTTTTTGCAGGATTTTTAATGCCATCTGAAACTGCTGACAGCTATTCAGGCTGTCTAAAGTTCTTCTGAAGTTAGTTCAGCTCTGGGTTGTAGAATCTTTAGCTGGTATTATGCTACTGCTTGGCCACAGTGGAGTTATTGAGCTGATTGATTTTTTTCTGGGATTGCTGAAGCTCTGCCAACAAGACAGTGATTTTAGATGTGAATAGAAACTGCAGACTTCAAAAGTAACATAATGCACTGAAAGTTGTTCCTTCTTTTTAAAAGCAGGCATCTTCCAGCAGTTAGAAGCTATTACTGAATGGATGTTTTCTTCCCAGCCCAGTCTTCAGTATTTTAACTTCCCCAGTGCTCTTGTAGGAACCGTAAGCAGCAGTAATGGCACTTTTCCTATCTGTGAGTTCTGTTCAAACTTAGACATTCCAAAGTCAGCTATTGAATTTCTGTGCCTGTTTAAGCTTTGCAGCAGATAGGCTTATGCTGGTTTAAGTGCTCCCAGATTCAAACAATCTTACCAGGATCTGATGCTTGCTGACTGCGAGGTAGAACAATGTTGAATGAAGGCAAGATTCCTCCAGAGAGACAGAATCACTTACAAATGATGAGGGTTGGTGTTTGTAAACACCAAACCACGTGGCCACCATGTTATCTTCTTCTCTTCAACATAAATGTCCCAATCACATGATACAAATTAATAAAATAATAATGTGAGTTCTTCATTTGAAGATAGGATTATATATAAATGTGTTCACTATTGTCGCTGCTTGTGAACTGAACACATCATGAGGCTAATGCAACATATCTTGTTGAGATGTTGATAATTGACAGCAGTTTAAAATATGTTTCCTTAAAGTTACATACACATTATATGGGTGGCACAGTGGTTAGCACTACTGCTTCACAGCTTCAGGGATCTGGGTTTGATTCCTGGGTTCGGTCACTGTCTGTGCAGAGTTTGCACATTCTCCCCATATCTGCATGGGTTTCTTCCTCTTCTTCCCAATTCTAAAAAGGCTGATTAGATGTGTTGGCCATGCTAAATTCTTCCTCAGTGTACCTGAACAGGCACCTAAGTGTAGCAACGAATGGATTTTCACAGTAACTTCATTGCACTGTTAACGTAAGCCTACTTGTGACACAAACAAATAGACTTTAAATATTATATCACAACAAATTTAACTTTGAAACTGATTGAGAATTAGGACAACAGTGCAAGATTAACAATTAGGAAAAGGCATAGCATGTTTACTCATTGATAATCCACAGTTGCAAATTACAATATAACTGTATAAACAGACTGAAGTAAAATTACTGATTTTTATCTGGAGTCACTGTTGCTAAGACTAATACTTTGTGGGAATATTTGGTAAATCTAACAGCTTTTTTTTACTAAAAATGAGTAATTATTGTATATGATTTAACAATCATTGTTCTAATTCGATGGGTTTATCAGAGAAAGGATGCAAAAACCTTTATTATACTTGGCTAGAATTTGATTTTGCTTATCAATCTCAGCAGCCAGGTGGATATTTCTCTGTTCTTCTTTCTGGAGCTAGAAATAATAACAGAAAGGAATATTCCATTACATTAAATACAAGCACTACTCACACAACAAGATTTACGGAAATCCACTTAAAATATATTTGGGAATTTTATTAAAATGTTAACCAGACTTTTTCAGTAATGATTCAAGGGACTGGATCATCTGCTTGACCTCTTCAGTTTTAAGAACATTGCAATAGGTTATTCAGTCCTTGTTATTTAATCACATCTTTTCCTGAACGGCACTGATCTGCTCTCCTCTCCTCCAATGCCTCTCCACTAACATCCAGCTAGATGGGACTGCTCTCAACTGCTTCCCTTCTTATTGATCCACTCAATGACTTCTCATTCCATTCCTACAACATTGCCTCCTGTGTTACCCAAGCATCCATCCTTGGGCCCTCATCAATATCATACAAAAATGCAAGTTAGTTTTGCTAATAACACCTAACTCTACCCCACCATCACCCATCTTGATTCCTCCATGAGCAGGTCAGAGGCTCGGAATACTGTGGCAAGTAATTCACTTCCTGACTCCCCAAAATCTATCCACCATCTACAAGGCACAAATCAGGAGTGTGATGGAATACTCCCCACTTGCCTGGATGGGTGCAGCTCCAACAACACTCAAGAAGTTTGACACCATCCAGAAAAAAGCAGCCCACTTGATTGGCACCACATCCACAATCTACTCTATAGATTCTAACTCTAACCTGGTTAGAATTTAATAAGTTTCTATGAGATCCCCTCTTACTCTTCTAAACTCCAGAGAATATAAACCTAACTGACTTAGTCTTTCCGCATATGACAGACCTGCCATCCCAAGAATCAGCCTGATAAATCATCACTGTACTCCCTCTATAGCAAGGACATCCTTCATCCAGTAAGGACATCAAGACTGCACACAAGGCTCCAGCTGTGGCCTCACCAATGCCCTATACAATTGCAGCAAAATATCCCTATCCCTATATGCAAATCCTTTCGCTATGAAGGCCAACATACCATTTGCCTTCTTTAGCACCTGCTGTACCTGTGCACTTATTTTCAGCGGCTGTTGCACAAGGACACAAAAGGTCTCTGCCCCTCTCAATTGACAATCTTAATTGATGCTCTTTTTATTGTGGTATCCTACCCATATTTTTTCAGACCTTTTTCATCCTGTTGTTAACTGTCATCAAAAAGGTGGGTTTATCAGCTGATCAATAATGTCAGTACTCTATCTAGCTCAATTGGTCTGTTTTTAAGGAACATTCAATATCCTCTTAGCTCTGTCTCCTGTTCATTTCCTGTTAATCCTGAGATGTCAATAATGTCAATATGTTCACCAGTGATGTACATCTCAAACTCAATTTAAAGTTATAAAAGGAATTGACGGCAGGATTGCAACACTGGCAGGAGGAAATCACAATACGAAGAAAACTAAAGGTGATGCATTAAAATATAATGAAAGACCTGATGTTCCAGAATCATTCAGAGACTTAGTATCATGAATGATGACACTTAGGGGGGTTTTATACACCCCCATTTGCCATGGGTGTAAATGATGATGGGGGCACAAAATCTCACAAGAGGCTGAAAATTAGATTTGTGCTGGCGAGATCTCACAACGTGATAATCCCCTCCAATGACATTACAGGATTCCTGTTATTGCATGGCAGAAACGCCATTTAAATATATTTTCATGTCATTGTCTTTCCCACTGTATCGTGGGGGATTCCTCTCATGTGTGCAGGGATCTTGGTTGTAATTTCCGTCCTGTTAGGGTGGGGAGCTTCCAGCGTTTTTCTTCTCAAAGTGTTGGACAATAGAGTGGGAAAAGTCAGCGGTGCAGCTGCACACTGCTTTTCTTGTCTGGATCAACACTTAGGTAAAAAAAACTTCAGAAAATTCCACCCTCAGGCCAGAATTTAACCATCCCGCCCGCCACAGGAACCAGAGCAGACGAAAAAAGGTCCATTGACCTCAGGCGGGATTTTACGGTTTTGGGGCGAGTGAGGCCATAAATTCCTGCCTTAATCTTTTTCCTACATCAACAGAACAGATTCTCCTATTAAGATAACCATATCTTAGTCTGAAGACAATTGCATTTACTTCAATTTCTGCTATGCTGTTGTTAAATAGGAAAAGTTACACCAATCACTTGCATTTATGTTGTAACTATCGCTATATCAGAGCATAAGTTCCAATGAAATACTTCTGAAGTTTAGCCACTGTTAGACGTGAGAAAATGCAACAATAGAGTCATAGTTTTACAGGTCAGACAGAGCCCCTTTGGTCCATCATGTTTGCATCAAGCACCTATTTATTCTAATCCCATTTTTCAGAACTTAATCCAAAGCTTTGAATATTGTGGCATTTCACGTGCTCATTTAAATGCTGCTTAAATGTTATAAAGATTCCCGCCTCTACCAGCCTTTCAAATTCCCACTGCCCTCTGGATGCAAAAGCTTTTCCTCAAATCCCTCAAAATCTCCTTCCCATTATCATTAATTTATGCCCCCTGGTTATTGACCCCTCTGTTAAGGGGAAAAGTTCTTTCCTATCTATGTCCCTCATAATTTTGTACACCTCAATCAGATCCCCCCACCTTTCCCTGCCCCTAGGAAAGGAACTCCAGCCTAACCTGCCTCTCTTCTGAAACACTCCAACCCAGGCAACATCCTTTTGTGCAATGTATTTGCAGAGAAACAGAATCGAGGTATATGGCCAGGTGAAAGCTGGAATTCTCTGGTCATTTCACCCTGCTTGTCCCACCAGCAGCATAGCCCCTGCCACAGATTTCCCTGTGGCAGGGGGTGGCTTCAGTGGGAATTCCCATTGCCAGCGATGGGACCAGAACGACACGCTGTCATCAAGAAAGGTGCTGAGGGAAGGTCACAGAACCTCATCCAACGTATTTCAATTATGTGGGTTCATAAGTTCATGAGATATTAGAACTGAAGTAGGCTATTCAGCTCATCAAATCTGCTCTATTATTCAATCATGGCTAATATGTTCCTCATCCCCATCTTCCTGCCTTCTCCCCATAACCCTTCAACCCATTACCAATTAAAAATCTAACTCCTCGATACATTTATTCACTGTCCCAGCATCCACCGCACTTTGAGGTAGTGAATTCCACAGATTCACAACCCTTTGGGGGAAGTAATTTTGCCTGAACTCTGTTTTAAATTTGCTACCCCTTATCCTAAGACTATGACCTCTCGTCCTAGAATGCCCACCAGGGGAAGCATCCACTCCATGTCTACTTTATCCATACCTTTTATCATCTTGTATGCCTCCATTTGATCTCCCCTCATTCTTCTCAATTCCAGAGAATATAGGCCTAAACTCTTCAACTGCCCTTCATACGACAAACCCTTCACCTCTGGAATCAATCTATTGAACCTCCTCTGAACTGTTGAAAATGCCACTTACATCATTCCTCACATCAGGGGGCCAAAACTGTGCACAATACTGCAGGTGCAGCCTCACCAATGCCTTGTATAGTTGCAACAATACTTCCTTACCTTTATATTCTGTTCCTTTAGCTATAAATGCCTACATTCTATTAACTTTCTTTATTACCTGCTGTTCTGCATGGTTGAAAGATGAACACTCAGAACATCAGGATTCTTCCTCATGGAAAAGTGCTGCAAAATCCTTAACTCCTACCCAAGAGGGTAGTATTTCCTGAACACCACACTGAAGCATCAGCTTTGATTATGTGCTCAACTCTTGGGTTAGGTCTTAAACACATTATCTTTCAACTCAGAGTTAAGGGTGACACCATTCACCTAATAAAATCCATCAGTAAAATTGAGATAATCATTATTTCACATACCTTTCATTTCTTGGCAGCAACATTTCTTCTTCTGTACTTGATACTTACTTTATCAGTTATGTCTTTCCATTGGTCTGTCAGGTTCTCCAAATGAAAAGATAGCTGCTTCTTCTCTTCCAGTGTTGATGTCAATTTTTCTCGAAGCTCTATGTTTTAGAAACATTTTAAGTTACATGAATGGCAGCTTTTCTTTCTTATTTTATATTTTTTATTGAACGTTTGCAATTGTCAGGATGAGGGATCTCAGTGCAGTGGAATGGAACAATGTTGATGTTGCACTTTTAACAGTTAGGTGTATGTGGGTTAGACTCAAAATAAAATTCTACATGCTCCAAGAAGGGACTTTAACCCAAACAAAGAGTACAACTCACCGTACCATGGTAAACTTAGGCACTTTTGTACCAGGTTTTTTTTTCACAAATAAAAAGCATTGTACATTGAATATACCAGCTTGATGTCAGTAACTCTTCTGCAGTGTGGAACTGGGACAGCTAAATTACACCACCTGTTCTATATTGTATTTTGGATACAGAAAATGGGCCTTTGTTCTTTAGTGCGGCAGCATCCAAATTGATTCCATTTTGTTCCCATCAGGTAAATGTTACTAATATTAATGCAAATAACAATGAAGCTTCAATTGATCCGAATGGGCTTCCTGGAAATATTTTAAAACAACATTGTTGTTACAGAGCAGCAACTAAGAGGCCAATGTAGTGTGGGATTAAGTCTTTAAGGTGTCACAGACAATCGATCCATATTGGTTTCAGTCTCCATAAATGATTTAGTTTTCACAGCATGCCGTTTATGTTGCTAGAAAGATGAAAAGCCAATCTCCATCAGATATAATCACGTACATATATTAAAAGCTCTCCAAAAATTATAAAAACATATGTTTTTTCTTAGTTTTAAGGAAGTGGATGGTGGATTTAGGATTTCTCTTTGTAATGAAATATCATTCTCTTTACAACACCTCACCTTGGATTTGCTGCTGGCATTCGACTGAGGAACATCTGGCATCTTTGTCTAATGTTGCATTTGTCACATCGATCGTTGAATCTTTGTCTAAAGGCAGCTCTATAGGGGTGGTCTCTGTTCCCAATCTTGCCATATACAACATGCTGATTCTTTTAAGAGACTTGTTGTCTTTATTCAACTGAAAGTAAGAATTGCTGCAAAAATGAGCATATTTTCACTAAACACTGATCTTCACAATAATTTTCTTCCTCAAGAGTAAAACAAGTTGAGCTTTGAAAGGATCAACAATCAGAGTAACATTTTAATGCAAATTTCCAGTGGTGTTGCTGAGGAAAGAGGAATAGCCCCGAAAATTATCTGTCATTAGAGTTTTTTTTTATTTGATTTGATTTAATTTATCATTGTCACATGATATTATATATTAGTATACAGTGAAAATTATCATTTCTTGCACACTATACAGACAAAGCATACCGTTCGCAGTGGCACAGTGGTTAGAACTGCTGCCTCACAGTGCCAGGGACGCGGGTTCGATTCCCGGTTTGGGTCACTGTATGGAGTTCGCATGTTTACCTCAAGTTTGCGTGGGTTTCCTCTGGATACTTCGGTTTCCTCCCACAGTCTGAAAGACGTGCTGCTCAGGTGAATTGATCTGAACAGGTGCCAGAGTGTGGCCACTAGGGGAATTTCACAATAATTTCATTGCAGTGTTAATGTAAGCCTTACTTGTGACTAATAAACTTTATAAACTTCATAGAGAAGAAAACGAGAGAGTGCAGAATGTAGTGTTACAGTCATAGCTAGGATGTAGAAAAAGATCAACCTAATGCATAGGATGAGAGTAAAAGATTAGAAAGTATGCTGGGCACAGCTTGCAAGAAGTTGCCTTGCTTCAATGCCATTTTAGGAAAACAAAAGCAGAGTTGGTAAACAACTTGAATCTAATGGGGTGTGAATCACTTGGAGGAATGAATCAGGGACAGCCAACACAGCTTTCTAAAAATGTACTTGACCAATCTTACAGAATTCTATCAGGAAGCAAGAGAAAATAATGGGAGTGAGGTGGTTACAAAATATTGCGCTTTTTAAATAAATTGATAATCTCTCTTCTTAACACAGGAAAACCAGCTAAAGGCTGGTCATATCAGAGGGGTCAGAAAATCCACACCTCTCTTGGTGGGGATAGTGTTAGAGATGAATATGTGGAATGAGAAAGAACAGCTTGGGGTTAAGTGGACATAAATTGTATAAACACACACAGGTATCCCAATATTCCTTGGTGTTATCCACAGGGAATCTGGAAATTTATCCATTTTAACAGCTGAATCTTGGCATTCCCAATGAATCTGATGTGAATATATTTTAAAAGAGAAACTGATCAAATCAATTAAACAACACTGAAGGACTGGAGAATGTATTTTTTTTTGCGTTATGCAATCACAGCAACTATAAAATCACTGGCAGGAGTCAGGCTCACCAACCCCCAGAATGAACTCAGTACCATTGGGTGCAGATGCAGAGTGTTTTGTAGTTCTGCTTCTGCGTTTTAGAATTTTGTCCAATTTTAATGAAAATAATAAGGCCCTCCGGTCCACATTCCCTCAACTTCCACACTCCCTCCGTTCCCACACGCTCCCTCATCCTCTACAAATTCCCCAGGGACTTGTCATCCTGCAGCTCCAACACTATCCTCCTCCAACACTTATATACTGCCATTCAGCTGGGTGGAACTACTCTCATTCAGTTCCATTCTTATCAATCTAATCATAAGGAGGGAATGGGTGGCACGGTGACTCAGTGGTTAGCACTGCTCCTCACAGTGGCAGGGAGCCTGGTTCGATTCCAGCCTTGGATCACTGTCTGTGTGGAGTTTGCACATTCTCTCCGTGTCTGCATGGGTTTCCTCCAGGTGCTCCGGTTTCCTCCCACACTCCATAAATGTGCAGATTAGGTTGATTGGCCATGGAAAATTGCTCCTTAGTGTCAGGGGGACTAGCAAGATAGATATGTGAGGTTGCAGGGGATGGGGCTTGTGTGGGATTGTTGTTGGTGCAGGCATGATGAGTCAAATGGCCACCTTCTGCACTGTATGGATTCGACGATTGTACTATTCTAATGACTTACAATGGATTCTCTTCCTGCTCCCAAACCTTTACATCTGCTGTCCCCAAGGATCTATCCTTCATCCATTCCCACTTCTCACCTAAATGTTGCCACTCTGTGGGATCATCTAAAAGCATAATATTAGCTTTCACATGTTTGCTGAAGGCACCCACATTTACCTCACCAACAGCTCACTCAGCTTCAGCACAGTTGCAAAATCATCTAGACTGTTCATCCAGCATTCATTACTGGGGGAGCAAAAATTTCCACCAATTAAACATTAGGAAGACTAAAGTTATTGTTTTTGATCCTTGCTACAAACTCATGCCTCTCCCGGGCAAGAAGGCTAAACCAGTTTGCAGACTTGGTGTCATATTTGATCCCAAAATGCACATGGGATGTCATATCTGTGGCACCTCTAAGGTTGTCTGTTTACCCCTGGGTGACCTCAGAATCTTGCCCCTGCCTGAGCTCATCTGTGGCCGAGACTTTATTCAGGCCTTTGTTCCCTCAAGTCATGACTATTCCAACTCATGGTTAGCCTCCCACACTTTACTCTCTGTAATTTTAAGGACATTCTGCTGTGTCCTAACTCGCATCCCATTCACCTATCACCCCTGTGCTCACTAACTACACTGCCTCCCGTTCAAACCCATTCTTGATTTTAAAATCCTTATTCTGGTTTTCAGATCCCACCACGGCCTTGCCCTTCCCTATTTCTGTAATCTCTTTCAGCCCATAAAGCTCCAGGTTTTCTGCACTCATCAAATTCTGGTCTCCTAACCATCCCAATTTTAATAACTGCGCCCATTGGTGGCTATGCTTTTAATTGCCTAGATCCTAAATTCTGGAACACCCTCCCCTTCACCTATCTTCCTCCTTTAAAACTCTCCTTCAAACTTTCCTCTTTTACTAAGTTTATAGTCAGCTGCCTTTGTGAGTCCTTATGTGATTGAATGCCACTGTTTGTTTCACAATGCTCCAATGCAACTTGGAATATGATATTATGTTAAATGCAAGATGTTGTTATTATATAAACTCATTATGTAATTAGGTCCACCTACTGGTGGTGGCTCTGCAGCATCTCCACAAGCAACAGGGTGCACAATGGCAAAAGTTGATAGGAAATTGATCATAGGGGGTAAAGTCTATGTGCAACATTCAAGTCAAGCCAGGTCAGCTGAGAGACAAGGAGAGGAAGGGAAGAGGAAAAGGAGAGGCAGAGAGGAAAGAAGAGAGAGAGGAAAGGGCATGGTGGCAAGGTGGGAAAAAGTAGAGATAAGAGATGAAGATAAGCAAGGGGATGAGAAAAAGAGAGGAAGATTAGCCCTATGTCCAGGCAAGTGAAGAAAATTTCATCACTCTCCTGACTTGGCTCTTGGTGGTGGATGGACGTTGGCAAATTAGAAGGTGAGCCACTCGCTGTAGAATACCAAGTCTCTGGCATTTTTTTTTCAGCCCCAGTATTTATGTGGCAGGTTCAGTTAAGTTTCACTTCAATGGTCCTCCCCAGGATGTTGATGATTGGGATTTTGGGGAAAAAAAATGCAATTGACAGTCAAGGCGAGGTATGAAATCTCTTTTATCAGAGATCGCCATTGCTTTGCACTTGTGTGGTGCAAATATTAGTGGTCACATATCAGCTCAAGCTTAGATGTTTCTAGGTCTTGATACATGAAAATATATACAGATGTAATATCCTTTATCTGAAATCCTTGGGGCTGACTTCAAAATGATCTGATTTCAGGTAATTTTGGTTTTCAGATACCCCATATAGATTTAGGCCTACTTACAATGGCCAAAGCCAAGGTTTAATATCGCCTAAAGTAAATAAAATGGTTAGAACAATAAGATGTACCACTGAATAATAAATACAGCCACCGGTAATAAATTCCCACTTGGTGCCATATGTATTTGGTTTGCAAGAGAAAGTTCCCAAAGTAAGCAGTGCAGACAAAGGACTATACTTCCCATGCTAAAGGTTCAGTGTGATTGATGAGGTTCGTATCGGCTTGAGTCGTGTCAGCTTGGATCAGGGACTTCCAGTGCTAAAGGTCAGGTGTGGTTGGTGAGGTACAACTGAGCTCAGGTTAGAGATTTCCCACGCTAATTGTCAATGAGGTTCAAAAAAAGTGTGGTTTTTGGATGCATTTCAGTTTTATGGAAAAAGGATTCTCAACCTGGAGTAGATTTCTTTAAATGACAAACGGGCTACTCTAAAATTCTGATCTGAAAGCAACAACTGAATGCTCTGAATGAAATGATACACTTAGTCTAACAGGGATTTGACTGAATTTACAAACAGTTTCAGGTTTAAATCTTGCATGTTGACACAACAGTTTCAAAATGCATAACATTTTCAAATCTAAAGCACCATTTTCAGTGTAGGGTAATAACCTTGTGCATAATTTTCCTTGATAACATTTGAATTAAATCCAAATAATCATCTTGTGAAGACATGTTAATAGACTGCGATATATCATTACAATCAAAGAACTGTGATAACTCCTTGCAGAAGTAGGTAGTTAATACCATCAAATCTAGCTTCTGGAAGATATGATTTCTACAATATTTGGCAAAAAAAGGCTCTGAAATGGCATATATTATTAAGGAAATGTGCTCTTCAATCCATTTACTGATGAGTAAGCTTGAGTGCAATCAACTAGAGCTAAAAAAAAAACCTCATAAAATAATGCATCTCTGATGAAGCAGACATTGTAAAATTACAGACTTTCTTAAAACTCATCAGTAATTGGGAACAGGGGTCATCATTAATAAGTCACAGTTACGAATTCTTGTTCACAGTCCACACGGTAAAAATCAATGAATCTAAATTGCTGCATGAGAAACAATTTTCTGTCCAAATCATTTTCTAACTAATCAAAAAGCCGAGTATTTTTACACGGTGAAGTTGAAGTATTAATAAATTGTGCCAGAGTCAATCATTTTTATTGTACAACTTTTAGAATCATTTACATTGAAAAAAATATGAATAAGCTTAGCCAAGATCTATTAGGTCTACCTTGTCTGTTCTTTCTAAATGGGCAATTTATAGTAACTTCCATTAAAATGAGGAATGCATGGAAATCAAATGTGGTTACACTTACCCCTAGCCCCTGAACAAAGTACGCCCAGAAAGGTATGAAGGCATTTACAGTAACATTTCTCTTGTATTTGACTTTTTGTTCTGCCACTATAATTGCAAACTCAGAACTGAAATGAAATATGGATTGTCAGCAAACACCAGTTACTGGAGGAAGCAATAGGAAACACGGTGGTTTAGTGGACCAGACTGGAAATTCAGAGATTTCTTAAAATTCACTTTACAGGGTGTGAGCGTTGCTGGTTGGGCTAATATTCATTCCTCATCCCTAGCTGCCCTCCATTTGAGAGTCACCCGTAAGCCAATTTTACTTTGTAAACCAGACGGGTTTTTACGACAATCAACCTGGTCATCATTGGACTTATAATTCCAGATTTTTATTGAATTCAAATTTCACCATCCACCGTGGTGGGATTTGAACCCAGATCTTGCTCTGGGTCTCTGGATTACTGGTCTAGTGACAGTACCACTGCCTCCCCTGTAACGTTATTGATATCATTAGGAATCTGGAAAATAACAAGCATTTTGTCCAGAATGAGGAAACAAATAGAGAATAAGGCCTATATTCGAATAGAGAGGCAAGAATTGATTTTTAAAATTTTGTGGGAACATTGTTTTAATGAGCAAGTGCTAAATGTATGAAAATTATTCCCTAAGTAGAAACTGGAAGCAGATAGTACCAATTAGATCAAATAAAAGGTAGATTTCTTTCAGACAGTACTATTTTGAGATACAGGGTCAGAGCAATTTGAGACATGAAAAATTATAATTGTGCCATTCCAGTTCTCTTTCCGCACCTTGTGATACACTATGACAGACTTTTATCTGTTTCCATAGCTAGTAATTCCTGGAACAGGTTGCTAGTCTGTCACCAGGGGCTTATAACTCAGGAATAGACTGAGAGGACTGCAATGTACTGGATTGGATCTGTCCTGATTTTTCTGGACAAGATGTACCTGGGTAATTTTCCACAATGGCAAGTAGATGTCAGTGTTTTAGCTGTATCTGGAACAGCTTGGTGAGTCTAGTGTTGGAGCACATGTCCTCAATACTAGTGCTAGAGACTTTTGCAGTATCCAGTGCCTTCAGTCATTTCTTGATATCATATAAAGTGAAACAAATTGCCTCAAGATTGACATGTAAAATAATAAGGACCTCAAAAGGAGGCTGTGATAGATAAGAATATAAGAAGAAATAGAACTCACTTAGCCACTCCTCATATGACAACCATCTCTTCCCAGTAATCAATCTAGTGAACTTTCATTGCATTGCCTCCAATGTAACTATAAGCTTCCTTAAATAGGACAACCAAAACCTGCACACACTATTCCCAATATGGTTTTCAAAAATTCATTACTGGATGTGGATGTCGCTGGGTAGACCAAACGTTATTGCCCGTCTCTAGTTGCCCTTGAGAAAGTGGTGGTGAGCTGCCTTCTTAAACCGCTGCAGTCCTTGAGGTATAGGTACACTCACACAGCTGTTAGGGAATGAGTTTCAAGAATTTGACCCAGCGACACAGGAGTTGAAGCCAACGTAGATCCGCCATGATCATATTGAATGGCGGGGCAGGCTTGAAGCATCCTGCTGGCCTACTCCTGCTTCTATTCCTTATGTTCTTGTGACAGCGAAGGAATGGTGATGCATTCCCAAGTCAGGATAGTCTGCAATTTGGATGGGAACCTCCAGATGGTGATGTTCCTATCTGCTGCTCTTGTCCTTCGAAATGATAGTGATCGTGAGTTTGGAAGATGCTGCCTAAGGAGTCTTGATGAGTTCCTGCAGTGCTTCTTAAAGATGTTACACAGTGCTGCCACTGTTCGTTGGTGGTGGAGGGATTGAATGTTTGGGGAAAGGGTGCCGATCAAGTGGGTTGCTTTGTCCTGGGTGGTGTCGAGCGTCTTGAGTGTTGTTGAAGTTGCACCAATTTAGCAAGTGGAGAGTATTCCATTACACTCCTGACTTGTGCTTTGTAGATAGTGGACAGGCTTTGGAGACTCAGGAGTTGAGTTCACCACAGGATTCTTAGCCTCATATAGAGTCATAGAGTAATATAGCATGGAAACAGGCCCTTCGACACAACTGGTCCATGCTGACCATGGTGCCCTCCTAACTAGTCCTAATTGCCTGCATTTGGCCTATATCCTTCTAATCCTTTCCCATCCATGTACTTATCCAAATGCTATTAAATGTTGCTATTGTATCTGCCTCAATCACTTCCTCAGGCAGTTCATTTCCTCAGCCTCTCCGTAAAGAAGTTGCCCCTCAGGTCCCTTTTAAGTCTTCCCCTCTCACCTTAAACCTATGCCGCTAGTTTTCAATTTCCCTTCCCTAGGAAAAAAACTATGAGCATTCATCCTAAGTATGCCCCTCATGATTTTATACACCTCAATAAGGTCACCTTTCAATCTTCTACTTTCCAAGGAATAAAGCCCTAACCTTGTCAACCGCTCCCTATACTCAGGCCTTCTAGTCTTAGCAACATCCTTGTAAATCATCTTTGCACTCTTTCCAGGTTATCATGTCTTTCCTATAATAGGATGACCAAAATTGTTCACAATACTCCAAGTGTAGCTTCATCAACAACTTATACAACTGTGACATAATGTCCTAACTCCTTTTCTCAATGTCTTGACTGATGAAGGCCAGCATGCTAAACACCTTCTTCATCATCCTGTCTACCTGTAATGCTACTTTCAACAAACTATGTCCTTGTACTCCGAGGTGCCTCTGTTCCTCCTCAGTCCCTAGGGGCCTTACTAATCACTGTACAAGTCCTTTCCTAGTTTGACCTTCCAAAATGCAACAGCTCACACTATTCTGTATTGAAATCCATTTGCCAATCCTGTTCTTGTAGCACAGCCCAGTTCAGTTTCTGGTCAATGGTAATCTGTAGGATATTGACAGCGGGGGTTAAGTTATAGTAATGCCATTAAATGTCAAATAACAACCGTTAGATAAACACTCATGGGAGATGGCCATTGCCTGGCACTTGTGTGGCATGAATGTTAACTGCCACCTATCAGCCAATATTGGATATTGTCAAAATCTTGCTAATTTTGATATGGACTGCTTCAGGATGAGGAGTCATGAATGGTACTGAACATTGCGCTTCTGACTCTATGATAAAAGGATAGTCATTGATGAAGCAGTTGAAGACGGTGGAGCCTAGGTCACTACTTTGAGGAACTCCTGCAGTGATGTCCTGGAGCTGAGATGATTAACGATCTATCTTTGTGCTAGGTATGACTCCAACCAGCAAAGAGGTTTCCCTCGATTCCCAGTTTTGTTAGGGTTTCTCGATACCACACTCAGTCAAATGCTGCCTTGATGTCAAGCGTAGTCACTCTCAGCTCACCTGGTCTGACCAAAGCTCTGTACAACTGTAGTAAGACTTTCCCTGGCCAAGGGAGCAGCATCTCAGTATAAAGGGTAGGGAATTTAGAATTGAGGTGAGAAGGAATTTCTTTGAAGTTTGGTGAATTTTTGGAATTCTGTCTCCTCAGTCATTGAGAATGTTCAAGACAGAGATCAATAGATTTACAGATATTAAAGACATCAAGGGACATGGTGCAGGAAAATTATGTTGAGGTGGAAGAACATCAAGCAAGTTTAACGGACCAAATGGCCTACTCTTGCTCCTACTTTCCATGTTCTTATATCCTTCTACTCCAATCTCTTTACAATAAAGGTCAACATGGCATTTGCTATAATTTCTTGTACCCGCACTCTAACTTTATATTTCCACTCGGCGCTGAAGATGGCTATAAATACTTCAGCTTTGACTTTTTAACTGATGCGCTGGCTTCCCCATTATTGACAATGAGGATGTTCTTACTGCCTCCGCCAAGTAACTGTGTAACTATTTTCCACTGTTCATGACTGCATATGACAGAACAGGAGAGCCTTGATCTGATCCACTGGCAATGGGATTGTTTACTTTTGTTGATAGCATGTGGCTTCCACTTTTTAGCATGCACATAATCCTGTGTTGTAGTTTCAAATGTAGGTTGGCATCTCAATATTAGTTATGTCCAGTGTTGCTCCTGACATGTTCTCCTCCACTGATCATAAAACCAGGGTTGGTACTCTGAACTGATGGTAACGGTAGACTGCAAGGCATGTTAAGCCATGAGTTAAAAGGTTCTGGTGGAATATAATGCAATTGCTGCTGGCCCACCGTGCCTCTTGAGCTGTTATATCTGTCCTTAACCTATTCTATTCAGCACAGCAGTATTCTCCCTTCCCACCCCCAGTGGATTTTGGGTCGGAGCTAAAAAGTCAGAAAGCCGCCAGTGTAAAATCACGTTGCAATTTTCCTAAAGATGGATTAATGATGGATCAGTATTCCCATTGGCTGGTGGTGTGAATACTATTTGCATTTATTTACATCTTATGAATGCTCATTAAAACAGCTACCCAATAACATCTCATCAGGGCTTCTGGTCTTGTGTCACATCAGTGTGAAATTACATTGGTACAAAACCTGATTGTTAAAGAGTGGCATGAGTTGCTTTCATAAGACACCCCTCAGTTCCCCAAAGACATCGGGGTGAGTGCAACAAAATCTTGCTGCCATATTGTTGTGCTGCTCAGCACTGTGCCAGGGCAGACTAGCTACTGCCCTCTGTGTCGAACTGATCTTCATGGATAGCACTGTGCTGCTGGATGCATGGACCTTCTTGTGTCACCAAGTCAGATCAGTACTGTGTCTGACATTGGGGAGTACACCGGTTGTCTTCCTCTTGGTGCCACACACCTGTGTCTATTTTGACAGCAGTGTGCTGCGGCAATCATGCAGCCACTGTAGCAAAGGTTTGAAGTTCAACCGGCGTTGGTTTGAGGTGAGACTTGGGAGGTAAGGTGGGGTGGGGAACAGTTGTGGACTAATGAAGACAAGGGGGCACAGGAAGTGCAAAGATTCACAATGGTAGACAGAGGGGCAAGGAGCTGGATGAAGGAGATGAACAATGGAAGGCAGAAGGAAGACCAAAGGGAGGGAAGCTGGACCCTGACGAGGCTGCATAAAAAGCTCACAAATAAGGGGTTATCACATTGTTTATTGGAAGGAAGTGCATGAAGACTCCAGATGCAGTGGGTGGATATCCAAGTGGGCCATGGGCACCTTGCAGGTGATAAGCAGGAGGTGGATGGGTGGTTGGATCAAGGAATAGATTTCCTCTCGAGGCTATTACTGCATTTTCCCTCTGGGTTGCTGACATCCTGTATGGTTTGGTGAAAACAGGCAGACTGGAGAGAGCGATACTAGTGTGCTGGATTAGTATTCAAATATACTACCAGGACCTTTGAACCTGACAGCTGATTGTGGGCGAGTGTATCAACTGCCAGAAGAGAGAAATGCAACTGTGCATAATGAGTGAGCCTCCTAGTGCAGAATCTGGAGTGGGATCCTGCCATTCTGGCCAGTGGAAAAGGCACCACCAGCACTACATTTTGTCTCAAAAGCAGAGAATTCTGCATATCATGATGCAAAGGTCCTCAGTGTCTCCACAAGGATATACAGTTGTTATTCCTACCATCTGTCATGGACAGTGGTGATGAATAGATTGGTGAGGATGAAGGAGTCTTTCCCTCTTGTAAGTTCTCTCATCATCTGCCACAGGCCCAGTCCAGTAGATACACATTTCAGGACTCCAACCTGCTCAATCAGGAGTGGTGCTAACAGGCCACATTTGACGAAGGGCATTGAAGTCTGTATCCTATGCCACGAAAACTCTTTGTGCTTCTTCCAAGTGCTGTTTAATGTGAAGCACTGATTAATCAGCTAAAAGGGAGCAATAGGTAGCAATCAGCAGCAGATTTCTTTGTTTGTGTTTGTCTTGATGCCATGAGAATTCATGGGGTCTAGAGTCAATGATAAGACTCTCAGGACAATTCCCCTTGATTGTATAGCATGGTGCCGCCACCTCAGGTCTACGGAAAACAGCCCCAGGCTAACTCCATAACTGAAATGCTCCAGCCCAGGAGAATGCTGGTGAATCTCTTCTGCACCCTCTCTAGTGTTGTGACTTTTAATATTAGACATGAGACAGGCTTTCGGGCAAGTTTAAATCAGAAGATAAACACAACACCCTGATGTGTAAATGCAACAGAAGCACTCTCTCCCTCAAGCAACAGACACATACAACCAGAAAATGAATTCTGGTGAAGAATTGTGCATTTTGTTTCTTGTTACTCCCTCAGTTAACCTATTAGTTCTTTTTAAGATGTAATGTCACAAGCCTGGATGGGTTTTCTCTTGTGGTTCTTTGGAGGTTGGGAGTCTCTGGTTTTCCAAACGAAGATGTAGCTGAGTTTCTTTTGAAATGATTTCTTGCAGGGAAGGCAAGTTAGCACTTGTCCCACTTTCTGGGTTGATGGATTGTATTAGACAGAGTTTCTTTCTTATTGTTGGAGGATAGTCTCTCTTGTGTCCTGCTGGTCTCCAGACTGACTTATCTATGGCTGGTTCTTGGTGTAATAAGATTTGTTAGCTGATGTCAGTTTTGTTCACGTGACTAGATGATCAATGTTACTATTGTTCCCACAAATGATCAAAGAAAGAAGCCATTGCTAGTAAATAGTAGTTATTCACACCTTGTTGCAATAAATTGGCTTCTCCAACATTCTTGTTGTGAAATTTTAAGTTTGCTGACATGGAGTCTGGGGGCAAGGGGCTATTGAACTTAAGTCTTTCTAAATACCCAGAAAACTGGGTATGCGAATTCATAAATTATTTCATATCCAACATTTCCATTCAAGGAAGGGCAGTCCATAATCATCTGAAATTGAAGGACTTTCCAGTGAGCCAAGTTAATTCTTTGTGTAGAAATCACAAAAAGTGGCTTACTTTCTTGGGAGCAGAGGGAGCCAGACCTGTGAGGGACACACTGCACAGAGGAGAGGATTAACAGAGAGTCAGGTTTGGAGCCTTCACTTAGCTTCTCAGGAATGGAGGCAGTTGGACCTGCGATTGACACATTATATTGGGACAGCGAGCTGAGTTTGGAAAAAATTAGTAGTGATAGCACAGGAAAACTGTACGTTGATTGGCTGGTGAGAAACTGCTATTAGGGATTGTGATCAAAAAACTTAAACTAAAAAATAAGGATCGTTCTTAAGGAATTAACTCCTTGGGTTTCAGTTTGAACATTAGTAATAAAGGAAGCTCAGTGCAGCCTGCCTGCACTGGAGCACTCTGGAGTTGTATAAAACAAGCAGTCCAAGAGGGATATTGTAAAGGGTAAATTGAGAAACTGAGTACAGAGCTCAGAGTTTAGTGAGAGGGGATACTAGTCAGAAATTTTGAAAGGCAAATTTTAAAAAGTAATTAAATAAAATGGGGATGCAGAGCCAGGTAACACGTTATTCTTGCACGATATGGGAGCTGGTGGAGCCCATTGTGGCTCCTGGATCCATAGCAAGTGTTACTCAAGAAACTCCAGCTCAGAGTTGGTGAACTGGAGTCCGAATTCCAGACCTGTGCATGGTCCGTGTCCCACCCTCTACAATTCTCGTGGTGGGCGAGGTGATAAAATTCCACCCAAAGAGGCTATAATCAATGAAAAGGTAACTGCACACCTCAAAAAGTTTCAATTAATCAGAGACAGACAGCATGGATTCATGACAGGTAGTTCATACCTGACAAACCTCACTGAGTTTTTGACTAAGGTTGTGAACAGGAAAATGCCTGGCCATTGATAAAGTTTCACATAAGAGATTGTTAACTAAGGTTGAAGCCCATGGAATTGAGGGAAAATTACTGATGTGGCTAAGAAATGGGTTGGGTGGCAAGAAAGCAAGGATAATGGGTTGGTATTCAAATTGGCAGGATATGACTAGTGGTGTTCCACAAGGATCTCTGTTAGGGCCTCAATTGTTCACATTAATTAATAACTTGGATAATGATATAGAAAACTGTATCTAAATTTGCTGATGATACAAAGTTAGGCAGCATTGTGGATAGTATAGACGATAGTGTAAAAATTACAAAGGAATATTGGTAGGTTAAAAGTGCTAAATTTAAAATATTTACCAAAAAGATTCTAGTTGAAAATATAACACAAGGGAAAAAAAGAAAGATATAATAAAGATGATGTTCCCATTTTATTGATTTCTTAGCCTTTGCTATAAAAGGGGCCACACCTTAAGTAAAAGGATAGTAAAGGCAATGACCTGCTTGCTCCCATCACGTGAACATTTACTGTGACTTCTATTTATCCATTCACGCATCTGCAGTTGAGGGAAATTACGAAATATAGATTTTCCACAAGCCATTCAAAAGCATGCATCTGTCTTCACCATCTCTGGGAAGATAGTTTAAAAACTATCGACATACTCTAACTGAAGATATGCACCTCTTCTCAACGTCATGCCTTGTTAAAAAAAAAACCCTTTGAATCGCTGTGAAGAATATAGTGGAAATCTCAAAATGGACAGTGTGTGCTTCAAGAAATAGGGTGAGTAAACCACTTTACACAATTAGGGAAAGAAAAAGGTTGGATATTAGGTTACAATAGTCAAGAGGAGGATAACTAAAGCGTAATCACCTTCAGGGTAGAGAGAGAACACAGTAAAATGAAAAAAATCCCATAGAATGTTTAACTATGCAGAAGGCCATTCAGCCCATCAAATCTGCACAAACTCTCTGAAAGAGTATTCTGCCTGAGCATGCTCTCCTGTCCTCTCCCCTTAACACCATGGCCACTAACATTAAAGGAGCAATTTTAGCACGGCAAATCCACTTAACCTGCACAACTTTGGACTGTGGAAGGAAACCTATGCAGACACGGGGAGAACATGCAAACGTCACACAAACAAAATCATCCAAATTGAACCTGGGTCCCTGGTGCTGTGAGGCAGCAGCGCTAACCACTGTGCTGCCCATGGTGAACACAAATTATGTACTGAAGTTGTTTGGCTCTTCTAATTAAAAATCATGATTTAGCTGTTAATTACTATCACAACAAAGTATTCCTGCTAGTTCAGTTAACATCATAACACAGAGAAGATGAGAGTGACTACCCTTTACATCAAGGCCTCACTTTGAGTCTGGCACCAAATCACCCTAGTAAAACTGAAATCAATGGAAATTAGAGGAAAAACCCTCCATTGGTTGCAGTCATACCTTGTACAAAGGAACGTGGTTGTGGTTGTTGGGGGGTCAGTCACCTCAGCTCCAGGACATCACTACAGGAGTTCCTGAGGGGAGTGCCCAAGCCCCAACCATCTTCAGCTGCTTTGTCAATGACTTTCCTTCTATTATAAAGTCAGAATTTGGGATGTTTGTTGATGATTGCACAAGACCCAGCATCATTTGCGACTCCAAATGAAAGTCCATATCCAACTAGACCTGGACAATATCCAGGCTTGAGCAGACAAGAGGCAAGTAACATGCATGCCTCACAAGTACCAAAGGCAGTAGTAATCTCTAACAAGAGAGAATCTAAGCATTGCCCCTTGACGTTCAATGACATTCCCATCACTAAATTCCCCCACTAACTTCACCTTGGTGGTTTTAATCGACCAGAAACTCAACTGGACTAACCATTTCAATATTATGGCTACAACAGCATGTCAGAGGCTGGAAATCCTGCAATGAGTAACTCACAAAGTTAACAATTTTAAGGGGGAAATAGCTAGGTGTTTAATTAGTTGTGAGATGAAGGGTTATGACGGATGGGCAGGAAGGTGGAGATAAGGCCGAGATATGATCAGCCCTGATTGTATTGAACGGCAGAGCAGGCTCATGGAGCTGATTTGCCTACTCCTGCGCCTAGTCCTTATCTTCTAGGTTAAGCTCACTGAAAATGTGAAGCAAAGAAATAATCATTGTTCAAATTTCATATATTAATAGAAACAAAATAAAAATCTAGATGAGGCAACTCCAGTTGAAATATAGTTGTACCACCAAATTTAAATGGTTTTGTACAATCCAGGTATACTTAATTATTAAAGACCTTATTTTAGGACATGCAAAATTCACATTAAAATCATACTGCAGTTAATTAAAGGGGACATTTCATTTTCAAAGCTAATTCTGAAATGAATGATTAGCTCCCATTACATAGTTAACACTCAGGTTTACATTACTTGTAAGTTTTTTTGTTAGAAAAGCAGAACTAATGCTTTAGGAATACAGCAAAACCTATCAAAATTTTTAAATGAGCAACTTAGGTCAAACCTCGATATGCCAAAATGCAATGGCATCACAATAGTTGATGAGGGTTAACTGAAGGAGCCAGTATGTTGTGGTTAAATAACACACAGAAATGTAAAGATTGTGAAGGGAGGGATGTCTAAGAGAGGTCTGAAGTTCTGCAGTTTTGAGATCCTGGAAAAGGAGGTTGTGCAAGATACTGAATAATATACCTTTGAAGCAAATACTTCTGCACTTTCGCGGCAACTTTTCTCAATTTCAAGGTGGTCTTGTATTGTACTGACTTCCTCAATCACCATTTGTGAAACTGTAATAAAGAAGCATTCAGCTGTGATCATTTAATTTACAAAAACATCTGGTTAATCAACAACTTTCAAAAACATCTTATACAAAGATTGTGAAAAGAAAAGTTTGCACAACAGGAAAAGTGACTGGAAAGCATCTGTAACCTTGACATTTTCCGAGGTAATCATAAACTGCAGCAAACACAGGCCAACTGAATCCACTTAACTAATTAGCAGATGCTGTCACAGAGAAAACATGAATCAACACTGTTATTACAAGTGGCACATTTGAGTGGCATCTAATTATGACTTGATGAGCTTGATACTTGCATTATAATCACTACCACAGCATCCCATCAGAGACTAAAAGCCTCTGATGGTGCTGACTTCCAGTAACTCCCCCTGAAACCTTCACAGTTTCTGGCAGTCTCCTTGGCAGGGCCCCCTTCTCAGTTAATGACATGTTAAGTATAATTACTGGTAGGCATTGTAAATAAACAGGATTGGAACCGAAATTGGACAAGTGCATAAGACAATCTGACACATTGAAAGTGGCAGGCCTAATTGAGAGTTTCTCTGACTGCTGGAGATCATTTAACAGCATTTCTCTTAGGACAGTGATTATAACTGTGGAGACGGGCAGCATAATGGTATCAGACAAATGTGAGCATTGCTGACAGTGTAGTGAATTAAATTGTATCTACTCTGTGAAACGCCTTGATGAAAAGTACAAATGCCTTGGTGGTCTTATCATTATAACACAATGGTCATGTTGTCATCAACCTTGCCACTGTCAATTGAAAAGAAATGATTGTGTTGAGGTTTGCTATTGCCGACTGTGAATAGAACCAATTTTCAGAGATCTATGAAATCATGTAATTGGGTATAGAATGCAGCTGCTTCACATACAAACTGGCCTTAGTAAACAGGAGTTGCACACAATGTGTGTTCATGCCTAAATACAAATCAAAACTGAACAGGACTCAAGATAATTTAGAACTAAAGAATAGCTGGAACTGAGATCGAAGAGTTGGAATTTGACCAATGTCGATTTTTTTTTCATTTCAAGCTTATTATAAACCAAGGTCATTTCTTAATACTGTACTTCTGATTTCTGCTTACATCAACTTTAAGCCATTGACCTATGTAACCCCAAGCAGAAGGCTTAACAAAATACTTTCAAGACCACGTTCAACACTATTTAAATTTGCATTGTTATGGTTTCACTTGTCAATGAATATGAATTTTAAAAATGTGTGTTTATTTGATAAAAATGAATTTCAGTAACATTCTTGCCCTGAGTCTTAGCAAATGTATTTGCTCTATGGATTATTTTCAATCTGTCCAATTTTCGTTTTAGAAGCACTCTAGTGACAAGCAAGATTTTCCAGCATTCAAAAGCTCCTGTTCAGGAAAGGTGAAACCTACACAAAATATATAGATGGCTTAAACAGAAGTGCCGCCAGCACAAACACATTTCTTTTCATCCCAATCATAGTTATTTTAATTATTTTTTTAAAATAATTCTGCTACATAATTAAATCAATTCAAAAACATAATATAAAGGACCAACTACCAAGCTAATGGGGAAGTGTACAGGATGGTTTGGTGAATGGATCAGGATCCAGCAAATAAACATATTGGAGAGAACATTTCCTTCAAGTATTGCTTGAAGAAAAACTTACATTGTGACTCAGGTGTTTCTGTTTAAATGTGAACATCAGTGCTGAAGTAATACTAAATGATGGGATTTGTGAATACTTCACAATTCTTTGTTCATGATTTTAGGGGAAAGACTGTGCAAAGATATGTGGATAAGGCAGGGGGATTAGATAGAATGTTCTTTCAGTGAAAAAATGCAGACTTGATGAGCTGAATGGTCTTCTATATAGTAAAGATTGTAAGCATTTTTCCCCTAAACTGTTCCCACAAGGCCGCTTCTGCGGAGCTCTGTGCAGCCCCATTCGTTTAGAATGGTAAAATCTTACAGCATTGGGCCATCCAACACATCATGCCAATGCTGGCTCTTTCAGAAAATATTGAATTAGACCCACTCCCCTATTCTCTTTGCCATATGCTCAGCAAATACTCCCTTTCCAAAAATATATACAGATATTTTCTTTAGGAAGTCTGTATTAAGTCTTTCAGGTCGCACATTCCAGATAATGGCAACTCGCTGCCTCAAGAGTTTAACATCCTAATTAATAGCTACAAGTTAAAGCACCACCCAACTCCAGCATGCCTCAGAGTGACCTTGGATAGAATACTGACCTTCTCGGAAAACCTAAAAACAAATGCAGCCAAAGTGAAGTCCAGAAACAACTTTATTGCCAAACTAGCTGGTTCAATGTCAGTGCTGCTGCCAATACCCTCTTGTGCTTTTCCCAAATATATTTGTTGCCAACAATGAAATGATCCAGCCTGGATACAATTTTATTTATTTAGCAAATGCAAAGTTCCTAAGCCAAGCAGTTTCTTCCGGTCCTGCTGTGTTCAGTACAGATAGGCCATCGCTGAATCTGTGGATTGGACACTCTTCAATGATGTGGTGCATAGTTTGCTCTCTCTCACAGGCACATAGGGGGCTGGCACTAATGCCCCATCTGAGGAGGTTGGCCAAGCATGGGCCATGGCCAATTCTGAACTTGACGTGGGTGGACCACTCCTTCCTTGGAAGATTCAAACGAGGCAGCTGTTGGGAATCGTGTCCAATGATTCCCATTCATTTGTCCAAGTAGAATTTACGTTGAAGTCCTGTATGGGAAGGTTTTTCCAGATTGGCCTTCTTGTTGGGAGTTGTACCTTGGGAGGGGCTGAATAGATCAGCATGAAGTGGAAGGTGAAGAGCATTGTGAATTTTTTCCACTATTCTGTGGGTTGTTGCAAGTCGGTAAATATGTGGAGGAATGATGTTTGCCAGGACAGGGAGCCAAGGGAGTGGTGTTGAACATACTGTTCCAGTAAAGTACACATGGTAGCATTCAGCTGGGTGTCAACTCTGTATGCGTATGATGATCGTGACAAAACATGGGTGCAGTATTCTGCTCCTGAGTATGAGAGTGCTGCGGTTCGGAAGATGGTGGCAGTAGTACCAACTTTGAATCAGCTAGTTTGGCAATCAAGTTATTTCTGGACTTGACCTTGCCTGCGGACTTTTTAGGTGTTCCTGGAAGGTCAGTGTCCTATCTTGGGTCACTCTGAGGTATGTTGGAGCTGGGTGGTACTTTAATTTACAGCCATTAATTTGGATGTAAAGTTTTTTTGTTTTTTTTTCATTATGAAGATGGAATAAGCTGGATACCATTTTTGTAGGGATTGGTTTGAGTCACCAAGTGTTACAGGTCCAAGGTGTCAAAAGCAGGGGCTTGAATTATGAGGCAGATGTCATTGGCAATGATGTCATGATATTGTCACTGGACTAGTAATCCTGAGTCCCAAGGTAATGCTCTGGGGACCCAAATACAAATCCCATCATGGCAGATGGTGAAATTTGAATTAAAAAAAAATCTGGAATTAAAACTTCAATGGTGAGCATGAAACCATTGTCGATTGTTGTAAAAAAAAAGACCCATCTGGTTCACTAATGTCCCTGAGGGAAGGAAATCTGCCACCCTTACCCAGTCTAATCTACATGTGACTCCAGGCCCACAGTAATGTGGCCAACTCTTAAAATGCCCTCAGAGATGGGCAATATGTGCTGGCTCAACAGTGATGCCCACATTCCATGAACAAATAAAAAAAAAATGAACTTTTATAAGGTGGTTTATGAAAAATTATTTGTGTACAAGTTGAACAGCATTGGGGCCAGTACTGTACCGTGGGGAAGCCCATTGGTTTGTCTTTTCCATGTACTTTTTACCTGTCCAAGGTGAACTTTGAATCACTGATTGTTCAACAGTAGAGCGATGCTTTTAGCATCTGGGGGGGTAGGGTTTGGGCCCATGAAAGCTTCAGGAGGTAGCCAGTTTACCAAATAGTGTCACATGCAGTTGTGAGATCGAGTAACGCAGGACTTGTCTTCAGGTTTTTCTGAAAGCCATTTTCAACATTAACTAATAAGGGTCAGTATTTGTTCCTTTGTGCTGTTGTCTTTTAGGAAACCAGCTTGGTTGACACTAAGGACTTTTTCTATGATTGGGGATATGTGCTAAAGGATGAAGCATTCAAGAATTTTGTATGGGACCAACAGGAGAGAGGTCGGACAGTAGCTAAATACGAGAATGAGGTGCAATAATGTTATATTCTGTTGCCCTGGCACACGTCAGGCTCTGTGGAACATTCTTTAGGTTTGCAACCTCAAAGGAGACAGGGCATTTTTTGTTGATGGTGTTGTGTTAGTTTATGCTATATGTTTCTTTGGCTGCTTTTGTCCAGGGGTGCTTTAGCTATGGCAAGTGAGTGGCTGGAGACATGGCTGGGAGTAACTGAAATGACTTTGAGTGGGTGGCTTTTGGGCTACTCCAAGGTGACAGATTAGGCTCCAGCATTTCCTGCTGGAGAGTGTGAAGTTTAGCTCTGGTACAGTTACCTCCCACTTGCTGAGGTGCAAATATTGAGGAACTCGATCAGATAGTCTCCTACCTCTGGGTCCCTGATGTCTTATATGCCTTTAGGAGGGCAGCATTTTCTTCATCGAAGCATGGAATGTAGATGGGTTGATAACCTTGGGGAATTGTTGCGCAGGCTACATTGTAGATGGCAGTTGCATGCTTCATCAACAGTGATGCTTCGCAGTGGGATTGTTGAGATGGCAGAGAGCAATGTGTCAACCCCTGCCAATACCCAGGCTTGCCTGGGGAAGCTAATGATCCTTCCAGCAGACTAAATTCCAAAGGGAACTTCATGAGCAGAGTTCATACTGGGAATCCCAATCATAGTCCAAAGTCAAAAGGAACAAAAATAAATAGCCAATATATAATGTTCCTTTTCTAAATGCATAGATGTGAACTTTAGACTCAGGATTGCAGTTTTGGTTAAGTAAAAAAAAGTGCCTCGAACAATACAGTTTCATCTCGTTTCCAATCTTTCCCAATTGCGTTAGCTACTCTCCTGCCATGCAGGATTCTGCAGAGCTTATCAAAATATGTCATTCAAATCAAGAGATTTCCTCTTCAGAATTCCACCATCCTTCCTTTTGTTCCTTTTTCCTTCCATGTTCCTTTACCTTCTTCCACCTGAGAAGCATGTTGGGATTTTACACAATGAAGGTGCCACATAATCAATTTTCTGTTGCTACAAAATGGAACATTCACGTGTTGCACTTGGTATTAGAATGAGGTTTCAAATTAGATAATGGTCTCAGGGATAAGGAACTTTAGTTATGTGAATTGATTACAGAAGGTGGGACTGTTTTCACTGGAGAAGTGGTTGGGAGTAGATTCAATAGAGGTATTCATAATCATGAGAGCAGGTAAGGAGAAATTGTTTCCATTGCTAGTATTAAGGCCAAGGCCAGAAACTTTTTGTGAAGCTAACCTAGAAATGTAAGTTGTACATTTGATTTTGGCATTGGTGAACACAAGGTGTTTCACCCCAAATGTGATTCAAGTGACACACTAGGAAGCTTTTATCGATCAAAGTTTATTTAAGAACAAAGTTAGAATATAACAAAAATAATTAGTATAACTTTTTAATTATACTGTCATGTTTAATTAGGAGAATTAAACATGACAGAATAATTCTTAACAGCCAGCTATCTCTGTTGTTCCAATTTAAAGCAATACCTCACATATAGCCTTCTTCAAAATTAGTTTGCACTAAAACAATTATACTCACATAATACTAGATTTCAAGTTTTTTAACATCTATGGACAGAAATCCAACAGTAGGTTTCAGAGAAGAGATATCCTCAAGACAGCAAAACAGAGAAGTAAATCCAGTCCCTCAGTAGCTTCTTCAGACTTCATAAAGAGAAAAGGATACTTCTCTCTCTGCAGCTTCCAAAACAGCGACACTCAGACAATAGAAACTCCAACTCTAGAGAGGGAGTGAAAGAAACACTGTTCTCTCAGCTGCCAACAGCATTTGAACCAGCAACTAAGCTGGAATTATCTGTGAAAGCCTAGCTATTTCCAGTCATATGACCTGACCTGTCAATCATCCCAATCAAGCTCTGCTCTGCAATCCAAGAGGAACACGAAAACAACAGGACACTGCATTGGTCCAGGCTAAAACAAACATAGTATCAATTCTACTGCTTCAGTAACAACAGAGGATACTGGTTGTAGACAAAACAGCTATGATAAAATGCCAGGGACTGCTAGAAAAATCCTGCAGAGAAACACAATTAAAATACATTTCTTAAAAGCACATTGTTGTCACATCTCCTCCTTTAAAAAAAACAATATTCAAAGATGGTTTCATTCACTGTTTAGAAACCACCCTCAAAGACTTCTTCCATGACCGGGAAACTTTCAGCCACAGAAAGAACCATTATTCCACAAGACACTCTCTATTTAAACGGAATACAACACCTGAAAAGAAAGCACAGATATACTCACTACTCGCTGTCTTCGAATCCAATAATCCCTAACCAAACAAGGAATACAGATTTTAATCCCACAAAGAACATCCAATTGTTAAGGCCCAGGCCAGAAACTCCAAGGTTTTTTGTGAAGTTAGCCTAGATCCTAAAGGCACAGTATTGTTACAGTAGAAGGATCAAGAACTACAGGGCACAGATTTAAGGTAATTAACAAAAGAAGCAATGGCAGAATGAGGAAAAACTTATACCCATAGCCAGTGTTTAGTATCTGGGACGCATTGTCAGAGAGAGTGTGGTCAATGCAGAATCAGTTGAAGCATTCAAGAGGGAACTGTATTATCTGCAATGAAGAACATGCAGACATAAGGAAAAGACAGGGGAGTGGGGCAAGGTGAACTGCTTCTTCGGAGAGCCAGTATAATGTGGCAAACTGAATGGTCTCCTGCTGTGCTGTAACCTGTGTGTGATTTTGTGACTGCGTCCACAGTGGAGAAATTGCTAACAAGATTTTACTTCTGTAACTTTTATTTTTAACATAAATCAGAATCAACCTAAATTAACAGACAAATGACACTTTAAATAAACAGTAACTTTCATTTGAAGTAGTCATTACAACAAAGTTACATCTGAAACAAGCACCAGCATCAGGCCCTGCAAATATATGACATAAGGTACACAGTTCCACAATATAATGCTCTTTATTCACACAGGGTAGTTCAGGAGTCCTACCTGAAAGCAACTTTCACCTCTCAAGTCTCAAAAGGTACAATAATCAGCAAGGCACAACACTATAAAACCCTCTTTCCCTTAGTCAGGATCATCCTGATGGTTTGCAAGATTCCTTTTTAGCCAGCCAACCAACCAACAAATAATACCAAGTTCATTCTCTGGTCCTGTGATACAAACTCTCAGCTCTCTCTCATGTCTGAACTCTTCGCACTGCTTATACGATTCAATTCCTTTTACCTCAATTCCTTTCTTTCCTCAAGATCTTCTGAAATTCTATTTTCCTTTTCTCCAAACAGAAAATTGACAAATTTGTTGAGAGCTTTGCAAGCTTCTCCTTACAGGAGTTCTATACTTCTCTTTCTGTCTTTGTCTGCTTTCTGTGTGTGTCTGGCAGTCATATGGCTTCTGTATTTTAATTTTTTTCCTGTTGGTACCACTGCCAGTCAGGGCTCACCAGGGTCCCATGGACCAATTTTTCAAGAAAATTGCAACTGGTTCCTTCACAATTGAAGCAAACTCATGAAAGCATTTTTCAAACATTAAAAACAATCACAGAATCCAGTCTAGAAATTATAAATTTCCCTTACTGTACTGCTTCTGGGCACAGGCAGTAAGCTGCAGTCGAACAGATAGAGACACAAAGGGATATGGACAGGTTAAGTGAGTGGGCATTAATGTGGCAGGTAGAGTTAGGAAGTTTGAGGCTATTCAATTTGCTGGGAGAATAGAACATAGGACAGCACGGTGGCACAGTGGTTAACATTGCTGCCCCACAGCACCAGGGACTCAGGTTCGATTCCCAGCTTGGGTCACATATGTGCGGAGTTTGCACATTCTCCTTGTGTCTGCGTGAGTTTCCTCTGGGTGCTCCAGTTTCCTCCCACAGTCCAAAAGACATGCTGGTTAGGTGCATTGGCCATGCTAAATTCTCCCTCAGTGTCCCTGAATGGGGGCCAGAGTGTGGCAACTAAGGGATTTTCACACTCTTTCTATTGTTCTTTCCAAGGACAATGACAAACTCAAGTCATTGAGCGTGCATCTGCCACAACAAAAAACATTAGTCCTTCAGATGATCTGGCATAATCTATATCTCTTTGCCATGACCCTTCTGGCCATTCCCACAGGTGTAGTGGCATTAGTGGCAGCAGGTTTTGAACTTTTGCACAAGCCAAACACATACCCACCTTCTCCTCGATTTCGCTAGAGTCTTGGCCACCAAAATAGCTTCCGGCTATCTCCTTCATCTATTCTATACCAAAATGACCTTCATGAAGTTGGTTTAGGACACGTTTCCTTAACAATGGCAGAATGATAACCCTCATTCCTCAGAGGAGATAACTAGCCTGTACAGATAGTTTGAATCTCAGGTGACATATGGCTTCAACTCCGGGTTTGTTCCCATGGTCTTACCACAAAGCACCACGTCCATAACTTCTGACATGAGTGGATTATCTTTGGGATACTTCTTAACTTGTTCCGTGGTTACAAGAGTGTTGTCAACTTCTTCAAAATAGAAAATATTACAACTTGAACTATTCATTGACGCCTCATTAGGTAACATTAGACAGTCCGACAGCATACCCATGGAGATTTGATTAATGATATTTTAATGAGTACGTATGTGCTGACAACAGCATAGATTCATAGAGGTTTACAGCATGGAAATACACTCAACTCGTCCATGCTGCCCCCTTTTTTTTAAACCACTAAGCTGATCCCAAGTTTGGCCCATATCCCTCTATAGCCATCTTACCCGTGTAACTGTCTAAATGTTTTTTAAAAGACAACATTGTACCTGCTTCTACTACAACATCTGATAGCTGGTTCCAGAAACTCCCCACCCTCTGTGTGAAAAAATTGGTCCTCTGGACTCTTTTGTATCTCTCCCCTCTCATTTTAAACCTATGCCCTCTAGTTTTAGACTCCCCTACCTTTGGGAAAAGATACTGACTATCTAGCTGATCCATGTGCCTTATTATTTTACAGACCTCTATAAGTTCACCCCTAAGCCTTCTATGCTCCAGAGAAAAAAGTCCCAGTCTATCCAGCCTCTCAGCCTCCCCTTATAATGCAAACCATCAAGAAGCATCCCAGAAAATCTTTTCTGCCCACTTTCTAGTTTAGATCATAGATCATAGAACCCTACAGTGCAGAAACAGGCTCTTCGGCCCATCAAGTCTGCACCGACTACAATCCCAGCCAGGCCCTATCCCCATGTCCCTACACATTTACCCACTAATCCCTCTAACCTACACATCCCAGGACACTAAGGGACAATTTTAGCCTGGCCAATCAACCTAACCCGCACATTTTTGGACTGTAGTATATTTTCTATAATAGGATGACCAGAACTGTACATAGTGTTCCAAGTGTGGCCTTACCAATGTATTGTACAACTTCAACAAGAAGTCCAAACTCCTGCATTCAATGTTCTGACCAAGCTAGCTAAATGCTTTCTTCACCAATCTGTCCACCTGTGACTCCACTTTCAAGGAGCTATGAACCTGTACCCTTAGATCTCTTTGTCCTATAACTCTCCCCAATGCCCTACCATTAACTGCCCTGGGTAAGTCCTACCAAAATGCAACACCTCGCATTTATCTAAGTTAAACTCCATTTGCGATTTGTCAGCCCATTGGCCCAAGTGATCAAGATCCTATTACAACCCAAATAACTTCCTTCACTGTCCACTTTACCACCAATCTTGCTGCTCGAGATGGAACACCAGTGTGCAGCCAGTATCATTGTCTGTAGTCAATGATCCATTAGTAAAGTAAATTTTCTTCCATATAGGCATTTGTAAAAATGTGTGATTCCAAAGACGATGCACAGACCTTCCTCCTCTACCTGTACATAGTTCATTTCTGCTTTATTGAAAGGTCTTGATGCAAACCCTACTAGCTTTTCTTCCCCATTGGGCATTATGTGTGAAACTATTAGTCCCACTCTTTAAGACGATGAGGCAGTTGCAAGGATAACTCTGGATCAAAGTGTGTCAGTGATTCTGATTTTAGTAATGCCTCCTTAACTCATATTCTGGCATTCTCACACTGATTCACTTATTTCTATCTCCTGTTTTGATGCATTAAATTCTGTAAAGGCTTGAGAACAGTTGTTAGATTATGGACAAACCTTCCATAATAGTTTAATAAGCCCAAAAACAATCAAAGTTGATTTACATTTTGAGGTGTAGGTGCCTCGATTATAGCTTTTACCTTTGAAGGCGATTTGTGCAGTCCCTTTGCATCTATGACATGCACTGGCTATTTAATAGAAGATTTGAAGAATTCATATTTATCCTTCCATATTCATAGCCTGTAATCTTCTAGTCTCTGGAATGCAGCACCTAAATTTTGAAGATACTCTTCTTCATTCTTTCCAGTAACTAAGTTAATGTTTAAGTAGCACTGGACTCCTTCGAGTCTGCTTAGAATTTGATCCATGACATGTTGGAACAACATAGTGCAGGCATAATGCTAAATGGAAGCTTTTTATACCTGAATAGCCCCTTGTGTGTCATGATTGTCAAATATTGCTGTGAATCCGGATCTACATTGATCTGAAGATAAGCTTCACCAGAGTCAGTCAAAGGATTAAAAATCATTGAAGATATCCGAGTTCTAAAGTGAGGCTGCCAAAGCTACATTGCCATGGAATATAAACAAGGGACAGGGAAGGATTTGGTTAGATCACAGGGACACTATTGTTGAATCTCTGCTCTAGATAATAGTTAAGGACAATAGACATGTTCTGATAGACCACAATAAGTCACTGAATAAAATAAAAGACAGCCAATGACCACAAATATATGTGTTTGCTGATAGTATAAACTTTGAATATGTGCCTCATCAGTAATTGGATATTATAATTAGACAAGTGTAGAGTTGGTGTAATTTGTTAAATATGACTATGGGAATCAATTGAAATAAACAGAACTATTGGATACTTAGGGATAGGATACTGATCACCTTTGAATGAATGTACAATTTTGATTTGTGTATGTAAATCACTTACACCTGAGCCTGATGGTATAAATGCCATTGTAATCCTTTTGTTTGGTGAACCTGGAAACCACATGGTCCAAAGCTGGTTCCCCTGCTATAGCTCAAATAAAAGTCTTGAACTTGCTCTGAGTGATGCCTGCTCAGTTATGAGGATTGAGGCGTATTATAGTGGAATAGTTGTGAAACTATTCCACTATAATGTACCACAAACATCAGATTTACTGAAATGCTAACCTCCACCCAACCCAGAAAATAAATCAGTTAGAGAGTACTGCTCTGCACACAGTACCAGATTGATAGTGACTTTAAAATCACTGCACACATACCAAACCATCTTTCTTCATCACGATAACTATCGACATGGCCAATAGTTACATTAATGAGTTGGAAGACCCCTATCTTGACCAGTCTCTCTAATTCTACCTTAGGCCTGAAGGCATACAGCGCTGACTAAGCCTTTAAGCACCTTGCTTGACTGAAACCTCTTTCATAGTTCCCAGCTCTCCATTAAAGACATTGTTTCTTTAAAATCTTTGGTAGACCTGCCTCAGAGTCTGACATGAGATTTACCTTGGGCCAATTTAGCTTGACCTGTTAATTGATATCTTCATTTTCCAACCATTTTGACTCAAGCTTTAGTTTTAAACTTTTAATATCCTTCCACATATTGCAATAATATAATGTTGTATGCTAATGTAATGTAACAATGTAATATTGTATCTTATTTAAAATTGATCTGTATTTACTTTTCAAAGTGATATACAAGAAAATGAATTACTAAAATCAGTAATGTTGGTAAGACTGTTTAAAACTTTGAAGAGGTATAAAACAGGCTGTAATATATTGTAACTAATACATATATTGTAGAATCAACTTACTTTGAATGATTGATTATTGCGGAAAAGGATAGTGGTGGGAAAGAGACATTGAACATTTAAATAACAAATTTTTTAAGCGCTACATTTGAGGTAGCTAATTACTTCAGAGAGCAAATCTGTACTCTTGACATTTACTTATTGTTCCCCTTCCCTTCTTCATGCTACTTAAGCGTAATATGGGCTATATTCCCGCTCTGAATAACTTCTGTTAATAAATCATAGAAATTTCACACAGAAGGTCTTTTAGCCCATTGTGAAAAGCTTGAGGTTTTGTCTTCCCTTGTTATGCTTAGTCACTGACAAATCTAGAGCTCATTTTCAGCGCTTTTTGTTTCTAATTTCAGATATCCTGCTACATTTCTACAGAAGATTTGATACCGCTGTGAATTCTGGAATGGCAACATGCATTTTGTAACCATTGTAGCACTCTAGAATTTGCATCAACACATCAAACATATTGACTTACCCCGATGGAATTGCTTCACTTGTTGAATAGCATTCTCTTTTTCTTCAATCAATCTTGCATTCTGTTCATAAAAAGACAAATGGATTAAAACGTCAAACATAATACAAGAAAATGCTTAGGTTTGTAATTATCGATTTACCACTCAAATGTATAGGTTTCAACAGTTCTATTCAGAAATTCTGAACCAAATCGAATTTAGTAAATATTTGCCTCTTGCTTCTGTAAATTATTTTGGATACAATGATATAGCCCTGGCAATGAAGCATACATAATAGTTTGTACAGTTCTAATCATGAGAATAAAATATCTCAAGTTACTAATTTAATACAACACGCGGTTAATAATATAACTCAAATTTGACAATTGTGTACAGGCACCAGTCTCAGATGGGTACAATAGAACGGTAGTGTAGCAGTATAATATATCCCACAATATTGGAGGATCTTTAGTTAAATTTAAAATCAGAGTATTTTCAACTAGATTTGGTGAATACTAAAATTTATTAATACGTTTTTTAAATGAGGAATTAGTAAGTTACGTCAAGGAAGGAGATGTTGCAGTTGGTCAGCATAATTTATGTTTATTCAATGCCCAGCCATTGTCCCTTTCCCGCGCTCCATACAAGTCTATTATCATGGCCACTCTTCTATCTTGTCATCTCACATGGGTCACCCTTGTTCCTATAGGTCCAAGGCACACAGACTTGGTGGACAGCTGGTTCAGTTGTTCATTGCTTAATCTGGCTGGATCACATAAGGCATTATTGGCCTCTGCTCTTCTCTGCCAAAATTGCTCACTAATCCAGCATCACTTTGAAGTGCAGAGATAACCACGACTTCCCTTCTCCACTACTTAAAATGGTAAAGGAATTCTTAAAGCCCTGTCTCTTGTGACCTCAGTAAGTAGTCTTACAACCCCAGGTTAAAGTCCAACAGGTTTATTTGGCACTAGCTTTCGGAGTCCCAGGCTCCTTCATCAGGTGAGTGAGGACTTGTCTTCACAAACAGGTCATATACAGACACAAACTCAATTTACAAGATAATAGTTGGAATGCGAGTCATTACAGGTAACAAGTCTTAAAGATACAGACAATGTGAGCGGAGAGCTGGTTAAGCACAGGTTAAAGAGATGTGTACTGTCTCCAGCCAAGACAGTTAGTGAGATTTTGCAAGCCCAGGCAAGTCATGGAGGTTACAAATAGTGCAATATGAACCCAAGATTCCGGTTGAGGCCATCCTCGTGTGTGGAACTTGGCTATCAGTTTCTGTTCAGCAATTCTGTGTTGTCGTGAAGGCTGCCTTAAAGAACGCTTACCCGAAGATCAGAGGCTGAATGCCCGTGACTGCTGAAGTGTTCACTGACTGGAAGGGAACACTATATGTAGCCTCCACAATTTGCCTGGGCTTGCAAAACCTCACTTACTGTCCTGGCTGGAGACAATCTCTTTAACCTGTGCTTGGCCCTCTCTCCACTCACATTGTCTGTACCTTTAAGACTTGATTACTGTAAAGACTCGCGTTCCAACCATTACCTTGTATATTGAGTTTGTGTCTGTATATGACCTGTTGGTGAACACAAGTCCTCACCCACCTAATGAAGGAGCTTGGGACTCGGAAAGCTAGCGCTACCAAATAAACCTGTTGGACTTTAATCTGGTGTTGTGAGACTTCTTATTGTGCTTACGCCAATCCACATCTTGTGACTTCCTCCAACACAAGTGTTCAGGACTTCTTTTTCACTAAGATTGAGACCATATGACTCTGTTGCATCCCTCCTTTCTCAAATCAAAATTTTCCAACCCCACTTCGGCCACTGTCCTTACCCTGAACTCACATCTTGTTCCAGTTTCTTGCCACTATGTCCTCGCCAAACTCATCTTGTCCAAAAGACCTACCTCCTACTCCCTTGTTACTATTTCCGTTAAACTGCTGACCATCCAACTTCAAGTAATTTGATAACTTTAAAAACAAACCTACAAATATTACATTTTCATAAATGCAATATGCAACATGGCAGCACAGTGCTTAGCACTGCTGCCTCATAGTGCCAAGATCAATTCCAGCCTTGGGTCTGTGCAAAGTTTGCATGTGCTCCCCATGTCTCATTGGGCTTCCTCCAGGTGGTCTGGTTTCCTTCCACACCTCAAAAATGTGCAGGTTAGGTGGATTGGCCATGTTAAATTGTTCCTCAGTGTCCCAGAGTGTGTAGGTTAGGTGATTAGAGGGTAAATATATGAAGTTATGGGGAAAGGGCATGGACAAGACGCTTGGTGGGAGGGTTAGTGCAGACTCGATGAGTCAAAAGACCGCCTTCTGCACTGTCAGGATTCTGCAACCTCCCACTTCCCTTCCTGGTCCCTATGTTAGTTGATATTGTAAGAAGTCTCACAACACACAAGCCAGGTTTCACTCTGAATAAAAGCTGACTAAAAGCAAATTACCGTGGATTCTGGAATCTGAAACCAAAAGGGAAAATGCTGAAAATCTCAGCAAATCTAACAGCATCTGTAATGGGGAGAAAAGAGCTTTCAAAAAGGGTCATTTGGACTTGAAACGTCAGCTCTTTTCCTTACAGATGCTACCAAATCTGCTGAGATTTTTTCAGCATTTTCTATTTTGGTTCCACGCTGGGATAAGACCTGTCCAGGAGTATCAGCTGGGATTGTAACAGGATCGCTCATGATTTCGAGTAAATCAGGTTTGAAAGTAATCAATTGTACAACTGGCGATTTCTTAAATGTGAATATTTTAAGAAGTGCACAGACACCGCACTCTCCAATTGAACAACATGAGGCTGGCAAACAGAGTTCTGTTCAAGTGTGCAACTGAACAAGGTGTTAAGATGCAAATGGCACTATAGCAATGCATTGTGCAATACAAGTTCAATTTTGTGAATAGTACTAACTCAACACAACTCTAACTGAATTTAAAATGTAAAGGAGGAGGAAAACTGTCAACAATCACTGGGTAAAATTTTAAGGATAGCGAGTAATTGGTACTCACCATCCTGAGAGTCGGTGCCTAACGCACAGCCACTAACTCTCTAAACTGCTGTTTCATGCTCACCTGAGCGTTAATTGATGGTGGGCAGGGCTTTTGTCAGTCCTTGGAAAGAAGTCCTGCCCATGAGAGCTGTCAGCTAACCAGATTAGTCAACAGCTCTTCAACCAGCTCTATGGGAACAGCACTGCAATGGACAAAAGTGG
This sequence comes from Carcharhinus amblyrhynchos, assembly GCF_965287045.1. Classification (NCBI taxonomy): domain Eukaryota; kingdom Metazoa; phylum Chordata; class Chondrichthyes; order Carcharhiniformes; family Carcharhinidae; genus Carcharhinus; species Carcharhinus amblyrhynchos. The sequence continues at coordinate 38,617,632 of NC_137340.1, forward strand.
TACTGCAACAATCTGCTTTGAGAAAGTAGATCCTGGGGGCAGGAGTTGTAGGAGACTCCTTGGGGGAGAGTGTGTTAGGAGGGGGTGGGGTCAGGAGGACGCAATCGCAATGAGGAGGTAGGTCAGGAGGGAGGGGTTGCAGTGCTCCAATGTCCTGGGGTGGGGTGGGGTGGGGTGGGGAGGGGGAGGGGTGTTGGTGGCAACACAACTCTGAGAGTTTTAATAGGGTTTCCCACCCAAAGACCTATCTTCTCAAGCATGAAATAGATTCTGGGTTCAGATAGGCAGGTACCCAGGAGGAATCCTGCTCTCCCACCTCAGAATGTGTCTAGAAGGAGCATAAAATTCTGCTCATTGGGAAAATGTGAGTTATTGTATTTGGGTTGTATTGGAATGTTTAAATTGCCGCTTTTCAGAAAGAGCTTCGAATTGAAAATATTCCATACTCTTCTATAAGCAGGTGCTGTATTTGTCTTACATAGAAACATAGAAAACAGAAGCAGGAGGAGGCTATTCAGCTCTTCAAGCCTGCTCCACCATTCATTATGATCATCCAATCTCAATAGCCTGTTCCCCCATATCCTGTGATCCCCTTTGCCTCAAACACTATATTTAACTGCTCTTGAGGTCAAAACATGTTTTGACCTCAACTACTTCCTGTGATTGCAAATTCCACACACTGACCATTCTCTGGATAAAGAAATTTCTTATCTCAGTCCTATACAGTCTACCCTGTATCCTCAGACTGTGACCCCAGTTCTGGACACAACCACCATCGGGAACATCTTCTTGCATCTAGCAGGGATCCCACGCTAGGGTTTGGGTTGGAGCCCTTTAATTTAGTTCAACAATGAAGAAACTATTGACAAATTCACATACTCAAGATCATGATCAGTCATGTTTACAATATTAAGAGTAGTTGACAGTGTTTAGGAATCTGCAATTACCATTGCATAGGTGTCTTTTCAGTGGAGGCATTCGGAATCCCTTACTGGCTCAGAACCCTGTGCAATTGTACAGATTGCTTGGGTCCTAACATTGTCCCTGTCTGTATGAATTATTAAAGAATGACAACACTTTTTAAAGGACATGTTTCTTAGAAAAGTAAAGTTTATTTATTAGTCACAAGTAAGGCTTACATTAACACTGCAATAAAGTTACTGTGAAATTCCTCTAATCGCCACAGTCTGGCATCTGTTTGGGTCAATGCATCTATCCAGCGTGTCTTTCAGCACGTGGGAGGAAACTGGAGCACCCGGAGGAACCCCACACAGACGCAGGGAGAACATGCAAACTCCACACAGACAGTAACCCAAGCCAGGAATCAAATCTGGATCCCTGACGCTGTGAAGCAGCAGTGCTAACCACAGTGCTAATGTATAAAATGATGGTGCTGGGAGAGATACATTAATAAAAAAGGGAACTATACAGAAGTTGACCGATACTTTCCCAAATGCTGAGAAACAATATTCTCAAGAAATGGTAATAAGATGTGAAACTGCAATACTTGTTTCAATCACCATTTAAGCCAGAGAGCTCCTCTACTTAACAAATATTAATCTTCAAGGAACCATTTCCTGTTCAATGTATCTCATTGTGACATCAAAATTACATATTAGAAGCATAATGCTTGATAACTGAATAGATGATAACAATGTTACACATTAAGGTGAGGTCAATTTTATTTGGAATACTTTAGTTATCAGATAAATTAGGTGTTGAAGGCAAATTTAATTCAAAACAAAATTTGCTCTTAGTCTGGACAAAAACCAACGTATAAACATTTTAAAAATTTAATGTTTGGTTCACTTCATGTTCTGTTTATTAACATTTTTGGTTTAAAAAGATCAGGTTTTTAGTTCATGTTTAGTGTCAATATTCTTTAACAATGGAGGACGTATATTCATAGAATCATAGAATCCTACAGTGCAGAAGGAGGCCATTCGGCCCATCAAGTCTGCACTGACCACAACCCCACCCAGGCCCTATCCCCACAATCCAAGCATTTACCCTAGCTAGCTCCCCCTGATGCTAAGGGGCAATTTAGCATGGCCAATCCACCTAATGTCCACATATTACCATAAGTTAACATATTTATAGTAAATAATGCAGAAATACATATCATATTTGACACGTCAGAAGAACCCTTTGCAATTATTGATTTAATCCGTCCCCAAAATACAAAACACGATGATGCATGATCACAATTGTTAATTATATCTTAACACAATTAGAATAGAGCCCCATCAAAGTCACAACCTATTCAAACAGAGACTGTTCCATTGACCTAGAATCCACTAAATAGTCAATTATTTTCAATTAAATAATTAAACTGTGGAACACATTCAACGCACTATTGTATTAATATGATAATAAATGAACAATAACTTCTGTTAATTCTGTGAATAAATGAAAAGATTGTATTGCTGCAATGTCACCAATGATCTACAGCATAAGGTCAGACTAACCAAAGACAGCTCATTTTCTCAACTTTAACAAGCATCTTAACAGTAACAAATTGATCATATAACTTTATATTTATTCTAAAAACAAACTATCAAAGTTTACACTGTGTAACATCCCATGCGGGAAATCTTTTTTTTCAACATTATTAGAACAAAAGGCAATTAAGATACAATACCTACAGTCAACATTCTGAGCCACAGCATTTCTATAAATGTCATTGAAATTTTTAATTAAGAAGGGGCTGAATTGACCAGTTATAATTAGCAATTAACTAGTCAACCTTTGTGGAGTTTCACTCAAGGAGTTGACAGTAATTGAAGTATTCTGGCGCAGCAGCATTAGAAAAAAGCTAACAGGATGCAGAAGGGAAGGAGAATAAGAGTGGAAAGGAAAGAGAATGGAAGGAATAAGGAAGTGGAGAAAAGAGATGAGTAAAGAATGAAAAAGGAGGTAGACAAGGTGAAAGAAGGGGTGAGGGAGGTGGGGAGAAGGGTAGATAGGCATGAGTGGGAAGAGGGAGAGTTAGACAGAAATGAGGAAGGAGAGAGGGAGAGAGAGAAAGAAAGAAGCATTGGGAGGAGATACAACTGTACAAGAAGAGAAGAGACAAGTGATGAGGCTGGAGGGAGGCATATGTAGGGAAACATGAAGAGGAAATATGGTCATAAGGGGAGAAGAAGAGGCAGAGGAAAACACATTGAGGATGACTGAAAGAGGGAAAATGAGAAGCGGAAGGAAGACAATGAGGAAGGTGACAACTGGAGAAGGAAAGGTGGTGGAGGATGTTTGAGAAATTAGTGGGGGTAGAGTGGGGAGGGTGCACAACAGATTTTGTAGGAAATCTTTGAGGGCCCTGTAGAGAAAATTGGACTATTGGGCAACAAAAATGTATTTGATCAATAGAGGCATGAAGTTGCACAAGCTAATAGCTCTGTTTGGTGAATAGGGAATGCAAGGGCTAAAATGTCTCTCACTGAGAGGTGGAAGGTGTGGAAGCAGCATGAAGACTTGTCAGCATCAAAGTGGCAGGAATAATCAGTTGGTCCATGCAGGGAGTGAGGAAGCAAGATGCCACTGGGGAAGTGGAGAGCCAAAATGATTCAGTAGGACAGAGTAAATAACATGGATAACAAATATTGTATATGAGCTGCAAATGCAGTCATCACATTTTGCAAGCTATTTTGGATCTTGCTTTTAAAATAATCAAAATTCAATCAAAGGATGTATATAGGAGATACGAGCAGGTGAATAATTTCTAGGATCCATAGTTCTATCTTACATAGAGTTAACATTTAGTTTTGATCTACTGGAAAAATACTAACCTCCTCTCTTATTTTGTCATTTTCCTTTATCAGTTCTTCATATTCATCAATTGCTACAGTAGAGGAAAAATACATTTTCACATAAGAATTAATTCAATGTTTCAATTATTACTCCAGTAACTCACAATATAGAGTTACCACTGTCTATTCTTAGAGGTCTTTACAAAGGGAATAATATAGTTACTTGAAAGATGTTTAGCATTTTTATTCTAATGCACACTTGTCTATGATTATTATAGAAAAGCAGAATCAGATTTGAATTTCCTTTGAGACTTGGCTATTCCCCTGAAATTGCCCCAAGAAAATGCCTTGCGAGAAAGTACTTGTGTGTGGAACATTTGTACGATCAACTGACTCGCATGCTGGTTTCTGGTCAGGCAGAATAATGACAGCTTAAAATTGCTCATGTTTCTCTGTTCACAGAAGCTAGGTCAGTCCTTGTTCAGCTTCTAAGACGTGAATTGATTTTCCTTGCAGATCAATTATTATCTATTGCCATCAAGGAATGGCAGGAGAATGTACTTCACATGTGGTTCTCAATCAAGGAAGTTGACTTTCAGTCACTAGATTTACTCTCACCCTTTGCCTTTGGGAGGTATGTCTTATTTTTTAATGGAGTAGAGAATAACTGAGTAGGATTAGATGAGTTGGGTTGGTGCAAATTTGTTGGAAGAAATATCTCATAGAGTAGCGTTCTGCAATTCTATAAACTATCAGTGCATTTCCCCTCCTCTGAATCATACTTCCTGATTCTAGACTGCAACAATGCATATAAGAATTTCACTGTATCCTGCAAATCTTCTGTAGCTAAGCCCAGTCTCTTCAATCTCAGTTCATAGCTCTAGTGCCACAAGTTTGATATTGGTTTGCTTATTCTTTACTGCACCATCAGCAATGTCTGAATATCCTTGCTGTAGTCCTGACCAGAGCTGTATGCAGTACTCCAGAGGGTGCCTAGTCAGTGTCTCATACTTAGCATCATCCTGGGGTTTGCATTCTTTCCCCGTGGTTTTACATCACAGGGTCAAACTGATTTTCCTTGCTGCTGCCAGATTCTTGTAAATAGCCTATACACCAGCACTTCCACATCCATCACTGGTGTTTTATCCAACAGCCTATAATCATTTTGTTTACTTTTATTTCTTTTCTGCAGTCTTACTAACCAGTGAGACAGATGGCATTCATGTATGCAAAAGTCCACCTTCCCAACTTTTCTACAAGATTAATGTTCATATTTAATTTGCCTGTTTCCTATTGTTTGACACTCCCACCACAACTTGAGCTTTGTTTCTGTCCCCAGTAACACGTCATTTATAGCCAGTGCAGATAGCAATGGCAGTGCTGATTACTATACCATCCCTACTAATGAACCATTGCCGTATTAATACAGACCTATTCACAACCACATTTTGCTTTATTCTGGCCGGAGCAACTTTGAATCCCTTTCAGACTCTTAACTTGAAATTCCATCTAACTATATTAACTTCTGTTTGTGTAGTACAGTATCAAAATTCTTGCTGAAATCCAAAGACATCGCATCCATGGAATTTGCATTTTTAATAAGGTCACGTCCTCCCTCTTAAATCCATAATTCCCCACTAGTCATCCCTAGCTGTTTTATGATCTCCTCTCTCACAATGTCCTCTATAGCTTCAGTCACATCAGGCAATGGACTTGCTGGCTTAGAGTTCACTGTATTGATCTTATGCTGCTTTGCAATGATAGACATTAGATTAGCTACTTTTCAATCTTCCTTCATTTCTTCTATTTCTGATAAATCACCAAAGAGAGTGGCGAGAATCTGGCCCATTTCATTAGCTAATTAATAACCCTTGCTCAAAATCCATCCAAGTCGTGTGTCTTGCCTTCAGCTTTGAATAACTAACTCTCTGTAACTTGTATTTCTTTTTGTGCAATTTTTAAAATTATCTTGTCCAGTTTCTCAATCTTGTTAACCTTATTTTTATATTTCACAGCCAACACTGCTATCCATAAGATTATGAACAACCTGAAACACCGCCCCCCCCCCCCACCCCCCCTGCCAACCCCATGTGCTTCTATTGTTAACTCTATTGATCTTTTCAATCTATGTGATCACCTCTTCCTTTAACTGATTATGTGGTTGATATCCAGGGTATTGATAACTGGACCTAAAAAAATTACACCCATGCAGAAAATAGTAACCCAAGATCAAGGGAAGTACATTTCACAAATTCTGGTAGATTTAGCACATGGCAGATCTTTCCCATTAGTGCTGTGACTTTTCCTATATACTGCTCCAAACCCAAACTTCCATCTCTTACAGCATCAGAGACGTATTTTCATTTTCTGCATCATTTTCTTTCTGACATTTGTGAAACCTGATGGAATTAGTGCTCAATCTTACATCTGCTAAGAATGGAGTAAAGATGACCAAAACTCATTTCACTGAAGATTCATACAGATGAACTAGCGACCCTCACACGATCAGCTTGAACTGGTTTCTGATCCAAGTCACAGAACTGAAATTTAATCTACTCCATCATCCAAATTTAGAGAATTGAAATAAATCAATTCTCCAATCTTATCTGATCGTCATCGTGTTGCCTTTGCTGAGAGTGTTGCATACAGTTTGGTTGACACATAAATACCATCTGAAATGGCTTAGCAAGCCATTCAGTTCAACAGCAATCAGGGATGGACAACAAATGCTGGCCCAGCTGGCAATGCCCACATCCCATCAATAATTAAAAAATATATATATCCCTGTTGCATTGGTCACTTGACTGCATTAAAATACAGCATGGTATTTGAATTGGTAATTAGGCCAGTTATTGTTCGTCAACCCTGCCATTACTTAAAGTGACTGTCTCATCACAAGGCAGGAGTGTTGTTCAATTTATATATAGACTCATAGAATGTACAGCACGGAGACAGGTCCTTCGGCCCAAACTTGTCCATGCCGACCCAAAAGGCTATCTAATCTAACCTTATTTGCCTGCGTTTGGCTCAAAACCTTTCCCTCTAAACCCTTTCTATCCCTGTATTTGTCCAAATGCCTTTTAAATTTAGATATCTCGGCCATTAGGCTAAGATGCAAATAAGATCAAGCCCTGGAGGAGGAGCTACACCTACTCCAGTCAGCTTGGATCATGTAGATCAAGCCCAAGACAGGCGGTGAGAGCCCTGTCTTGTCAGCTTAGATCGGGAATGTCCCAACTTGTTGGGACTCTGAATTGGGTTTAATTTGACTTGATTGGATTGGAATAAAGTTTTTAAAAAAAAGCCTTTTAAATTTAGATATAAGTAATTAGTTTTGACAAACTGCTGATACTAAGTGGTGAATGTATCAATGATAAATTAATGACATCATTCATCACTGTATGTAACATTTTTGCTAATAAGTACACTGAAACAACAGCAATGACCCGCGATTGGATCTTGACACTGTTGATGAGTAATTATCACTCAAAAGTACAGAACTATGCAAGACCCACCTGCTTTGCAAATGTGATTTATATTGGTCGAATGCACTCAACAATGATTTACTCAAAAACTATTGAAATAACTGCTGTATGCAATTGCACTCTTCATAAGTTTATATGACGGTGCCTGAATAAATTAAATCAAAAGAGAAAATGCTGGAAAATCTCAGCAGTTCTGGCAGGTAAGGTGAGAAAAGAGCTGACATTTCGAGTCCTGACGACCTTTTGTCAAAATCTAAATAAATTAATTGCTTTGGAGGCGAAATTATTTATGACATGCAAGTCAACTAAACGCAATTCTGGCAAGTGCCAAACCCTGTCTTTAACTTGATTAAAAAGTGACGAAGGATTCGTCTGTTAAGATACTTAGACTCTGCAACAGTTAATGTTTTGAAAGATATTTCTATTAAAGCTGCCTTGTTTGAAAGTGAGAGCTCCCATATTTTTTCCTGCTAAACATTTAATATCGCTTTGGCTTTTGTAACTTTTTATAGCGATTACCGCTAAGAGCGAACACTATTTTAACACAGGTACGCACCTTGTTTGGACAAGTCGTTCAGATTTTTGATGTGCTTTTCTTCCTCAGAAGTGGCCATTTTTCTCCTCGGTCCCGGGTTTCAGCTGCTTAGAGGAAGTTCAAAGGTTGCCTATTGATCTCATGCTGGCGTTTTTCCAGGTGTACCTGACTCCTGGTTCAGCTGCAGTAAAGTCACTTTTGAACACACCCTGCAACACATTGTCACAAGGCATGAGGAACAAGGTATTGTTTTACTGAAAGGAACTCGGTAATTCAAGATAGTATTTATATATTCTTTAAAAAAAAGAGGTTCAATTCGCATCGTTCTGTTTGTATTTCAATAGCAAAGGTCAGTCCTAATGACAAGTTTAGACGGTCTTGAAACCCTAACTCTCTTTCTTCACCGAAGCTGCTAGACCTGCTGAGTTTTTCCAGCATTTTGTGAAGTCCTAATGATGTCTAACCGTTGTCTTTTTTTCCCTTTAAAGCCCTTCATAAGTCAAATAGAATTGAATGTGTTATCTACGTTGTCAATATATCAGTCCTATCTTCAATGTTTTATCATTGTGAATTCTGAGGGGAAAATATGTTCTGTGAAAGTCAACTCATCTTTCTCCCGGCCAGTGAGCAAATTCCACAGCTCAAACTGGCATGCAGTATTTAAATTTCCCCATAAACTCGGGTTCAAAGGGCAACCGTTGGAAAAAGTTGTTCCCACCTCCATACTGAAGCGCGCACACACTGATGTATACTTTTAAAAATGAATGTTTTAAAGGCCAAACATGTGGAATTGAGCTGGTATGTTCCACCTGAAACCTCTAGCGCAGTGAAGTCTCTTAAAATTGCAGTAAAGGCTAATCTCGTGCAGTCATTTCAAAACTGACGTTAGGCCTTGGTGGAGTGGGTGTAAAATTGGTCAGACATTTGATTACCCTTTGCAGTGTAAAAACACAGCGGCAGGCGTTACTTTAAAAAAAACGCCTAAATTCAATCGAATTTGCGGAATTTTGCCACATTCCGATATCAGCTAGAAATGTTGAACAAATTGTCGCAAACTTGTTTCAAAATTTGAAAACAAAGGCATAGATCGTGGGTTTAAATTTGTGATGGAGGCAAACTTTTATACTTATGGGGAGGGGGGGTAGCACCCCCAATGCTAAAACATCCTCTGATCCCGCCCACCCTCGCCCCACGGAACGCAAAGGCTGAAGTTACAGAAATACCCAAGTTGATCACTGTTTTACTACATTTTATAAACTTGTAAAAACACCCCTGTACGAATAATTGCTGAATTGAAATCCAAGCTTATCTCTTGTCAGAATGACAAGGTACAGCAGGGTAGGTTGTTGCATAAAGTTAAATCTCACGGGGTCCAGAGTGAGGTATCTAAATGGATATAAAATTGGCTTCTTGACAGAAGCCAGAGGGTGGTTGTAGAGGGTTGTTTTTCAAACTGGAGGCTTGTGACCAGTGCTGTGCCTCAGAGATCAGTGATGAGTCCACTGTTATTTGTCATTTATATTAATGATTTGGTTGAGAATGTAAGAGGCATGGTTAGTAAGTTCGCAGATGACACCAAGATTGGTGGCATAGTGGACAATAGACAAGGTTATCTCGGATTGCAACAGGATCTTGACCAGTTGGGCCAGTGGGCTGACAGATGGCAGATGAAGTTTAACTTAGGTAAATGTGAGGTGATGCATTTTGGCAGATTGAACCAGAGCAGGACTTACTCAGTTAATGGTAGGGTGTTGGGGAGAATTACAGAACAAAGAGATCTAGGGCTACATGTTCATAGCTCCTTGAAAGTGGGGTCACAGGTGGACAGAGTGGTGAAGAAGGCATTCAGCATGCTTGGTTTCATTGATCAGAACATTGAATACAGGAGTTGGGATGTCTTGTTAAAGTTGTCCAAGACATTGGAAGGCTATACTTGGAATTCTGTGTATAGTTCTGGTCATCCTATTATAGAAAGGATATTATTAAACTAGAAAGAGTGCAGAAAAGATTTTGCTAGGATGCTACCGGGACTTGATGGCTTGAGTTATAAGGAGAGGCTGGATAGACTGGGGCTTTTTTCTCTGGAGCATAAAGGCTGGGAGATGACCTTGCAGAGGGCTATAAAATAATAAGGAGCGTAGATCAGCTGGATAGTCAATATTTTTTCCCAAGGGTAGGGGAGTCTAAAACTAGGGCGCACAGGTTAAAGGTGAGAGGAGAGAGATACAAAAGTGTCTAGAGGGACAATTTTTTCAGAGGGTGGTGAGTGCCTGGAACAAGCTGCCAGAGGTAGTGGTAGAGGTAGGTACAATTTTGTCATTTAGAAAGCATTTAGACAGTTACATGGGTAAAATGGGTATAGAGGGATATGAGCCAAATGTGGGCAATTGGGATTAGCTTAGGGGTTTGGGAAAAAAAGGTGGCATAGACAAGTTGGGCCAAAAGCTGTAAACCTCTATGACTCTATAATCAATATTGTGATGTGTGAATCTTGAGGCAAACATGGAATTTGCTGATGAGCAACCAGATAGAAAAATCAGCCAATGACATAATTGTAGCACAGACCAGTGCGGGACACAATGAGCCAGGCCAGTGCAGGAGTAAATACTCCAAAAAACTAGGTGCATACACTGCCATTCAGTGTATTTCTGAATCTCATTCAATTTCAGAAATAAAAGTCCACTTCCTTGCTTCCCCTCATAAAATCAAACAAGTTATTGCAGTAAATTCACATGGGTGGAGTGTCCATTGAGTCCAAGCCCAATTTCAGTGACTTTGCCTGGAAGGATTCCATCCTTTGTCCAAGAAGAGACTTTCTGATGAAGTGATGAAGGCTAGAATATCAGCATGTGACTAGTTGCAGCCATTGCATCGGAGCAGCAATGGTCCATTTTAAAAAACAGAATTTAAACATGAGAAAGAAGGTCAGATTTTTAAGATTTTCGTGCTTCATCCCTTGTTGGCATGGCAATTTAAATAACTTCTACACTTCGTAAAATCATCAATTACATCATGATAGGTACAATCTTGAAAGAACACATTTTTAATCATTAATATTGTTGAACTTGTCAAATGTTCCTGCCTAATTGTACTTCTCAAGTCATTTTTACCTCTTTTCAATATAGAAAAACAAATGCTTCTGGAGAATATTATGACAGGTATTGTTTAAAAAAAATTGAGTGGTTTTCATGTTTGGTAAGGTTGCCTGCAAACCATCAAATACAAATCTGTACCAATCATCTAGTGATCTCAAAGCACAGACCTCATCATTATCAATAAATTGAATAGATTGTTTCACTTCATCTTCAAAAAGATTTATGTCTATGTCCTCCTGGTAAAATTAACTTAATTTGTTATTGCAGTGGCTTTTAGTCAACTTCTGTTGAAAATCAAAAGATTCACTTCTATTCTGCAATTGCACCATTATTGTGTCACAAAAAACACTGAGTCTCAACAAGGATCTTCTCTCTCTTTTAAAGTGATGTCACTGTCTCTAGTTTTCAATCAGAAAATAACTTTCTGCATCCTGTACACTTCTCATCAGCAGAGGGACCGGTATTTTTGCTAATGTTAGTGCTCTGCTTCCACCAAGCTATGTGTGTCACAAAACTTTAAACTGCAGCAAACAATTGTGCAGCATTCAGTAAAGCTATGTCAACATTCTGCAGTGATTTGCTGATGGCATTAATTATTTAAAGTAAACAGTTCCACAAAACAGTAAAAACAGCAATGTTGTACTTTTCAAATTTCTCTGCTGAAGAGCTTGTTTCAGTTTTCACGCACTTGTTTTTTCTGAATTTGATGTGGCTATGTCTGATGAGCATTCCTTTACATCAACAAAGTTCATTTTCAAAACCAAAACAGCGGTTACGGACGATCTGGTATCACAAGTGCTGTTGACCATCAAATGTTTTTCATGTGCCTGCTCCAAGCATGATTGCAACATATTCCACTCGTGTGAAAACCAAAAAAAGGCCAACAAGTTTTGAACAAAGTCAAAAAGATGTACAGCTTTCTCACAGGTTTCAGTCGTAGCATTGCAGATTCAAGTATTGACTGGAACACGGGATGAATAATAAGAACATAAGAAATAGGAGCAGGAGTAGGCCAACTAGCCCTTCGAGCCTGCCCCGCCATTCAATAAGATCATGGCTGATCTGTCGTGGCTCAGTTCCACATTCCCGCCCTCTCCCCATAACCTTTAATCCCCTCTCTTATCAAAAACCCATCAACCCGCGTCTTAAAAATATTTAGCGAGGTAGCCTCCGCCACTTCAACGGGCAGAGAATTCCAGAGATTCACCACCCTTTGAGTGAAGAAGTTCCTCCTCAACTCCGTTCTAAACCGCACCCCCTTTATCTTGAGGCTGTGCCCCCTAGTCCTACTATCCTTTCTGAGCGGGAAGTGTCTCTCCACCTCTATCCTATCCATCCCATTCATCATCTTATACGTCTCAATGAGATCTCCCCTCATTCTTCTAAACTCTAACGAGTACAAGCCTAATTTATTCAGCCTCTCCTCATAGCTCAACCCCCTCATCTCCGGCATCAGCCTAGTAAACCTCCTCTGCACTCCCTCCAAGGCCAAAATATCCTTGCGTAAGTACGGCGACCAAAACTGCACACAGTACTCCAGCTGCGGCCTCACCAATGCCCTATACAGCCGCAGCAAGACCTCCCTACTTTTATATTCAATCCCCCTCGCGATGAAGGCCAGCATCCCATTCGCCTTCCTGACCACTTGCTGCACCTGCAAGCTGGGTTTTTGCGACTCATGCACAAGGACCCCGAGGTCCCTCTGCACCGTCGCCTGCTGCAGTTTTTCTCCACGTAAGTAATAATCCTTCCTACCATTATTCCTACCAAAGTGGACCACCTCGCACTTGCCAACATTAAATTCCATTTGCCATTTCCTGGCCCATTCGCCCAGCCTATCTAGATCCTTCTGTAGACTCTCACCACCCTCCGCACAATTTGCCTTTCCACCAATTTTGGTATCATCAGCAAATTTCGACACCCTGCACTCGGTTCCCTCCTCCAGATCATCTATATAAATGGTAAATAGCTGAGGCCCCAGCACCGACCCCTGGGGCACTCCACTAGTCACCATCCGCCAATCCGAATAGCACCCATTGACCCCCACTCTCTGCTTCCTATTTGACAACCAATCCTCTATCCACGCTAACACCCTAACCCCAACTCCATGCCCCCTGACCTTCTGCAATAATGCACAGGGTTTTTCATTGTTTAGTCTTGCTTGTAGATCTGAATCTTTTCCTGCCATATTTGCAGCATTGTTGAACCTTTGCCCATGACAATTTTTGACGTTCAAACTCAAATTTACAATAATTTCCAAAACAGTTATCCCCAGACACTCAAATGTAAGACTGTAGTTGGACAAATCACTCTAGAACTTCCCTATTGCTAGTCACATATCTTAAAATTAATGTTATTGGTGCACATAACTCACGCTGGTGTTGAATGAACTATTTTGGAATATTATTTACATCTTTTATATTATTAGTGAATTAGCTTCGATGAATGTTTGGATCCTTTAATAGTGTTAGGGAATAATTTGCAAATGTAACAGTAGAGCCTTGGAGGTTTCTTGAAAGAAAAATAAATCAACCAATTTCTAACTTCTGTTACCCTATTTCTCCTCACCCTCAGAAAATGGGACTTATGAAGACTTCTGTGTTTTAGGCGTGATTGGAGAGGGTTGAAAAGAGGGGGAGTGGTGCTCTTAGTTAGGGAGCAGATCACAGCGGTGCAGAGGGAGGATAACATGGAGGGAATTGAGTCTCTGTGGGTGGAGTTGAGGAATAGGAAGGGGGCCATTACTATGCCAGGAGTGTACTATAGGCCGCCCGACAACCTGCGGGCAGTGGAAGAGGGTATATGTAGAAACATTTTGGACATGTGTAAGAAGAACAGGGTTGTTGTAGTGGGAGATTTTAATCTCCCTGGGGTGGATTGGAAGTTGCATAGAGCTGGGGGTTTGGACGGGGAGGAATTCATAAGATGTGTATTGGAAGGATCCTTGCAGCAGTATGTAGATAGCCCGACTAGAGAGGGGGCTATACTGGATTTAGTTCTGGGCAATGAGCCGGATCAGGTGGTTGAGGTTGCGGTAGCCGAACATGTGGCTAATAGTGACCACAACACTGTCTACTTTAGGATACAAATGGAAAAAGATGACAGCTGTCCTAAGGGGAGGGTGCTAAATTGGGGGAAGGCTAGATACAGCCGCATTAGGCAGGAGCTCAGGGATACAGACTGGGATAGGTCGTTGAAAGGCAAGACCATGTTAGGCATGTGGGAGTCTTTCAAGGGAAAACTGCAATGGGTGCAGGAAAGGCATGTGCCGGTTAGGAGGAAGGATGGGAAAGGTAGGATTAGAGAACCGTGGATTACTAGAGATATAGAAGACCTGGTTAGGAAGAAACGAGAGGCGTATGTCAGGTCTAAGCAACTGGAAACGGAGAGAGCATTGGAGGACTACAGAGAGAGTAGGAGGGATCTCAAAAGGGGAGTTAGGAGAGCAAAGAGGGGGCATGAGATGGCTTTGGTAGGTAGGATTAAGGAGAATCCAAAGGCATTTTACTCCTATCTTAAGAACAAAAGGGTGGCTAGGGGTAAAATCGATCCTCTCAGGAATAGACGAGGGGAATTGTGCTTAGCGGCTGAGGGAATGGGGGAGATCCTGAATGAATATTTTGCGTCAGTATTCACGAAGGAGAGGGGCTTGATGTCTGGTACAGTCATTGAGGGAGCGGTAGACCAATTGAACAATCTATCGATTACGAGGGAAGAAGTGTTAGGGCTTTTAGGTAGCATTAAAACCGATAAATCTCCGGGGCCCGATGGCATTTATCCTAGGCTGCTTAGGGAGGCGAGAGATGAGATTGCTGGGCCTCTGACGCAAATCTTTGTCTCTTCTTTGGACACAGGTGAGGTCCCAGAGGACTGGAGGATAGCAAACGTGGTACCGTTATTTAAAAAGGGTAGGAGGGATAGCCTGGGTAACTATAGGCCGGTGAGTTTAACGTCAGTGGTAGGCAAGTTGATGGAGAGGATTCTTAGGGATAGGATGTACGAGTGCTTAGAGCGTTGCAAACTGATTAAGGATACACAGCATGGCTTTGTAAAGGGGAAGTCTTGCCTTACGAATCTGGTAGAATTCTTTGAGGAGGTGACAAAAACGGTCGACGAAGGATGAGTTGTTGATGTTGTCTATATGGATTTCAGTAAGGCGTTTGACAAAGTCCCTCATGGTAGGTTGGTAGAGAAGATTAAAGCTCATGGGATACATGGCCAGGTATCTAGATGGGTAGAGAACTGGCTTGCAAAGAGGAGTCAGAGAGTAGTAGTGGAGGGGTCCTTTGCTAGCTGGAGGTCTGGCACTAGTGGTGTGCCGCAGGGCTCAGTACTGGGACCTCTTCTCTTTGTAGTGTATATAAATGATTTGGAAGAGGGAGTAGGTGGTGTGATCCGCAAATTTGCTGATGATACCAAGATGGCTGGATTGGCGGGCAGTGAGGAGCAGTGTCTGGCAATATAATGGGATATCGATAGGCTGGTGTGTTGGGCAGATACATGGCAAATGGAGTTTAATCCGGATAAATGTGAGGTGATGCATTTTGGCCGGAATAATGTAGGGGGGAGTTATATGATAAAGGGTAAGCCCATAAGGAGTATAGAGTCGCAGTGAGACCTGGGGGTGCAAGTGCACAAGTCTTTGAAGGTGGCAGTGCAAGTGGAGAGTGTGGTGAAGAAAGCCTATGGTATGTTAGCCTTTATAGGAAGGGGTATAGAATATAAGAGCTGGAGTCTAATGTTGCACTTGTACAGAACGTTGGTTAGGGCGCATTTAGAGTACTGCATCCAGTTCTGGTCGCCTTACTACCAGAAGGACGTGGAGAATCTGGAGAGAGTGCAGAGGAAGTTTACCAGGATGTTGCCTGGTATGGAAGGACTGGAGTATGAGGAAAGATTGAATAAATTGGGGCTCTTTTCCCTTAAAAGACGGCAACTGAGGGGGGATCTAATAGAGGTGTATAAGATTATGAAGGGAATAGATAGAGTAAACAGAGGTAAGCTATTTCCTATGATAGAGACACATAGGACAAGGGCCCATGGACTTAAGGTGAGGGGGGAGAGGTATAACACAGATATTAGAGGGAGGTTTTTCCACACAGAGGGTAGTGGGGGTATGGAACGCTCTGCCAAGTAAGGTGGTGGAAGCAAACACACTAGTCATTTAAGAGTAACTTAGACAGGCACATGACTGGGTTGGAGATGGGTGGATATAGGAGATTGTTTTAAATAAGGGTCATTAGCATTGGGGAGTCCCTGGTAAGGCAAATGGATGTGGTACAACAATAATGCTTTTTTTCTCTTTTCATTGACAGGTTTTAAGTCGGTCCGCCTTGTGTCCAACGAGGGGCATACACGCGATGGGTCGTACTTGGGCTGCTGTTGGTTGTTCGAGATTGGCCTTGTGCTTCATAAGAACATAAGAAATAGGAGCAGGAGTAGGCCATCCAGCCCTTCGAGCCTGCCCCGCCATTCAATAAGATCATGGCTGATCTGTCGCTGCTCAGTTCCACTTTCCCGCCCTCTCCCCATAACCCTTAATCCCCTCTCCTATCAAAAACCCATCAACCCGCGTCTTAAAAATATTTAGCGAGGCAGCCTCCACCACTTCAACGGGCAGAGAATTCCAGAGATTCACCACCCTTTGAGTGAAGAAGTTCCTCCTCAACTCCGTTCTAAACCGCCCCCCTTTTATCTTGAGGCTGTGCCCCCTAGTCCTATTGTCTTTTTTGAGCGGGAAGAGTCTTTCCACCTCTATCCTATCCATCCCATTCATCATCTTATACGTCTCAATGAGATCTCCTCTCATTCTTCTAAACTCTAACGAGTACAAGCCTAGTTTATTCAGCCTCTCCTCATAGCTCAACCCCTTCAACTCCGGTATCAGCCTAGTAAACCTCCTCTGCACTCCCTCCAAGGCCAAAATATCTTTGCGCAGGTGCGGCGCCCAAAAATGCACACAGTACTCCAGTTGCGGCCTCACCAATGCCCTATACAGCTGCAGCAAGACCTCCCTACTTTTATATTCAATCCCCTTCGCTATGAAGGCCAGCATCCCATTCGCTTTCCTGACCACCTGCTGCACCTGCAAGCTGGGTTTTTGCGACTCATGCACAAGGACCCCGAGGTCCCTCTGCACCGTCGCCTGCTGCAGTTTTTCGCCTCGTAAGTAATAGTCCTTCCTACCATTTTTCCTACCAAAGTGGACCACCTCACACTTGCCAACATTAAATTCCATTTGCCATTTCCTGGCCCATTCGCCCAGCCTATCTAGATCCTTCTGCAGACTCTCCACACCCTCCGCACAATTTGCCGTTCCCCCAATCTTGGTGTCGTTAGTGTGTGCCTAAACTGGACCAGATACTGGGCAAGATGACAGCTCAGTGACTATCACTGATTGCTGTGCAGACACATGGATTTGGGCCAGTGTCTGTGGGGGTTTGCGCATTCTCCCCGTGCTTGTGTGGATTTTCTCTGGTTTCCTCCCACACCCCAGAGATGTGCTGTTAGACTGATTGGCAGTAATAAATTGTCCCTAGTTTCCCTCAATGTGGATGGACATTAAAAATTTGACAAGGGTCATGAGGGGAGTGAGAACTGGTGGTGTTAAGATGGCGGCACGGGCTCGTTGGGCCTGTTTCCATTCTTTGTTCTAATCTGCTTCCAGCCCCCACCTCCAAACTTTTTCCTCATTGTCCATGTTTCTTATGTTTTCTGGTTTGTTTAACATGAAATATTCTAACAGATTTTAGTCATAAGGCTGTGTCTCAGGGTAGGTTTCATCCCTCCCTTCAACAGAAGAAATATCTTGTAGTTCCATTGCCATTTCAGATGCACTTTGTTCAACTTTTTCAGCAATGTGATTTCTCTGATAATTGGCAAGGCTAAGTCATCAAATAATTCACCCAACGTTTGGTGGATGAAGATGAATATGCAGTTTATGCACTAATCAACTTTGAACTTTTTAAAGTAAAATAACAAACTGTCTTTTTGCCAAGCTTTGGCCTCTTGCCTCATTTACAACTTCCTGCATTTTTGAGTGCTAAATTGATAGTGTTGCTCCACATTGAATGATGTTTCTTGATTTTAGTTGTGAATTTTATGAAAGAGCAGGCATTTTTTGCCCCCACCCTCCCTTAGTCCTGGGGAGCAGGGGGGTGCGGTCAAGTCACCCCTCTGCTCTCCTCTGCAACCAGCACCTCATTCAATGACCTTGCCTCACTTCTGGCTGCCCAGCTTTGGCCTGGACGTCAAAATCACCCTGCTGCTCCCTTAGACCACCAGTGCCTCACATCAATGCTAGCTGCCTGACTATGGTCTCTTTGTCAACCCACTGCCTTTTTCACAAGAACACATCTTCACCTTAACTGCTACCTCTCTTCCTCCTAGTCACCAACAACTTCGGGTCAGTGTTTTCCGCTTTAAGGGGACTCAACATGAGTCTGGTATCGCTCTGCATTGCTGCAGCAAATGCATAGCTATCAGGCCCTGACTGGTGGCCAAGAACCACCCAGAGACACTAGCAGCAAGGCCTGCCACCCACCCCCATGATTCTTTGCCTAGGCACAGTATGTTTCATTGTCCCAAATGGTAGAATATTTACTGGAGTCCCCTTATGCTTGTATGAGTTCTTTGAAATACTTAAAAAAAAAAAGAGTATAAGTATAGGGTTGTGGAAAAAACAAGACCAGTACATCTTCAATTCCCTTTTAAAAATTATGACTGAATCTGCTGCCATCACCCTTTCAGGCTACTGACAATTCCAAAACACTCCTGGCTCATCTTCCACATTCTACCCATAGTAAACTTGAGGTGACCCAATACTCTGTTGCCCATGTCGTAACCTGCACCAAGTTCTATTTGTCAATACATTCCCAACCACGGACTTGCATTTCCTCTTGGTCATTATAGTGCTCCTGTCAAGTACTATGGGATGAGTTATATTAAAGGTGCTATACAACTACAAGTTGCTGTTGCTCTGGTTCTTTTGCAAATTCTCAAAATGAATCTTCTGATTACTAGCTTGCATGCCAATGTAAACATTATTGCCATATTAACTACCAAAACACTTCAAATTTTTGAAAACCTTTTTTACAGCTCAAAGGAGAACAATCTCAGCTTTTCTAGTCATTCTGATTGAGCTCTTACATCTCTGGTACTGCAAGTCATCTCACAACACCTGGTTAAAGTTGAACATGGGTTTACTTGAAATCACAAGCTTTCAGAACGCTGCTCCTTCATCAGCTGAGTGGAGAGATAGGTTTCACAAACATGCATTCATAGACAAAGACAAGAAACTTCAGAATGTTCTGAAAAACACAAAACCTGGTTGTATTCTTTTTTGAGTGACTAAATTTGATTTTTGTTTTGTTAATGGATGGGCATTGTATTTATTTGAATAGCAATCCATTAGAATCTTATTTTATTTGGTATGTTACTTGTTTAGTTAAAATTCCATTAGCTAAATAAATAAGTTGTGTCCATTTTAGAGTGTCAGGTATTTGATAGTTAACCACTAAACATTACTGAAGAAAAGTTAACTTTCCCAAACACTGAACAGATTACGAGGTGAGGTATTCTTCTTTGGAGGATTTGGCGTTACTTCTCAAAAGGGGGTCAACATCTGTATATATGCATGGGTACATTAAACAGTCAGATATCCTGACCAACAGTGTTAAGACAAATAATGCTAAGCCAAATTTAGATCCGCCCTGGTACTCAAAATATCATTGTGTAAAAGTAACAATCTTCTACAGTAATAAATCTGTTCACTATTTCAAAGAACAGCATGGGAAACAGGCCCTTTGGCCCAACGAGCCCACGCCACCATTTCAAATTTGAGTTCCCTCTTCCACCTGTGACCCTTGTCTATGCTTAATGGCACTCCACATTAGAAACCAGATTGAGGGGAGACTAATTTAGGGACAATGTTACACCAATCAGCCTAAGAGCACATCTTTGGGGTGTGGGAGGAAACCCACGCAAGCATGGGGAGAATGCGCAAACTCCCACAGATACTGGCCCAAATCCATGTATCTGCACAGCAAACAGTGATAGTCACTGAGCTGTCATGTTGCCCATCAGCTGGTCCAGTTCAAGCATACACAAATGATGTGAAGTACTAGGCTACTCTTGAATCATCCAAGAGCAGCCCTCGCACGGCCCACCGCGTGTATGCCCCTCGTTAGACAAAAAGGCAGACCAAAGCACCTGTGGATTAAAAGAGAAAAACATCAATAACATGAACATCTTATGCAAACATTCAAGGGAATCCCCAGAAGCTCAAAAGTAAAACAGAAAATATGTTGGAAGGTCCATAGGAATCAATTGATTCCCAGGAATGTCCCAAGGCCCTTGATCCTTATTTAAAACGGTCTCCTATATCCCTCCATCTCTATTTCGCTCAGGTGCCCAAGTATCCCTTAAAAAACTCCAGCGTGCCTGCCTCCACCACCTTACTCGGCAGTGCATTACATACCCCCATAACCCTCCGTGTGAAAAACCTCCCTCTAGCATCCGAATTATACCTTGCCCCCCTCACCCTAAGCCCGTGGCCCCTCGTGATATTTGTTTCCAATCTAGGAAAAAGTTTACCACTGTTTATCTATACCCTTCATAATCTTATACACCTCTATTAGAACCCCCTCATTCTCTGTCTTTCTAAGGAAAACAGCCCCAATTTACCCAATCTTTCCTCATAACCCAGTCGTTCCATACCAGGCAGCATCCTGGTAAACCTCCTCTGCACTCTCTTCAGGATCTCCACGTCCTTCCGGTAGTAAGGCGACCAGAACTGGATGCAGTACTCCAAATTTCGTATTATCTACTGCAAAAAGGTTGCACTGTAGCCAAGTTTAACATTTTTTGATAACAAGCATTTTGAAGTCTAGCTTTTCCATTTTTAACTTTATTTCATGTCTGTTTAAATTGCACAAGTACATGGAACAGAACAGCAGAGTACACACATTCAGTCCTCTACAAGCCAATTTCCAACACAGAAGTTTTTATACAGAAATAATCAGTAGTTTCAAGACATTTATAGATGAGGCCCAATAGTTAAAATCAGTTTTGAAAGAAGAATTAGTGAAAAGGAACAAAAACTCATTTTCTTGTATAAGGTACACAAATCAAACATTACATTTGGATTGACATTCAGGTTGCTAACTGATCTTCCTACAATGGGCAAAATTAGCAGATTGAAATCATGATTAAAATCAATCACCATTATAGTTTTAAATTTTAAACTGTAAACAAGTGGAATGCATCTCCGTACCATACATTTTATTCCCTATTTTTCACCACTATTATAGTTATAAATACTTTTAAAACAAAAGAAAATGCAGGACATAGTTAAAGCAGATGTATTTGCATGAATTAATTAATTTCACCATAATTGACCAAGAAAAATATTTATACAGTGCCTTATATCAAAATATCTTCCACGCAGTTAATTATTTTTGAAAAACACGACTTATGTTGGCAAACATACTTTGAATAGTTAGTGATTCAATATGCTTGGTTACAAGTTGCACAAGAATAGAATTTGACATTTCCTAATTTTGAAAATCCTAATAACTCTCTAATTAAGATAAATTAAGCTTGGTTAGCTGATGCAAATTGTTACATTAAATCTTTCAATATCTAGTTTCAACTTTTATTTTTACGATGAAAATGTTTGTCCCTTTGATCAATTAAACCAGTTGATCTCATATCCAATAGATACAGATAATAAATCTAATCACACTGATAGAGAATGTAAACAAATTAATTGATGTAAACACTTCTGTAAGTTTTAGCATGCTCACAGATCAATATTTTTTCAAATAATATTTTGTGGATTCCAATATAATACCTAGATCTGTATATATTTCTATCTTTACAGTACAAAACCATGGATCTATATAAACAATTGCTGGAGTGTGCCAGGTATAGAATGCTTCAATACCAAATGTACTCTTACGAAGTTTGAAACATCTTCCATTCTTGAATTTGGAATTTCACTGATGTTTAGCAGAATCCCTTGGATAAAACTCTGCCAGTGTACTTTGAGGGATACGTTTCAGCATCTCCTTAGGGAATATTCGGAGCAACTGCCAGCCAATATCCAAAGTTTCAAATACGGTTCGGTTTTCATATGAACCTGGGAGAAACAGAATAAATGTCCCCTCCTTTGTTAGGCTGTGGTTTATATGCTTTCCAAAATCTAAAAAAATTAGCATTGCAGAAGAAATAATCATCTTCTACAGCTGTAAGTTTGCTCATTTTCATACTGTATCTACTGCAAAAATTGTTGCAGTGTAGCCAAGTTTAATATTTTTGACGACATTTTAAGCATTTTGAAGTCTACAGATGAAAGTGCTAAGTGGTAAAAATTTTATGTTTAAGGGAAGCATTGGCCTAGTGGTATTATAGTTAGACTGTTATTCCAGAAACTCAGCTGATGTTCTGGGGACCCAGGTTTCAATCCCACCATGGCAGATGTTGGAATTTGAATTCAATAAAGAATATTTTGTTGGGCCGAAGGGCCTGTTTCCTGTGCTGCGTTGTTCTAATATCTGGAATCTACTGATGACCACGAAAGCATTATCGATTGTTGGAATATCCATCTGGTTCACTCATGTCCTTTAGGGATGGAAACCTGCCTCTTTACCTGGTCTGACACATGTGGCTCCAGAGCCACAGAATGAGGTTGACTCTCAACTGCTCTCCATGGGCAACTAAGGATGGGTATTAAATGCTGGCCAGCCAGCAACACATGTCCCAGGAATTAATTAAAAAACTTAAAACAAATGTGTTTATGAAGCAGTAGGACCAGATAGGATGCATCCAAGGTTACTGAGGGAAGTGAGAATGGAAATTATGGAGAGGCTGGCCATAATTTTCCAGCATTCCTTAGACTCAAGAGTGGTGCAAGATGGGAGAATTGCAAATGCTTGTTCAAAAAAGGATGACAAGATAAACCCAGCAACTACAGATCAATCAGTTTAATCTTGGTGGCAAGTGAGCTTCTAGAAACAATGATCCAATACAAAATTGTCACTTGGACAAATGTGGGTTAATTAAGGAAAGCTGGCATGGACTTAAGGGGCAGTCTTGTTTAATTAACTTATTGGAGTCTTTTGATCAGAGAAGCTTGATCACAGCAAAGCCTTTGATGTGATGTCCAGGAACTTTCCAAAGACATGTGACAAACTGCCACACAGACAAGTGGGCAAATTTATAGCTCGTGGATTAAAAGGGTCAGTAGCAATATGGATATGAATTTGGCTGAGTGCCAAGAAACAAAGTAATGGTTAATGGCTGTTATTCAGACCAGAGGAGGGATTTTAGTCAAGCTCCCCAGGGGACCCATGCTCTTCCTAAAATAAGTTAATGACACAGATTTCAAAATTTGCAAATGATGCAAAACATGTAAGCATTGCCTACTGTGAGGAGAGTAGTGTAGAAATTTAAAAAACAGGTTGAAGGAAGGGTGCAAAAGTGGCAGGTGAAATTCAAGGCAGAGAAATCAATTCATTCTGGGGGGAAAGAATGTGGAGAGACAATGGTCTAAAACCACCAACAGTGGCAATGTTTTACTGACATGATGGTGCTGTACATTTCTTCTGGAATATTCTGGGGCAGGAGAGCAGGGGCACTTCATCCGCCAGTGGAGGGGCCGGGATGCTTCATCCCTAAAGGAGGGGTGGGAGGGTGGGTTGGCTTGGCTCAACTCTGGGGTTGGTGTTGTGAGTGGGTGGGGCGAGTTGGTTGTCTCTGGGTCGGTGAGTTGGCTGAGGTCTGGGATGGGGAATGGGGGAGATTAAGTCAGCTCGGCTATGAGATTGAGTGAGTTGGTTTAACTCCAGAAAGGGGCAAGTCAGTTCATTGTGGATGAGGGGTGCCAGCAGATCACCAAGATTGATCGAAGTTGAGTTGGCATGATTGGGTCTGGAGAGTGAGCAAGTCAGGTCTTAACAGCAAGTCTGGTTGGATCTGGCATGCAAGATGGAATGTAGTTGGTTTCAGTGTGTGAAGTGCAAGCAGGTAGTATGGGATAGTTGGGCATTAATTATCTAAGTTGGGTCAGATCTGAGAGTCATGGTGAGGTCAGACATAGATGTGGATATACACAGCTGTTACATCAGCTTCCCACATAATTCCATACATCAGGATCTCTGCAAGGTCCTCACGTACATCTTCTGGTATATGTTTGGTCTCCGACAATCTGGAGACTGGAAGATTTGGGTCCACATAAAATAAGGGATAAGGGCACAACTCTGAAGGTTGTGTAGGAGAAGATGGACCTAGGTACATATGTGCATAAATCAATGAAGATGGCAGGATCATTTGAGAGCAGAGTTAGTAAGAACATACAACATTCTACACTTTATTAAAAGGACCACTGAGTATAAAAGTAAGTTATGTAAAACTTGTAGATAACTTGGTTCAGCCTCATCTGGAGCATTATGTCCAATTCTGGGCATCAGTTTAGGAAAAATATGCAAGCATTAGAGAGTGCAGAGAAGATTCGTGAGAATGGTCCTAGGGATGAAGAACTTCAGTTAAGTGGCTGGACTGGAGAAGTTGGCAAAAAAAGCAAACTATTAAAAATCTCGCCTATTGTGGTGACCAGGAGGAGAAATAGGCTGGTCAGCAGTTTATTGAAACTAGAATCAAGGCAGCAGGATGTCAAGGTCAAGATAAGCTCAGAGCAGTTATGAAATGAGATGAGAGAAATTAAAAGAAGGAGCAAGGGCCTCCTGCATGAGAAAAGTTTGGCCAAGTAAAGCTACATGTTGCTTGCAGGTGCAGCAGGTGGTCAGGAAGGCGAATGGGATGCTGGCCTTCATAGCGAAGGGGATTGAATATAAAAGTAGGGAGGTCTTGCTGCAGCTGTATAGGGCATTGGTGAGGCCGCAGCTGGAGTACTGTGTGCAGTTTTGGGCGCCGCACCTGCGCAAGGATATTTTGGCCCTGGAGGGAGTGCAGAGGAGGTTTACTAGGCTGATACCGGAGTTGAGGGGATTGAGCTATGAGGAGAGGCTGAATAAACTAGGCTTGTACTCGTTAGAGTTTAGAAGAATGAGGGGAGATCTCATTGAGACGTATAAGATGATGAATGGGATGGATAGGATAGAGGTGGAGAGACTCTTCCCGCTCAAAAAAGACACTAGGACTAGGGGGCACAGCCTCAAGATAAAGGGGAGGCGGTTTAGAACGGAGTTGAGGAGGAACTTCTTCACTCAAAGGGTGGTGAATCTCTGGAATTCTCTGCCCGTTGAAGTGGTGGAGGCTGCCTCGCTAAATATTTTTAAGAAGCGGGTTGATGGGTTCTTGATAAGAGAGGGGATTAAGGGTTATGGGGAGAGGGCGGGAAAGTGGAACTGAGCCACAACAGATCAGCCATGATCTTATTGAATGGCGGGGCAGGCTCGAAGGGCTAGATGGCCTACTCCTGCTCCTATTTCTTATGTTCTTAACTTATCTTGGGTTAGTTTAGTCTTGTTTATTGTGTTAGTGAGATAGACACATACCTTGTGCAATGAAGTTCTTCTCAAATTTCTGCAGAAATTCTAAGTAAAGGAGGTCATCGGGTGTGAGAGCTTCCTCACCGACCACAGCTTTCATGGCTTGGACATCTTTGCCAATGGCATAGCAAGCATACTGTGCAGACAACATTTCAATAATGCTAAATTGACAAAGGTCTTAAACAAATTATAAGATTAAAATCTAAATTACCATGTTTTACATGTCAATTTAATTTTCTTTAAACTTCAGTGTCTTGAAATACTTACTAGAAAAATAATTTTCATTTATTTCAAGCAAACGTTATCCTTGCTGTGATGATACCTGTCCTGAGGTAAACAGTTCCATTCATGTAACAAGTGGGAAGTACCGACTCCGTCTACTCTCAAGCTATAAATATACTCTGTCCTCTACTCACCATCTGCATTTGGGGTAGTTGTGGTGTAGACTCTCATCTACTACAAACTAGGCCAAGATTGGTTCAGTTACTTTTTTCTTTGGATGCTGACAGCTAACACAAAATGGAAATTTTGATTTCAACCTCAAGTTTCAGAAGTGAAAGGATGGTATCGTAATTCATTGCTAGGAAACATGTCAGTGAACAACTGTGTAAAATAAAATCACCAAAATGTGATCATTTTAACTACATTGTGTTGTATAACTTAAACACAAAATTAACTCTTATTTTGCCATTTCAGCTGGTCAAAAAGTAGCAAGACAAAGGCACGTGTTACAAGATGCATCTCAATTTTGAAACCCTTGATTTCAGGTATCTAACAGTTTAAAAAGCCTTACCAGCTGATTAGACACTTCAGGATGATCTTTCCGTGTCATACCTTCCCCAATGGCAGATTTCATTAATCGCGAAAGAGATGGTAAGACATTAATAGGTGGATAGATCTATAACAAAGCAGTTAAAAGTTGGTAAATGCATTTCCCCTCAGAAGGATATATATACAATTTATGCATTGACGAATTAGTGGTGTTTCCCAAATGCAGTATTTTCAAGGAGACAAGCATTTTGTGGTAGGTAACAGAGTCACAGTACATATCCTGTAGCAAAATACGGAAAGTAAGGCGTGTCCTCAAACTAGAATCTCATCTATCTTTTAAGAGCTTGAACGGTTATTTTTGTCCACAACCAAATTATAATCTGCGTATAGAACCTTTTAAAAAGATGTTTAAATTTCTAATAACTGACTGAAAAGGGTCACACACCAAGATATCAAGTTTCAAGTCTGAATGAAAACAATGTTCTTTAAACACCATTTATAATGTAACTTGTATTCTAAACTACAAAGAAATTCCCTGTTTAGTTTCAACACAAACAACAATTCATTGCCACAGTTACACTTTATACCATCTCTTAAATGGACACTTCACTTTCCTGGAACCAGTCCAAAGCTATTCTCTGCTCCTGTTGGCTTACTTCCTTTCTCATCTGGGTAACTTCTAAACCCAGAACTGACTTTCACTAGGAGGGCTACACAAATTCCTTCCCTCTAGCCAAAATTGAGCAAATCTTCCAGCCTCCTTTAAATCTTGACAAATTTGATCTCTTTGATCCAAGTAGAAGCTCCTCCCACATTCTGACTAATGTGATGACCAATACAATCTCAGTTTTGCTGCTTCAGGTATAGAACTGGCTGCCTCAACTCCTACTCTCTATCCCTCTGATGGCTGCAAACAAACTCATGACTAAGAGTTTCAGGAATACTTTAAAGTCTGCAACCCAATACTACTATGACTTCTCTTCCGAAAGCATGGAAGTGTGAATTTCATTAGCCATGTATCCAGGTAGAAATGCTAGCTGGCTATCTTCTGGATTGCCAACTCCATCTTATCTTGGAATTAAAAATGATGTGGAGTTGCCAGCGTTGGACTGGGGTAGGCACACTAAGTAGACTCACAACACCAGGATTAAGTCCAACAGGTTTATCTGGTAGCAACAGCTTTCGGAGTATCGCTTCTTCATCAGGTGAATGCCAAAATAAACCTGTTGGACTTTAACCTGGTGTTCTGGAATTAAAAAGACAATTGAAGAATAACTATTTATAAAATCTGACATTATAACACCTATGAGATTTGGAGCCTAATAGTCTTCCCACAGATAGCACTGCTACTCTTTCCATTACCTAAGCATCTTGCATCATCTTCCCAGTGAGTTAATCTGCACCGCCTAGCTACAAAGTCAACCAGACTTGTCAGGCAGCATTCACAGGTCACATGATTCCCCTTCATTTCCCCATTTTATCTTAAAAGGAGCAGTCCTAAATCACAATTTTATAAACTTTGTATTTGTAACAACTTCATTTCTTAAGTCTTAATTTGATCAATTGCTTTGCATGTATCTGGTTCACTATGTTGACGCAACATGCTTTCATTGCCATCTCCCTCACCCCAAAAACTGATTTAAGCCAACCCATGTACAGGGGAAAGGAGCAGTCTTCTCCTCTTAATAAAAGTGAGAATTCCAGCCCTGGTAGCAACCAAATAGTACAAAACATAATTATGCTTACAACTGATCAACATTAAACATACAACAAGAAATTAGTAGCAGCCACAAATTAATTTGTTCAAATTATTATAACATAATAACACATTCAGTACTTATGATCAAAATCAACCATCTCTCACATTTCATCTAACCCCATCAACTATTAATTTCTTCTTCCTGTGCTTATCCAACCTCCCCTCAAATGCATCCATATTGTTTGCCTTACCTACTCTCTGTGGTAGTGAACTCCAATTTCTAGGACAGCACAGTGGTTTGCACTGCTGCCTCACAGCGCTAGGGACCCAAGGTCAATTCTGGCCTCAGGAGTTTGGACATTTTCCCCATGTCTGCATGGGTTTCCTCTGGATGCTCCAGTTTCCTCCCACACTCCTAGAATGTGTGGTTAAAGTTGATTGACCATGTTAATTGCACCTTGGACTCTTAAGATGAATTGCATCTTGGTGTCAAGGGGACTAGCAAGGTAAATATGTGGGGTTATTGGGATAGGTCAGCGTACGATTGTTGTCGGTACAGACTCGATGGGTCTGAGGATTCTTTGATTCTTTTCTATGATTCTATCCACTCTTTAGGGGAAATGATTCTTTTTTTTAAGTTCCACATTATTAGTGACCATCTTACATTTATGGCCCTATTTCTGATCTCAATCTGCAAATGGAAACATCACCCCTCCTGAAGAGATTTTTGCATCTTAGGAATTAAGTATTCAAAAGTCTTGTGGATAAATTGCTCCTTTTTGCACAGTGTGCTAGATGCAGAAGTATCAGTTTAAATGCAAGTTCAGCCAGTTATTTGTACAAAAAACCTTTGGAATAAGTAACCTCAGATTGTGCACGTGAAATAATTTCTTGCATACATCTACACAGCCCCATTTAAAACCTCAAGCATTAGAAGCTTCTAAATATATAAGTATTGCAAACCCTCTTTGTAAAAGATATCTTCCAACTTATTTCCTACCTGTCTATTGTGTAACTGACGATCAACATAGACCTGACCTTCTGTGATATATCCAGTTAAGTCAGGAATAGGGTGAGTAATATCTACAAGAAAGAGAGAAATGATAAAAAATAAATGTTCTGATTAAACAGCATATTTCCAATAAATGGAAATGGTAAAGTGGCAAAGGTCCAGATTTTGCAATGGGAAGGACAACAAAACTATTGATGTTTGTCATTATTATCTACCGAAACTGAGAACTCAGGGTGTCTGCTTGTGGGTGGAAATACTGAAGTTGCTGTAAGTGACACTGCACTCCTCCAGAGGGTGAGCTGTTGGAGATTTTCCAAATTGCAATCCTTGAGCAGTCAGTTGGTGAAAACTTCCACTTTTACACTGTTGGTTTAGATGTAAAAATCCTTGAAAAAGTTGCACCTTGTTGAATGAGATGTAACTGGGTTTCTACAAACCTACTAGGATCATAATTACTGCTGAACACCACATCTGGGCTGTAAATGCTAACTTTACACTTGTAAAATATCAAGTTTTCCACTATGACAAAAATTCCACACCTTTAAAATAATCATTTTTTAAAGTTTCTTTGTCATGTGTTAATTTTACCATCTTTGATTTAATTTAAATTTCCAGACAGCAAATAAAAGTGAAGGCTATTCAGAAACTGAGAATACTTCAATGTGGTTGGTTGCTTACCTGCCTTGCTGACATAATTGCTGTTGAATGTCACTGCGTTTCTCGATGTGGTGCTGGCTTTAAACTGCCATCGGAAAGTGGGGTATTCACAGCACAAAAGATCAATAGATCTTTGAGTCAGTTGTGAACATCACTGTGATGCCAATTACCACAAAATCCTGCAGTACATCTTGTATATGGTACATACATCTGTCACTGTTCATCAGTATTGGAGAGTTTGAATGTTTGTGGAAGGGGTAGCAATCAAGTGGGATGCTTTGTTCTGGATGGTATCAAGCTTTTTGAGTGTTAGAGCTGCACTCATCCAGACAAGTGGAGAATATCCCATTATATTGTGGCTACAAGTGCAGGTTAGAGGCTGGGAATGCTGTAGGAAGTATCTTATCTCCTGACTCCCCAAAGCCTGTCCATTATGTACAAGGCACAAGTCAGGAGTATGATGGAATTTTCTCCCCTTGTATTACATGCTTAGGTGGTTGCATGATTGCTTTAAGAGCTGGTGAAATGATTTGACAGCGATGTCATTGGGGTGTTTCACAGGCTTCTATTAGTTTCATTTTCTACTCTGTACGGGAAGGAACTTCTGAATAAATCTGCTGTTGTTAGTTTGAATCCATGTATGCAGATCATGTCCTTTTCTTTTTCTTTAAAACCCACAAATTCTAACATAGTTAAGACTTTGCCTGGGTGAGTGCAGCTCCAACGACACTCAAAAAGCTTGACACCTGGACAAAACAGCCCTGCTTAAATGGCATCCCTTCCATAAAGGCATTCACTTCCTCTGCTATTGATGCACAGTGGCAGCAATGTGTACCATTTACAAGATAAATTACAGGAACTCATCAAGCCTCTTTTTAAGCAGCAACTTCCAAACCCAAATCACTGCCATCCAGAAGGACAAGGACAGCAAATTCTTCTCTAAGAAACACACAATCATGACTTGGAAATATGTTGCCATTCCTTCACTATCGCTGGGTCAAATCCTCAACCTTCTTCCCTAATAGTACTATGGGTGTACCTACACCACATGACTGCAGTGGTTGAAGATGATAACTCACCAGCACCTTCACAAGGGCAATTAGGGATGGGAAATGAATGTTGGCCTAGCCAGCGAAGCCCACATCCCTTGAATTAATTCAAAAAAATTTACAAGACAGTTGCTAGACCAGCCAGAGACTAAAGACTTTAGCAACATCAAGGAGAGAGGAGCAATGACTGGATACTAATGAAATGCAGATGCTATGATAGATGTGCAAAGTAACCACAGAAGACAAATCTGGAACCAGAACATCAGGGGGCAGTGACAATTATGGGTGCATCAAAGCAAGTAGCTACAATCATCTGCTGCGGAGTGTGACAGGAAATTTAATGAGGTGAGTAATGAAAATGGCTCAGCCAGAAGATGAGGTGGTGAGAGATAGTGGGATTTGAAGAATGGGTGATGGATAGGAGGAGATGAAGAAGGGTGATCTACTAGTATTGTGACAACTCCACATCAAATGGAACAGGCAGCATGATGATTAACTTGGCCTGCCACTTTTAAAACTGTTCTCTTTTCCTGCACTCACTTTAAAATAGCACCAAATAGTTTGTATTGCTTTTTGTTTCCAAAATACATCACTTCATATTTCTCTCTTTAAAAATGTGTATGCTATTTTTCATTCTTACTTTTACAGATCAAATGGAAAAAACACCCATTTTACTCACCATCATTAGGCATAGTAAGGATTGGAATCTGCGTGATGGACCCATTTCTGCCGTCAACCCGTCCAGCTCGTTCATAGATGGTAGCCAGATCTGTATACATATAACCAGGAAAACCTCGACGGCCAGGTACTTCTTCTCGAGCTGCTGAAACCTTAGACATAAAAGATAAACTTTACGTTTTTTTTTAAAAACATCAAATATTAGTTTGCAGAGCTACTTCAAGTTGCTGTTTGGTGCCATTAATATACATTGCATAAACAAAATGAACAAATGATTAAAAACTTTATTGGAACCTACTTATTAAATACAGGCAACAAATATACATGGACATGCCTTATTACTAAGTCTACATTATTTACATTTTTTAAAACAAGAGCAAGAACAAAATTCCTCAGATGGTCATCTGGTTCCATTCAGGCTGATCATCTGAAGGGATCTGTGGGAGGTGGCAGCAGGAACATTCAATTTGACAAATTCCTGCCCCATCTGCCCACAGTTCCCTCTCTCGCATCTACATTCAGAACAACTTGTGTGTGGTATGTTCATGTTTGAATCCCCATAATCAGGTTTCTAACCCTGCCACAGTACCAAAATAACTCTCGTCACAAATAACAAGTTACAAAGCTGATCTACCCCCCCCCCCTCATCCTTTGAACATTGATCACACCATCCTCGGTACAGTGACACGGCGGTTAGCACTGATGCCTCACAATACCAGGGACCCGGCTCAGGTTGCTGTCTGTATGGAGTATGCACATTCTCCCTGTGACTGCCTGAGTTTCCTCCAAGTGCTCCGGTTTCCTCCCACAGTCCAAAGGTGTGTGGGTTAGGTAGATAGGCCATGCTAAATTGCCCCTTAGTGTCAAGGGGACTTGCTAAAGTGAACGTATGGGTTTATGGGGATAGGGCCTGGGTGGGATTGTGGTTGGTGCAGACTCGATGGGCCTAATGGTCTCCTTCTACACTGTAGGATTCTATGATTCCTCTAACAGTATCCACTGTTATTCAACTGGATAGGACTGCACTTGACCAGTTTCACACACATCCATTTAATCACAGCCTGAGAATCAACCGCAATGCCTGTCTTCTCACTCCTGCACAGTTACGTTTACTGGCCCCCCGAGGATTTAATCTTGGTCCCCTCTTACCTGTGTGAAGAAAATGTTATTTTTGAAATATTTTTCAGGTCTATTGTGACAGTCTGTGAAGCAGGCTTGTAGAGGCCATTTGTGTCTGTCTACATATAATTAATTTAATTAAACTTGGGACTATCTACAAAGTTGAGGTCTTCAAAGGGACTAGTTGTGAAAGGCAGGCATCTGAAGTAAAAATTGGCCAAATTGAATTTTCTAAAAGTAAACACAACATGGGTAGAAATTTTCATTTGGTGATAAAGATAGATTTGAGAGTTCAGTTATTAAATTTCAAAAGGAAGTAAAAAGGGTTTACAACTTGGAAAAGATCATAAATAAGGTGAAATTATTAAATTTTATTTTGCCCAAAAATAGTGGCCATAAGGAAGATTTTTATATCCTGGGAAAGGCGAATTTCCAAGATGGATAAGGGCAATGAGAAAAGAGAGAGAAAAAATAAAAAGATATGGGAACTGTGTTGGGAGTGGTCATATATGACCTCCAAGAATGCCCTGTGCTGGGGCAGAATTGTGACTTATGAAAATGAGCAGCATTCAATCAACCCAGAAAAGTGTCTCGTTTTTCCTCAAAATCAGGATTTTGTGTTAAAGTTCTTTGGAATTTTCACTGCAGAGTAAGAGAATAAGAGAATCTCCGTGACATACCTTCCCTATCATAAGAACATAAGAAATAGGAGCAGGAGTAGGCCATCTAGCCCTTCGAGCCTGCCCCACCATTCAATAAGATCATGGCTGATCTGTCGTGGCTCAGTTCCACATTCCCGCCCTCTCCCCATAACCCTTAATCCCCTCTCTTATCAAAAACCCATCAACCTGCGTCTTAAAAATATTTAGCGAGGTAGCCTCCACCACTTCAATGGGCAGAGAATTCCAGAGATTCACCACCCTTTGAGTGAAGAAATTGTTCCTCAACTCTGTTCTAAACCGTCCCCCCTTTATCTTGAGGCTGTGCCCCCTAGTCCTACTATCCTTTCTGAGCGGGAAGAGTCTCTCCACCTCTATCCTATCCATCCCAACAGTGAGTTTGCTTTGTGGTAATAATGCTGGACTTTTTAAATAGATTAAATATCTGTAAAGGACTGTTGTCTAAAGGGGCATTTATTTGAAAGTCTAACCAAGTAAGAATCCTTTGGGGGAAAAAGTTCTGTAAAACTAATTTGAACTGTGCAAATGTAATCTTGAATATCTAAGTTTTCTTTTAATAAATGTTTTAAATTATTAAAAATATCAAAACTGGAATTTGTGGCTCCTAACTTCAGCACAAGTATCGACTTGTAAAAATATAAATAGAAAAGCATTGTGATAGCTTGCCAAGTTTCCTTCAGGATTTGGTTTGCACCTTATTTACCATTTGCTAGATCATAACACCTCTCATTTACACGCTGCTACTCAGCAGCATCTGAAAACACAGCATTACTTTTCACATTTATACTGACGATACTCTGGCTTTCTCAGTATTACTAAATTATTAGACTGTTTTTTCCAGTAATGAATGAGCAGAAATTTCTTCTAATTAAATATTGGGAAAACTGAAGCCATAGTTTTTAGTCCCTGCTCCAAAGTCTTCCCTTGCTACTGATGCCATCCCCCTCCCTGGCAGCTGTCTAAGACTAAGCCAGACCATTCACAATCTTGGTGTCATATTTGACCTTGAAATGTTTTTCCAACGAGATATCTATATCATCGCTAACGCAACCTATTTTGATTACATATCAATGCCAAACATCACCATGTCTCAGCTCATCAGCTGCTGAAATCCTCATCCACACTTCGTTACCTTTACATTTGACTATTCTGACACACACCTGGCTAGCTTTCCACATTTTGCCCTCTGTAAACTTGATGTAATCCAAAACTTTGATGCCTGTGTCCTTACTTGCACTAAGTTCCATTTACTCATCAGCCCTGTACACGCTGACCTCCAATGCTCCCAGATAAGCCAAATCTTGATTTTGAAATTCTCATTCTCGATTTCAAATCGTTCCATGGCCTTGCCCCTTTCTCTCTCTATAATCTCCTCCATCCTCAAGATACAAGTCTCTTTAAGCATCCTGGGTTTTAACGATTCCACTATTGGTGGTCTAGTCCCTTCAGCAACTTGAGCTCAATGGTTTGTAATTCCCTTCCTAAACCTCAATGCTTCTCTTTCATCCTTTGAGACTCCATAAAACCTGTTTGACCAAGTTTTCAAGTCACCTGCTCTAATATCTTTTGTGGCTTGGTGTTAAATCTTGTTTTATAATTCAATGTGCAGCACCTAGGGACATTTCATTACATTAAAGGCACTATAAAATGTACAATGTTTTATCCTTAGTTTTGGTGTCTGGGGCAATTCAGAGATGCCTTCATAATTATACCACTGGGAATCTATTATCTAGGTGTCATTTCAACTTCTCAACACTTTCTTGGGGAAAGAAGTTCTAACTCCACAGGTATAGCTTACAAGGCCAGAATATTAAAATCACCCCATTCCTAGGATTTTGAGCAATGCCTCAGAAGCTGGAACTCGTGTCCTGCAGATTTTTGGTAATAGAATATTATACCAGCAATTTCAGGTTCTACGTGAATACTCTGATTACTATCAGTATTAAAATGGAGTGGGGTGAGGTTAAGCTGAGTGAATTGTTGGGCATTCGTTCTGTAAATATTTATATTTACTCTACCACCATAAACTATATTCTAAAATGGGTACAAAATATTAGCTTGGCTCAGCTTGTAGCATTCTCGTTTCAGAATCAGAAGCTTTTAGGTTGAAAACTACTCCAGGACTTTAGTACATAATGTAAACTGACACCAATGTTTCAGTGTAGCACAGAGTGTATTGCATTGTCATGGGTGTTGCAATTTGCATGAGACCATCTGTCTCTCTGTTCATTGAGGAGCAAGTATTTTCCTGGTCCTAGCCAAATTAACCGCTATCACATGATCTCAATTTGCTGTTTGTGTGATCTTGAGGTTAAATAAACTACTGCACTTGAATAAAGCAATTTACACTTTAGACACAACATCATGAATACACTTAAAATAGTTAATTCAATGTGAAGTTTCATGTATAATAGTAAAGGATATCACATAGCTTGACATAGGTTCTAACTTATGCCCTCCCTGACATTAGGCAATGGTTGGCATAGATTCAAACACTTTTCAAGATGAAAGCCCAGTGTGCTTATCCAAGGCAACACCGAGTTCTTTCATCCAATTTCACAACCGTAAGCGTTATACAGAGAACAAAAAAAACTTGCAATTAAAAGTTGTCCGAGTAAAACTGAAAATTAATCTACAAAATATTTAATATAATTTATTTATTTTTGCAGAACTTGAGTTGTTACACACAAACTGTGTTTCAGTTTTTAAAATCAAAAGTTTGACCAAGTACATACGTTGTAACCAAGTTGCAAGAAGGTCAAGACTGATTAGCTAGAAAACGGGCCCTTTCCCCCAGTTAAATATACTTTTAGAAAATTGTGAAATTTCACATCAAAATAATGGTTCAATGGACATTGCGAAAATGGCCACTTATTACTTATAGAAGTAAGTTAAATGGCAAAATACAAATAAAAACAGTTGCAATGCATGCCCGCCTTTGTCTATGCTGTAAAAGTAGTTTTGCAAAATCACTTTATTCTAATAGCAAAGATGTAGTTTACCACAAACTTCTGAAAAGAATACCCTAAATCAAGGCTAATGCTTTTTCAAAGTTTTGTTAGTAACCAATTACATTTAGTTTGAGCTATGCAGCAATAGGTGCAACATCATCTCCAGACAACAGGAGCAACACCTGTTATGTCCACAGTCATTTGTAAATAAATAAAAGAGCTCCCAATCTGAACAAAAACATTTTTTTTCTTGAATTACTCTTTCAACCTTGGTAATAGTGTTCCACATCAAAACTGCTTTCAAAACCACTGTGATCTTGTTCGACAAAAAGCTAAAGAGCAAATACATCCAACATAACACAATAAACTACATGCAATCTCCATTTAGATATTACCATTAAATAAGCACTACAAACATTAAGTGAATTCTGTCCATCGGGAGGAGAATATGCCATCAAAAAATATATTTCACATGAATGTGACAAATGCTTTTCAGTCAGATTTTCAAGGACCATGATCTGAACTTATTCAAGTTAATAAATACCTATCAGAGGTTTTCAAATGGGGTGCTCAGGGTTTATGTGAGCAGATTTCTGAATTTGATGACTTACAGGAAACCTCCTAAAGCAATGGGGGAAAGGGGTGAATTTAGAAATTGAGGGCCCCACTCACAACTGCCAGTTTTAACCGATGCGGGCAACCAAACCTCCCCTCAGCAGGCAGGTTAGGCCTTGAAAATATTTTCAGGAGGCTGTGGTCTCCATTTTAACTCAATTTCTATTTTCACAGCCGAATATAAGCCTCTCAAAACCTGACATCAGAAGGATCAGTTATATTTATTAGGATTCCAGGGCAGAGAAGCTAAAAAAAAAAGTGTTTCTACTTCTCATCCAAACCAACACACAAACCTATAAATTACCCATTCTGCAATCTGCCCAACTGCCAAACTCTATTCTCAAGAGCTGCATGACCGATTTTGGATTCCAGCATCTGTACTATTTTGCTTTTATTTTCTGTATGATCTGACCACCTCCTCCTCTCCTACACAACCTGAAGGTGGGTTAATCTGATCCAACTTGCACCATGCTAAGTAACCTGACTCCAATAAAATAAATTGATACCTCACGAGGAACCAACTGGGTTAAGTAATGACAATATGGATACATGCAAGGTCATATACATTGAAAAAGAAAACCCACAAGAGTAAAATATGGGTGTATGTGTCAACAATCCACTGTAAATATTTGCTAGAAGTATTCAATCTGAAACTATCAAGTCTAATTATAACATGGAATGCCCTTGTAAACCTTTACAATTAAAAAATAATTTATTCCAACTTTATACATCCTCTTCAGAAACTATTTTTGGAATATTAGGCATGGAGAATAATGAATCCTAAATGTAGAAGGTCAACTGTGAAATCATTTTAATTACAAAAGAGAATGACAAAGGAAGTATGCAATCAAATATATAAAATGGTGCAATAAAATCAGTACTGGGCTTCACTACTAAGATACTGTACTGTCCTGTTTAGTTACCTTCAGAGTATGTAGGCTAGTGAGAAATCTTTATCACTGGAACTTCATTTGTAATCGTCATCTCTATTTGGAGATTGAGTCAATTGATAGGTTGGTAAATAATAGGGCAGGCTATGCAGGTTCTAGAAGGAATAAATTTCTGATTTTTTCTCAATCCATTCATATAGTCAGCTCTTCCTTGATGCCCTAACCCGCATTATGGATTGTTTCACTCAGCATACTGTTAAATTAGACTAAATCATAATTAGTACTTTCCCTACCATTGAACATTTTACATAAGATGCTGTTTCTTTACACATGAACATTTGGGGGAAATGCACATACCTCTCTCAAAGCCTCAGCATAAGAGCTCATGTCTGTTAAAATAACCAACACATGTTTTTCACATTGATAGGCCAGGTATTCTGCAGAAGTCAGTGCAAGACGAGGTGTAATAATGCGTTCAATGCTGTTGAAAGAGACAACAATCCATCAGTGTTCAGGTCAGTGCTAACCTTAGAATGTGAACATTTCACTATTAACTTTACATCCAGATAGTACTTTTGCAGAGTAACATGAGAATGTGTGTAGGCCACTGAGCCTGCTTCCCCATTTGGAGAGGTCATGGCTGATCTGTGGCTTAGTTGCAAATTCCTTAATATCTCTGGTTCACAAAAATCTATCATTCATAGATTTAAAATTAACAATTTTTTAAACATCAATTGCCAACTGTGGAAGAGCATTCCAAATTTCTGCCACCTTGTGTGTATAGAAGTATTTCCTAATTTCACTTCTGAAAATTGTTGGTGAAATACTTGAGAGCAAAAGTACCAGTTGGTATCTTCATGGCAAACCAATCTGAAATGCTGTTCACTTTAATCACAATTTATAATGTTTCACTATGCTGATCAATTTTCCACGCAAATTAAAAGTCAAAAGATCTTCCTATTGACAAATCATCTGGTTCAGCATCATGATTATTGGCTCTTAGATTTTAAAATGTATAATATCAGCAAACTTTTAATTGTAATTCTATATTTCTAATGTATCCAATTTGATTTTTTAAAAAATGTTCTGCAGTGATCCTAGAGATCATAGGAGGAGCCTGTTTAGTCCTTCATGTCTGCTCTTGGAAAGAGCTGTCCAAATCAAATCCAACAACCCAGAGCTTTCTCCATAACACTGCAGATTGGTTCTCTTCGCATCCACGTCCAATTGTCTGAATGTTCCTATGGATTCTAATTCCACTATTCCTTCAGGAAAGTGCATTCCAGATCATAGGATGTGTTTTCTCAATCTTCTTTCCAATAAGAAGGCTGAACTCTAAGATTCTCCTCATATATTTATGTGTTCCAAAATCATATGTTGCTCTTAGTACAAAATCCAGAAGAAATTTCAGGGAGCAAGTACCATTCCATTCTGCCCCATGTTTCTTCTCAAACTTTTTTCAGTATATTAATATCCTTTGGGAGACATGGTACACCAGATCTATTTTAATGTGGTCATACCAGTAGGTTGTGCAAGGCTAAAATGTCACACTTAGTCAGAAGTAATTACAGCACAAGTGATGACCATTTGGCTCTTTGTAGAATAACCCAGTCAGTCCCAGTGTCTTTGCATTCCTGCAAGTGTATATCCTTCAAGTTCCAATTCAACTTATTTTTAAAATCATTGATTGTATTCACTTCCACCACCCTCATAAGGATATGTTCCAAGTCTTTACCATTCAGTGTTAGAAAGTTCCCAAAACCTTAAATCCTTAACTCCTAATCCATGTGTGATCAATCACAGGAATAATACTTATTTGACCATCTTATCAAAACCTGCCATAACCTTGTTCACATCTATCAAATCTTCCCTCACTATCCATTATAACAAAATGCTCTTCAGATAATCCTAATTCACAAATAGCAATATTGATAGTACACATTGCATTTAATAATAATTTTTCCTTTTTTATTAATTGGGCTTGCATATTAATGTATTTTCTATTTTTGGGTTTTTAATGTTTTAAAACTAATTATCACTGGTTCTGGTCTCTAAATGTATGATTTGCAAAGCAATATTAATCATCCCAAAGGGGACATTTTTGGAGGTATAGCTAGAATGTGGTGCAGAATAAGGTCAACAACACAGGCTCAATCCCTGTACCCGCTGAGGAAGTTCTTGGGGCCTGCCTCCTCATCTTGCCCAAAAGTGATTTCATAGCTTGAGCCAAGATTAGCAAGTCTCAGATAACGAGGATGCTACAGGGAGAGAAAGATGTAGTGGGTATGGGTAGTGAAACATCAAATTACTTCAAATTCAGTAAGAATAACTTGCACCTATATAGCACTTCTCATGATGTCCCAAACTGATTTACGACAAATGAAGCACTTTTGAAAAGGCAGACGATTTCCACATTTCTATTGTAGTGATGTTGGTGAGGGCAAATAGATTTCTCCTGCTTTGTTTGAATAATATCATGGGAACTTTTTGGTCCACTTCAGAGGGCAGGCTAGGCTTTCGTTTAATGCTTCATCCAAAAGAAAACACCTTTAATAGTACTGCACTCTTTCCCTCTGCACTGAGGTGTCAGCCTGGATTTTGTGATCAAGTCTCTGGAGTGGGATTTGAAGCCACAACCTTCTGACTCAGAAGCAAGAGTGCCGTCATTAAGACATGGTTGACACCTAAATAATAAGCAGGATAATTATCTGTCCTTAAACATATACTTCGGCATGACAGAATAAAAATTCTAGATCATGGTGGCAAGATATGCTTGCATGAATTGCAGTAGAATAGTTGAGAGAATATGGTTTGACATGATGTAATGGGGTAATGGAGTATTTTATACCAGTGTGAACGTATACAGCAAATACATAAATGGCCTAACCAAACATTCAATCTAGATGTGCACAATCACTCCGTCAGGCAAACAAGTTACATTTGAGTGTTTTTTGATAGATTGTGAATGGCAGTCTTTATAAATGTATAATGGAAGATGATGCGTTTGCAAGATACATTCAGCAATTACTATGATAGTGGAATTTTCCAAACAAAATAGCATGGAAAATATTTATCTTTTGCTAGATAATAGCTTTTTGTAGGTCAGGATTTGTATAACTGATGACATTGTGAATCTTTCTTGAAAGTATGTCGATTTACCAGTTGTTGCACCTGTCATCTTGCAAATAAGTGCTATTTTCATGAATTGCAGAAGCCTGTCTAAACTCTCACTCTTTTGGTTTAACTGCTGCAAGTAGGCAAAACTCACTTCCTGATCTGTTATTTTGAGGTACTTACGTTGGGTCATTTGCAAGATTCAAAAAGAGACAGACGTTGTCCATTGATCCATTTTCTTCAAAATCACATTTGAAGAATCTTGCAGTTTCCATATTAACCTGTTATATAAAATGCAGATGATTAAAACAGAAGCAACCCTTTTTGTTACCCTTAGATTAAACATAAATATATCTAATATATTGCTCAAAACAGTAAATAAGCCATGTATCCACTAAAAATGAAGGGACTGAGTAAAGATTCACTGCATAGAAGGGTACTTAAGTGGCCAACAAGTATCAGTCCCTGGTAATAATGTCAGAAAATCATTAAACTGGAGGGGAGAGGCAAAGGATTCTAGAAGGATACATGTAACATTATACAAGAAGCATATTAAAACAATGATGAGAACTACAGATTTACCGTCTAATAAGTATGCTGAAAGACATTCTAAAGGAGAGAACAAATGAAGCATGCAGAGAAATATGGAAGGAGAACCAGAAATTGCTTTTATGGGAGGTGAGTGGCATTTGACAAATACATTTGGTACCAAAGAAATAACTGACTTGGAAAAATTATATAATGCTGTTCGTGGCATGTTTCAATGCACTTCACATACAATTAATTACTTTTAAAATTTAGTGACTTATTAGGTAAATGCAGTTACCCCTGTTTATCCCACAAAATTCCAGTGGATGAATGACAAGTTAATCTGATGTTGGTTGAGGAAACAATGTTGGCCTATACACTGGGAGAACACCTTGAATAATGCCGTTAGGTCCTTGATCTCCAACTGATCTTGTGGTACTGGTAGGCAACACATCCAAAGGGCTACATTTCTGATAATGCATTATCCTCCCAGTACTGCATTTGAAAAATACTCTTAAATGATGTCAAATTGAACTCAGATTCAGGTAGTGATAATGTTAAATGACTTGAATTGACACACTGGAAACTCCATGCATATTATGTACCTGGATTTTGCCAGGTTGTTGACAGTGCAAAAGATTGATGTATAGAAATGTGGCTTGAAATGGAGGAGAGAGATTTCTGAAGTAGTTCAGAAACAGGGGAATGAGAGGATAAAAGATTGGAGTGCATAGAACGCTGTTGCAAGACAAATTGGAAACTGATTAACTTTATCATATGAATCTTTGCCATATTTTCATTACTAAGGCTGGTTGAAGGAGGTTTATATTGATTGTAATCACAGATTGTGTTAGAAAATAACCACAGGAGCCAGAAATGAAATGCACCCCCTCCTCCCCCACAAAAAATGCAGCACAGTACAGCCTTTTAAGATCACTGAGTGCCAACTCCATTCTCAGGAGGTTTGTTCTTTTACCTTCCATGCACGATGTATAAAAGCCAAGAACTTGGATATCCCAGTTCATTTGATGCTATGGTTTTCAGTATCAGATTTACATATTTGTATTGGTTCATGACACAGAGGGCACTAAGTTATAGAAGAGCTCAAATGCTACACGCCAATAAAATGCTACTATCATGAACAACACAGCATTCAATGCACCTCATTCATACCCATATTGTGATTGCAAAATGATTTTTTGCTGTTTCTCGTTGGGCAGTATCCCTCCATCCTTAAACATGTAAAATTTTGTCCTTTAATCCAGAAAAGTAATGAAGTATTTCATAATTAGGTGTGTTCCTCTATACCATACCCAATATGCTTCATGCAAAAGAGTAATCTTAGATCAGTTCAAGCAGAAATAAGACCATGTATTCCTTATAGCACAAAAGATTTGACAGCCGCAGCCAGTTATAAGCATGGCATTTTTCGAAGGCAAGAATTTCACATCAGTCCTTGAATTTAGTTCAAAAGAATATTAATAGCAACACAATTAATTGGTAGACCAATAAACAAATTCGACACAGCTTCCGTCCTCTTTCTAATTCACTTACACCCATAGCAGCAAACACAATGGCAAAATTCTCTGCACTGTAGTCCATGACATCTTTGGATTTTTGAACTAAGCCAGCTTGGCGGCAGATTTGGGCAGCAATCTGGAAAACATTTCAGATATTTTATGAGATGTATTTACCAAAGGTAGTGTTCTTCATGCACCCCAAATACCATTTTCCTTTCACTTTTAGCAAATGAGAAAGTTTCCAGCTCTTTTCATCCTTCATTTTTTTGTACTTCAAATTGAGTGAAACACTCTTCTGCGAAACCTTCTCTACCTTAAAGACATACACACACACACATTTGCTATGTAGTATAGTACTTCAGGCAGGGCAAATTCCTGTTCAAGCATAGATTTCAGAATTTACCAACAACTTCTAGTCATAATCAAAACCAGCACAAAAAATGAAAGTGCAGAAAAAAAACAAGAACAGCAGTTTATTCTAAACTCAGCAGTAAAGTGACTTGTTTTTCAGGGGTCAAAAAATTGCCCACTAGTCACTTGATAGAACTTTAGTACTGCTGAAAAAGAGAGATGCAATTAAAGTTTTTTTGTCTTGCACTCATTAGGATAGACACAAAAATGCTAAATTTCATTGGGAATTTATACTCATAAGAAAAAGGGTGCATACACCCAAGTAGATAGTGTGGTCATGGGTTCCCCTCTGGGGCAGGCGCTCACTCTCATTTTTCTTGGTTACCACAAAAAAAATGAGCTTTTGTTGGAATGACCCCTAATCTCCCATCAATTTTGTATTTCCGATATAGACATGTTTCCTATAGCACTTGCTGAACAATTCCAACTGTGCTAAGAACTACACTAACAGTCAATTTAAGAATATCAGTTGGGCTCAAAATGCAATATTCATATGCAGGGACTTGTCCTGAGTGAACATACCCAAACATAGTATCTTTTATTGAATAAAAAGTGCGGGGAAAAAAATAGTTCCCTGGTGCAGTCACCATGGTAACATGACCAAACAAAGCTGGATAAGCGGCTTCAGCTCAGTGCAAGAGGCCAAGACAGCAAGGCAGGCCTGAGGGGACAAGTCCCCAGGAAGGGGGTGGGTTGACTGGAACCTCACTGCCTTTGGGGAAGATGAGAGGGGAGGGGAGGAGGGGTCAAATCTTTCACTGCACTTGAAATTGGCCAATGGTTGTTGTTAACCTATTTCAAAATTTCATTGTTTAAAATAATAATTCTTCCATTAAGTTAGGATTACACTATTTAGAACAATGGATTCCAAATCTACAGCATCCTACATCTGTTGTAGGAATTTCAGAGCCGTGAAACAGTGTGGGTGAGAACTGTAAGCAGGTAGGAGGCCAGCCAAGTTTTGATA
Source organism: Carcharhinus amblyrhynchos (assembly GCF_965287045.1). Classification (NCBI taxonomy): domain Eukaryota; kingdom Metazoa; phylum Chordata; class Chondrichthyes; order Carcharhiniformes; family Carcharhinidae; genus Carcharhinus; species Carcharhinus amblyrhynchos. The sequence continues at coordinate 38,661,667 of NC_137340.1, forward strand.
TTCAAATCCAAAATCTTAAATAGGCAACTGCAAATATCACATCACTCAAAACGTGAGAAATTTTATTGTTGCATTGTCGATTCTGAAATCAACCTCACTTCCAAACCTTAAAGGCTTGGGTTATCTGTGCCATGTTTAAGGGGCACGCTCTTAAAGCTTCTAAAGGCACACCAAGTTACTGGAGCGGCACAGTGGCACTGTGAAGCATTGCTGCCTCATAGGTCAGGGACCTGGGGTTCAATTCCCAGCTTGAGTCACTGTCTATGCTGAATCTGCACACTCTCCTTGCCTGCATGGATTTCCTCCGGGTGCTCCAGTTTCTTCCCACAATCCAAAAGACATGCTGGTTAGGTGCATTTGCCATGCTAAATTCTTTCTTGGTGTACCCGAACAAGTGCCAGAGTGTGGCAACTAGGGGACTTGCGTAGTAACTTCATTACATAAGTAAACCTACTTATGACACCAACAAAATAATAAAACACATAAGAACATAAGAAATAGGAGCAGGAGTAGGCCATCTAGCGCTTCGAGCCTGCCCCGCCATTCAATAAGATCATGGCTGATCTGAAGTGCATCAGTTCCACTTTCCCGCTCTCTCCCCATAACCCTTAATTCCCTTGTCTGTCAAAAACTTATCTACCCGTGACTTAAATATATTTAGTGAGGTAGCCTCCACCAATTCAACGGGCAGAGAATTCCAGAGATTCACCACCCTTTGAGTGAAGAAATTCCTCCATAACTCTGTTCTAAACTGTCCCCACCTTATCTTGAGGCTGTGCCCTCTAGTCCTGCTATCTTTTCTAAGCGGAAAGAATCTCTCTATCTCTACCCTATCCATCCCTTTCATTGTCTTATATGTCTCTATAAGATCCCCCCCTCATCCTTCTAAACTCCAACGAGTACAGACCCAGTCTACTTAGTCTCTCTTCATAGTCCAACGCCCTCATCTCCGGTAGCAGCCTAGTGAACCTCCTCTGCACTCGCTCCAAGGCCAAAATATCCTTGCGCAAGTGCGGCGACCAAAACTGCACACAGTACTCCAGCTGTGGCCTCACCAGTGCCCTGTACAGTTGCAGCAAGACCTCCCTGTTTTTATATTCTATCCCCTTCGCTCTAAAGGCCAGCATCCCATTCGCCTTCTTGATCACCTGCTGCACCTGCAGACTGGGTTTTTGTGACTCATGCACAAGGACCCCCAGGTCCCTCTGCACCGTAGCATGCTGCAGCTTTTCACCCTTTAAACAGTAATCCCTCCTACTATTATTTCTGCCAAAGTGGATAACCTCACACTTGCTAACATTGTACTCCATCTGCCAGGTCCTCGCCCAGTCGCTCAGCCTATCCAGATCCCTCTGCAGACTTTCCACACCCTCCGCATAATTTGCTTTTCCACTCACCTTTGTGTCATCAGCAAATTTCGTCACCCTACACTCAGCCCCTTCCTCCAGATCATCTATATAAATGGTAAATAGCTGAGGCCCCAGCACCGATCCCTGTGGCACTCCACTAGTCATCAACCGCCAATCAGAATAGCACCCACTGATACCAACTCTCTGCCTCCTATTAGACAACCAATCCTCTATCCATGCTAACACCTTACCTCCAACTCCATGCACCCTAACATTCTGAAGCAACCTTTTACGAGGCACCTTATCAAACGCCTTTTGAAAATCTAGAAACACCACATCCACCGTTCCCCTCTGTCTACCACACTAGTCACATCCTCATAGAAATCCAATAAGTTTGTCAAACACGACTTCCCCTTAACGAATCCGTGCTGCGTCTGCTCTATCAAACCATTCCTTTCCAGGTGCCTCGCTATTTCTTCTTTGATGACGGATTCAAGCACTTTTCCAACTACAGATGTTAAACTAACCAGCCTATAATTCCCTGCCTTTTGTCTGCTACCTTTTTTAAACAGCGGCGTAACATTAGCCGTTTTCTAATCTTCCGGCACGTCCCTGGAATCCAGCAAATTTTGGTAAATAATCACTAAAGCATCCACTATCACCTCTGCCATTTCCTTCAGAACCCTGGGATGCATTCCATCCGGTCCTGGGGACTTGTTCACCATCAGTCCCGTTAGTCTATCAAGCACTACCTCTCTAGTGACAGTAATCGCATTCAGGTCCTCAACTCCTACCATCCTTCTATCTTTAATATCTGGCAAACTATTCACATCCTCCTCCGTGAAGACCGAGGCAAAAAACTTATTTAAGGCCTCCACCATTTCCTCATCTCCCACCACTAAATCCCCCCTCTCATCCTCTAAGGGTCCAACATTCACTCGAGCCAGCCTCCTCCTCTTCATATATTTGTAAAAACTCTTACTGTCCTTTTTTATATTTAGTGCTAGTTTAGCTTCATAGTCTGTCCTTCCTTTCTTTATCAACTTCTTAGTCATTCTTTGTTGATTTTTAAACCTTTCCCAATCTTCTAATTGCCCACTACTTTTAGCCACTCTGAACGCATCAGCTTTTAATTTAATACTCTCCTTTACATTTCAAAAAAGGCCCATTCTGGAAAAATCAATCTTCTTAAATGTGAACAGTGCATACAGAACTTCCAAAACTCCATGATACAAGATATAAATATTCAAAATAAAGTATTCAAGGAATACACTGCCGTTGGAGTTCAAATATAATTCCTGTTAAATGTTAAGTTTGTGAATAATCGATTCAACTTAAAGTGGAATCGTTTGTTCTTTGTACTTCAGTGGGACAAAGAAGAAAAGTACAGCACAGAAACAGGCCTTTCATCCTTCCAAGCCTGTGCTGATCATGGTGTCCTAACAAAAAAACCTTCTGCCCTTACTCGATCCATATTTCCCTTTTCATGTACACATCCAAATGCCTCTTAAATGTTGCTAATGTGCCTCCTCTGCACGTTCCAGGCACCCACTACTTCATGTGAAAAACTTAGATCACACATCTCCCTTAAACTTTTCCCCCCTCATCTTGAACCTGTGCCCCTTTGTAATTGGCACTTCCACCCTAGGAAAAAGCCTTTGACTATCCACTGTATCTATGCCTCTCATAATTTTATAGACCTAAAATGAAGTGCGCTGTGTCACTGAAAAGGTTTGGAACCACTGATGTAAACTAAATAATTTAGCAGTACCTTTTTCTGTTATTAATTCACTTTCTACAGTCTCTAGATGCCTGCAAGAAAGCTGTTCATGTGACCACTCAGCCCAGAAGGAGACTGTTAGCAAGATTCAACCATGGGAATGAAGAGGAAACATTGAAGCTTACCTTAAGTTTGTCCTGTAGATGTCTAAATATATGTCACTGGTCTGTGGGAACCTTGGTTGAACTTTGATTCCTGCCTAAACCAAAGCTCCAAGGCCAACTATAGCATCATAATTGCTATTCTGACTGAGATCCATTACCACTAGACAGAGATTTTATTTCATATTGGGTAGCAAACTTGTCAACCATTGAAAGTATATTAATTTCTACTAAAGTTATTGGGATTTCCTATACAAAGTCATAAATAATGGAGCAAAAAAAGTTAAACATTAGCAAATTGTAAAAACAATCTCATTTCTGTAAAATATTTATTGCTAACCGAGCCTACCATCTATAAAATAGAAATGATTGATTTTAGATTTTTTACAAACCTCATTATGTGGCAGACCTGCTGCTGAAAATATAGGAATCTTCTGTCCTCGAGCAATACTGTTCATACCATCTATTGCAGAGATTCCAGTTTGAATCATTTCTTCTGGGTATATACGACACTGTGGATTTATAGGCTGACCTAAAATGCAATTGAACCATAAACTATCTTTACAAAAATTAGGAATCATAAGAAGAGTAACATTATTCCAATATGAAGCAACTTTCATTTACAGAGCATCTTTAGTACCATGAGACATTTTTGTAGAATGTTATACAGAATTTGACAACCAGCAACATCAGGAAGTATTAGAACAAATGACCAAAAACTTGGTCAAAGAAATGGGTTTTTAAAGAGTGTTTTCCAGAAGGACGCAGAAAAATTTAGAGTGGAGATTGACGTGTTTGAGAGCTATGCAGCCGGAGACATGGCTACCAAAAACTTGGAACGATTAAAATAGATGATTTGCAAGAGGCCAGAATTGGAGGAGTGCAATTGTCTAGAGAGTTGTAAAGCTGGAAGGAATCATAGGGATATGGAGGACTAAGGACAATGACAAAGAGAAAAACAAGAAGATTTCAAAAATGCAGCATTACCCTACTTGGAGTCAATGTAGATCAGTGAGCACATGGATGGGGGAAATAGGTGAATCAATCTAATGCAAATTAGGATACAAGCCACATCATCAGTAAGTGCTCTTAGTGATGATGCAGATATATGGTCAGAAGCTCCCACTCACCTGTCGAAGGAGCAGCACTCCGGAAGCTAGTGGCATTTGCTACCAAATAAACCTACTGGACTTTAATCTGGTGTTGAGACTTCTTACTGGGAAATATAAGATCAAAGTTGTAAATAGTCTTGTTCTGCCTCTGCCAGATGCAACAGTCTGACAGGTTAAAGTTAGTGGAAGAGTTGAGGAATGTGGTAGTGAGGTAGAGCTGGGTGTCACGTAGAAACTGCTATTTTCTGATGTCACCAAGGGAACATGTAATGGGGAAATTGCAAGGGGGTGGGAATAGAGCCTCGGGAGACTGCAAAGGTAATGGTGAGGGAGTTGGAAGAGGAGCCATTGCAGGTGATTTCCCTGCTGCAACTAGACACATAAGAATGAAACAAGTGCAATACCATCCAAGTCTTCAATAGGTGTGACAAAGACATCTGTTGCATAAGCTTAAAACAGGAAGATATGAATAAAAAAATTAAAAATGTGAAAAAATACAGTAAGTCCTTGATATGGGGATGATAGAAATCAGGGTAGAATGCTGGAACTTTATACTGGGAAAATGAATGCAAATTGAGGCATTGTCTGGTGAGACAGCCAAAGGACTTGTATAATTTATTTAACTGCTTTGCAAGTGGGCAAAGAATAGGCAGTTGGAATTTAATATGGATAATTCTATTAAACACCTTAATGGAAGAATAAATGAGGACAGTGTAAAACTAGCCAAGAACAAAATTTAAATAAAGAGACTAAGAAGTATTATTAGGCTCAATGCTTCGTCTTTTTGATCATTGTGAAGTAGCCAAGCATACAGAATGCTCAACTACATTATATCAGAAGAGAATAAACCAAAGGATCTCACTTAAACACTATATTGTTCTCTAGATACATTGCATCTTGACAAAAACTGTGTCCAGTTGTAATCACAAATATAGTGGGAGACATTCAGGCAAGGCAGAAGAGCTAGAAAGCTGTTTCCAAAGTTAAGCAAAATGTGAGTAAGTATCTACACTTCATTGATCCTCAGTCTTTCCAGATAAGACAATCACCTGAGACCAAAATAACTAATGACCCTATTGCTACTGCTAGTTCCCCCATTGGGAATGATACCAAGAGAAGGAACATCTACAGAAGTTCTTGGGAATACATCCACGGTCGGACACAGCCAAATTCCAGGATGACATATTCTACCAGCAAGGCATCCATGTCTGCCAGATCACTTTTTCTATTGATTGTATTGTATATAATCATGTTGCACAGCCTGTGTACGTAATATTTTTGATGTTAGATATAACCATCTCAATAATTTGTCATGGTGGCCTTGAAGTAAAGGGGAAGGAATAAGTTAAGTAAGTTTATTTATAAGTCACAAGTAGGCTTACATTAACACTGTAATTAACTTACTGTGAAAGTCTTCTGTAGTCACATTCTGGCACCTGTTCAGTTTGTTATATATCAGGGATAGTTACACTATTGCAGCATGGCCCCTTTAAGAGAATGACCATGTGGTCACTCCATGACATCATCCACCCTTCTGGAGGCTTGCAGCCTAGAACTTAACCCTGTAAAAAATCATCTCCGCAATAAGGGTGTTTGCTGTAGTCTGTTCCAATGCTTGCATAGTACTTCTATGTTACTTGTTTTTGCACCCCACACCATCAATACTGCATAGCACCAGGCAATTCCTGGTCACCACCAGCAAAACAATCCAATTTGAAAACATTTTTGTTGTCTTCAATACTGTAAAAGCTGCACTTAAAATGCACTTCATAAACTGATACAACATTGTCTTTGAATAGGTAAATTCCTCTATTGATGCACTTCTACCTCCACTCTATTTGGTTGCAAAAAATATGTGGATCGTAAGTCCTGTCCGCAGTTATTCATCACTTACATCATTTATATTTCAACAGAGATAAATGAACCCAAACTTGTCAACTTGTAATGCATACTTACACCAAAAAAAAACAGAATTAGCCAATAATTTGAATTAAGAAATGGAAAATGCAACAAAAGGAGACTTTAATGCCTAAAGAATTAAATCAGATATTTGAATTAAGAAACTTTGAACTGAGAGTCGATAGTATTACTGGGACATGACTTCATAGAACCATGGAACATTATAACACAGAAACAGACCTTCTGGCCCTTCTTGGCTGTCCCAAACCATTTTTCAGCCTAATCCCACTGACCTGCAACTGGACCATATCCCTCCACACCCTTCTCATCCATGTACCTGTCCAATTTTTTCTTAAATGTTAAAAGTGAACCCGCATTTACCATTTCATCTGGCAGCTCAATCCACACTCCCACCACTCTCTGTGTGAAGAAGCCTCCCATAATGTTCAAATTTTAAAAATCAGAGTTAAGAAATCCCATAAGATTAACCTTAAAGATTTATACATTACTGAAATTTCTAGAACACAGGCATAAAAAATAACTTTTATTCTGCACATTGTTTGATTTTCTTTGCAGGTTAATTTCCTTGGACCAGAAAATACCATTCATGCTGATAAAGCAGCAATTATAACTTTCTATTGCAATGCATCTTTTTTCTCTAGGAAACACACTAACTCCAATTTACAGCCCTTTGCTAATCCAGATTAGCATATGTGCATAGAATCCGAGACTTTACATACATTAGAGATTGCCACAATGAGGATACAGGTAAGGGTAGAGGCCGAGGATGTCCCAATAATAGAGGGAGTAGGGGGCGTGAGTATGGTTGGTGGCGTTACGGCAAATAGGGTCCAGGTGAAGGCTGGGATGAAGGCACTTTATCTGAATGCACGAAGCATTCGGAATAAAGTGGATGAGCTGGTGGCGCAGATCAGCACAAATGGATATGATCTGGTGGCCGTTACAGAGACGTGGCTGCAAGGTGACAGGGACTGGGAGCTGAATGTCCAGGGGTATCAAGTGTTTAGGAAGGATAGGCGGGAGGAAAAGGGGGGGGGGGGGGGGGGTGCATAGCTCTGCTGATTAAGGGTAGCATCAGGGTGGTAGCAAGGGATGATATTGGAGCCAAAGAGCAGAAAGTGGAATCGTTGTGGGTAGAGATTAGGAACAGCAAAGGGAGGAAGACGCTGGTGGGTGTCGTCTATAGGCCCCCGAATAATGATCTGGAGGTGGGGCGGGCTGTTAACGCGCAAATAAGTGCGGCGTGCAGGAATGGGACGGCCGTAGTTATGGGAGATTTCAATCTACATATTGATTGGTCGACCCATGTTGGACGCGGTGGGCTCGAGGAGTTGTTCTTGGAATGCTGCCGGGATAGTTTCCTTGAACAGTGTGTGTTGGAGCCGACGAGGGAGCGAGCTATCTTGGATCTGGTGTTATGTAATGAGGTGGGTAGAATCAGGGACCTTGCGGTGAAGGATCCTCTTGGGGAGAGTGATCATTGTATGGTGGAGTTTCTGGTGCAGATGGGAAGAGGAGAAAGTGGGTTCCTTTGTTTGAACAGAGGGGAGTACGGTAGGATGAGAGAAGAATTGGCGAATGTGGACTGGGGGAGCGCGTTGGAAGGTAGGTCTGCTGAGGAGCAATGGAGGATCTTTAAGGAGATCTTTCTTGGTGCTCAACAGAAATTTATTCCGATGGTCAAAAAGGACGGTAGGAGGAGAGGTAATAAGCCGTGGATAACGAAGGAGGTGAAGGAAAGTGTTAAATTAAAAGCGGAGGTGTTTAGAGTAGCTAAGAGTAGTGGGCGAGAAGAGGATTGGGAGAGGTTTAAATGTCAACAAAGATTGACAAAGAAGTTGATAAAGAAGGGTAGGAGAAACTATGAAGCTGGGCTAGCGCTTAATATAAAAAAGGATAGCAAGAGTTTTTATAAATATATAAAAAGGAAGAGGCTGGCTAGGGTGAATGTTGGTCCCTTAGAGGATGAGAAGGGGGACTTAGTGGTAGGGGATGGGGATATGGCTAAGGTCTTGAATAACTTTTTTGTTTCTGTCTTCACGGAGGAGGACGTGAATAATTTGCCGGGTGTTAGAGATGGAAAGGTGGTAGGACTGAAGGGTCTCAATGACATTACTGTTACTAGAGAGGCGGTGCTCGACAGACTGGAGGGGCTGATTGTGGACAAGTCGCCAGGACCGGATGGAACGCATCGAGGGTTCTGAAAGAAATGGCGGAGGTGATAGTGGATGCCTTGGTGGTTGTTTTCCAGACGTCGCTGGATTCCGGGGAAGTGCTGGATGATTGGAAAACGGCTAATGTTACGCCGTTGTTTAAGAAGGGTGCCAGGCAAAAGGCAGGGAATTATAGGCCGGTTAGTTTAACATCTGTTGTAGGTAAAATGTTAGAATCCATCATCAAGGATGAAATAGCGAGGCATCTTGAGGGGAATTGCTTGATAGAGCAGACGCAGCACGGTTTCGTTAAAGGGAAGTCGTGTCTGACAAATTTACTGGAGTTCTATGAGGATGTGTCTAGGGCGGTGGATAGAGGAGAGCTGGTGGATGTGGTCTTTCTTGATTTTCAGAAGGCGTTTGACAAGGTACCTCACAAGAGGTTATTGCAGAAGGTCAGGGGACATGGAGTTGGGGGTAGGGTGTTAGCATGGATAGAGGATTGGTTGTCAAATAGGAGGCAGAGAGTGGGGGTCAATGGGTGCTATTTGGATTGGCAGATGGTGACTAGTGGAGTGCCCCAGGGGTCGGTGCTGGGGCCTCAGCTATTTACCATTTATATAGATGATATGGAGGAGGGAACCGAATGTATGGTGTCGAAATTTGCTGATGACACCAAGATTGGTGGAACGGCAAATTGTACGGAGGGTGTGGAGAATCTACAGAAGGATCTAGATAGGCTGGGCGAATGGGCCAGGAACTGGCAAATGGAATTTAATGTTGGCAAGTGTGAGGTGGTCCACTTTGGTAGGAATAATGGTAGGAAGGACTATTACTTGCGTGGCGAAAAACTGCAGCAGGCGACGGTGCAGAGGGACCTCGGGGTCCTTGTGCATGAGTCGCAAAAACCCAGCTTGCAGGTGCAGCAGGTGGTCAGGAAGGCTAATGGGATATTGGTCTTCATAGCGAGGGAGATTGAATATAAAAGTAGGGAGGTCTTGCTGCAGCTGTATAGGGCATTGGTGAGGCCGCAGCTGGAGTACTGTGTGCAGATTTGGGCGCCGTACTTACGCAAGGATATTCTGGCCTTGGAGGGAGTGCAGAGGAGGTTTACTAGGCTGATGCCGGAGTTGAGGGGGTTGAGCTATGAGGAGAGGCTGAATAAATTAGGCTTGTACTCGTTAGAGTTTAGAAGAATGAGGGGAGATCTCATTGAGACATATAAGATGATGAATGGGATGGATAGGATAGAGGTGGAGAGACTCTTCCCGCTCAGAAAGGATAGTAGGACTAGGGGGCACAGCCTCAAGATAAAGGGGGGGGGGCAGTTTAGAACCGAGTTGAGGAGGAACTTCTTCACTCAAAGGGTGGTGAATCTCTGGAATTCTCTGCCCGTTGAAGTGGTGGAGGCTACCTCGCTAAATATTTTTAAGACGCGGGTTGATGGGTTTTTGATAAGAGAGGGGATTAAGGGTTATGGGGAGAAGGCGGGAATGTGGAACTGAGCCACGACAGATCAGCCATGATCTTACTGAATGGCGGGGCAGGCTCGAAGGGCTAGATGGCCTACTCCTGCTCCTATTTCTTATGTTCTTATGTTCTTAATACATATCAAGCCGTGTCCCCATTTTCTTCATAGAACAGAATATTAAATAGACGAATTTTCAGTAGCATATTTCTCTCAGGTTTTACGGCCATCAACTTACCCATAATATCCAGAAAATCTTCAGCCAATACTGTTGGCCCTCTGTCAATGGGCTTCCCTGATCCATTGAACACTCTACCTGTAAAGGAAGAGTGTATTATTACTCAGTAGCAAAATTAACATTTTGGAACTGTCATAATTTGAGTAAAATAATTCAAACTACAGATGTATGAAGAGTAAATCGAATGTCAACTTCCCTCCACATTGGTGTCAGGGTGGGCTCTAATTTCAGATTCAGCCAATGTTCACTGTAAAGCTGCACTATTGGTGGAAAGCAAAATAGTTTCACGCAAATACTGCACTAAAAGTTAGTGAATTCAGTTTCTTAAAATACTCTCAAACATGAACAATATCAGATTTCAAATTATTCTTGTATCCAAGGCTCCTTACTGCAAATAAGTAACTTTAATCCAAACATTTCAAATTTTCAGATATATATTAACCTGCATACTTTGTTGTAAAAAGGGTAATCAGCAACTCTTGAAAAAGCAAATGCAACTGTGCTTCTACAGCCTCTTTGCAGCTTTGTTGTTCATTGACATTACAACGTATACTTCATAAACTGAAAAATGGACTAATAACAAAGTTTTCACCATTGTCTATGATGTTACCTTAAAATTGGAGTTACAGATTTGCAGTTAGTCAAGAGGGCACCAGAATCAAAGTGCAGTACGATAAAAATGGACTATTAACTCCATCCAGTCTTTATTTCTTCTTTTCTCCAAAAGAGCCACCTCATTCAATCTCTCTCTTACTCATCCCATTCCCTTGATATTCACGTTTTTCATTTTAAAAAATCTCTTTTGCTTCAAAAAAATGCATTCTGTTGCAACAAGACTGTAGCAGATAATTCTACATTGTCATACTCTCCGAAAGGAAAGATTCTTTTTCCTTAACATTTGTGTCTTTGTCACCATGTTATTGAATGGAAAAGTGCACTAAACAAAAACTAGAGACCTCTGAAAAGCAGAGTCAACAACATAAATTAAAAACTGATCCATTTTAATGATCTTCACCTTCTATGCATAATCAAAAACATTCACTGTGACGCCAACCCATTTCTTTTTTGGAGAAGACACTTACTAGGTCCACTTAAGCAGTATTTTAGTCAAACTCAAATAGAACTAAATAGGGTGGAAACAGCCCCTCACATAATTAGCTTCCCCACTTTGAAGTCCCTTCAAGTGTGATTCTCCTCACTAATTCTTAAAATAGTGAGCTAGAAACAGGTTTAAAAACCAAACATGTATGATTTAGTTTCAGCCACAAATAAAATTCAATTTTTTTCAAATTATTATGTCATTTTGAAGACCCAAAAGATTCTAATTCCAAATAATTATGTAATTTAAAAATAGATTTTTAAAATACTGCATATAATCATTGTTTCCAAGGCAGCTTTTGAACTTTACTAAAATGGAATTTAAATATTTGACAACACTAAGATACACTGCAAAATTAAATGAGAGAAACAATGTGCCAATAGCTAAAATTGACCTACAGCCTATTATTTCCTGTTATTTATTTTTATTAATTCATTCTTATTTAAAGATAACAATGCATTAATATTTTAAATGCATGATAGGAATGCCTTTGATATTTAATGATAATGTTATAAAATAAATTATCAATTCTATGGTTATACGAAGAAAGTGTCCTGCAGACAGCTTCCAATAGAGAATAGAATTTACTTACCAAGCATATCCTCAGACACAGGTGTGCGAAGTATATCACCTGTAAATTCACAGGCTGTTTTCTTTGCATCAATACCTGATGTCCCCTCAAACACCTGGGCACAATGAAAAAGGCATTAAAGTACACTTAAGATGTATGAAATTCACCCAACTTCTTCACTAAATGTTACAAGGGCTCAAGGTGTAGATCACGAGGAAAGGTTGCATGACCTAGGCTATTATTTCCTGGAACATGGAACAGGCTTGGCCAGCAAGCCTCATGGGATTTGCCACTGGTTCCCCATTTTTGGCTGAAAATAGATCCCCCCACCAAACACTTTCTCTCTCTCTCTCACTCCTCTTTCTCTCATATGCACACACTCATTCCTCTCCCTCACACGCAGGTACTTGCTCTCCTCTTCCTTATACATATCACTTGTTCCTTTCTCCATTACACACACTCCCTCTCATTTTCCTCACACCCTCACTCTCCTCTTTCCCTCGCACACATACGCCTGCTTACATATACACTTTCCTCTTTCCCTCACATGCACTCACTCATTCTCTTTCTCTCAAACACAGTCACTTTCTTCACATCAAGCACGCATACTCATTCCTCCATACACACCAATGCCCACTTCCCTCTTTCCCTTGCACACGCACATATTCACTCTCGGGCCAGAGCTCAGCCTATCATTCCTCACTAGGCCTCATACCCAAAGACAGATGGACTGAGTGCGAGCACGTGGGAAAGGGAAGAGTGAGTGTGTATGTGTGTGAGGAAAGACAGGAGCAAGTGTGCATGCATGTGTGATATAAAGAGTGTGTTTATGCACACGGAAAAGGGGAGTGAGAGTACATGAGAGAAGAGAGCAACTGTGTGCGTGAGAGAAAAAGGAGAATGAGTAATTGAGAGAGAGAGGGGAAGCGCAAGTTTGTGCATGCACGTGAGGGAAAGCGTGTATGTGAGCGCACACAAGAGAAAGGGAAGAGTGTGTGTGCATATGATGGGGAAATGGAAGACTGAATGAGTGCACGCATGGGACGGAAAGAGAGGACCCAGTTTGTGTGCATGGGAAGGAAAGAGCGTGAATGTGTGCGCGCGTGGGTAAGTTGTGTGCAAGGGAAAGAGGGAAGTGGGCATGGGTGTGTATGGAGGAATGACTATGCATGCTTGGTGTAAAGAAAGTGCCTGTGTTTGAGAGAAAGGGAGTGAGTGAGTGCATGTGAGGGAAAGAGGAAAGTGTGTGTGTAAGCAGGAGTATGTGTGCGAGGGAAAGAGGAGAGTGAGGGTGCGAGGAAAAGGAGAGGCAGTGTGTGTAATGGAAAAAGGAACAAGCGAGTGTGTATGAGAAAGAGGAGAGCAAGTGCCTGCAAGTGAGGAAGAGGAGTGAGTGAGTGCATACATATGACAGAAAGAGGAGAGAGCAAGAGAGAGAGAGAGCGAGCGAGAGCGAGGAAGTGGAGGGGGGGTCTATTTTCAGCCAGCACATGCCAGAACAAAAATGGGGGCACCAGTGGCAAATCCCATGAGACTAAGAATATCGGTTGTTGTTGGTGTGATCCCATTCAGATTTTTAGGAGTGGGGCGGACTGCCCCGATGCACGTGTGGGGAAGGTCGCTGCGATGCTCATGGGGGGGGGATGGTTTCCCATGTCAGTTCGGGGTGGGAAGGGGTATCCTTTTAATGCAAGTCAGGGAACCCTTTAAAAATTGCACCTCAATTTCTGTGGAACAACATAGCTGGTTCCATCAGGCCCCACCCACTAGAAAAGCTACAGAAACCACACCCCCAGATTCACCTTGCACAGAGTGTCAGAGCATCTGGAGTGCGTGTGTGTGTAAGTAACAGGAGATAGACTGCGTGCACAAAAGAGGTTTGTGTATGAGACAGCTCAATTTCCTCAGCTAAATTTTTTGTGTAATTTTCAGACCCCATCAGAGAAAGGCCTTGGTCAGTGTCAGAAAACTATAGTTAGAAAGCAAAACTCGAGATAATATAACTATTTCTAACGAAGCAGGGAAAGAGTGGAAAAGGAATGGCTTGCTGCTCTGGTCAGAATCCATCATGAAGGGAAATAATTTTAAATTGGCATTTAGAGAGCAAGATGTTTTGAAGACATTTTTGAAGTGTTCGGAATCTGGAAGCTTCATTTTAGTGGTGGCAGAGGAGATTTTTGTATCTCAAAGGAAATTTGGATACAATTTTAAAATGAAGTAAGATATAGCATAACTATTTGAGGAAAGATTAAGACAGTGAAATATGTTTTGGATTGACCAAGCACAATGAACTGAATGGTCTCATTCTGTACTATTAACCCTTTTGTTCATCTTGGCTTCAGGAAGGAATTGGAGGCTAACGGTGGAGGAATCAAACCATTTGAGATAATATCATAGAATCCTTGCAGTACAGAAGGCAGCCTTTTGGCCCAACGAGTCTGTACCGACCACAATCTCATAAGAACATAAGAAATAGGAGCATGATAGGCCATCTAGCCCTTCGAGCTGCCCCACCATTCAATAAGATCATGGCTGATCTGTCGTGGCTCAGTTCCACATTCCCGCCCTCTCCCCATAATCCTTAATCCCCTCGCTTATCAAAAACCCATCAACCCGCGTCTTAAAAATATTTAGCGAGGCAGCCTCCACCACCTCAACGGGCAGAGAATTCCAGAGATTCACCACCCTTTGAGTGAAGAAGTTCCTCCTCAACTCCGTTCTAAACCGCACCCCCCTTTATCTTGAGGCTGTGCCCCCTAGACCTACTGTCCTTCCTGAGCGGGAAGAGTCTCTCCATCTCTATCCTATCCATCCCATTCATCATCTTATATGTCTCAATGAGATCTCCCCTCATTCTTCTAAACTCTAACGAGTACAAGCCTAGCTTATTCAGCCTCTCCTCATAGCTCAACCCCCTCAACTCCGGTATCAGCCTAGTAAACCTCCTCTGCACTCCCTCCAAGGCCAAAATATCCTTGCGTAAGTACGGCGCCCAAAACTGCACACAGTACTCCAGCTGCGGCCTCACCAATGCCCTATACAGCCACAGCAAGACCTCCCTACTTTTATATTCAATCCCCCTCGCTATGAAGGCCAGCATCCCATTAGCCTTCCTGACCACCTGCTGCACCTGCAGGCTGGGTTTTTGCGACTCATGCACAAGAACCCCGAGGTCCCTCTGCACCGTCGCCTGCTGCAGTTTTTCGCCACGCAAGTAATAGTCCTTCCTACCATTATTCCTACCAAAGTGGACCACCTCGCACTTGCCAACCTTAAATTCCATTTGCCAGTTCCTGGCCCATTCGCCCAGCCTATCTAGATCCTTCTGCAGACTCTCCACACCCTCCGCGCAATTTTCCATGCCCTATTCCCGTAACCCTCATTTACTCTGCTAATCCCCCTGAAATGAGGGTCAATTTAGCATAGCCAATCAACCTAATCTGCACATCATTGGATTGTATCACAGTATCAGAGCTATGAGGTAGTGTTGCAAACAGATGTAGTTGTGATATTTGAATTTGAGATCAACATAGCGTAGCAGCTTTCAACAGTGCAAAATGATGGCATGTGCAAGCAAATCCACGGCACAAGTTCAAGGAATGGATACAGACACCAGATTACACTGGTGTGGTTCCCAGACACTTAATGAATGCACTGCAAAATTAAACCATACAAAGAGGATTTCAGATTTAATCCTTCATCTTTGAGTAGCTAACTGGTCTCAACCATAGGAATGATGATAACACTGTACCTCAGGAACCAAGATTAGAGATAAAAATTGGTCTGAACACCAACTGGAATACAGAACATTGTGCATTCAAGCAAAGTATTGTCTTTGGCTCTATGGCCTCTAACTGCACTTGAACAGCTAACTTGCACTGATTATTCAGGCTCATAATACATTGCCCATTTAAGTTGCCAGATCTCTGGGACCACATGCCAGAATTAATCTCTGCCTTGGCAAAAGACTGGATGAAAATAATTTAAAGACCAAAAAATATGGGTGGCATGGTAGCATAGGGTTCGAATCCCAGCTCAGGTCACTGTCTGTGTGGAGCTTGCGCATTTTCCCTGTGTCTGTGTGGATTTCCTCCGGGTGCTCCGGTTTCCTCCCACAGTCCAAAGACATGCGGGTTAGGTTGACCGACCATTCTAAATTGTGCCTCAGTGTCCCAGGATGCATAGGTTAGAGGGATTAGTGGGTAAATATGTAGGGATATGGGAATAGGGCCTGGGTCGGGTTGTGGTTGTTGCAGACTTGACAGGCCAAATGGCCTCTTTCTGTGCTGTAGGATTCTGTGATAACAATGCATTTTCCAAGACATGGAAGCAATGTTAAAGAATTAAAAGGTTAAAAGTTTTTGAGCAATGAAGATGGTTTGAAATAAAGACTGTTTTAAGTTAGAAAATTAATATGTTAAATATAGATAATTCACTGTGAAAAACTGAAGTAAACACAACAAAGCAACTTTTCTCACTACCCACTCCCTATATGTTGCTTGGTGTCAGGAAGATTAGCAGGGCAAGTAGATGCGGCTACGAGTCTATGGTCTAGGTAAGATTCTTGTCAGTGTAGGCTCAATGAGTCGAATCGCTGCCTTCTGGACTGTAGGGATTCTATGATTCTATCAACTGTGATGGGTTGAATGAGGCTTCAAAACCAAGGAGATACTTGAAACATTTCAGGAAAAAGTCCTAACGAGTTCTTTGGAGAACAGAAATAATTAGATAATTTAATCAATAAATTTACTAAACATTCATTCCAATGTTATACTATTCAAACTCCTACCTGTACTACAGCCTTACTGCCACTAACTTCCAGAACTTGTCCACTTCGGATGGATCCATCAGGAAGAGTCAAATGTACAATCTCTGCATACCTTGGAAACTAACAGCAAAGAAAAAGAAACACTTGAGTTTTAGCTGAGAATAAATCAGATTACAAAATTCCAAACACCACTTTAATTCAATATTAATATTTGAATGTTGGAAGAATTTACCAAAAACACAAATTGTACACTAGCTGAAAATAATAATAATTTGATAAATATTTATATCAAGAGAGAATTTTGCATAGAATTGATATGCTTTGGAGGACTGCGCAGTCGTACCTACACCACATGTACAATAACATTCAAGATGGTGGCTTACCACCATCAAAGGCAATTAGGGTTGGGCATTAGTCTTTCCAGCAATGTCCACATCCCATGAATGAATTGAAAAAAAGTTGAAGTTTGTACGATGCTATTGCTGATTTTTGCAAATGCCAACACTCATTACTAGTTCTTGCCAGTCCTATTTCACCTCATTCCCACACATTTCCTGCTCTAAACACAACACTTGAACGCATGCTGATTCAAACATGGTCGTTAGTTATTTGCATTTTTATTGCTCGGCAACCAAATAACTTCAGATGATAAAGGACATTTTACTTAAGTATCTAAATTTAGATTCAGCTGCAGTAAGACCAATTGAATAGACAGAGGTACTAATTAGGAGTTGTTTTATAAGCACTCTATTGAAGTCCTGATATCAGCACAACCTTTCTTGGCAAAACATTTTAGTTATTATTTTGTTAGGATTCAAACTTATGACTGACATTCAGAATTACCCACATTAAGTTTTTACTGTGATAAATACCTTTACTTGGTCCAAAATCACCAGTGGTCCATTAACGCCAGACACAGTCTTGTATGCTATTAGAAATAAAATTCACAAGAGAATGACAGCTCAATTCAGATACGTCATCAAACTCAAAGCAAAATACAATAAACAGATTACCAATCTAATGCTTTTGTAGTGTTAAGTCTGCAAGTAAAACTAAATACAGTTGGTATAAACATATGGATTTAATTTTTACATTTTCACTGTCTGCTATTACAGGGCAAAAGCACAACATAACACTTGCCAATATATCCAGTTTCTTTGAAATCTGTTGTTATCTGTTTACTAAAGGATTTCCTTTCTGCATCAGCATGGTTACAGAGACCATTTTTAATGGAGTTTAATGAAAAATAAGATCCATAGAATATTTCAATTGCTGGTCAAGCCCTACAACAATAGCATAATTCACCATTTGATGGAGTAGGCACAATGGCATTACTGTTGTATGGGTGGTCAACTGAGTCTTATAGAATTGCAGGAAAGGAATTTTTGCAGCATGATTTTGATACTTTATCAAAATCCAAAACTGCTTTATTAATATTGAACTGCAACTCCAGCTAGTTCTCTCAGGTAAAACAGCAGTACAGGGGGAGACAAGCTATTACCTAGCTTTTTTTTTGCTTTACATGGGAAAATATTAACCATGCAGACACAGGAGACAATTTGACTATGGTTGACATTTGTTTCTGATCAGCCTTCTCTCACATCTGTGGTGGCTGAAGTAAGGACTGCATTGTTTCGATAGGCCTCTATCACGCTTTGCTTTTTGTGTAATCCGTCAATCTCTTCACCGATATCAAAGCTGCAAGGAAATTAGAACAGACCAGCTCTACTGCAGTGCACTAAAGCTTAGCGGGGTGCATCCACTATGCAACTAATTAGGCTGCAGCCAACAGAATAAACCTGTCAATGTTCGCTTGCTGTTTCCCACACACCTGCATTTCATTCACTAATAAGCAAACATCGGGAAAAGCAAGGCAAACTGCTCGAGCATGAAAACCATATAACAGTGTTGCAATCAACTAAAGTATTTCTAGTTTCCTTTTAAAAGTTGCATAACACAAACTAAGGAATACTCCTGAACCAGACAATCCACTCAGTTACTTACTGAGAAAGTAATATTGCTAAATCTACTGTAAATAGTCCTAAACATAGAACATTTAATTCTATTAATTTTTCAAAAAGCTTCAGGTTAATCATCTTGAGTGGATCTTTCATCTTAATAACGTTCTACCCAGCCTGCCTTGGACATTTTTTTTAAAGTACCAATTTGCCAGTGCAGAGATCTTCAGTGTGACCACTCAACAACGCACAATTAAACCTGAACAATGACTAATGGGGAAATAAGTTAACCAGGTATTGCAGCAAATAGGGAAGAGGTACCATTTATGGCAATAAACTTAATTTCAGGTCATTGAATGGTGCATTTGATATATTCAACTACACAATTTATAGTGCTAAATACATGTTTTTGACATGTGTTTCATTATTAGTACAATAAGTGATAGCCAACTGGCTGAAGAACAAAACATTTAATTCAGACAAAGTTTAAAAAGAAACTCAATACAGCAAATTCAATATTTTGCTGTCAAGGCTGACATTAATTACAAAAATTTATAATTTGAAATGTATTAATATAATGAAAACATATATAATTTTCCACATGGAATATGAAATTGGATTAGGTGATAAAGTGTTCACTCTAATGCCATGTTTAATATAAAGAAAGCATTTTACATTGTTTTGAAATTAGGAGTTTAGACTCCTTGCACAATTTAATTCAGTGGTTCACCCCCCCCCCCGCCCAACCCCCAACCCCGCAATCCATCAGGAAGCACCATTTCAATTATAAATAAAAACTCTCTCCACCCCTTCCCTACTTGAGCTCAAGTACACAGCCCCCTGTTTAACATGCAGCTCCTGAGCAGGTCACAAGGCCGCCTGTTCAGCTGCCAGCAGCTTTTGTGTACAAAGATGTTAATTGGTTCTAATCCCTTCATAGAAGCTGTTTTGGTAGCCTGACCCAGCACCCTGAAGGACACCTTGGTGTGAAATACTAAGAACCCATTCAAGTAGGAGTGAAAGAAAGCAGTGTGCATTCCAACACATTTGATTTAAAAGGCTGGAGGGTACAGCATCATTCTAAAACTGAATAAATCTTGCAAGTTGTGGTAACAGTGAAGTATGCTCTCTTCCGAGATGTAACCTAATAAGAGTGCCAAAACTTTAAAACTTTCAAAATAATATGGCCAAATTACAGAACATTTTACACATTACCCAAATCAAAACTAGATAGCAATACTAGGTTAGTTCACTTTATATACTTCACAGTCTCAATCATGCTAATCTTGCTAAGTCAAGAATATCCTTATATATAGTTTATTGAAAAGGTTCTTGTGTCAGATCTGCTTTGCTTTTTCCATTATCCCCCAATAACATGTTACAAAAAACCAGCACTGCCCCCATGTCCAAACATACTGTCCTTCCCTCCTTACACCCCAATCTTACTATGAAAGAAGCTCATTAGCCATTATTATTATTCTAACCCTGCATTATGGCACTAAATTTGGTATTTTTAGGGTTTTAAGGCTTCCATTCATTTGGCAGCTAGTTATCTGTTAACTGAGCTAGTTAACTAGGCAGGACACCAATTTAAATGGGTTTATGGATTTGTAATACTTCAGGGTTGTATTTCACAATGCTGTACCAAAATGTTAAACATAAATACTCAACTGGTAACATCATTCTATTGAAGCTGTGCTTCATTAAGATGTTATCTGATTGTGATATTTACATTAAACTAGTAATGTGAAATACAAGAACAGTTTCCATGTACAAAAAGAGTTTAAAATCTTACGAGAGGATTTTTAAAACCAACAGCATTAATCATAAGTCTATTTTTAGAAATAGATTTATAATTAAAAGCAGAGCAAGAATAGAGGGTCAGTAGGTCAAAGCTAGCAGATTAAACATTGCTTGTGCTTAGGTCACAGGCTTGGTTCTATACAGCCATTTAGATATTACACACAAAAAAAATTCAAATTATTGTATATGGTAACAGGAAGTGATTTTTCAATACAACTCAATTTCTAAAATGATGCTCTTATACTTATTTTTTATTGATTAATGTCACAAGTAGGCTCACCATTGGCCAGCAGCAGGATCTCCTGATCCCACCACTATCAACAGGGTTTCCAGTTCAATGCAATCCCTGCTGCCAGAGGCTCACCGTTGGCAGGAGCAGCAGATCCTACTGAATGGCCGGAATATTCAGGTCCAAGTGTCACATCCTTAATAATAGGCCCTAACTGACATCTAGCTAACAGGTCTATAATTCTTAGCTTTCTCTATCCCTCTCTTTTTAAACAGTGAAATCATATTTTCTACTTCCTAATTTGCAGGAGCCTTTCCAGGATCTATAGAATTTCCAAAGATAACTATCAATGCATCCATTATCTCCAAAGCCTTCTCCATCAACATTGTGATATATAACTTACCTAGTCCTGTGCATTTATCAATCTCCAATTCAATTAATTGAGTGCCACCTCTTTATTAATACTAATTTTATTCAGTACATTATTTTCACAAGTCCCTTGTTTGCTTAGAATTTCTGGGAGATTTTCTGCATCTTCATCCCTGAAGAGCGATGCAAAGTAACTATTTAGTTTTTCCACCATTTCCCTATTCCCCGTTATGAATTCTCCTGTCTCTGCTTGTAATGGACCCACATTTGTCCTTATTAATCTTTTCCTTTTTACGTACGTAATAAAGCTTGTATAGTCTGCCTTTATGTATCTTGCTAGCCAGCACTGATATTCTCTTACAGTCATTGATGTTTAGAGCTTTTAACCCAACTTATCCATGTGCCCTTTTTCACGGCTAAGCTGGTCCCAATTTCCTGCGTTTGGCCCAAATCCTTCTATACCCATCTTACCCATGTAACTGTCTAAATGCTTTTTACAAGACATAATTGTACCGGTCTCTACCACCATCTCTCGGCAGCTCATTCCAGACATTCACCATCCTCTGAGTGAAATAATTGCCCCTTTGAATGCTTTTGTATCTGTCCCCACTCACCTGAAACAAATGCCCCCTAGTTTTAGACTCCTCTACCTTTGGGAAAGGATGTTGACTATCTAGCTGATCAATGCCCCTTATTATCTTATAGACCTCTATAAGGTCACCCCTAAGCCTCCCACGCTCCCAGGGAAAAAATCCCAGTCTATCCATCCTCTCGTTATAACTCAAACCATCAAGTCCTGGTAGCATCCTAGTAAATCTTTCCTGCATGCTTTCTAGTTTAATATCCTTTCTATAATAGTGACCAGAACTGTATACATTATTCCAAGTGGGGCCTTACTAGTGTCTTGTACAACTTCGAGAAGACATCCAGCTCCTGTACTCATGTTCTGACCAAGGAAACCAAGCATGCCGAATGCCTTCTTCACCACCCTGTCCATCTCTGACTCCACTTTCAAAGAGCTATGAACCTGTACCCCTAAATCTCTGTTCTCCACCAGTCACAGGCATCCAGCTGAAAAACAACCCTCTACAACCATCCTCTGTCTTGTGTCATCAAGGCAATTTTGTACCCCATTGGCTACCTCACCCTGAACCCCGTGAGCTTTAAACTTATGCAACAATTCACCAAGCAAAATCTTGTCAAAGGCTTTGCTGAAGTCCATATAACACATCAACTGCACTGTCCTCATCTACTTCTTTGGTTATCCCTTCAAATAACTCAATCAAATTCGTGAGACATAATTTTCCACTCATAAAGCCATGCTGACTGTCCCTAATCAGTCCTTGCCTCTCTAAATGCCTGTAGATTCTGTCTCAGAATATCTTCTAACAGCTTACCTACTACAGATGTTAGGTTCACCAGCCTGACGCTCCCAGACTTATCCCTGTAGTTCTTCTTAAAGGCACATTTGTTAACTCTCCAGTCTTCAGGCACCTCATCCTGTGGCTGTTGATGATTCAAATATCTCTGCTAGGGGACCCACAATTTCCTCCCTAGCCTCCCACAATGTCCTGGGATATACTTCTTCAGGTCCCGGGGATTTATTTACCTTGATGCACTTTAAGATTTCCAGCACCACCTCTTCTATAATATGTTCACTCCTCAAGATATCTCTATTTATTTCCCCAAGTTCCCCAACGACTTTTCCCTTTATCAGTTTCTTGGGTTTTCCTTTGCCAGATTCTAAATTGCTCCAAATCCTCAGGCTCACTTTTCCGGCAACATTATAAGTGCCTCCCTTTGATCTAATGCAATCTTTAACCTATTTTATTAGCCACAGTTAATTCACTTTTTCTTTTGTTTTTTGTACCTTCTCGGAATGTACATTTGTTGTAGACCATGTAATACTTCATTCTTAAATACTTGCCATTATCTGTTGGCCAATTAATAGCAGTGTCCTAAACAATCACTATAGTTGATCATATGTAGTTCACTTTTACACCTCTGGAAGAGTCTGATAGAAGAGAAATAGTTTCTACATTTTTAAAACGTTTGGAGAGCACCATTGTGGAAATATAAATAGGAGGCTTGACGCAAAGCTATTTTAAATTGTCAATTTATGAAGAATGAAAACAAAAACTAATAGTTGCAAAACTCATATGCTACGATTGATGTTGATTTCCATACCTGTTGGAATATTGTGAATTAATTTACTTCACAGAATATTTACGTAGACACAACGTCAAATTATCACTTCATCATCTGCAGTGCTCATGAATTTAATAAAACTGAAAAAACAAACAGTGGCTATGCCTTTATTTAAAAATGTATCAATTAAGTTGCAAGATATCTCTCTCATTCCCTATCTAGCAGTCCCTCGAAGCGAGTATGCTTGCCATGTAACCTGTAATACACAGATGAAATCACTAAGTGAAATTAATACAAGTGTTAGTAAATTTCACAGCCGAATACATTTTTGTACCATTCAAACATTTTAGTTTAGCGCTCTTTCAAAATCAGCTATGGAAACAGACAAAGTCAAAGAAGCTTAAACCATTTCACCACCCCCTCACCACAACCATCTCTGAATGATTTCAAAACGAAAGTCAAGAAGCTGCCAGAGGATTAATTAGATCCTGTTTCAGTGCAGTGTTAGCTTTGAATAATTTTTCTTTTGCTTTATATTCTATACAAATCCAAGTTATTTCTTTCATGGGCATTAATATATAGGCAGCTATATGTAAGCTATTGAGCCCTTCTGCCATTGAATGGCAGAACAAGCCTGTTCTGCTATTCAATTATGTCATGGCTGAACTTTACACAGCCCACATTTATCGATTCTGATCTATACTCCTTCACATCTATATCTAATAAAAATCTATCCATTTCACTCAAAGCTTACAATGACCCACCAAACAGCTGTTTACTGGGCAGAGAAGTGAAAGAGGAAGCATTTGGAAAGGGAGTTCAAGATTTCCACCAACTTTTGTATGAACTACTTCCTGATTTCATGCTTGAATGGTCTGGTTTAAATTTTAAGATTATACCTGTTGTTTTGGTTTCCCTGCACAGGAAATAGATTGTCCTTATTGAACAAAAACAAAGAACAAAGAAAATTACAGCACAGGAACAAGCCCTTCAGTCTTCCAAGCCTGCACCGACTGAACTAAAACTCCCTACCCTTCCAGGGACCATATCCCTCTATTCCCATCCTATTCAAGTATTTGTCAAGAGGCCCCTTAAAAGTCACTACTGTATCCGCTTCCACTACCTCTTCTGGCAACAAGTTCCAGGCACTCACTACTTTGTGTAAAAAAATCTGCCTCGTACATCTCCTTTAAACCTTGCCCCTTAAACCTGTGCCCCCTAGTAATTGACTCTTCTACCTGGGGAAAAAAACTTCTGACTATCTGTCCATGCCTCTCATAATCTTGCAGACTTCTATCAGGTCGCCCCTCAACCTCCGTTGTTCCAGTCAAAACAAACCAAGTTTCTCCAATCTCTCCTCAGGGCTGATGCCCTCCATACCAGGCAACATCCTGGTAAATCTTTTCTGTACTCTCTCCAAAGCCTCCACATCCTTCTGGTAGTATGTTGACCAGAATTGAATACTATATTCCAAGTGCGGCCTAACTAAGGTTCTATAAAGCGTCAACACGACTTGCTAATTTTTAAATTCAATGCCCCGGCCGATGAAGGCAAGGGTGCCATATGCCTTCTTGACTACCTTCTCCACCTGCAATGCCTCTTTCAGTGGCCTGTGTACCTGTACACCCAGATCCCTTTGCCTATCAATACTCTTAAGGGTTCTGCCATTTACTGTATATTTCCTATCTGTATTGGTTCTAGTTAAGCCTTTTATTAGCTCATCTCTCAATCTTCTACACTTTAAAGAAAAGCAGTCAAGTTCATAAAACCAGTCCTCAATTTCCTCTTTAACCTCCAGCATTCTGTTGAATTTGCATTACATTGCTTCCAGCGTCAGTATATCCTTCCGGAGATGCAGCATCCAGAACTGTGCACAATACCGCAGCCTGACTGAAGCATTTTACAGCAGCAACAATGACAGTAATTTAATCAACAATGTAACAGCCAAACTGTAACTAAAACTGGAGATGCTTACAAACTTCAGTAGAGGCCAGGAGATCAGCCTTAAGCCATAGGTTTTCAAACTAGGTCTCAGATTTCTTCATTTGTTGATTTAGTGGCATGATGCTAATTTGCCTGATTTTTTGGCCCAGTTTAGCATCAGTTTGAAAGGCTATTTAGAAACTGCAGCCTAGCTATAATTAGAATTATCAAGCCATTAACTGCCTTAATTTGGGGAAACTTACCTCGATAAATTCTCAAAATGATGAATCTCTGTCACAAACAACTGTTTTGCTTTTAGTCTGAATGTCATTAGTTCCTAACAAAACTGTAGCCAGAAATCTGTCCTGATGGAACACTTACCACAATAGGAAATTACCGAAATGCAGATCTTATTGGGAAAGTTGCTTCTTGGGAACACACTACATTACCACTTCTCTTAAATCAACTAAACACAAATTATTTTTGTCAATCATATTTTCTAATACTCATGCCTGATGCACTTCCTAAAAACTAAATGGAATATCTTTCTACGTTAAAGGTGTTTTATATATAATAAATGCAGGTAATGTAAGCATGAAACAAAGTAAAGAAACATTGCAAGATTCGCAATCATAGAATCCCAAAGTGCAGGAAGTCACCATTCAGCTCACTGAGTCTGTACCAACTCTCAGACAGAGCATCTTACCCCAGACCCTATACCCTTCAGATCACCTATTTTTACACTTCTTAGCCTGGTTTGTTACTTTTTTTTATATATAAAGGGAGTTGCACTTCAGAAATTATTAAAATGTTTGTACATAAAAGGATTTTTCTTCAGAACTGAATTCTGTTTCTCTCTCCACAGATGCTGCCAGATTGGAACTTTTACTGCACTTTGTTTTTATTTCAGATTTCCAGCATCTACAATATTTTGCTATTATAATAAAAAGATTCTGTCACAGGGAATGCACCAAAGCACTTACCTTTCTTGTTGCAGGTATCAAATCACATGCTACATGAAGAAAATAAGGGAAACAAAGACGTATAATAACATGGACCAAGTAATAATGGAATAACGTATTCAAATAGCTGATTTATTTTCCATTTCCACATTAACTGCACTGTAAGAGATACAGCAAAGAACAGCTCAATCCAAATTGAAGGCTCTTCACGTATGCTACAATACAGACACCTAAATTCTGCATTAAGTAAAGCCAACCATCTGCTCAATTACGCTATATGACTCCAGTGAAATCCACACATTCTGGTGAAATCATGTGCAAAGTAGAACTGACATAATGAGAACATACCAGATTACAATAGAGGAAAACATGACAATCACCCAGTCTATTTATTCTAATCGACAATATGTGCAAAAGAACATAGGTTAAGACTTCCATAATTACCACTTTTCAAATGAATTAAAAAAAGGTTACATTAAAAGGAACAGAATTTGCTTAATTTCACAGAAGCATGAATAGACATGTTATATTCCCCTCCCAGTATAAAAGAGCCTGACATCCTAAGGGCAAATTTGATTTTATGCCTTTTTAATATGGCTGCATGTGTTGTAGTACAAGTCTCTTTGTTGCAGAATGTCCTTGAAGACTGCCGATTTTATAATTAGGATTATGATTCTCATATGTGTATGATTCTCAACTTTCAGTAGAAATCTCCTATTTCTTCCTTCCCCCAACACTTCACAATTTACTTTCCTCTCTTCCTCTTTAAAATGAGGTCTTCTTCATAGAATACATGGATGCAATCCAGTATTTCACCCAGTTAGCTATTATGTACCTGCAAATTGAGCCAAGCTATTTTGGTGGATGGTGCAAGAGAAATTCCAATGAGCCAAATCCTGTATTTGTGTCTACAACCGCGCAGGAGTTATGGGACACTGTTGTGGTTTCTCCAGTGAGCAACATAGGTGAAGGGTGCTCCTAGTCCGAATGGCTCAGTTAGTTACCACATTAACTCTGTGCACTGAGAACAATTACTTGAACGCTATAACAAAGAAAAATGTCACAATACTAGTTATAGTTGTAATATCAGTTTATGCCATTCAAACAAAACATTCAAGAAATAAGTCCATGATATAATCTATTTGCATGTAGGCATTAGAACAATGCAACAAGGCAAGAACACCAAAACATGAGCTAGTACTGTACACAGTCAATTATCACTCAAAGCAACAGATTTGAGAACACCGTAGAAGTTGTATAAACTGATAATCTCTTATCAAGTAGAAAGGTTTATTCAACAATCTGAGATCCTACATGTTCTGTGTCTGTCCATGCTGGGAAAGAAGTCCTGCGCTATTGGCATGTCACTTCCTGTGTCAATGTCATCCCGATGTACACGGGACCACTTGGTCTATATCTTCCTCATTGGGACAAAATATACTAGAGGCATAAAACAATGTAGGACAGCAGTGACAGTTTATAAACTATTTCCAATGTACAGAGCACAAACTTAGGCAACAGAACATAAACTATTTATAATATGCAGAACGCTGACTTGGACTGCTACACTTGCAGCACAGCCCATCACGTCTCTTCCATGCAGCCCCCGCCCTTTTTTTTGCAAAAAACAGCCCACATGTAGTCTAGGTCACTACATAGTCCTTGAACTTGGAAACTGATCTGTTCAAGTGCCCTGAGTGCGTGATTGTGCCATTTGGCTATGCCTTCAGGTTATTGTCCTCAGGGTGGCTGCATCAAGCTTTTATGAGGTGTGTCCAGTGGCTGCAGGGCTTATTGCATTGGCCTTGGGAGGGGCTTCAGTTTCTACTGGTGCAGAAGGCACAGAATGCAGAATCAGTGCATTGGCTTCTGCGGTGGCTGGTGGTATTGGATTGGGAACCTGCAATAGGTGACATCAGTTTGTGATGTAGAGAGCACCGAACAAGGCAATTACCTGTTTTTTTTGGGGCACAGCAGCGTACCACCACCAATTAGTTGTGGTGTGGATCTAACTGGACTGGTTTTAGAATACAGAGTCTGCAGATATTGCAGCTTTAGTATCTTTTATCTCTTTGTGCCCATATTTGTCTCCATTTTTGGTTGCAGAAGGGCCTTGATAACAGGGATCATGGTTCTGGTATGTCTACAGAACATTGTTTGTGCTAAGGGCAGGCCCTGCCTTGGCATGTTTTGCAGATTAAGTAGTGCAGCATTTAAATCTGTTATCTTTGATACATTTCTCAAGGAGATACTTTGCTAAGTGTACCGCCCATTCCAATAAATCATTGGATTGTGGATACACGGGGCAACTTGTGATGTGCTGAGAGTCCTATGGTTTGCGCAAAATTTTTGAATTCCGAGACAAACTGCCCAGCGTTGTCCATCATTATCATCTGGAGATGCCATGTGTGGCAAAGTGCCTCTTCAGCTTACAGGTGACTGCACTGTTTTTCAGATCAGGCAGATAGTTGATGTCATACCAACTAGAGCACGAGTCAGCCAGGAGTGGTGAGAAAGTGCTGCTTTCCATTCCATTTGAATGTCTGCTGCCGTAAGTGACTGTAGAAAGTCTGGAACGTCCTTGAGTGCAGTTGATCAAGTGTGTTGCACGGTGCACATCTGGACATTTTCCTTTCTACATCTGCATACATGGAGAGACAGTACAAGGATTGCTCTGTCCTATACCTTGTTGTTTCCAATCCTGTGTAACTTTGGCGCATTTGCTCTCTGCAGAAAGGTGCTTCACAGTCCGCCTTGCATGGTTAACTCCTCTCTCATAGCGAAGAGCAGAACTGGTGGGGTAACTCCATTGATGACTCAAGCTTTTCATAATGATGTAATGGAGCACCTGCATGTGACGTATGCCTGAAGGGTAGCTTTGAGTTAGTCAATTGTACCGGATGTCAATATTTGAACTGTCAACATGTCAATGTTTTCCTCACGATCTGTCTGGTTACTGGTGCCTCTGGAGAGGAATCAGCAAGGTTTAGCTCCTTACCACACTAAAGGACATGGAGTTTGTAGCTCGAGCATCATGTTCTGCAATCATGCTGATGTAGTATAAAGAGGCTTTGAGAGTAGCTATGAGCTATTGGTGATCAGTTTCAACATTGGCAGGACAGCCATAGATGAAGTCATGGAATTTCTGACAAATGAAGATTAAGGCAAGGACATTCTTCTCCACCTGGGCATAAATTTCAATATCAGTCAGGGCCCTTGATGCAAAGGCCTGCCATTCTGAATCCAGACTACACAGTAGTACAGGTACTTGAACCAAGTATTGT
The DNA here is from genome assembly GCF_965287045.1 of Carcharhinus amblyrhynchos. NCBI lineage: Eukaryota > Metazoa > Chordata > Chondrichthyes > Carcharhiniformes > Carcharhinidae > Carcharhinus > Carcharhinus amblyrhynchos. The sequence goes on from NC_137340.1 coordinate 38,690,902, forward strand.
AACATCAGAGGGGCTGAGAGTGCCTACTAGGGTTCATTGAATACAGCTGTGTGGTGCTCCAGCATAAACAATTCAGCATCTTGATGGGGGAGTCCAACAATCTCACTGTAACAGGGAATGACTTTGAACAATTTGTCATACTAAGGCAATGCTGCAAGATGTGTTTGTCTTCGGGAATGGACGTCTGTCTTACAGCTGCTGACCTGTCTGGATCTGGTTTCAAACTATTGGCAGATGACCCATATAAGGAATCTGTTGACACTGAATCTGCATTTATCAGAGTTGAGGTTCAACTGCATTGTACTGATTTTGTCAAGGACCAAGCGAGAATGTGTATCATATTCTTGCACTGTACGACCCCAGACCAAGATTTCATTGATGATGATTTCACAGGAAATCGAGATCCCATTGGGCATGCAAAGGAAACAGTATTTGCATACCAGAGACATGAACGTGAGGAGCTTCAAGGATTCTTCATCCAGTAGGATTTTCCAAAACCTGCACTTTGCACCCAAGATGTTGAAAACTTTAGCAATTGGGCATGTCAGCTATAACTTGTTTAACTGTTCTTAAGGATTGACAAGGTCTCAGTAGTGCTTTGTTTTGATGAATTGGTTTGATGCAATTCCTGACTGGGCTGTCGTTCTTTCCTGCAGCAACCGTCGCTGTAACCCACTCTGTAGCTGAGATACTCAGTCTTGTGTCTGATTCAGTTCACCAACTACTTTCTGCTTCATCATAAGGGGCACTGTTCTTTGGAGCAGATAGCGGACATTACTGAATCATCCAACTGCTAACGGGTAGCTTCCCAATTATGTTGCAATTAAACAGCTCTTTACATTCTAGCATCTCTGCAGGGTATTTGCACCTGGACCAAGGTGGATTAGCCCCAGTGCAATGCTGTCCTGGAGACCCAACAGTGGCTTTACGTTTTGGTTGACTATAGGAAACTGGAAACTACCATACATGCAATCAAGAGTCGCCACACTTTCCTTATGGATGGCTTTTCCACCGTTTGCTTTACTTATTTTGGTGATGAAATCTGGTGCAGTATATGGGTCGATTTCCCAGAGCATCTGCTTGGGCAAAACATTGCACTTCATTCCAGTGTCAATCTTGACTTTGAGTTTTACAATGCTGTGAGAAACGTTTAACATAGAACTAACCTTCCGAATTGTTAGGATTCCGGACCCGAAACTCCCAAGGTATATTACAGAGCTAGATTAGAACCCAACAATTTTTCTATTTTAGCATAAATGTGAGGAAAGAATGCTTCACTCCAGGAGTAATTCAACTAACATATTAGGGATCTTTATCAAAATAAGTTTTATTCAAAATACAGTTTCAGTATAACACTAACATAATGAAGCAGTTCAACTCTTAACAGCCGAACAATCTTTCAACATGAAAAAAAAACTAATTTCTGACTCATTATTTCAGTTCCAAATAGGCAACAGACATAAACTCACTTTAAATACAGTTAGCAAACGCAGGTATACCTGATTTAAATTGGTTAACAGCGTTAAAGCCTTCAGAGAGGTTTTGATTATCTGACAGCCTGCAGATTTGTATTTTAAACAGCCCCAGCCAGCACCTAATTGCAAGCTGTTTTTCTCTCTGCTACAAAACTAGCCCCTCCCATCAACCTCATGATTATATGCCTGTAGATCTTAACTACCATCCTTCCAAATTGCTTGCTCTACCCACATGCTAAATTTGTGTTCCTTGTACAAATACATCTAATTCTGTCTGAACTTCAACATTTACAAGTTTCACATCTTATTACACATTCTACTTTTCCATTCTTACAACCAAAGTCAATAACCTCACACTTCCCCACATTGTACTCCATCTGCTATTTTGTTGCCCACTTGCTTAACTTATCTACATCTCTTTGCAGCTGTGTCCACTTCACAGTTTACATTTCCACCTAGCCTTGCATTGTCAGCAAACTCGTATTCTGTTTAATTCATCAATATAGATTCTAACTCCTGGGTCGGATGCTCTGAGAGTTGGTGCAGATTCGATGGGCTGAATGGCCTCCTTCTGCACTGCAGGGATTCTATGGAAATGTTACTGTAAAAAAAGTACTTCAAAAAAAGAAATTTTACGCTTCATTTTCTTCATCCCAATAATCTCGCCCTTGGAGCGCAAATAGTGCATCTTTTACGTGTGTATTTTCAACTTCTAATCTACAGCACTGCCTCTGAAGTCAAGAAGGACAGACAAACAATGGCAATTTCAAAAGAGCTTGGAAGGAGAGTTTAGAAATAGTATTTATCACAAAATAAAAACTGCAAAGTCATGCAGCTCCCACAGAAGTTGCTAATGCAATGTTTAAAAATTCTTGATATTGCCAAGAGACTACTCCCGTCCGGCAGCTGGCACATCAATACCCAAATTCACATAACAAAGATACATGGAGCTATCTCCAGATCAAAGTCATGGCAATAGAGATAAAACAGTCCAAGTAGGAGGTAGTGAGAAAGCAACATATGAAAGCACAAAATGCACGATATTCGAACAATGTACTTCAATGTCCAAAAATGCAACTACAAAAATTCTAAAATAATGTTTACTATGAAAAAGTCCAATATTTTCCTGCTTTTCACCTGACTTCATGCACAAAGCACTTTTTGAGCAACATTAAATGTTTTCTCACAAAAAAGCAGGGGAAAATCCATGAATGTCCTAATCTTTTTGTTTGAGGAATGGATTAATCCTGAGCAATGGGCAGTACAGGTTGTCAAAATAAAGGGCAAGTGGAGTTACTGTCCATGGAGAGAGGATAATAGGGGCCACAACATTCCCAAGAGGATGCAGAGGAAAGCTGTAGGCTTTCATACAGAGAAGTTACTTGGACTATGAAAGGAGTGGAGTGGCAGGAGAGTAAAAGGAGGATGATAGGAAGCAGGCGATTTAACATAGGAAGGGATAAAATTATGAACACAGCTGGTTTGGGGAACAGGAAGAGAGGCAAGATCAGAATGCAAGAATCTTTAAAAGATTGAGATGTGCAGTGGCAGTCTATCCACAATATAGATTGTGGTCAGAAACTGTTATTTGCACTTGACCAGAATGGCACAGAACAAGTCTGTATTTTCAAACCTATGTATAGAGCTACAAGTAGAAATACAGTTTATCTATACTAGATTGAATAGAACAATTCAACTCATTAAGCTTACTATTATACCTAGTGTTTATTTGCCTCCGAATAGAGGTGTATAATGTCTATAAATTGTAGTAGTCTTCACTGTTGTTTCTTAAACAAGTTACATAAATTCAACACTATTTGCCTAAATATAATAGAAAAAGGAAGAGAAAGTAGGAAAGGATTCAGCTTCCTTTATTTCTCAGTTTCTTTTTGACCACATTTAGATTTACAGCTTAGAACTCACAGGAATAAGCTTGCACAATATGAGATTATCCCAGAAAGACCTTGTATGCATCCAGCACAAAATGACAAACTTAGCAATGCAAAAATGCTTACATCCCAAATGCATGCTTAGCCAGAGGACTAATAATGTAGACCACAGTTCCTTTGCAAGTGCAGGAAAAGCTTGGTATTTTCTAACAGAAGTCACCTTGCCATGCAAGTTACATTTGGTCATTAATTTTTATTTCCTCTCCACTAATGGCGCAATCAACTATTAGGCATTTAATTCAGTCATTGAATCCAGAACACCAGACTCATTCAAGAAAAACACTGAAATGAGAAAGGGTCGAGTTGATATTCTAAAATGATGGAATAAAATTAAATGAATGGTCTTTTTAAAATAAAAATCAGATTCATCGTTTGATGCTTTTTAATTTTTTCTGCTTATAGTGCCTCAGTTCAGCAAATTTCATTACAAGAGTAGCCACAAGAATATACTTGACACAAACATCACCAACAAGACTAAAACTGAAGGTTTTCCCATTTTTAAAGCACTATTATCACAATACCAATTTGCATAACAGGACTGAAGTTATTGAGCAAAAAAAACCTTAGCATGTGAAAAGGGCTAGAGTTTTGGTTGACAATATTTTCCCACTATGAATCATGCATTCAACCACAGAAACTGAAGAATGTGGAAACAAAATATCTGCCTTTAATTAAGTCTTTAATCACACAAAATTCAATAATTATCTGAAGGGGATTGGATAAAGTGTCACAGGAGAAAGAAACAGAGAAAGAGCGAAAAAGTAAAGGGTGAGGCTAACTTTCTTTGCAAACAGGTCAGAGGCTAGGAATACTGTGGCTATTAACACACCTCCCGACTTCCCAAAGAAACGTCCACCATGGAATATTTCCCACTTGGCTGGATGAACGCAGCCCCAACAATACTCAGGAAGCTTGACATTGCCAAGGGTAAAGCAGCCCACTTGATTGGCACCACATCCACAAACATCCACTTTCTTCAGCACCGATACTATCTACAAGGTGCATGTAGAAATTCATCGAAGATCCTTAAACATCACCTCCCAAATTCACAACCACTTCCTTCTAGAAGGAGAAGGGCAGCAGATACATGGGAATATCACACCTACCCGCAAGTTCCCCTCCAAGCCACTTACTAGCCTGACTTGGAAATATATCACCATTCCTTCACAGTCATTGAGTCAAAATCCTGGAATTCCCTCCCTAATGGTACTGTGGATCAACCCAAGCATGTGGACTGCAGCAATTCAAGAAGGCTGTTCACCACTACCTTCTAAACGGGATCTAGGGATGGGCAACATATGCTGGCCAGCCAGCAGCGCCCATGTCCTACAAATGAATTTAATAAAAGAGCCAATACAGACAGGCCAAATGCCTCTTACTGTTCTGTACTATTCTAAGATTCTATAAGAGTTTGCACTAAAATTTAAAAATGAACTTTGGAAGCTTGTTTCCTTAAAAAAGCCCATTAGATCAATTACATTTTATACTTTACCCATTAGTAGATAATGATTGAACAAATACCATCCGAACCTGAATATCTAGAAATTACTTTGTCCAGATGCATGTCTCTCTCTTTCTCCATACAGGATCCTCAACCCAAGGGTTGCTAATCATGACTTATACCGTCTTATGACAATGAGGAAAGGCAAGAACATAGGGTTCAAGAACTATCAGCCATGATCTTACTGAATGGCAGAGCAGACTTGAGGAGCCAGATGTCCTAGTCCTGCTCCTAGTTCTTATGTTCTTAACTCAAGTACAGGGATTGACCCCACACTGTTGCTGTTAATCTGCAAATCATTCTAGCCAAAAGGACTAACAAACCCCAAAATGCTACTCAGGTCCACTGAATAAGATATTAAATTTTACAGCAGAGAAAGAAGCTTTTTAGTCCATCGAGTCTGTGCCAGTTCTCTGAAAAAGTCACCGAGTTCCATTTCCTGCTATTTTTCTTGGAGGGGAACCTGCAGGTAGGTGGTGGTGTTCCCATGTATCTGCTGCCCTTCTCCTTGATGGAAATGGTTGAGAGTTTGTAAGGTGCTGTCCAAGGATCTTTGGTGAATTTCTGCAATGCATCTTGTAGGTAGCACACACTGCTGCTACTGAGCATCAATGGTGGAGGGAGTGGATGTTTGTGGGTGCGGTGCCATTGAAGCGGACTGCTTTGTCCTGGATAGTATCAAGCTTCTTGAGTGTTGTTGGAGCTGCACAATCCAGGCAAGTGGGGAATATTCCATCACACTCCCAATTTAACTCAATACAACTTCTTGGCAACGTGTTGCTATTTGGAGTTTCCCTCTCAATGTGAAAACAGTCCAGGATCTTTAAACTAAATTAAAGACATCTTTCAGATCAAACATTAAACTGACGCCCCGTCTGTTCTCAGGAGATCCCCTTGAAGAAGAGCAGGAGAGTTATCCCTGGTCTCCAGGCCAACTTTATCCCTCAATTCATGTTACAGTGAGAGATTATCTGGTTATTAACATATTGCAGAATACATATTGGTTATCACATTTCCTATATTACAACACTTCAGAAAGTATTTCATTGGTTGTAAGGGGATTTGAAATGTCTGGTAGTTGCGAAAACCTTACAATAAATGGAACTCTCAAAGCCAGTGCTTCCTCAACATTTCAGAACTGCAGAAGTAGGATCTTCCATTTCTAATTTAGCAACAACCATTTTCTGCAAAAGCAAATGTTGTCAGCTCTAAGGCCAAAAGCTCAAAACATCAATTTTTTTGTCAACCCCCAAAATCACTGGTACTGGAAAATCCAAAACATAGCTGCATAAGAATAAAGGGAGAGGTTATGAAAGATTTTTAATATAGAGTTGTTGGAGAATCCTAGACACAGCTTCTTAATTTCTATATATTCCAAGGAAAAAAGCAAATCATCCTTATAATACAATTTTTCCATTAATATTGGCATGCCAACAGATGGGAGTGATTTGGTGACATCCTAGAAAAGTGAGTAGATATGAAACATGGTATTCCTCTGGTGTCTTGGTATACACCTTCAAATAATGCTTCATAATCAAAGCAGGAGCAGGAGTAGGCTTTTTAGCCCCTTGAGCCAGCTCTACTTATTTGAGAAGATCAAGGCTGATCTGACTGCAGCCTCAATTCCACTTTTCTGTCTACCTCCGTATATCCTTTGATTCCCTTGAGGATCATGAATCTAGCCAACTCAGCTTTTAAAATATTAATTGACCTAGCTCCCACTCTTCTCTTGGGAAGAGAATTCCATAGCCCAACCACAGAAAAAAATTCCCTTCATCTCTGCCTTAAGTAAAAGATTCCTTATTTTCAAACAGTACCCCCTAGTTCTAGTCTGTCCCAAGTGGGAAAGCGCCTCCTCAGCAACCATATTTTCAATTCCCTTCACGATCTTGCATGTTTAAGGATCACTTCTTGTTCTTCTAATTTCTAATGGATACATAACCCCATCATCCCAGGAATCAACTGAGCAAATCTTTTCTAAACTGCTTCTAATCTTATTATAGCATTTCTCAAGTATGTAATTCTCCTTTTAAAACACATTTGCATCAAAAACAAGGATACTCAAATCCATTCCAATATTCTGCAACATTAAAGGACATGTAACAACTCAGTGCTCTATGAAATCCTGAACGCTATACTACAGCTTGTAGTGCTTTAGACACGTTGACAAGCATTACTGCAGGTACTTTTGAATCTCAACGTTTGAAAGCCTCACAACTTCTCCACATGACTGTCAGCTAGGAATCTGTCCCTCATTATACGTCAAGCAACCTCTGAATTAAGCACTATTTGCTCAGTCAAGATTGTTAAATTATGCATCAAGGCAGAGGAAATCTAAGCTTCCCAGTAACGTAACAGTAATCTCTACAGCTGTGCTCCTGGATCTAGCCAGGGGAACTTAGAAGACATCTGATCTGGTTAAATAATTTTACATTAAAATATGTTCCCATTTTCCTATTAATTTTTAAATACTGTACATCTGATCATCTGAGATCAACTTATAACTTCATAAAGCAGTTTAAAAATGACTTTCATAGAGAAGGAATTGCCAGAACACCTTCTTATATTCTCTTGATAGTATGCCCAAAATGTTGATTCATCATTAAGTACGAAAAAAGGTGTGGGAAATGGGGGAACAATTATAGTAACTTAAAAGTGCATCCTCTGGAACACAGCATCCACATAGTCCTTGGTTTGTAGTCACTTTCCTCCACATTAAATATTACAATGATACTTTCGAGAGGAAATATTCATGCTAAGTTTAAGATATGAAGTTCGGCATTCAGCCAGATCTGCATTTATTCAAAAATACAACAAGCCTGTCACTCTAATTAGATCCGCATCGATTCCCCAGTTTGAGACGGCACAAAACTAATCCAATGCAAATAGTCTGGAGAAAATCTTTAAAAATGATTTGTCAACCACAATCAAATTTAAAGGTCTTGCTTCATTCGAGTCACATGATGGAATCACATGAAGCTTAGTGATGATCCTGTAACATGCGAGAGATGGGATCAGATTCCCGGAATATTCTGGACACCAAGAGAAAACAATTGATCTGAAACTAAAAGTAGACAGCAAAAACAAAATCCAAAATTTGACAAGTGGAAAAATATACTGAGACTTGGAAGTTTACAGACGGTATTGGATCAACGTAATGTCTGACAGCCAAAACAAAATAAATACCTCAGCGGGCAACCAGCAAAAATATGGGGATGCCCACTCAACAATTTGATGCAAACAAACATTGCTCAGACCATATATTCTGAAATGTAACTCACTTAAGCTGTCAAAAGCGGAACTTGTTACATAAAATATATAAATATCGCACCCCCTTCCCCTCTACCGGCGCCCAAAGGGCCCAGGACACCCACAGCTCAGACACTGCACTCTCAGCATTGACTTCAACAAGCCTACAGGCTTCAATCAGCCCCTTTCCTTCCCCCACCACCGCCAGTTAAACAACCATTGGGCACATACTCAGCCTGGGCTGGGAGCTGTAGTTTCTGCCAGCCGCCTGTGCCTGCTCCCGGGCTGCAAGATGAGGTCCATTGGCCACCGCCGCCGCCTGCTCCACCATCACCGACATCTTTTCGTCCACTACTCTCCCCTCCCCCTGACTCGTCACTGCCACCACCACACCGAAACGAAAGCTTGAGCGCAGTCCCCGTCACGTGATTACGTCGCAAACCGGCGCTGCCGTGCCTACGCCTTACGTCACGCCATTCGCCAGCGACGTGACGTATATCCCGCACGTGCGTCCGTACACGTTTCCAAGGAGACGCCGCCGTCCTCTGACGCAAGGCCGCTCGCAGTGCTCGAGCCCCGCGGTCCCTCTGGCTGACTTCGTTGAGGAGGTCCGGGGTGTTACTGGGGCAACCGCCATTTTTCTGGCCTCCGACGTTCACTTCGGGCCTCGGCCGCCGTGCAGGTGGTTGGCGTTTGATTGTTTTTAGCCCACCAATATCTACCACACTCAACCCATCAGTCAACGCAAAAACCGTGCAACCTTCCCCTTCCACTGTGTATTGCTATCTACCGGCATCGTCCGGAGGTCCCCAGCATCACAGATGTCAGCCTTCAGCCAGCTCCATTTACTCCAAACTGATATCCAAGTGACGGGAGATATTGACAGAGAAATTAGCAAGAAATTAAGAGTTCGTAGGCTTTGTACATGGACGTATTGAGCGCAAAAAGGGAAAGTTATGCTGCATGTATATGAAGCTCTGGTTAGGCCGCATCTGGGGCGCAATTTTCCCATCCCGTTACGCTGGTTGCGTAGCGTAGCAGGGCTGGAAGTGCAAACAGGAGGGTAGAAGTTGAATTCCTGCTTGGTGGTCAGCAGGTCATGAATCTCCCGGACTATACATTTTTCAGGGGAACGGCGCGAAGTTGATTTCAATAGTCATGATTTGAATGTGTTTAACGAGATCCGGACAGAACTGTCCAGGCTCAGTTGGCTCTCTGACCTCACTGAAGGTTCCCACCAGCGGAGATTGCAGCTGGTGCCCAGCAATGGGGACCAGATGTGGTGGCCTCACCAGTAGAACCAGAGACCGTTGAGGCTCCCCAGGAAGTGGCGGGACAGGGAATTGTGCCCATTGGGCAGTGCCAGCTTGGAATTGCCAGCCTGGGATGTTGGCAGTCAGACTGGCACCCTGGTGTTGCCAGTTTGCATAATGGCAGTGCCAATTGGGCAGTGCCATGGGGGCTACGCTCCATTGATCAACAGGACATATAGGGGCAGAACCAGAGAGGGGAGGTTGGAAGGGAAGGAAGGGGGGAACTCAGCATTGGGAATTGGGAGCTAGTGGTGAGGCCAGCAATCAGGGATAGGGGCTGACCATTAGAAATTGCATCAGGTATCAGGACCAGGCATCAGTGTTTGGGGCCAGCCACTGAATGTTAGAGCAGGCTATCAGGGGTCAGAGGTCAGGCCAGCCATCAAGGCTCGTAGCCAGCCAGCAGGGGTTGCGTCTGGGCATTGGGATCAGGCCAGCCATCGGGAAGCTGGTGATGCCCGGAGCTGAGGGGTTGGGGCTGGTGATTGGGAGACCGATGGTGTCTGGGAGGGATTTTCCAGTACATTGGGAGATTCGTGCATGGCCCTCAGCGCTCTGCTGCCGCCCTGTCCAGCGGGTTTAGGCCTCTCCTACTGGTGTGAATTGCTTGGCGGCCTTTGTAGTGCTCAGAATGCCATAAATTCATGAAACCCAGCTTGCCCAAAAAAACTGGCAAGGAAACTCCCATTTTCCGCCAGTTAAATGCTTTGTTTTTTTGGGGGGGAAAATCACCCCTCCCCCCCCGGAGTCAAATTCTGGTCACCATATCTTAGGAATAATGTGATGGGCCGAGAGAGAACAAAGAGGAGATTTACTACAATAGTTCCAGGGATGAGAAATTTTAGCTTCGAGGTTAGGTTGGAGAGGCTGGAATAATTTTCCTTGCAACAAATTAATTTGCAGGGAGATTTGATAGGGAGGTACAAGGTTGTAACTGGTTGAGACATGAAAGATGCACATTTTTATAAACTGGGCAATTAAAAGTGTTTTACAGCCATTTTTCATTCATGGGATGTGGGTATTGTTGGCTGGGCCAGCATATATTGCCCATCCCTGATTGCCTTTGAGCTGAGTGACTTGCCAGGTCATTTCAGAGTCAAACACATTGCTGAAGATCTGGAATCAGACGTAGACCAGACCAGATAAAGATAGCATATTTAAAGATAAATGTCCTTTCCTAAAGGACATTTGTGAACCAGATGAAATTATACAGCAATTGACAATAGTCATCATTAGACTTCTAATTCCAGGTATTTACTGAATTCAGATTTCAACATCTGCCGTGATGGGATTCAAACTCAACTCCCCAGAACCTGGGTCTCTGGATTATTTGACTGGTGGCAATGCCATCATGCCATCACCTCCCCTTAATTAAGTACTTTTTACAAGTGTGGTCATTTTTGTACTGTAGGAAATGGGGCAGACAATTTATACTTAGCAAACTCCCACAAACAGCAATATGATAATGATGACTTGTTTAAAAATAATCTCCTTAGGCAGTGTTGTTGAGGGATATACGTTGATCAGGAAACTGAGAATAAGTCCCTGCTCTTCTTCAATATAGTGCCAAGAGATCTTTTGCATTCACCTAAGCAAGACAGTTGGGCATTGGTTTAACATTTCATCCGAAGCTCAGCACTTCCGACTGCAGCACTCCCTCGGTCCTACTCTGGAGTGTCAGCCTTGATCTTTGCAGTCAAGCTTGAAGTGGAACTCGAATAAGGTAAACAAAGAAGAGTTATTCCCACTGACAGATGGTTTAAGGACTAGGGGATACAGATTTAAGGCTCATGGAAATAAATGCAGGAAGAAATGTGAGGAAGGAAGTTTTTATGCTGCAATTGGTAATAATCAGGAACTTGCTGATGAGAGTAGTGGAAGCAGAGGTAAAAATTATGTCAAAAGAATTTAAATCTTGAGGACCACTGAAGCAAAGCAGAAATATAATACCAGTAGGAAAACAAGAATAAGCCAGGCAATAATGAAAATAACATGGATGAAAGAGATATGGTAACACTAAAACTGAAGAAAAAGATATAGACTAAATAAGCAAGTAGAGGATAACAAAAGTAAGAGCGCAGTCTGTAGGAAGTATAGTCCATACATAGGAAAAATAAAAGAGAAGAGAAAACTGTAACAGGTTTTGAATCTCATACCAAAATTGTCACAATATAATTCCTACGTTGAAGCCTTTAGCAGATACAATGGACTGGATTTTCACCAAGGTGGGATGAACATAAGAAATAGGAGCAGGAGTAGGCCATCTAGCCCTTCGAGCCTGCCCCGCCATTCAACAAGATCATGGCTGATCTGAAGTGGATCAGTTCCACTTTCCTGCTTTCTCCCCATAACCCTTAATTCCCTTGACTATCAGAAACCTATCTACCCGTGACTTAAATATATTCAGTGAGGTAGCTTCCACCACTTCAATGGGCAGAGAATTCCAGAGACTCACCACCCTTTGAGTGAAGAAGTTCCTCCTCAACTTCGATCTAAACTGCGCCCCCCCCCCCCTTATTTTGAGGCTGTGCCCTCTAGCTCTGCTATCCTTTCTAAGTGGGAAGAATCTCTCTACCTCTACCCTATCTATCCCCTTCATTATCTTATATGTCTCTATATGATTCCCCCCCTCAACCTTCTAAACTCCAATGAGTACAGACCCAGTCTATTCAATCTCTCCTCATAGGCTAACCCCCTCATCTCCAGTATCATCCTAGTGAACCTTCTCTGCACTCCCTCCAAGGCCAATATATCCTTTCGCAAACGCGGCGACCAAAACTGCACACAGTACTCCAGTTGCAGCCTCACCAGTCCCCTCTACAGTTGCAGCAAGACTTCCTTGCTTTTATATTCTATCCCCCTTGCTATAAAGGCCAACATTCCATTCGCCTTGATCACCTGCTGCACCTGCAGACTGGGTTTTTGCGATTCGTGCACAAGGACCCCCAGGTCCCTCTGCACCATAGCATGCTGCGGCTTTTCGCTCTTTGAATAATAATCCCTCCTACTATTAGTATTAGATGATAGGCAGGCAGGTTCCAATTCCAGGATTCTTGCTCCATTCTGAGGGTTTATGATTTTCAGAATGAATTTTAAGGATGCTGCTTTGGGTTGTGAGCCTACATTGTGCAGTCACAACCTGATTGGTTCCATCATAGTGATAAGCATGCCGTGGTTCTCTGCAATTTTTATGGAGCTGGCCAGCTTTCACAGTGTCTGTGTGAGGGAACCTATTCAAAGAAAACATCCTCCTCATGCCCCGCATGCCAAGATATGCCCCTATCCACTCTCTATGGCCCCACGCACCAAGAAGTACCCCCACCCATCGCAGAGTGTCTCAATCCCCAGGCCAAGATTCCCCCCACCCCAAATGCCCCTCTTATGACTGTGATGCCAAGTTGTAGAACTTCCAAGCATATTTACTGTATAATGTATCAAAACAAGATCTGCCTAGCAACAGTAGGAAATGTTAAAAATGCTTTAAAAATCTTTTCTTGAAAACTTTCCCAGCTGAGCTGGGAACTTTCTGAAGTGTCAATCATTCAGGCCCTTTAAAGTATCAATAGCAGAAACTGCAAGCACTTTGAACTTCTTTATATGGGCATGAGTTGACATGGGGGTGGGTGGGAGATGGCATAGATGGGGCATATGAGTATGTGGAGGTTGAGGAAATGTGAAGCGTGAGGGCTGGAGGGCCTTTCTATTTTTATTGTACCTGGGTCAGAATCCCACACCACTGAGGTAGGCTTTTTAAACAGCTTTACTCTATTCCTGGCAACCCTTGTAGCTGGCTCCAATTTTTTCCTGGGTCACTTGGCCCAACTACAGCCCATGCTCACTCCTCTATAATGAAAATACTATCCTGTGGGCATTTTCTCCTGAGGTGGGCAGGCTGAACTGGGATTTTTCCCACCTGCACTTGAGGATAAATGTCCAACCAATGTCTCTCAACAGTAAGCATACAGAAAAGTAAGTGTGATTATCCTGAATTAATTCTTGAGTTGAGATTTAAATTTAGTTGAGCCTTTCAATTCTGACTCTTATCACAAATTGGAAAGGGAAGATCACAATCTTTGTAGGCTTCAAGTCATGCACTAATATATTTTAAATGTTTCATTATGGTCTAACAAAAGTTTGCTGCTATTAGCACTCCCAGAAATGAAGTAATTGCTGCAAATTAGATATCTCTCATGATTGAACACATGTCCTCCTAATCAAGGTAAAACAAATGACCATTAAACTCCTCATTCAAAGTTAGGAAATGTCCTAGATAAATAAATAGCCATTTATTGTGAGATTTTATCAGTCATCTCATCTAACTATAATAAATACATTTTCTTAGGTATTCCAAATCACGTTAGAAGCAGAGTACATGGATACTTCCACTTTAAAAAGAGATGTGATGCGAACAATGAATTATAACTTCCTAAATAAACTTTTTGTGGAGTGCTAGGCTCCTAACATTAACATTATTCATCAGCATTAGACTGTGACCATTGTTGAACCAAACATTGATGGGGAATTTAAGCATGACCATAAGTCTCCAACATACTTTTCAACTATGCTTTGACAAGATGAGGTGGAGGGGAGGAGGCTGCTGCCACTTTGCCTGAAATCAGTGAGGGGGAAGGTGGCGTCCGTTACCACTCTGCCTGAGATCAGTGAGGGGGAGGGGGTGGGGGGGAGGTGCTGGGGGTCATGATCGGTCTGTGTGGCGGAGGGAGTGGGAGAATAAGGGGGTCAATAATGCTTTGGGGGTTGGACAATGTTTATGGGGGCTAGGGGGAGGCATTATCTGACCTGGGGGCGATATGCAGGGGAGCCGCATTCTATCTTTTTTTTCTGTGCATGCGCAGTTGGTAGCGCTGATTGGAGCTGCAAGATTTCAGGCACATTAAGCCCTGCCCATAGGCTTCTGCAGCGCGATTCGGGATTACTGATATTTTTTCAGGCAGCACACGTATGGGGGCGCCTGAGAACAGGTCTAAAAGTCAGATTTGAAACAATCCCAGTTTCAAGTCCACCCAGCACTTAGAATCAAAATGGTGAAATAGGGCCCATTGACTCTGTTTCTGTCTGTATGGATGTTGGATGGCCTGCTGAGTATTTCCAGCATTTTCTGCTCATATTTCATATTTCCAGCTTCTGCACTGCCATGCTCTCCTATTGTATGCTTCATGATGGTGATTTGTAAGAGTGGTTAGTTTCAGTTTAAGTAAGAAAATATTTATCACTCAATGCAAAGCGTGGATAGAAATAACACATTATTGCAGGTGAATTGATTGGTGCTAGTTTAATAGAAGGTTTGGCCATTTTTAGACTTGGAAGTAAAAGAGTCATAAATATAATATGTCAGGATATTCTCGTCTGTACAACGGATTGTTGGTTGTGGTGTTTGTGAGGTTGAAATATTTTGGATGTTGTTGTCTGGGTGTTGAAAAGGCCAGGTTCAAAGAAATGAAGCTGGTTGCACAACATGAACAACCAAGTTGTGTGTAATTGACAAAACTATGCTTGTAAAGTGCATCATACTGAAATGTTAGTTTTATAAATGGAGGCATAAGTCAGAATTTTCTGCTTCCTTCTCCCAGCAGGATCTTCCTGTCTGGCAAAAGTGAATGGACATTTGAGTTGCCCACCAGATACACCGTGGCAAGACCCACTGTGCTGAGGCCAGAAATTCCCAGCTATTGAGTACTAAAGCTATGAAGATTTTCTAAACCTAAATAAAACACTTCAATCCCATTGTGACAATGGTTTCCAATACTGGGAACCTGAAGAAATGAGAATGGTTAAATGGAGGAGAGGGTCAGTGATAACGGGTCTGGAAATAGGTAAAGCATTAGGGCCAATGATTCTCTCCTTGGCCCTGATTAGAAGTTCCTTATCTCCGGTACTGTAATAAATCTTTTTCTTACCCCTTTCCCCTACCAGGGCTAAAGCGTGCTGCACAGAATTGAACATAGTATTTTAGCTGAAATACTAAGCAATGTTTTGGAAACTTCCTTGTTTTTGCATTTTATTCCTCTCTGAATACATCCAAGAATTATGCTATTTTCAACAGCCTTTTTATTTTGTCCTGCTGTCTTCAAAAATTTATGTGTACAAATTTCCAGGTTTCTTTATCCCTGCATTTGCTTTAAAATAGTACCATTTAATTCATATTACTTCTTATTCTTCATAACTGAAAGTATCACTTCACATTTCTCCTCCATGTGTTAGCCCTTTTTATGTGTGTCTATGATATATTTCATTGTTTACTAGATTTAAATGATTTATGTTATCTGCAAACTTTGAAATTATATCCAGTATAACAAAGCCTTGATCATTAATATATCAAAAACAGCAGTGATCCTGATACTGTCCCTGGAATACAAGTTACAATCTTCCACTTTACAATCCCAACTGATGCTACTACCTTGCTGCAGAAAATAATGAGAAAACATCTTTAAGATGAAATTTCATTTTTATTAAACAATCCACTTTTATCACTATCTCTATCTTAATTATACAGAATAATATATTTACATAAAACATACAAGTGTTATTATCCCAGTTGGCGTTACTACTAAATGAGAAGATACCAGAATGGAACCCAGCTCAAAAGATCGTAACTTACTATTTTTAGAAAATGTGGAATAACAGAGTGACAGGACTGCCAATTAACTTTTAGCAACAAAAAAAATTTACTAAACATGAAAAGTTTGACTATAATACAGTACTCCTTCATTCCTACTTTTCTTCACAAATTTTAAGGATAGTACAGGTAACAAAAGGTAAGCATGGAGGCGCAGCAGGCACTAAAGAAGGCATATGGTATGTTGGCCTTCATTGTGAGAGGTTTCGAGTACAGGAGCAGGGATGTATTGTTGCAATTATACAAGACCTTGGTGAGGCCACACCTAGAATACTGTGTGCAGTTTTGGTCTCCTTTTGGAGTTCTTGTTCTCAAGGGAGTGCACCAAAGGTTTACCAAGCTGATTCCGGGGATGGCGGGATTGATGTATGAGGAAATATTGACTTGGTTAGAACATAGAACATTACTGCGTGGTACAGGCCCTTCAGCCTTCGATGTCGCGCTGACTTGTGAAACCAATCTAAAGCCCATTTAACCTACATTATTCCAATATCATCCATATGTTTATCCAATGACCATTCAAATGCCCTTAATGTTGGTGAATTCACTACTGTTGCAGGCAGGGCATTCCATGCTCTTACCACTCTCTGAGTAAAGAACCTACCTCTGACATCTGTCCTACATCTATCACCTCTCAATTTAAAACAATGTCCCCTCGTGCTAGCCATCTCCATCCGAGGGAAAAGGTTCACATTGTCCACCCTATCTAATCCTCGGACCATCTTATATGCCTCCAATAAGTCACCTCTTAACCTTCTCTCTAAAAAAAAACAGGTTAAGATTGTTTTTTCTGGAGTTCAGACGAATGGGGGGGTGGGATTTCATAAAGATTTATAAAATTCTAACAGGAATAGACAGGGTAGATGCAGGGAGGATGTTCCTGTTGGTGGAGGCCAATCATGGCCTGAGGAGTCAGGGTAGACCATTTAGGATGGAGATGAGGAGACATTTCTACACCCGAAGAGCGATGAGCCTATATAATTCATTATCACGGAAAGCAGTTGATGCCAAAACATTAAATGTATTCAAGAGGCAGCTAGATATGGCACTTGGGGTGAATTAGATGAAAGGTTGTGGGGAGGAAGCAGGATTAGACTATTGAGATAGATCATCAGCCATGATCATATTGAATGGCAGAGCAGGCTCCTGCTTCTATCTTCTATGTATTTTTCTATATTTTTATAACTTATGCTTATATCTTAGGTTTTCAGTAAACACATGGTCCCCGTAACCCAACAGACTAACTGTAGTCAGACAACAACCCACTCTGAAACTCAGTGCAGATGCCAGTCCATTAATCTTCTGTAGATTTATCATCAAATTCCCCCCCGGATGGTTATCATCCGAGTGTTTCTAAACACCGTTCTCAGAACACGCTTTAAAATCTTCCTTCACACAATGCTTTCCCTCAGCTGTTTTAGCAAGGATCCACTTCCAGGCTTTCCAACTATCCTTTCAACTAAGGCTTTCTCCTAGCTGCTTCAGCAAGGATCTCTCTCTAGGTCTCCCCACTCTCCTGTCAGTATTCCTTTGTCTTAGTTGCCACATGCATCCAATTTCTGCTCAAAAATTTAGATATTCAGTCCTCAACAGAATACGATTGTCTCCAACAGTTGGAAGTAAGGACACCAAACCTTAAGATTGCTTCTGATTTCTGTTTTCTCTCCTGCCAATTTCACACAGTTTGCTCTTTTCAGATCTGTCTTTAACTTCAGTGGAGAGTATCCTGTTCCAATTCAGTTTCTCTTTGTTCTTTTAATTTCAAACTTCTAGGAAACTTCTCTTCATTGCCTAGTTTCAAGAACTAGCTATTCTTTGGACTTCTAGCACTTGCTCACTTAAATCTATACCTTATTTCTAATATCTAACAATATTACCATAGATCGCTTAAAACTATCTGTGTTTCCTGACACAAGGAAAACCGATTTCTCAATGAAAAATACATGTCACACAAGTCCATCCTGTTCACAACATGCACGTTCTTCCATATTTAAACTCTAGATAAAGCAACCGTTTTAAAGTCTCTTCCTGCTATGTGAATAATTTTCAAATTATACAGTTATAGCATTAAACTCCAATGAAATAGTCTCAACTACTTGATCTGAAACATTGCTAAAAAGTCTAAAAGATTATGGTCTGTGCAAACAATAGCTTCTGCAGAGTTGTCAGATTTATAGATTTCAAAATGGCGTAGAGTCAACACCAAAGTCAAAAGGCGCAATCTTACAACCTTGTCCCACCTGTTTTTCGGTGAGGCAAAATGGTAGGACAGGATGGGAGATGAAAAATCAGGTTCATGCCCAGTTTCTCACCTCCCCGATTGTACCAGCCCTATTCTGCTGGCGAAATCAGACTTTGAGTTAGAAAGGGCATGAAGCTGATTTCAATATTAATGAGATGCTTTGCACATCATTAATTTCCCTGTTGGTTTCCACACAAATATTTCTCCATATATAACTGTGCGAGATATCATAGGTCTCAGCCAAAACTGCTGCATTTTGGATGTTTGATTCTTGCTGTTCATCTAAATAAGTCTTGGGCTAGGATTTTTCAGTCACACCATGGTGGGATCCACTGCAGGGAATGAGGCAGGCCAGCTAAATGACTGTTAACTTACACTAGGACTGGATAATTCCAGTGTGGGCAAGGCCAGAAAATCCTCTCCTTAATGATTACTGGAATGCTATTTCATGATTCTTCCACAATCATAATTTCCCTTACATTCTCAAAATGTTTCTAACTTCAGTGATTGAAGTGTTGATCCCAAAGCATTTCATTTTTTCTTGTAAATTCAACAAATTTTTCCTTATGGTGCTAAACTTTAATCGATGAGCTTCACGGACAAGCTCATAAGCATTGAGTATTGCCCTTTGAACCATTTCTTAGCCGGCACGTCCTTCTGACAGACTACGGCACATGTTCATAGATGTACCTATCGGGATACTTTGTAATATCTTTTGGCCACTTCAGCCTTACAATTATATCTTCAAATGAGATGAAATATTTTTCAACTTTATAAGACCCTTGTCAGGCCTCACTTGGAGTACTGTGCGCAGTTCTGGTCGCCTCACTATAGGAAGGACGTAGAAGCTATTGAAAGGGTACAGAGGAGATTTACAAGGATGTTGCCTGGATTGGGAGGCATGCCTTATGAAGGTAGGTTGAGGGAACTGGGACTCTTCTCCCTGGAGAGACAAAGGTTGAGAGGTGACCTGATAGAGGTTTATAAAATGTTGAGAGGAATAGATAGGGTGGATTCTCAGAGGCTATTTGGCTGGGTTGAAATGGTCGCTATGAGAGGACACAGATTTAAGGTGCGGGGAGGCAGGTACAGAAGTGATGTTAGGGGTAAGTTTTTCACTCAGAGGGTGGTGAGTGAATGGAATCGGCTGCCGTCAGTGGTGGTGGAGGCGAACTCGCTGGGGTCTTTTAAAAGACTTCTGGATGAGTATATGGGATTTAGTGGGATTGGGGGTTATAGATAGGTCTATGGATTGGTAGGTGTTGATGTGATCGGCGCAACTTGTGGGCCGAAGGGCCTGTTTGTGCTGTAGTGTTCTATGTTCTATGTTCTAACTCCATCTCCATCTTAGGCACCAGGCACAGACTATGTTACATCAAAACTTGATTCCTCATCTAAGCTACTAGCCGCTTTTTTTCTAGCCAGTTCATGCAATCTGATTCATTTTTCTATTCGAATCTCTTTTTTCCCATCCTTTTCTCGTTCCTATCTGGAGCTCAAGTTCAAGCTTTAACATTTCCACTGTTTTTAATCTTTTTGTTTTTATTTTAATTTGAGCTTTTTCATTTCCATTTCTTTTGTTCTTTCAAGTTCAAGCTTTTTCATTTTTTCTTTTTCAAATTGCTTCATTTACAACTGAATTCTAGCTAGCTCCAGGTATGGTACGCCAATTTCATATTTCTTTTGTTTTAATTCTAAGTGCTCAGTAATTATTTTAATTGTCCTTACAAAATTCTGTTTTTATTTCTGCCATCAATTTATCTGCTAACACTTTCTAACACTTTTAGTCAAGACAAATAATTTTACTTCCAGAAAAGTCTTACAATGGTCAAGAATATCTTTTGAGTTTCATCCAGTGTAATATACTTCACAGTAAATCCTGTTCCTATGCCTTGTACCTCCATGTACTTGTTTCTTTAAGGATTTGCAGATCCCACTTAAATGTTGATCACACAAGAGCCCCCACTTTGTTATAATCCTAACTGAAGTTAATGCTGGACAAGTCAGATCACAAAATAATAGATCACTTGATAGGTGTCTGTGGAATCCATGGGGCGAAGTTACTGAACAAATTCATGAAAATCTGCTGATGAACTCTTAACACAAAGAATAAAATATTTATTAAACATGAAAATTAATCAAGGTTGGAAAGACCTTAAGACAAACACAAGAAGGCACTTCAAAATCATGCTATTCCTTTACCCCAGCAATATTTTTAGAGACACATGAAACAGTGAAAAGTTATCACTAACTTGACACACAAAGGTTTCTTGCTCAGACTGGCACAGTTGCAAATGTTTTTTTTCCTGTGAATTCCTGAGCTTTCATTTAGTGATTTTTACCCCATATCATGCCTCTTACTGAGGTATACTGCTCACAACCAAAAAATCCACAATCTATACTCAGCCATCCAGTAGCATATTTGCCAAGCTGATCACTCCATTGAGTTCCATAATTGAGTATCCATCAATTACTGTTCCAATAACCTAGTAATGTTTCCTTCTCAAAGAGTTGAAAGTTTATGTCTTCACTCTCTGACGCATGCTGAACTCCCCCTCTATCTGTTCTCTGTGACTGTGTCTAGACCACTGTCACAAAGCAACAATAAAGATTTTTTCCACTTTGTGCTTTCCTCCCCCCAATCACAACCTTGAACCGACCTTTTTACTTTAAAGGGTTGTAAGACCTCATTAAAACGTATATATCCAAACAAATCCAAGAGACCTGAGCTTTCGTCATACAACCATCTAAACTTCCCAGCACCAAGGTTCACAAACCATCTAAGATGAAACTGAAACCATTTTACTTTCCTTAACAATCAGTGTAATATACTTATGTGTTTAACTTAAATATTATACATTGTCATAACACTCCAGTCTAAAAAATAACTTCACCACTATGGTCTGCTTTCAGCCTCTCAGTCAATTCTTGTATCCATGCTGCCACTGTCCCTTTAAACTCATGGGCTTCAATTTTGCTAACATGTCGGTTGGGTGGTACTTTGTCAAAGATCTTTTGAAAGTGTATACACATAACATCAATTACATTTCCCTCATCGCCCTCATCAAAGAACTCAAAATTAGTTAAACGTGATTTCCCTCTTTCTCAGCAATTAATGCAACATATTGTTATAGACTCGTGTACTTTGTAAAAGGAAAAATGGTGACAAAAGGAAACCTTAATTCAGCAAAGTGTCTGATTCGGATATGCCTGGATAACTTTTTAATGTGGGGAAAAGAAGCAGTACACAGTACAAAATAATATGTTACTGTAATTTATAAGCAACTATATTTTCTGTCAATGTTATCTAGCCATCCCACAGTTCTTATAATGTAGTTATATCTCTTCTGTAAATATTAATATCCTTAATAAGTATGTTGTGCAGTACCTTGTCAAATATTTGCTCAACATGTATATATAAAATATCCATTCACATGATCTTATCGTGATTCAGTGAAAAATGACTCAGCTGTTCTGTCCTCTTTTGATTCATTTAAATTATAGAATCAAAGAATAGATACAGAACTGGAGCAGATCATATCCATGTCAGCTTCTTGCAAGGACAAGTAACTGAATTTTCACTCTCCACCTTTACTCAATAGTCCTGTGATTTGTTTTCTCTTCAAATAATTATCCAATTCTCATTTCAAGATCTCAATTAAATTTATGTCCACCATATGCTCAGGCAGTGCAGTCCAATTCTGAACCACTGGGTGAAAAAGTTTTTCCTCACATTGCCATTGCTTCTTCTGCTGATCATTTTAAATTAATGCCCTCTGGTTCTGGATCTTCCATCAATGGAAACATTTTCTTATCTATCTGTCCTGACACTTCTGGATTTTGAACACTACTGTCAAATCTCTCTTAATCTAGTCCTCACTGGCAGAACAGTGTTGGTTTCTCCATATGGCTGAGGTTCCTCATCCCTAGAACCATTCTTGTGCATCTTTTTTACACCCTCTCTAATGTTTTTACATTCTTCCTAAAATGTGGTGTCCAAAACTGGACATAATACTCCAGTTGAAGACAAACCAATGTTTTATACAGGCTTTTGAGGAGAGACTGAGTAGACTGGGGCTATACTCATTGGAATTCAGAAGAATGAGGGGAGATCTTATAGAAACATATAAGATTATGAAGGGAATAGATAAGATAGAAGCAGGAAAGTTGTTTCCATTGGCAGGTGAAACTAGAACTAGGGGGCATAGCCTCAAAATAAGGGGAAGCAGATTTAGGACTGAGTTGAGGAGGAACTTCTTCACACAATGGGTTGTGAATCTGTGGAATTCCCTGCCCAGTGAAGTAGTTGAGGTTACCTCATTAAATGTTTTTAAGGCAGATTAAGGATAGATAAATTTTTGAACAGTAAAGGAATTAAGGGTTATGGTGAGCAGGCGGGTAAGTGGAGCTGAGTCCACAAAAAGCCATGATTTTATTGAATGGCGGAGGAGGCTTAAGGGGCTAGATGGCCCACTCCTGCTCCTAGTTTTTATGTTTTATTATTACAGCTTCTTTGTTTTTGTACTCTACACCTCTATTTATAAAGCCCAGAATCTCTTATACTTTACTAACCGCTTTCTCAACCTGCCCTGCCACTTTAATGATTTGTGCGCATATATCCAAGTTCTTTTGCTTCTGCATTCCTTTAGAATTTTACATTTTATTTTGCCTTGTATCATTTCAGATATCCCTACAATAAATTTCATCTGCCATTTGTCTGCCCAGTCCACCATCCTGCCTATGTCCTCTTGAAATTAATCTCCATCAGTCCCACGGTTCACAGAAAGTTTTGTGTCATCTGAAAATTTTGAAACTATGCCCCGTGTACTCAGATCTAGGTCATTAATATCTATAAAGAAAAGCAGCGACCTTAACCTTGACTTCTAGGGAATCCTATATATACCTAGCTCCAGTCCAAGAAACTCACAATTACTCTGTTTCCTGTCATCAACCAATTTTGTAACCAAGTCACAACTGTCCCATTTCAAGGGCTCTTAACTTACTGGCAAGTCTGATATGTGGCACTTCACCTTTTGGATGTTCTTATGCACTGCATCAACTGTGATACCCTCAACAATTTATTCTTTCACCTCATCAAATATTTCAAGCAAGTTAGTTAAACATGATTTGGCCTTAACAAATCCATGATGGCCTCCCTTAATTAGCTTCATCAGTCCAAGAGACTGTTTACTGAATATATTGCCTTTAATTATCATTTCTAAAAGCTTTCCATCACCAAAATTAAACTAAAATTAAAATTTAACACAACAGGTCCACAGCAGATGCCATTTATCTGGCCATACACTCAACCCTGGAACACCAGGATAACAAGGACATCTATGTCAGACTCCCATTTATTGACTACAGCTGAGCCTTCAACACCATTATTCCTACAAAATTCATCTCCAAACTCCATGGCCTAGGGTTCGACTCTTACTCTGCAACTGAAACCTAGAGTTCCTAACCTACGGACCGCAATCAGTAAGGATAGATAATAACACATCCTTAAAGATTATCCTCAATAGCAGTGCCCCGCAAGACTGTCTCCTCAGCCCCTTAATATACTCCTTATACACTTATGACTGC
This sequence comes from Carcharhinus amblyrhynchos, assembly GCF_965287045.1. Lineage (NCBI taxonomy): Eukaryota > Metazoa > Chordata > Chondrichthyes > Carcharhiniformes > Carcharhinidae > Carcharhinus > Carcharhinus amblyrhynchos. Next base: position 38,714,854 of record NC_137340.1, read on the forward strand.
TTGGCCAAATTTCACATCAACTCCATTTTTAAGGAGGGGAGGACAAGTCGTGTCTACATCAAAGGTAATGAAGTAGAGATGGTCGAGAGCCAACAACATACCGATGCTACAGTTAAAAAAGACCACCAATGCCTCTACTTTCTCAGAGGGCTAAGGAAATTCAGCATGTCCACAACAACTCTCACCAATTTCTACAGATGCACCATAGAAAACATCTTTTCCAGTTGTATCACAACTTGGTATGGCTCCTGCTGTGACCAAGACTGCAAGAAATTACCCAGGGTTCTGAATGTAGCTCAGTGCATCACGCAAACAAGCCTCCTGTCCATTGATTCCATCTACACTTCCCGCTGCCTGGGGAAAGCAGCCAGCATAATGAAAGACCCCTCTCACCCCGGACATACTCTCTTCCACATTCTTCTGTTGGGAAAAAGATACAGAAGTCTGAAAACACATACCAACTGACTTAAGAACAGCTTCCTTCCAGTTGCCATCAGACTTTTGAGTGGTTCTATCACACATTAAGTTGATCTTTCTCTTCATCCTATCAGTAACAACACTATATTCTGCACCCTGTCCTTTTCTCTCTGTATGTTTTATCTATAACAGTTCACAGAAACAATATTTTTCACTGTATCCTAATACATGTGACAGTAAATCAATTTCTTTCAAAACTGACTGGCCTGTAGTTGCTGGGTTATCCTTACACCCTTTTTTGAAAAAGGAACAACATTTGCAATTCTCCAGTCCTCTGGCATCATTCCTGTATCTAAGGAAGATTGGAAGATTATGGCCAGTGCCTCCACAATTTATACCCCTACTTCCTTCTGCATCCTTGGATGCATCTCATCTGGTCCTGTGATTTATCAACTTTATGTATAGCTAGCCTATCTAACACTTACTCTTGAACAATTTTTAGCCATCCAATATCTTAACAACCTCCTCTTTCTCTGTAAGTTCAGTAGCATTTTCTTCCTTGATAAAGACTGGGGTGAAGTACTTATTTACTCGGCCACGTCCCTTGCCTCAATGCATAAATCCCGTTTTAGGTCCCTATTTGTCCCCATTCATAGAGCCGAATTCTCCCTTTGCATTTATGGTGAAAGCAGCAATGAAAGGCATCAGGGGCAATGCTCCCAAAAAAATTGTAAGTGTAGAATTCGCATCAGAACTGAGCATATAAAGCACAGACAGTTTACAGATTACTGATTAGAATGCGAATCTTTACACGGTACACGGCAAATACTCTTGCAACTCCGCCAACATTGTCTACCTGATACGCTGCAAGAAAGGATGTCCCGAAGCATGGTACATTGGGGAGACCATGCAGACGCTACGACAACGGATGAATGAACATCGCTCGACAATCACCAGGCAAGACTGTTCCCTTCCTATTGGCGAACACTTCAGTGGTCACGGGCATTCAGCCTCTGACCTTCGGGTAAGCATTCTCCAAGGCGGCCTTCACAACACACGACAGCGCAGAGTCGCTGAGCAGAGACTGATAGCCAGTAAATCCCATTTTTTTTCAGCAGGAGTTTAAAAATGAATCTCCCACACACTGCTGAGTGCACCAGTGTGAATCACTCTAAAAAGCTGTAGGCGGGGCCTATACCTGCTGGAGAGGCCAGCAGCATTGCGCTGAGGAGGCCACTACACATCCGCCGATCTGTCATAGCGGTGATCAGTGCATGCACAGTGGTCCCGCACTGTTGGCCTCCTGAATCGCTGGCCAGCCCCGCGGCCCTGGCAATGCCGGATCTCTCACACCCCCACAATGTGGTTGCTGGTTTCCTGGACATGTCCAAGCCACCTTCGAACCCCTCTGGCAGCCCTGACCTCCTGATCCCCAAGCTGCCCCCACCAGCAGCCCCGATCCCCCATCCCCGCAATCCTGACCCTTCCCTTTGCAGCCCCAACTCCCCCAGCACCTGGATGGCCAGTCCCGATCGCTGGCCTCCCCCATTGATCCTGACTCCAGAGTGGCAGCAGGATCACCACCCCATCAATTGCCCACTTGGTACTGCCCCATGCCTAATGGGCAATGCCAATGTGTCCTTAGGCATTGGCACTTTGCCCCTTGGGCAATGACGGGGGCCCAGGGTGGTACTGCCAAGATGCCAATGCCATGGGGCATCTTCCCAGCACCCGACCCTCAGGGAGGGCCTCAATTAATCCCCTTTTATTCCAGTGGCATTGGGCCACAGCTCCCCGCAAATGGGGAGCTACTGTAAATCCCGCTGGAGTGAAACACTCCTGGTTGGAGAGGTGGGGGGGGGGGAGATACTAGCAGGCTTAGAGATCTCAGTCCCAGGCCCACTACTTACACTTAAATTACATTAAAATTAGGGGCTGCAGTCATTAGGCAGCAGAGCTGACATCGCTGGAAATTCACGGTCTGCTTGTACATGAAATATACAAAAAGATAGTTTTAGTAGATGAACTGAAGGTAATTCCGGGTAAATGGCATTCAATGTGAATTTCAAGATTGGGTGAAGTGATACAGCTGAGATCTGTATTCAGTTGTTGTGGGAGGACAAGCTCTACATTACAACAGGAATGATTGCTGCCTGTCCTTGCCAGCGAACTCTGCACAGCCTCCTTGAACTTGCTGAGGGTGAGGCTCTCTGCCATCCTGCCCCCTCCTCAACTTGCTCACATTTGTTGTGCACAGGTTTGGACTGTGTGGAGACAAAACAAAGACACATGATCAAAGGGGATGGGGCTGAGGTTGGGTAAAATGTGTGGTCACCTATGTGTGGTGTGCCTTCCCAGGAAGGACAAGGATGGAGTGTGAATGACAAGACAGTTGGAATGGTGGTCTTGTCAAAGTCTTGTTGAGAGAGTAAGTACCGATATGTTTTCCCCAATGTGAGATCAGTGAAGAGATTAGCCATTTGAGTACATGATGCCGTGCTGAGAGTTTGATAATGAAGGGAGCTGAGAGAGGACTTACCCTGGCAGAACAGAAGAGGTCATTCATCTGTTTCCTGCACTGAATGGTGCTTCGCAGATGGGTGACAGCCATGTTGACCTCCTGGGCAACAGCCTCACAGGCCGGAGAGGTGAGGTTCATGTGCTTCTTTGAGCCATATTGGGGTACAACATATGCTGGTGGGCCCAGACTCCTCAACTAAGAACCTCGAGGGTCCTGGTGCTGAAAGCTGGTGCCGCCTTCGTCTTGGAGCTGCTAGCCTTTGACTTCTGTATTCTGGAAATCCTGCACAGATGGGGTGGAGAGAATAATGTGTGTGTTGGACTGGTGTTTAAATATGGAGCTGGGAACTTTGAAACCACCAGCTGATGGCAGGAAGATGAATCAGCTGCTGTCCTGCCAAGTGATTCATAGGGGAACACACCTGTGCATATTAATGAGGTTCCAAGAGCAGAATCTGGAATGAGATCTTTTTGACCAACAGGAAAAATGCCATCAGAGCCATCCACCCTGGCACCTGTCTCAAAAATGGAGAATCCCACCCATACTTTTATCGTCAATTTATTCTTTATATGCCCGCAGCAAATTTTTGGATTTCCTTTTGGAGTCTTAGGGATTTTATGGCTTCGTTTGTCCTGAAACCATAAAATCCTGCCCGAGGTCAATGGATCTTTCCATGGTCTGTTCTTCACCTTCTCCAATTCCCGTGGCAGGCGGGGCAGTAAAATTCTGGCCATTGGAAAGAGGCCTTTTAACCCATTGTGTCCACATCAGCTGTTAAGCACATATTAATCCTAACCCTGTTTTCCAGCACTTGGCTTATAGCCATGTATGCTACCAGCATACTATTATATGACTTTTATATTAACCAATTGTCTCTTTTCATGTTCTCACTTTGCTTCTCTTAACTTGCTTTTCCCAACCCCTCTCAACCGGGTTCTCAATTGCATTATCCACCTGACATTTATCATATGTATTTGTTCCCTGCTTCACCTTATTCTCTTTCATCGTCCAAGAAACTCTGGATTTGTCTGTCTTAACTTTCCCCCTTCATGCGAATGTACCTTGGCTATGCCCAGACTATCTCCTCTTTAAAGGGGGCATATGATGATGTAGTAGTAATGTCACTGCACTAGTAATTCTGAGGCTGATGCTCCTGGAACATGGGTTCAAATCCCACCATGGCAGCTGGTCTCAATCATAATTTTTATTTATACAAGGGGCATCTTTCTGTGTTGTAAAATTCTATGACTAAAGGCAGCCAATTGTTTCTGTTACATTTTTGCCTGCCAATTTCTGATTCCAATTTACGTGGGCCAGATCCATTCTCACTCCATTAGAGTTGGCCTTCCCCAATTATTTATACTATTGCTTGCTCCTTGTCGTTTCCCAAAGCTAACCCAAAGATTAAACATTATGCTGCATTGTCACTGTCCCCTAAACATTCCCTTACTGACACTTAATTCACTTGACCCACCTGATGCCTCAGAAGCAATTGAATTCACTAAAAATTCTTGCCCCCACCCCCATCATTTGCACTATTCCTGTCTCAATCTATATTGAGATAATTAAAGCCCCCATTATAATTACACTATAATTCTTGTATCTCTTTGTAATTTCTTCTATCTTTCCCAGTAGTTGGTGGCCTATGGATTTATCCGAGCAATGCAATGGCACCGCTATCATTTCCTAGCTCTAATAAATTAGATTTCTCTCCATGACATCCTCTCTTTCCAAAACTATTTTTTTCCTTAATCAACACTAGCTTCTCCTCCTCCTTTCTTCACTCCTTTCTTGAACACCTTGTGTGCAGGATTAACCTTGTTTGGTTCGATGATCTAAATGACCTAAATCATAAATTATTTAAGAAGAAACATTAGTAAGAACCACTTCTGATTAGAACAAAAGTTCCTTGTACTGCAGTTGCCTTTAAACAGCAAACCACATCAGTGGCATATGCAAACTCAAACATATGTATGTCCCAGGGATGCCACTCTTCAGGCATTGATGAGCACACTCCAAACTATGACAATAACTAGCATCAATACCCTTGGAAATAGAATTCCAAGAACCACAAGTTTGAAATTCTGACAAGTTGTATGATGCATAGTCTACACTTGTGTTTTTGTATTATCCACTTTGGTAGAAATAATAGTAGGAGGGATTATTATTTAAAGGGTGGAAAGCTGCAGCATGCTACAGTGCAGAGGGACCTGGGGGTCCTTGTGCACGAATCGCAAAAACTCAGTCTGCAGGTGCAGCAGGTGATCAAGAAGGCGAATGGAATGTTAGCCTTTATTGCGGGGGGGGATAGAATATAAAAGCAGGGAGGTCTTGCTGCAACTGTACAGGGCACTGGTGAGGCTGTAACTGGAGTACTGTGTGCCGTTTTGGTCCCCTTATTTGCGAAAGGATATATTGGCCTTGGAGGGAGTACAGAGAAGGTTCACTAGGCTGATACCGGAGATGAGGGGGTTAGCTTATGAGGAGAGATTGAATAGACTGGGCCTGCACTCGTTAGAGTTTAGAAGGCTGAGAGGGGATCTTATCGAGACTTACAAGATAATGAAGGGGCTAGGTAGGGTAGAGGTAGAGAGATTCTTTCAGCATAGAAAGGAAAGCAGAACTAGAAGGCACAGCCTCAAAATAAGGTGGGGGGGCAGTTTAGAAAGGAGTTGAGGAGGAACTTCTTCACTCAAAGGGTGGTGAGTCTCTGGAATTCTCTGCCCATTGAAGTGGTGGAAGCTACCTCACTGAATATATTTAAGTCACGGGTAGATAGATTTCTGATAGACAAGGGAATTAAGGGTTATGGGGAGAAAGCAGGAAAGTGGAACTGATCCACTTCAGATCAGCCATGATCTTATTGAATGGAGGGGCAGGCTCAAAGGGCTAGATGGCCTACTCCTACTCCTATTTCTTATGTTCTTATGTTTTCCTTTGGTTATGTCCTTTTTATGATATTTTATTTTTTCCCTCTTATTTTGTTCCTTTGTTTCTGCTTTTGATTTTCAATTGGAGCATGGGAGCATTTGGGTGGAGCAGGGGAAAGTGTAACAGCATGGTGGCAAGTGTTGCTAGAGGGCAAAACAGAAAGGTAGATGATGAAATTTTGCCTAAAAAGTTTGGTGGGAGGTAGCAAATGGTAGTGATGAGTGGATAAATGATAGTGCATAAATTGGGATGTTGAGAGCAGTTGGCCTAGCAATTCAATTTGGCTAGGGTTCAGGCACCAAATGGGTACAGGAACTGTTAGTGTGCTCAAAGGAAGAGACCAGAGATTGTGGAAATTGGTCCTTAGGCTTCATTGAAGTAATTGTGATAAGCCTATCATGCCTCCACAGGCAATTCACCAAACTGAATAAGTGAATTCCAGGCCACCTGCCTGATGGGCAGCAATGCTCAATGGGAAGGGGAAATGAACCAGGGGGGCCACTGAAGGTTGCAGTATGGCAGAGCAGTACCGTGAGCTACAGAGAAGAGAGGGTGGAAAATTGTGATGTTGAGGAACTGCATTTCAGAGAGAGAGCGAGAGACATTAGAAGAGTTCCAATGTTAAGAAAAGTTAAGGAAAGAGAGTAAAATTAAAAGGGGATACACATTAACATTACATTTTAAAATAAAGAATAATAAATTAGTTTATTTATAATTGCTTAAATTCTTGGTGGATTGGATCAGGAAAATCCATTTCACTGTCACCAGTGGTTGAAGGCTGCATTTACCTACATGATTCTCCTTATTGTTTGATGCCGCATAATCACTTTATAAAATGTCTATACAGTCAGTTTCCATTGTAAATGTTAATATGCAATAACAAGATATGTGAAAATATGTCAATGTTTTCAATATAAATAGTAAAAAATGTTTGTAAGAAAACAAATTTCCGATTTAACATAAAACTGAAATTTAAGAGAATAAGTGCAGAGCTTTAATTGCCAAACGGTGGGGGCATGGGGTTAAATGCCTATAAAGTCATATTAAGCTGAAATCCCCAGATGATCCCACCTACTTCCCAGTTTGATTTCAGTCGCTTTGCAGGTGATTGGAGAAAGCCATTATAAATAGGTTATTAATTCTGAATTTAACTCTGCATTCTGGCTTTAACAGCAAGCACACAGGCTTCCTGAACTTTTTGTACTTCACCAGGGACAACAGTGAGAGTGTTTTTTTCAATGTTTCAGACAGTCTGCAAAGTGACTACAATACAAAATGTACTTCATTGAATATACGGTACTTTGGGAATAGAAACTAGAAATATTGGAAGTTGGCACAGATGAAGCAACAAAAAGAGCATATCATGTACAGGAAGGGATGTTTGAGGCCAGAGTTGAAATGAGTCTCTTACTGCCCCAGGCAAAACATGTATCACTGGCAAACTAATGAAAATTAGTTTGATCTCATTGACAAACAATGGGTCATGAAAGGCTCTAGATGAATGCAAGTCTTTCTTTCTATTTGTTTTCAACACCCTCTTGCATTAATGTGCATTATTCCAGAATATTCCCTTAAGAATTCTAACAAAGTAGGGAAAACTATGCTAATGTTGTTGTTAATGCTAACATGCAGAAATAGAAACTTGAATGTATCTAGGATATGCTTAACCATAACCCGAAGTAGAATTTCACTTCTTGTGTGTGAAAATTGCTGCTAAATTCTACTGATTACTGACAATATTTTGGATATGTATCATTGAGATGGAAATTAAAACACCGTTGGAAAAATTTTTTTTTATATATTTATTCTTTCATGGGATAGGTGTCGCTGGCTAGGGCAACATTTATTGTCCATACTTAATTGCTTTTGAGAAGTAGTAGCGAGTCACTACTGCAGTCCTAGTAATGCAAGTACACCCACAATGCTGTTAGAGAGGGAGTTCCAGGATTTTGACTCAGTGATGATGAAGAAGCGTGTTCTTCTAGATGGTACTGTTTCCTGTACCATACTGTTTGGAAGGTGCTGTTGTAGGGGTATTAATGAGTTGCTGCAGTCCATCTTACAACTGCTGCCACTGTGAGATGGTGATGGAGGGAGTGAATATTTAAGGTGGTGGATGAGGTGTCAGTCAAGTGGTCTACTTTATGTTGGATGGTCTTGAGTTATCCCAGTGTTCTTGGAGTTACAGTCATGCAGACAAGCAAACAAGTGGAGAGTATTCCATCACACTCCTGACATGTGCTTTGTAGATGCTCAACAAGCTTGAGAGTCAGGAGGAAAGTTACACGCCACAGAATTCCTTGCTTCTGACCTCTCTTGTAGCCATAGTATTGATATGGTTAGTCCAATTCTGTTTCTTATCAATGGATGTTGATGGTAAGCGATACTGAAGGTCAAGGGGAGCGAGTTATATTCTCTCTTGTAGGAAATGTTCATTGCCTGGCACTTGTGTGGCAGAAATGTTATTTGCTACATATCATACCAAGCCTGAATGTTGTCTTGGTTTTTGCTGCAGACAAATAAGGACTCTTTCACTATCTAAGGAGTCATGAATGGTGCTGAACATTGCACAATCATCAGCCAACATCCCCACTTCTGACCTGATGATGGAGGGAAAGTCATTGATGAAGCAGCTAAAGATGGTTGGATCTAGGACACTACCCTGTGAAACATCTGCTTCAATGCCCTGGGACTGAGATTTAAAAAAAATACTCATTCACAGTTTGTGGGCTTTGTTATTTAGGCCAACATTTATTGCCACTCCTAATAGCACTTGAGAAGGTGGTGGTGAGCCACCTTTTTGAATTACTGAATCTGCATCATGTAGGTATACCCGTAGTGCTGTTAGGAAGCAAGTTCCAGAATGTTGACCCAGCATCAATGAAAGAACAGTGATTAGTTCCAAATCAGCATAGTGTGTAGTTTGGCATGGAACTTGCAGTTTGTGATATTCCCCATGCATATATTGCTCTTGTCCTTCTGGACCATAGAGGCCATGAGTTTGGAAGGTGTTGTCGAAGGAGCTTTGGTGAGTAACTGCAATGCATATTGTAGATGGTATGCAATGTTGCCAGTGTGCATCGGTGGTGGAAGGAGTGAATGTTGAAAGTAGTGGATAGATCTGCTTTGTTTTGAATGATTCAAAGCTCTTGACTTGTTGCAGCTGTACTCATCCAGGCGAGTGGAGAGTATACCATTACACCCTTGACTTGTGCCGTGTAGATGTCCACCAGCTTTGGAAAGTCATAAGGGGAATTCCTAGTGTCAGAGCTGCTCTTGTAACCACAGTATTTATACGGCTAATCCCTTTCCATTTCTGGAATAGTAACTTGTAGAATGTTGATAGTGTGGAACTCAGTGATGGTAATGCCATCGAATATCAAGGAAAGATAGTTAGATTATTTTTAATTGGAGATGGTTATTGTTTGGCACTCGAATGGTTCAGATATTACTTGTTCAAGGCTGAATGATGTCCACATCTTTCTGCAGATGTATATGAACCGCTTCAGTATCTGAAGAGTCATGCAGGTTAAGAACCACCATGCAATTATCAGCAAATATCCCCAGTTCTGACGCCAAACAGTGAAGAGTTTCCCTCTCGATTTCCATTGATTTTAGTTTTGCTGGGGCTCCTTCATACCACACTCAGTCAAATGCTGCTTTGATGTCTAGAGCAGTCACTCTCACCTCACCTTTGGAATTCATTTCTTTATTCATGTTTTGATGAAGGCTGTAATAAGGTCAGAAGCTGAGTGACCCTTACAGAACCCAAACTGAGTATTAGTGAGCTGGTTATTACTGAGTAAGTGCCACTTGGTAGACTCCTTCCATCACTTTGCTGAAGTTTGAAAAGTAGGCCGAAGGGACAGTAATTGGCTGGAATGGATTTGTACTGCTTTTTGTGCTTTTTGCATACCTGGTCAATTTTTCACATTGTCAGACAGATGCCAGAGTTGAAATTCTACTGGAGCAACTTGGCAAGGAGCACAGCTAGTGCTGGAGCACAAGTATGTTTCCGGAACCCATAGCCTTTGCAGTATGCTTCAGCCTTCTCTTGATGTCACGTGGAGTGGATCAAATTGGCTTAAGACCTGTGATGCTGGGATCCTCAGAAGGAGGCAGAGATGGATCATCTACTCCTCACTTCTGGCTGAAGATGGTTGCAAATACTTCAGCCTTGTATTTTGTATTATGCTGCTTCCAACCTCCATCAATGAGGATGGGGATATCTATGGACCCTCTTCTTTTAGTTGATTGTTTAATTGTCCACCACCGTTCACAGGACTGCAAAGCTTAGATCTCATTTGTTGGTTGTAGGATCATTTAGCTCATACTATCATATGTTGCCTCTGCTGTTTGGCATGCATGTAGTCCTGTTTCGTAGCTTCCTCAGTTGGACACTTAATTTTTAGATATGCTCCTGATATTGCTCCTGGCATGCCTTAATGAACTCTTCATTGAACCAGAATCAGTCCCTCAATTTGATGATAATGGTAGAGTCAGGGATATGCTTGGCCATGTAGTTACACATTGCAGTTGAAATCAATTCTACTGCAACTCATGTCCCAGAGTGCCTTAGGATGCCCAATTTTGAGTTACTAGGTTTGTTCAAAATCTATTATATTTAGCACAGTGGTAGTGCCACACAACACAGTAGAGGGTCTCCTCAATGAACACAAGATTTGGTCTCCACTGTGCAGTGGTCGCTCCTACTAATATTGTCACAGACAGATGCATCTGTAACAGGCAAATTGATAGAAGGTTTTTTCTCTCTTGTTGGTTCCCTGTCTAGCAGTTCAAGGCCCAGCCCAGCAACTGAGCCTCTTTTGTTGATGGATATTGAAGTGCCACACCAAATGTGCATTCTGTGGCCATGCCATGCTTCTTCCAAGTGACATTCAACATGATGAAGTTCTGATTCATCAGCTGAGGGGGATGTTACATGGTGATCAGCAGGAGGATTCCTTGCCCATATTTGACCTGATGTTATGAGACTTCATGAGATCCAAAGTCAACTCTCAGGGCGGCTCTCTGCCATGCACCACTATGCCACCACCATCTTACTGGGTCTGTCCTGCCAATGGAACAAGGTTGGTGATAGTGGTGTCTGGGACATTTGTCTGTAAGGAATGATTTAGTAAGTATGACTATATCCAACTGTTGCTTGACCAGTCTATGGGCCAACTCTCCTAATTTTGTGCAAGCATCCCAGATGTTCGTCAGGAAGATTTTGCAGGTTCAACAAGGTTGGATGTGCCATTATCATATCTGGTATCTAGTGTCAATGATAGGTCACCCAGTTTCATCCCTCTTTGACTTTGTTGCAGTTTGATTCAATTGATTGGGCCATTCCCTGGCCATTTCAGAGGGCAACTAAGGGTTAACCATATTGCTGTGGGTTTGGAGTCACATGGAGGCCAGACCAAGTAAGGATGGCAGAGTTGCTTTCTTAAAGGGCATTAGTGATTTTTTACCAATCAACAATAGTTTCATAGTCACCATTACTGAGATTAGCTTTTAATTCCAGATTTATTTATTAAATTTAAATTTCAGCAGCTGCCATGGTAAGCCTGAACCTGTGTCCCCAGAATATTAGTCTGGCCTTTACTAGTCCAGCGATCATACCTCTACGCCACCATTGTACAATATCATCTTGGTATCAGATAGTACTGATATGTCCAAAGCACAATGAATGCCAATGACTGGCAACCTAAGTGGATGCAATTGTTCTGAATTTACTCAAATATCTGAGGATAGCTGAAAATCCATATTTCTGTATGAAGTTTTCCCCAGAGAAGTTGCAAATTTAAAACAGGATACACATGAGAAGTTATTTGGCAGGGCTATCCTAAACATGTTATTGTTTAAATAAATACACCATCTGCCATGGCATTCATATTATGAAAGCCTCCTGCATTGGAATGAGTAAGCTGATCTTAACCTGGGCAGGACTTTGGTGCTACAATTATCCTCAGCCTCACAAGGAGAATAAAAAGCCCATAGGTTTTGCATCACTTCCTGGCTGTGTAATTGCAATGACCTCCAGAGCTAATGGTAAATCTGAAATGACATTTTGCTGCTGACTACTGGTTATATGATAAATTATTCAACATTGGTCTGATTTCTACCTGATGTGGAGACAATTGTGAGCGACAGTGGATAGGGTTTCCTTTCTGGACATGTTAACTCATGATCTTTTCATATAAACTTACTTCCATAAATCTGCATGATGAAACCAAGTTCCAATTAATGGTCTTGCACTCATGAAACCTTTTGTTTAAATATCATCGCACATCAAAAACATGGAGTCCGCTGACAGTTGTAGTCAACACTGTCAAAATCATGTCAAAACAGAATGAAATAACAAAAATGGGAGAATATTTGGATTCCACTGAGTAATATAAACTGCTTACATTTCACCTTGTAGTATGTAACACAAGAAAAAAACTAGATTATTGTTAAATCAAACCTAGATTTCATTTAAAGGTACACAAGACTAGTTCGGGCCAGTACCAGTCATTTCCCAAATGTTACTGTTATTTTCCTTTCTGGGCTGGCATCAATTCTTACGCCTACACTTTAATTTATAGATTCCCTGTATTTTTAACAGCGGTATATTTGTAGAACTATTTATGCTCATTTTCAAAATGCTGCAAATTGACCAGAAGTTCAAACACACAGGATGGATTCCAACTCCGGATATGGAGGGGTGGAAGTCGGCCCAAGCTTTTTTTTGTGGTCTAGATCTTGCTATTGTGCAACCATCAAACTATAATTCCTGAAAGGAGTTTTGCTGTAGCACAATCTCAGGGTCAGTACTTTAGCAGACGACATAGAAGCAGGTACAGTCAGTCAAGTGGGCAATAACACGGAACAAAGAAAATTCGGCACTTCAAGCCTACACCAACGATACTACCCTCTACCCTTCCGGGGACCATATCTCTCTATTCACATCCTATCCATGTATTTGTCAAGACACCCCTTCAAAGTCACTATTGTACCTGCTTCTACAACCTCCCCCAGCAGCGAGTTCGAAGTACCCATCACCTTCTGTGTAAAAACCTTGCCTCTCTTTTAAACTTTGCCACTTGCACATTAAATCTATGCCCTCTAATAATTGACCCTTTCACCCTGGGAAAAAGCTTCTGACTATCCACATTGTCCATGCCCCTCATAATCTTGTGGGATTCTATCAGCCAGCCCTCAACCTCTGTCATTCCAGTGAGAACAAACTAAGTTTCTCCAACCTCTCCTCATAGCTAATGCCCTCCAAACTAGGCAAAATCCTGATAAACCTTTTCTGTACCCTGTCCAAAGCCTCCACATCTTTCTGGCAGTGTGGCGACCAGAAGTGACACTATATTCCAAGTGCAGCCTAACTACAGTTCTATAAAGCTGCAACATGATTTGCCAATTTTTAAACTCAGTGTCCCAGCTGATGAAGGCAAGCATGCTGTACACCTTCTTGACTACATTCTCCACCTGCATTGCCACTATCAGTGGCCTGTGCACCTGTACACCCAGACTCTTCTGCCTATCAATTTTCTTAAGGGTTCTGGCATTTACTATATCTTTCCCATCTGTATTAAACCTTCCAAATTGCAATAACTCACATTTGTCCAGATTAAGCTCCATCTGCCCTCTCTCCACTCAAGTCTCCAATTGGTCTATACCCTGCTTTATCCTCTGATGGTTCTCATCGCTATCCACAATTCCAACAAACTTTGTGTTGTCCACAACCTTACTAATCAAACGAGTTACATTTTCCTCCAAATCATTTATATATATTACAAACAAAGGTCCCAGCGCTGACCTCTGAAGAACGCAACTAGTCACAGCCCTCCCTTCAGAAATGCACCCTTCCACTGCTACCCTCTGTCTTCTATGACTGAGCCAGTTCTGTATCCATCTTTCCAGTTCACCTCTGATCCTGTGCAACTTCACCTTCTGTACCCATCTGCCATGGGGGACCTTGTCAAAGGCCTTACTGAAGTCTATGTGGACAACATCCACTGCCCTACCCTCATTAATCATCTTTGTCACTTCTTTGAAAAACTCAATCAAGTTAGTGAGGCACGACCTACCCTTCACAAAACAATGTTGCCTCTCACTAATATGTCCAGTTATTTCCAGGTGGGAGTAAATCCTATCTGGAAGAATCCTCTCTGATAATTTTTCTACCACTGACCTTAGGATCATTGGCCTGTAATTACCTTGCCACCTTGTAATTATTCTTGCCATCCTTCTTAAACAAAAGAACAACATTGGCTATTCTCCAGTCCCCTGGGACCTCCTTTGTAGCCAGTGAGGATATAAATACTTCTCTCGAGGCCACAGCATTTTTCTCCCTTGCATCTCTCAATATTCTGGGGTATATCCCATCAGGCCCTGGGGATTGTCTACCTTAAAATTTTTTAGGATCCCCCCAATACCTCCTCCTTTTTGATCTCAACATGACCCAAACTATCTACACACCCTTCCCCAGACTTATCATTCACCAAGTCCTTCTCTTTGGTGAATACTGATGCAAAGTAGTCATTTAATACCTTGCCTAGTTCCTCTGGCTCCATACATAGATTCTGTCTTCTATCCTTGAGTGGGCCAACCCTCTTGCTCTTTATATATGTATAAAAAGCCTTGGGATTTTTCTTAATCCTGTTGGCCATTGGCTTTTCGTGAACCCCTTTAACTCTCCTGACTCTTTGGTTAAGTTTCTTTCTACTTTCCTTGTGTTGCACATTTGCTTTGTGTGTTCCCAGCCTCCTTGCCTTGACAAATGCTCCCTTTCTCTTTTTGACTAGGCTCACAATATTTCTCATTGTCCAAGGTTCCTGAAGCTTGCTTTACTTATCCTTCATCCTTACAGGAATGAGCCAATCCTGAATTCCTATCAACTTGAAAGCCTCCCACATGCCAGATGTTGATTTGCTCTCAGACATCTGCCCCCAACATTCTTCAGTTCCTGCCTCATATTGTTGTAACTAGCCTTCCCCCAATTTAGCACCTTCATCTGAGGACTACACTTAGCTTTATCCATCAGTATCTTAAAGCTTACTGAATTGTGGTCATTGTTGCTGAACTTCTCCCCTACTGAAATGTTGACCACTTGGCTGGGCTCATTGTGCAATTCCAGGTCCAGTATGGCTCCTTCCCTAGTTGGACTATCTACATACTGATGCTTCTTACAATCTCTGCCCCAAGCAGGCCCCTAGCATTAAGTGAATCCTAGTCAACATAGGGGAAGTTAAAATCACCCACCACAACTTGCCAAAATCTGCATATATATGTGTTCCTCTACCTCCGTCTGGCTGTTGGGAGGCCTATTGTAAATCCTCAACATTGTGACTACACCCTTCCTATTCCTGAGCTCTATCCATTTTGCCTCTCAGTACATAAGAACATAAGAACATAAGAAATAGGAGCAGGAGTAGGCCATCTGGCCCTTCGAGCCTGCCCCGCCATTCAATAAGATCATGGCTGATCTGTCGTGGCTCAGTTCCACTTTCCCGCCCTCTCCCCATAACCCTTAATCCCCTCTCTTATCAAAAACCCATCAACCCGCTTCTTAAAAATATTTAGCGAGGCAGCCTCCACCACTTCAACGGGCAGAGAATTCCAGAGATTCACCACCCTTTGAGTGAAGAAGTTCCTCCTCAACTCCGTTCTGAACCGCCCCCCCTTTATCTTGAGGCTGTGCCCCCTAGTCCTACTGTCTTTTTTGAGCGGGAAGAGTCTTTCCACCTCTATCCTATCCATCCCATTCATCATCTTATACGTCTCAATGAGATCTCCCCTCATTCTTCTAAACTCTAACGAGTACAAGCCTAGTTTATTCAGCCTCTCCTCATAGCTCAACCCCCTCAACTCCGGTATCAGCCTAGTAAACCTCCTCTGCACTCCCTCCAGGGCCAAAATATCCTTGCGCAGGTGCGGCGCCCAAAACTGCACACAGTACTCCAGCTGCGGCCTCACCAATGCCCTATACAGCTGCAGCAAGACCTCCCTACTTTTATATTCAATCCCCCTCGCTATGAAGGCCAGCATCCCATTCGCCTTCCTGACCACCTGCTGCACCTGCAGGCTGGGTTTTTGCGACTGTGATACAGCTGTGATATTCTCCTTAACTAGTTGTGCAACTCTCCCACTCCTTTTACATCCCCCTCTATCCTGTCTGAAACATCTGTATCCTGGAACGTTACACTGCCAATCCTGTCCTTCCCTTAACCAAGTCTCTGTAATAGCAACAATATCATAGTTCCAAGTACTAATCCAAGCTCTAAGTTCATTTGCTTCACCTGTTACACTTCTCGTATTGAAACAAATGCACTTCAGTCCACCAGACCTTCTTTGATCAACAACCACACCACGCCTGCTCTTCCTCTGAGTCCTACTGGCCCGAATCTTTAGTTCCCCTTCAGTTAATTCACCTTTGCTTTGGTTCCTGCTCACTGCCAAACTCAGTTAAATCCTCCTGTGTGACATTAGCAAACCTCCCGGCCAGGATATTTATGCCTCTTCAGTTTAGATGCAACCCATCCTTCTTGTACAGACCCCACCTGCCCTGGAATAGATCATAATGGACCAGATACCTGAAACTCTCCCTCCAACACCTGTTTAGCCATGTGTTGAGCTGTACTATCTTCCTATTTCTTGCCTCACTGGCACGTGGCATGGGGAGTAATCCTGAGATTACAACCCTAGAGGTCCTGCTTCTTAACTTTCTACCTAACTCCCTAAACTGCTGCTGCAAAACTTTGTCACTCTTCTTACCTATGTCATTAATACCAATATGTACCACAACCTCTTGCTGGTGATCCTCTCCCTTCAGAATGCTTTCTGCCTATTCAGAGACATCCTGGACCCTGGCACCAGGGTGACAACTCACTATCCTGGAGTCTTTTTCATGTTCACAGAAGCACCTATTTGTACCCCTAACAATAGAGTCCCCTATTACTATTACTCTAGGGCTCTTTATCCCTCCCTGCTTAACAACAGAGCCAGATGTGGTGCCACTGCTCTGGCCACAGCTGCTGATCCCCTGATAGGCCACACCCCCCCCTCCCCCCCACCCCCCCCCCCCAACAGTATCCAAAACTCATTAGAGAGGCAGACAACCACAGGAGATTCCTGCACTGACTGCCTGCCCCTTCTAGTGGTCACCCATCTATCTGTCAGCATCTTGGGTGTCACCACATCTCAAAACTTCCTGTCTATGATGCTTTTCACCACCTTCATGCTCCAAAGTGCATCCAGCTACTACTCCAACCTATCCATGTGATCTATAAGGAGTTGCAATTGGGTGCACTTCCTGTAGGTGTAGTTATCCAAGACACTGGAAGCATCACGGATCTCCCACATCTCACAAATGCAGCATTTAACTCCACTGACTGACATTTCTATCACCAAGTAAATTATTTAGGAAAATGTTTAAACACTTACCTCAAGTATCTGCAGCAATAAGTGAAGGTAAGTCTTTATATCACTTATCTTCCCAGGATGCTCCTTCTTTAATTGCCACACTGCTCCAAATTACCAAGTTTCAATCCCACTCTGCCTGCCTCACTCAGGCTGTTTCCCACTTCATGTGTGCAAAGCTCATGAAATTGGTACAGGTAGAGCAGTAGAGTGCCCCAATTATTCACAATTCAATTTCACAGCATTGAGAGTTGTTGCCTCTTTAACTTGAATCAGTCCTAAGTAATGAGGCTCCCAGCTGAGCACCTGGCAAAAGGCCCCAGAAAGTATGGTGGTGGAGCATTGACACCGCAGTAAAGGTGCAGAATAGTTTTGAATTCACCAGTGCCCCATTTTCACCAAGTGGAACATGTTAAAATCAATTTTACAATGTTTGCTTGTATGGCGCTGTGGGGGCATTGTTTGTATAATAAGTTAATCAACGTTGGAGACAAATGTGAGCAGCAGTGGATAGGATTTCCTTTTGAGACATGATAACACCTGATCTTCTCATGTAAACTTGCTGGCATAAGTCTGCATGATGCTACCAAATTCCTATTACTGGTCTTTCACTCATGAAATCTCTTCTGTACCTATCATCACATAACCATAAGCATGAGGGCACCATGATGCCATTGATTTAAGAGGCGTTAGAGCTAAGGCAGGGATTTCTGAAGTTGAAAGATCCCACTCCTAACCCTCGGTTGAGATTTGGCATACAGTTGGCACAGTTGTGTCTCAGTAAGCCAAAAAGGTCAGAAGTGAGACCAGAGCTTAGACCTAGACTCTTAAAAATGCAAGGACCAAAATTTTGGGAAAGATTATGAAGCTGTTTTCTCTATATGGAAACCAGTCAGGTTTTCTGCTTGTTTTTCTGCAAGTATGACCAGCCAGTTACATTTTTGGGGTGTTTGTCCTGGGAAGCACTGCAGATCCCAAACCACCAAAAGCCACCTCCTGTAGATTCCACCCTCTGACTTTACAAACCTTAGCATGTCAATGGTAGAGTTCAATATTGGCCACAATCCTAATGAAATAGCAAAAATCGTACCTTTGCAGATTTGCTGGTCCATTGGGTTTAACACATTGCTCCATGTAAGAAGCAAAATATCTGAAACTACAGGTAACATAAGATTGTGCTGTTCCGATTTAGAATTTATCAACCAGCACGGAACAGCACAAAGAGCAACCACTCCCACATTATTGGGTCCTCGAAGTTCAAATAGTAAGAAATATAAGCATCATTAGAACTAAGCTGCCTAAGCTTCATGGAAAGGATTGTCAAAGCTCACAAGCTAGATATGGCCCTTGGGCAAAACTGAACTAAATCCAACCTCCCATTAGATCATTGCTTGCAGCACTATCTAGTACTGAGTAGGGAGAATCTCAAACCCCAGTGACAGCCTTATTCTTCCAGGTCTCACTGAGCCAAGCTGACTGGTCAATTATCAATTGGCATATCAGATCTGCCTGAATCTGTATTACTGATAAAACAATGTATACGCTTTTGTGTAATGTTTTAATAAGCAATATATTTATGAAAATCGCCAACCAGTCCAATGGAAGAGCTTGCTTTTGGTACTTTCCACGTGATTTTGAATTTCTATGGGGATACTGTGCAATTGTATTTTGAACCATCCTTTGCCAATCCGCCCTTTTCATGCTTACAATGTATGCCTAACTGCACTAATTATGAATTAATGAAGCAATATGAAAGAAGATATTATAGTCTACTCTGGCTTGGATCCGGTGTTCTCCAAATAACTGCTGTCTCAGGCAGACTGGCTGGCACACAGTACAGGCAACTCGGGATCCTTGATTTGATTTCAATCTAGGCAGATAGAATAAATCTCCTGTTTCCACGCTGAAAAGATCTTCTGTGTTTCTTTTTTTGCAGTCTCAACTTACTTCCTAGTGGGTGTTGTTTCACTAAACACAAAACCAGTCCATAACTTGGCAATCTCAGGCAGGAGAGAGAGAAAGAAAGAGAGAGAGAAATAACATTTGCATTCATTTAGGGCTTTTTGACGGCCCCAGGACCGACCAAAGCGCTATGCAGCCAATGAAGTACTTCTTAAGTGTTGTCATTGCTGTAATATCGGAGACCAATGGGTGTTCTTGCGAGGCTGGGTTTAAGATGTACCCTTGGACCAGTTTTTGGGAAGAAACTGAAAGCTCAAAATAGAGAAATGTGCAACATTGCCAATGCGCCGACATCTTCACCTCGACAAGCACATTATCATTCGCTTCATTAAAATAAAATTCCTCATTAGAAAGTGTGAACATTAATTTTGCAAGACAAATAAAAAATTAAAAGTATGCAAATACTGCCACCTGTATTTATAATACATGCCTGGGGTATACATACCATACATCTAATGCAAATCTTTATGTGAGCTTAGGAGCTTTGTTTAATAAAAAAAGGAAAACCCACGTTCACAAAAACAGACTTACTCCAAGATCAACTTTTTTGATTTGACATTCCAAAGTAATTCAATTCCCCCCTCACTGACATCAAAACATATCCAGCTACCTAATTTATAGGTTTCGGTGCAACATTGGTTACCAAAATTGCGGATCTTTTGAGCGGAACACGCAATAGTATTCGAATTAAATGTTAGGTTATAAGATTTCCAGATGTCTTAGTTTAATGTTGATTATTATTGAAAACACAACTCAATGCGGCAGTTTTCATTAAATAAAAATTGCCAACGTGTGCAGGATTTATTTTGGGAGGCGCTTGGTTGTTTATAATCCATTTTTTAAAAGAAAAGAATATGGGGTATTATAAATATTTCTAATTCATAAAATACATTGGCCGGAAAAATACACTTTTACCAACTACAGTACGGAAGCGGCATCATTGGTAGTAGGGAAAATTCCCACAGTGGAAATAAGTTAGCGATACTTGAATTTCGTTCCTAACGATTGCATTAAAGAAACTGCGCAGAGAAACATTACATACAGTAACAATTGCAGACAGAAACATTGCACGTAGTAACAACTGCATGTAGAAACATTGCATATAGAAACAGTGCTACAGTATCAATCGCATGCAGAAAGATTGTATGCAGCGACAATTGCATACAATAACAAATGCAAACAGTAACAATTGCATTCGCCCATCTAATTTCATTGCTCACCCAACGAAACTCTAGCAATTTGATTAAAATAAACCTTCGAACATTATTGGAATAGACATTCCGGTAATCTACACTTCTGCAAATCACAGAAACGGCAAGCAGAATGTAGCATTTTCTTCCAAATAAGCTGATAAATTCAGCAGCAGTTTATAAAGTCACCACTTTAGATGAATGGAGATTAAGCTTGCGGTTTCTAACACGTTTAACGTTTAGTACCTGTGAAAGTACGACAGATTTGAGACTTTTATTTCTTTAGTGTTCAAGTTAATCTTGTCCCAGTTAAATCGACACATCTCCTTTGTCTGTATTTCCCCTGCTGTTCACGCGGCTCCAGTCAAACTGTTAATAAATATAGAGCAATGTTATTAAGCAGAACCGGAAAATAATCCATTTTAGAGGAAACGGTTTAACTAAAAACTTATTTCACTATATCGAATTGATCAGCACCCAACAGATTTCAGTCGGAAGTTAAATATTTTCGCTACATTAAAAGGGTCGCTAAAAATGAATTATATAAACATAAACAACCTTCTTTCAGTCTTTGTCTCTGTTGATTATGCACCACGTGTTGCTGACTAGTTATAGGCAATATAATCAATGTGTTTTTATTGCGACCGGGATTATTTGAAGATGTGTGCAAATTGCCAATGAACATTGTGAAAGCGGGAGTGCTGAAACTTTTCCCGAATTTATGTATTTTCACAGTGTAATAAATAGCTTTAATGCGACACGGCGTAAAGCTGGAATACACACTCAGTCAGACCGCAGTTAGAATTGACAGATCTGCAGTTTAGGGTGTTTGTTTTGTGATTCAAATACACATTGGTCAAAGTGTACGCCAAGATTGAGAAACAAGAATGAGTCTCACTTAGGTGTTAGAGGTTTGCGAATATTTTGGTGTTCGTTGTAAAAGGCGTATTTATTACAGAAATTGTGTAATATTCCATTTAGAGCAGCACCTGCATCTCCCCAGTCAAGAACAATTTATCAAAATGAACCCATATTTAAGAGAATAAATAGGATACTCGCAAGGAGAAATAACAGCGAAATCTGGACGGCCCAGCCTGTCACAGCGCGCCGTAAACAGCTTCACATTTCTTCCACCGCAATAGAAATCATGTCCAGCTTTATTTCTGATTTCGCAGACGCGTTAAATTGATTTAACTGTTAAATTCGCAAAGTATCCAAATTATTGCTACGGTTGGTGTCAAAAAGGAAACTTATTTTGTTTGTTATTATGACCCAGGCAACAGGTGCTCCTTATATAACTCCGATGAAAAGGCGGTTTAATTGCATATCTGACTTTCATTGCTTTGTCAATCTCTTACTGAGTGAGGTATCCCCCTCCATCTCCGCATTGATTTGTCTAAGTTTTTAATTTGGTAACAACCAAAATAAAAACATGGTTTACGAATGTGCCGGAATCAGCATGACGTTTGGGAATTGCCCGATAAGAACACTTGGTTCCAATGGGGATAGATGATTAAAATATGTAAACTTAGCTCTAATTCTATTAAATTTACACCAAAACCCGCGTTGTAACAGAAAACGCTGAATAGAGATCATATGGAACAAAAAGACCGCAGACTTTAGAGGTTTACATTTGTGAATAATTTATAGCTGCTTGTAAGGGCTGATTGTTGAGTTTCAATGAGTCGGTGGAGTTTATAAACCTCTCATGTACATTTGAAATTGTCCCAAAAGTATTTCGAACCAAGGACAAAATAGGGACACTCTCTTTGGAATAGTTCCGACTCTCTATTTGTGGGGGGCGGGGGAAGCCTGCTGTTATTCCACAAATCGTGGTAGGTATCACATGTGCCAAGCGCTGGCTACTTCCGGGTGTTAGGTAAAGGGCGATGCCAAGTACGGCCCCTCTAATAGCCTAGAAATTAAATCTCTGCTCCGTTATATTATGCAAACATCTAGTGTTAAATACAAAAGCTTCAATCCCCCTTAAAAAAAACACGCACAACTCGAAAAGCACATCCGAAATAAAGCATAATCATGTACAGTTTGGATACATTGAGCAGTTAACTTAAAATAAGCCACGTTTATTGCAGTTTAACCCGATTAATGATGTTAATTTTTAGCAATATTAGATTTTTGAGGACAGAGCAGCAGTACTATCAGTTCTTAATAGTTGTTGAAAAGCTCGTCTGTCAACATTTACATGCAGTAATTCAAAAGCTGCTGAAATACCAAACAACCCGTTGCAAATTCGCAACTATGGTGAGGGTGACGTCACATAGCAGTGAGTCAAACAGAAACAGGGTCTTTCAATCATAATGTGATTGCTTATTAAACTCATATTGAACACCGATTTTCAATATAGATATCTATAAAACATGTATATAACATTGACACCTGTGTACAGGAACATACGTTGTCTTTGAATCTATTATACTTCATTTCACCCTTTTATAAAGATGTGTAAAACTCTCCGGTTTGCAACGAATGCTGCCCCCCCCCCAATCTTTATTTAAAACAAGCGATGGAGCCGACAGATTTTTTAAAAATTATCTGGTTATATTCACCAATCTTCGTTAACGACAACCGTTGCAGTTGCCACTTTGTACTGAAGATTAGTTAGTAATTTCCATCATGTAGGAATGGGGCTTGATGACTGGTAATGGCCAAAAATAAGGTGGTCACATGTTTCCTAAATTAATATAGTACAATGGGGAAAACCAGTGAATGAACAAACACTATTTACGCATTTTTGTTTACGTCTAAAGCACGCTCAGATGTGCCCCGTTTTAAAGATGGCTATTTAAATATATTTTGTACATCTGTGCAGACAGTCCCAGTCATATATGGCCTTGACAAATCATCAACAGTCCATATTAAACGTGTTTTTTGGTAGGAATGAGAAACCACAGCTGTTAACATTTCAGGGTCACATATATTTTCACTCTCATGACATGCAAGATATAACAAACGACAAAATACAGATCAAGTTAGTAGCAAGGGCTTTCATTTGACTCTATTGAACTTTAAATACACGCACCGTCTTTTCATTAAACCATTAGTCTATTAATTACGGACGTTAATCAATAATTTACAATAAAATACAGTTTCAGATTTTGCCTCTTTCAAATTATTATACTATGATAAAAGCTATACATCAGAACATCTGGAGTTCGGTGGCACAAATTCAAAACAATATACACTTCTCATACAAGACCACACACTGAACAATCTCCATTCATGACACACCTAACAGAGCTAGAACAGGAAACATGAACATCAAAATACTTATTTTGTTCCTTCAGAGAGAGCCAGACTCCTGAAAAAAGGTCCCTTTTTTGTTGGCTGACTTACCTAAGCTGCAATTCAAAAATATCCAAAATTCTGCTGTAACCACAAGTCAGAAAAAAAACAACATTCTTTAGAAAAGTTGCTTGCGTTACATATGAACTCGCGCATGTGATATAGTTACCAGAGCACGGTGATCTCGTTAGCATTTAAAAGTCTGTGGCATGGAGCATTTGAAAACTGATGTTAGAACCGCCAAATTCACCACAACCGAACATGTCAGTGGATAGGTTGATTCTGCCTTTTACAAATTAATCTAAACTTGACAGGTGGATCGTTGGGAATTGACTATATAATATATGTATACAGACGTATGCATATGCTACAAGAATGTTCATTTTCAATATTTTTAAATTCAGCTTATATGGGTCAACAATTAAAATGCTGTTTCCTGAAGACATTTGTCAGTCCATTATTTTTTTGTCCATCGTTTCTCTTTTGCCATTCCTAGAATAGGGCTCGAAAGCGGAAGAGCTCAAGTATCGAGCCGATAGTTCCTGCAAATTCCCCGTCAATGATCCGGTTACAGTTAAGGGCGAGGCGAGCCTGGTGGTTACCGTCCCGAGCAGAGACGGTACCGGCATACTGAAAACGTTGTGTCCTGGGTGGCTGGTGGTCAGGGTCGGCGCTCCCGATGTCCCAGCTGTGAGCGACGAAGTGCCCAGCGTGGTGCTCAGGCCAACCACCGGGGCACGCAGGGCCGATCCCAGGGTGCTGGAGGCGCAGGGCAGAAGGCCGGATAAGCCGGGCGGGGACAGCAGCCGTCCCTGCTCGAGGAGCCGTAACACGCTGCACGTTGCCGCTGTCTCGGAAGCCGTCGACCGAACGTCGGAATCTTTTCCCTGGTCCTTTTTCTGCTTCGTACGTCGGTTTTGAAACCAGACTTTCACCTGTTTTCATAACACACAGTGCATCACATAAATACACACCAGTGAGGTAACCTTTAACCCACTCCAGCGTTCATTCCCCAAAACAGACTTAAGGCCAATAAATAAACGTGTGTCTATCACCGGCCTGAATGATGGCCATCCCAGCAAATGTCTAATTGAATTAATGATGGGGCTATAAACCTAAAGGCAAACAGAGAATGCTGATACAAAAAATATAATGTTAAGTTTACTTCTAATATAATCAGAGACAAATTAGGGTGGTAATCTGATATTATATATATATATACTGAGGCCAACAACTTACTCTATTTGTTGTTCAATGCATATCAACATTTTTGGGAATATTAGTTGTATTTTGATTGCTCTGTAAGGTTGTAAAATTAGGTCACGTCTGTTTATTTAGCGGTATTCAGTAAATATGGGTGCATGTTCGCCACGGAACTCTCGTTATTACGATATTGATACCGAACACAAAGCGTTCTACAATTGGACTAGCTGTGCTGTCTCCGTAAAATATATTTGAACAAAGTCTCCTCTGTCTGTCAATAATAAAAATGCAAAATCAAAGTTTCTCGATCTACCAGTTTCAAATTAGATTCTAAACAAGCCGAATTCGAAAAAAATATGTTGTCTTCTCTCGTTCCTTACGGAAATAACGTTGTTCGCCTAATCCTTTGCACCGATGGACCTTAAAACTTGACTTCTCGTCCAGTACTTGTTATTTAGAATCCAACTCATGCAAATCTTCAGGAAAACTGAACTGAATCTTGTTAACTGAGCTGTGAGAAAATTGCGAATGTAAAAGTCCATGTTTGGCTAAACTGTTGCCCACGTTGCAAATGTGCCGACAACTACCTAAAATGTTGTCCCGTATTTTATGGGTGTGTTGGTTAACAGGGGTCTCCACATTTAAAGACTCATTTTTTTTTAAATGAAATTAGGCTAGAATATTCAGGTCGTTATTTAATAATAACCAAAATCAGTCTGTGTCCAAGTAGATTGTAGTTATCCTTCCCTGCAGATTCGGGCAGTATTATTAGCACATCAGTATTTGAAAATGAATTGTTTAGACGGGATGTTTTAATCCAGGGTGTCCATACCTAACCTCCGGGAAAATGTCAATCTCAATCCATAATGCAACAATAAATAACTGCAGCACCACGTAAATCATAAGTTTACCTGAGTCTCTGATAAGTTGAGCTGTCGAGCCAATTCGGTCCTCTCCCGTCCCACGACGTACTGACAGCGTTGGAACTCCATTTCTAAGCGATACAGCTGCTCGGCAGTGAAAGAGGTTCGGGTGCGTTTGGGTCGATCGAGGTCCAGGCCTTTGGGCAGAATTATTTCTCTGATTGATCCCTTGGCATCTGCAATGATGGAAATGCAGTTGTCCGTTATTTCTCAGACCGATGCAACAACTGCACGCATTTATACAACTCCTTTGGAGTAAATAAAGCCTCCCAGAGCAATCCATATAAATGACACCACATTCCCAAAATAGCCCAGGACTGCAGATCATGCAGTTAGCATCGATTTCGGTGGTCGAAGACAACAAGCTGCGCATTCATCACATTCCAAACATCATATGGCGGCGTAATATTTGTTTCCTAACGCGCGTTGTGTGTTGCTGTGTTAAACCTGGTTAGGACTGCCAGCCTACATTGATTGCAAATTGAAATAAGGTTAAATTACATTTCTGTTCCCCTTCAGTTCTGTAGAACCCCTGTAGAAGGGGTATATGGACTCGAAACTTTGACTCTCGTTTCTCTCTCCACAGATGCTGCCGGACCTGCTGAGTTTGTCGACCATTTCCTGATCTGATATTAAATGTAGCTGCATTTGGTGTGATGTACATTCAAAAATCACTAACAAAAAAAAGCCAACAGATATACATGGCAATGATTACTCAAGCAATCTGATGGTCAACCAGATTGTAAATTATTTGCAGACTTGATCACTGCACATCTTTGGTAGCATTACATCATTGCACATGCTTACTACAGTTGATTAGATTGCCAAGTTGCACTCAATGTAAAAATGTACAGATAATGCGAATTGCCCTATTTTAGTACAAAATTATTGTTACTCTGGGACTCACAGTCGGTCGTTTCAGAAATACATTGCGATTTAGTAATTGGTCTCGGGTTTATAATCACAATACACAATTAATTAATTGTCCCTTGAAACAAGCAAAGGGCACGTTTCAACAAAACAGAACTCTCAGAACAGTAACATAGTAATGGAAATATATCTTTATCTGCAGGTGAAGGTAGAATTCCCACAAACTTTGGTTTGCATAAATTAAGAAAAAACAAAGCAGCACTTGCAGTGAAGTCACAAGAAAAACCAGATTGCAATGAGCAAAAGGTGTACCCTATCTGGAGCTCAATCCATCAACTGAAACTACCACAACTAGAGCAAAATAAAGCCGGTGTGTTTTTGCTCGGTTCTTGGAGTGTTGTGTCTGTAATTCAACCTGACGCGCGTCTGGGGCCAATCGGTCATAGAAGGATTAACATTTGTTTCTGCCAGGCACTGATTTACAGTTCCACTACACTTCCTCAATATTAGAACGAAAGTCAACCACTCATCATTGCTGAGCGTCGCTGAAATATTTCTGTAGATATATATAGCATTTAAAAATACATTTTAAAGTAAAATATATAATCAACTTGTATTATATATTTTAATACATATTTGTATGTTCCCTTTCTCGCGGCGGTGCCTTGCTGATTTTAAACATGGCGCGATTGTTTCGTTAGTAACTATGCTTGTCTTAAAAGCGACAAAAGCGTTTTATCCACGTTATTGACACCATAAATAAATAAACCGCACAACCTCCAATCATGAGTGTAACTAAAATACAATGGATTTATACACCGATAAAGGTTAAAAATAAACACGAACTCAGCATCAAAAAGGCCCGGCTTCCAGTGTGTAACAATAATTACAACGCTTCCTTATTACAAGAGGTAGGGTAAAATTGTACCTTTACAATGCTTTTTAAACGAGGAAAGACTTGAATGGACATTCCTGCTCAACTTTCTACTAATGAAGGTAAACGAATGAGTTTGCAAACAATGCAAATCATTCAACATGTGTATGTATGTACACATGCATTGTGATTTATACAATCTATGGACAGAGTCTGCTTTGACAATAGGAAATTATATGGCACAAATATATCTTAAGCCGCAGAAGTAAAAATGACGACAATCCACAATTTATTTTGATCAGCGCCATGCAACTGGACGTTCAGAACGGCCTCCAAGTCTTGTTAACTCGTTACACTTTTGTAAATTAATGTCACTTAATGATCTTGTATTTCCAACTGTAATGAAGGTACGCGAAATATATTTTCATTCAGATTATTTATACTCCACTACAGCCTGTTAGGATCCAATCGATTCTAACCTAAAATTGTCATGCCAGTCGTAGATTGCTAACTTTATTGGCGATGGCCTTTAGTGTAAATATTGAGTTGTTCCCACTTTTCTTTCCCCTATAAAGCGACTTCCAATCGTTGTTACATGAAATGACAAATGATAACGTGTTGATTTAAAACGTCATTCCAGCCAGCTCAGTAAAATTTGTCCCTGTTTGGGTTGCCAATTATTAGCCTTGTTCGGTAGCTGAAATCCCATTTAATCGCTCGCCCACGAATTCTCTAAATTTCTCACAATTGCCAAAGGCAACTCACTTGCATTTGGCTCAACTAGTTCACCACAATCGGCGTAAATGATTCCACAAAATTCAAGTATTTGAAATCGATGCGAGTTGCACACTAAGCTAAACGCAGGCAGCGTTTGAAAGAGAGCTGGATGGAGCCAGAAATATATTTGGAAAATACATTTACAGAACATAAACAAAGAATGAAAAATAACTTGAAAGAATTACAGAAAAAGAAACAATCGGCCCTTTTGTTTTATACGGGCAATTCGATACACTTTTCTCGTTTACAAACACTAGCAATGTTGACCTTGTATTTGCAAAAATACAGAAATGTAACCATAAAACAAGAAAACGCACGAAGCAAATTACCCCCAGTAAAAATAAAACTAATCCGTTCTCCCGGAGAGCGTTACATTAACCGGCAGATCATGGTAAGGACACAGAACAACATGGTGTAAAATGTAAAATAGCGTTTTGCATCGTACATAGGAAGCTCAAGCTGGGCAAAACCAGTGGGACAAGTCCGTTTAAAACTGAACAACGGGGAGAGAGAGAGA
Source organism: Carcharhinus amblyrhynchos (assembly GCF_965287045.1). Taxonomy (NCBI): domain Eukaryota; kingdom Metazoa; phylum Chordata; class Chondrichthyes; order Carcharhiniformes; family Carcharhinidae; genus Carcharhinus; species Carcharhinus amblyrhynchos. Next base: position 38,743,757 of record NC_137340.1, read on the forward strand.
GAGAGAGAATATAAAACCGCGCTCACCTCTTACAAGAATTCGTCTACAATAGTCCGGGTCACTAGTACTAGATTTTGTTTTACTGCAGTCATCGGAGACTGCAGAAGCTGGGAAAGTCTCCTGCTGCTCCTGCATCAAAGAATTCCGAAGATTTCCGTGAGAATCCCTTGAATTGGAGCCGGTGTCTTTCCCTTCTCGGAGTCCATTCTTTAAACCTCTGCTCGATTCAGCTTCCATTATCGGTTCCCGATTGCATCTGACTTCCATTTGAGGACTGCTAATGAAACGTAGTGCAAAAAAGAAGGGAAATGGCAAGGCACAATATTTGTTTTTTTTGGAGGAGGGAGGGGAGGGAGGGGAAGGGGGAGTTATTGCACAAAATATTGTCCCAGCTGCTATTTTTCTCTGGGAAAAAAAAAGTTCGCTCTCTCGACGAGGTTTGTTTCCGACTGTTGGGAGCGAAATGCTGTTTTCACCGATGGCCGTCCTTTTCTGGTTGTCCAGTTGGAAATGGCAAATGATCAACGCTCTGCTACATAGTGCTTTAAGCCGCAGCCTTCCAGATTTACTGTTGTGAGAGATCTACAAATACCAGACACCACAGTACGTACACTTGCCGTTTCAATTGATTATGGGTAATTTTACGGCCCGGAATTTACGTTACCCCATGAATACACAGACTTGTTTGGATAATATATCAGGTCTTAATAGATGGTCTCTGCGCTCGCCTTCAATCAAGGAGCTAAATACGGTAAACTGATTGGTCTCAAATGCGGGGGGAAAAAATACACTTGTCAGTGAGTTAAGAGTTTCAGGAAAGTTCTGAGCAGTTTGATGGTGTGATATTAGCACCGCAAGCAGCCATCTCTAAAGCCCGAACTCCTTTGAGCTTGGTTGTCCCTAGCACTGAACGTTCAGAGCAGAGAGACTGAGTCACCTTTAGGAACAGCCCAGATCGAGAAAGAGAGAGAGAGGGGGAGAGGGAGAGAAAGGTCTATTCAGAATATATCCACAGGAAACAGCTAGTCCGGAAAATCCTAACTAAAGATTCTCTAAATGAAAAGTTTCACCTCAGTTATTTCATTGTCAGCGCAACAATATATTTGGTACGTCGAATGGAGAATAATCCAATAAGACCATTGATTACCCAACAATGAATCAATTCAAGTGAATGGATGGCTGCTCGGAGCACGCTCCAGTCCTTCTTGTCACCTCGCGGGGCAGAAGCCCTCTTCACGCTGCTCTCCGCATTCATTCCTTTATGGGAAATGGGGGAAAGAGTGAAAGATGGCAATTATCTAATTGGACTATTAACAAACAATTCTCCGAGTGTGGCTTGCGTGGTTGTGTTTCGTAGGGCGGGGTGAAAGGCCACATGTCGGACTGAACCCATTCATAGGAACCCGGGCCGTTTTTCAAGGAGCTGTAATGGAGGTCTCACTCTCTCTCTTACTCTCTGCAACTCTTCCGCAGAACTGCAAAATGAAGAATGCCGGCAATCACCATGGTGCTGCCGACTGAAAAGAAATTCATGTCCGATTTCTTCAAATAAAAAAAACCCCACAAAGATTGCCCCCCCATTGTTCTCTCACCCCCACCAACCCCCCCCCCCCACCTCCCCCCCTGTTCGAGCGGATACCTTAAATCACATGAAGTATTTTACCCCTCACTTTATCTCCAGCCTGTTAATTTACACCAGTTTTGTCGGCCTTTTTAGTTTACCATTTTAATGAGAATGTATGATCACGCAAAGGGAGGATCTTTTCTTTCTATATAAAAAAGGGAGGGGGGAAACGGAACATTTCGTTTAGTCAGCATTCAAAAAGCAACAGTTTAATTAAGATTTAGGACGTTACGAGATTTAGAAACACTGGATAAATGATGTAACGGCGGGACTAAATCCTTCCCCGTCACCTCTTTGTGTGCGGGCCATCAAATAAATAAGCTGATTTTGAAGAAAAGTTTGGATTCCATGAATGGCAAAGTTGGAATCCAAGCAGCCGCTTCAGGAGGGGTGTCTTGCGGTGAACTCCGGATTTGCCAAGCTTATGGGGTGTACATTACAAAGAGGCGCCTTGGACTATATTTTCTTGCGACAAAGAAAACATCTCTGAAGTTCTTTGCTAAATCCACCACCTCAAGCAGCACACTGCAACAATGCATCTTTTTTTAAAAAAAGTACATCGTATTAACTAAACTTGTAACGGTGAAAATTAACTGCACAGAGACTTTCCAAATAAAAAAAAGTCCGCATTCTAACCCAGCTTTTAGCCAAATATGACACTGTCTGAATTTACAAAGGCTACAGAATGTATTTATCGCATACAAAGGAAGAGTATCAGATTTGTCGCAAAATGGGCTTATCTTTTAATTCATTCACCTCCAGGCAAGCGTGTCACTGTTTCACGCTCTATTGAAATAGCAAACGCCGATGATTATTTACCTGCTTTCAGCAATTAAGTACATTTAAAAAAAACACTGAGGTGGGCAGAACGGGCAAGATGAATGCAGACCAGCAACACTAGCCAGGTTAGCTGTAACGCAATGGGTCTTCTCATTTTGCTGTACCAGGCACATTTTGGGGGGAGTTGGTCATATTAATTTGGCGTTTCCGTAAGGGGCTACAAACGTACGCTACAAGTATTAACGCTGTTTTATTAATGCACACTTCGCTCGATATTCAAGACACTTTTTTGTGTGTGTCTTTTAGGGAAGACACTGGTTGGCACCCTCTAAATCAGAAGGAAAGCGCGCATTTGAGAAAGTCCACCGTTCTTGATGAAATCCAATGGATCTCCTGGCTAATTATGGAGTGGTCAACGTACACCAGTTTTAATCTTAGGGACAAATTCGAGCCGGCGCCCAATATGTACCGACACGAAAGGGAAAGCCGCAACTTTAGTTTATACATCTCCAGTGTCAATACAGATTATGAAACCAGCCGTAGCTTTTTAAAACCCCAAATACTGCGTTCAGAAGTTTGGGAACTTTTTTGGTTCTTTCATCGGCGGTGTCTCCTGTCAGTTTACCAAGTGCCACTTGTGCCACGAACCTTACCCTCAAGTGTGTTTAGTAATTACTTCGCATCAAGCTCATTTGTCGTTGTGACCACATCGTCCCGACCTGATTTAAATTACAATCCCAACGTAGAGGGATTTATAAACAGAAATGTGAAACACAAACCTGAGATTTCTGCGCCAATTCAAACAGACCGGGAAACTGGCGCCAACATCGGAAGTGAGTTTTATTTTTGCTTCATTTTCCCTTCAAATAAATTATTGGGGAATATCTTATCACCCACCATTAGAACATGAGGAAATTCCCTCACCGCAACCATGAAGCATGTTTCTCAATCCTCACACTAGGAAAACATATTGGAGTTGAGGTACCTAAAACGGGAAGAAAGCTGTTTTGATGTTCTGCATATTTGAAATCACACTTACTTTTGAGTTAGTCTGTTACGATTTTTTAAAAAGCCCATGTTGGGACATTATGTTGGTACTTGTGAGCTATGAAGCAAATGGTCTGCATAAGATTATTTCGTGAACAATGATGTCGGCTACACATATTTTCAATGTATTCCACAATAATAATGAGGCGTGAGAGAGTGTCTAGTGTTGCCGAAAGCAATAGAAACGAATAGACAATCTGCAAATTATAGGGTTTTAAAAAATCCTCAGATTAAAGCCTGCCTGGAATTCAGACTTTATCAGCATTGCATGGCAATCCGTTAAAACTAATCAATTTAGTTTTTATCTGCTTTGCAGGGTTTCAACAGTCGATGCAAAGTTCAAGTTAATGAACCCATCTCTAGGTATGAATGCTGCTTCTCTTCACAGATCTGTTGGGGTTTCAGAACATTTGCTCAACAAAACACGGTTTGCTATAAGTGCTCTTGCAATTCAACGTGCAAACAACAAAGACCAACATGTCTTTTGAATGTTGCTTCAATCACGTACCATTAAATGTGTTCTCCCTTGTCTGCCAGTTCCCTGTGAACTTACTGTCCATTACTGCACTATCTTTAATCACACTTACACATAAACACCTTCTCTATTTGTAGTATGGATTTTTTAAAAAAGTTAATATCGACTTAAACTTTACCAATCTGAAACAAAGAGCAAAAAAAAAGCGCCACTTTTATCCCGGGGGAAAGTAAGAAACTCAACTTGTCTCCAATTGACGGATTTCTCAATCACAGTCAACGCTCAGGGGAATTTCGATTCTGCAGTCATCCAGCAGCGACATCCAGTGGTGAATACCTCCACCAATAATTCCCGACCTACCAAGAATGCGCGATAGTGAGAGAAGCTACTGTAAGATCAGCACTTGAGTGCTACTCACTGAGTTACATATTCAATAACAATTTGAATAGGGAAGGTCGAGCGCTGTAAGCTATCATGTTGCAGCAATAAAAAACGAAGTATAAAGGTAAAGTTTATTAGTGTCACAAGTAAGCTTACATTAACACTGCAATGAAGACAATCGCCACACTCCAGCGCCTGTTTGGGTACACCGAGGGAGAATTTAGCATGGCCAATGCACCTAACCAACAGGTCCTTCGGACAAACGGGAGGAAACTGAAGTACTTCGAAAAATGTACAGAATGTCTCGCTGAAATCCAATTAATTTAAAACCACAGGCATTCTTAGGACAATTATCTTTTTAATTTCAGGCACTTGATTTTAAAACTTCTTTATTTGCCTTCAGTTATAATTTTAACTTTAATCTCATTTGAGCTTCAATTTCTTCTCCCCGATTGCTGCATTGAGCTCATATCAATGTAAAGTTGGCAATGTAAAACATACAACAACTCAGAAAAATGGTACAAAAATGAATGGTGTGAGATTTCCCTTTAAAGCATTTTGATCTTTTTTAACACTTCTAATCGGTGTTTGCCTACAGTTATTGCAAGTTGTGTGAATTCGTACTTTGCATCTGTATTCGCCAAAGAGAGGGACATGAGGGATGTTTGAGGTTAGGGAAGGGTGTCTGAATAGAATAACAGAAATCATAGAAACCCTACAGTGCAGAAAGAGGCCATTTGGCCCATCGAGTCTGCACTGACCACAATCCCAGCCAGGCCTTATCCCCATATTCCTACATATTTACCCACTAATCCCTTTAACCTATGTATCTCAGGACTCTAAGGGGCAATTTTTGGCATGGCCAATCAACCTAACCCACACATCTTTGGATTCTCAGGCAGATCAATATAATGAAGGAGGAAGTGATCGATGTCTTAAAATGCATTAAAGTAGACAAGTCCCCAGGGCTAGATGGGATCTATTCTACGATACTGTCGGAGGCAAGGGAGGAATGAAAAATGTAGAAACATAGAAACTAGAAGCAGGAGTAGGCCAGTTAGCCCTCGGAGCCTACCCTGCCTTTCATTTTGATCATGGTTGATCATTGAATTCAATATCCTGATCCCCCTTCCCTCCATATCCTTTGATCCCTTTAGGCCTTAGAGCTATATCTAATTTCTTCTTGAAATCAGACAACATTTTAGCCTCAACTACATTCTATGGTAGTGAATTCCACGCATTTACCACCCTCTGAGTGAAAAAAATTCTCATCTCGGTTTTAAAAGGTTTACCCCTTAATCTCAAACTATGACCCTTAGTTCTGGACTTCCCCACCATTGGGAATATTCTTTCTGAATCTACCCTGTCTAACCCTATTAGAATTTTGTAAGTTTTTATGAGATCTCCCCTCACTCTTTTAAACTCCAGTGAATATAATCCTAACCAACTTAATCTCTCCTCAAATGACAGATCTGCCATCCCAAGAATCAGCCTAGTAAGTCTTCACTGTACTCCCTCTGTAGCAATGACATCTTTTCTCAGATGAGGACAAAACTCCAGATGTGGCCTCACCAATGCCTTATATGATTGCAGCAAATCATCCCTATTCCTATATTTGAATCCTTTTGCTATGAAGGCCAACATGTCATTTGCCTTCTTTACTGCCTGCTGTACTTGTGCGCTTACTTTCAGTGACTGATGCACAAGGACACCAAGGTCTCACTCAGTATCCACCTCTCTCAATTTACACCCATTCAAGTAATAACCTACCTTCCTATTATTGCTACCGAAATGGTTAACCTCATACTTATTCACATTATACTGCATCTGCCATGCACATGCTCATATACTCAGCCTGTCCAAATCATGCTGAAGCATCTCTGCATCCTGCTCACCCTCCCACCCAACTTTGTATCAGCTGCAAATTTGGAGATAATGCATTGAGTTTCCTCTTCCAAATCATTGATATATAATGTGAACAGTTGGGGTCCTAGCACAGATCCCTGCAGTACCGCGCTAAACAATGACTGCCAATCAGTAAAACACAAATTTATGCCAATTCTTTGCTTCCTATCTGCTAACCAGCTTTCTATCCATCTCAAGAAATTACCTGCAATTCCATGTGCTTTAACTTTATGTAGTCTGTCATGTGAGATCTCATTGAAAGCCTTCTGAAAGATTAAATAAGCCACATCCACCGATTCTCCTTGGTCAACTCTACTAATTACATCCTCAAAAAATTCCAATTCATTCGTTAAGCATGATTTCCCTTTTGTAAACACATGCTGACTTTGTCTAATTATACCACTGCTTTTTAAATGCTGAGTTATGAAATCCTTAATAATGGATTCGAGCAACTTCCCCAGAACCAACGTTAAGGTCACTGGTCTATAATTCCCTCTTTTCTCTCTACCTCCCTTTTTGAATAATGGGCTTACATTAACTACCCTCCAATCTGTAGGAAGCAGTCCAGAGCCCAAATAATTTTGGAAAATAACTACCAATGGATTTGCTATTTCTAGGGCCACTTCCTTAAGTACTCTGGGATGAAGATTATCAGATCCTGGAGATTTGTCCAACTTCAACCTCATCAATTTCCTTAAAACCATTTCTCTCCTAATGCTGATTTCCTTCAGCTCCTTACAAAAACTTGTTTCTCTCAGAATGTCTGGTACACTATTCAAGTCTTCCTTTGTGAAGACTGAAGCAAAGTACAAATTTAATTCCGCCACCATTTCTTTATTTCTCGTTATAAATTCTCCCATTTCTGACTCTAAAAGGCCTGCATTCATTTTTCTCAATCTTTTTTTCTTTATATGCTATAGAAACTTTTATGTTTTTATGTTTCCCACTAGCTTACTTTCCTACACTATTTTTTCCTTCTTAATCAATCCGTTGGTCCTCCTTTGCTGAATTTCAAACTGCTCCCAGTCCTCAGACCTATTACTTTTTCTTGCCAATTTCCTCTGATGCTGTTGCTAATTTCCCTTGCAACTAATTGTTTGGCCACAATTCCCTTACCACTCTTGTGCCAAACAGAAATAAACAACTTCTAGAGTTCACCGATTCATTCTTTAATTGCCTGCCTTTGCCTGTCCACTGTCTTTCCTTTCAGTAATGTTTACTAGTCCATCATGGTTAATTCATGCCTTATATTATAGTTACCTTTATTGAGATTCAGGACCCGGGTCTCCACCAAACAATAAATTTTCATTGGATTGTACCAGTTTTGAAAGCATCATTTAGAAAAACGTTGAAAGGCACCATTATGAATTCAGTCATACCATGGGGAAACATAATTGAACTTTATTTGGGGCAAACAAATGTTTTACAACTTTAAAAGCTCAACCTATCACTCAAAACTGCCTCTGACCCATTGACTCCATCTATGCTTCCCGCCATCTCGGAAAAGCGGCCAGCTTAATTAAAGATCCCATGCACCCCGGATAATTCGCAATTAGCAAATGTCACCACTTATGTCCATAAATCAGCCTCCCATCCATTGACATTATCTACACTTCCTGCTGCCTCAGCATAATTAAGGACTCTACACACCTTGGACAAACTTCTTCCTCCACCTTCCATTGGGAAAAATGTACAGAAGTCTGATCATGTACCAACTGACTCAAGAGCACCACCTCCCGTGCTGCCATCTGACTTACCTTGCATTAAGTTGATCTTTTTCTACATCCAAGCTATGACTGCAACACTACATTCTGTACTATCTCCTTTCCTTCTCTATGAATAATATGCTTTGTCTATATAGTGCGCAAGAAATAGTATTTTTTACTGTATATCAATACATGTGACAAATCAAATCCAAAAAAGAACATTTGTTGAAACCGTGTCTAGAACTTACAATACATGCATGTTAAATCTTTGATGCTGACCATTAGCATTTTTTGTACTGTTGGTAGTTAATGAAAACTACCTAGCGGGTGAAGCGCTCTGGCACGTGTATGCTTTGTCACTTTGGCTCTGGGGATTGCCATAATCTGCAGTCTTTTCGTGGCAATCTTGTCAAATGCTGAAACTCAAGGCAGGGGCACTGGTGGACAGTCAAAGCCCCTTAAATTTGGAGAGTGTACATTTAGACTCTTTTTAGTCAAGTGAATAATTTTTGTTAACTGTTTAATTTCAATTGATTTGAAAGCATGTGTATAAGTTTTTAGAGTTTTGTGTACATTACTTTGTAAAATACAAATTGACAGTCATGTTTTTCTGTGGTGGATTGTTGAAGAGAAGGGAATAGCTTGCCAAAGAATTTATATATGTTTCTTACATCTTTTGTTTCCTGAGTGAGTTAGATGGGTGGAGGCACCTTTTCTGGAACAAATTGGATTTGTCAAGTCAAATAAAGCACTAAAAATATTACTCCCCAAAAAGATTCTACTTTGCTATCTTCACACGCAATGTACAGTTTTCCAGCATCTTCAGAATATGTACATGTCTTTATCCTGTGATCAGCCATGATCTTATTGAATGGCGGGGCAGGCTCGAAGGGCTAGATGGCCTACTCCTGCTCCTATTTCTTATGTTCTTATGTCTCAGAATCAACTACACCATTGTCCACCTTGACAAGGAATTCTACCGTATTATCATCACTCATTTGCAAGGGTTCTCTCATCACTAGATTGCCTACTAATCCTTTCTCATTGCACAAAACCCAGTCCAAGATGGCATATTTCCTTTTCGGTTCCTCAACATATTGCTCCAGAAAACCATCTCATTTACAGTCCAGAAATTCCTCCTCTATTGAACGGTGTCTAATTTGACCCCCCCAATCTAATGTAGATTAAAGTCACCCATAATCACAGATGTTTCTTTAACACATGCATCTCTGATTCCCTGTCTAATACTTTCCCCAACATTACCACTACAGTTTTGTGGCCTGTACACCACCCCCATCAATGTTATCTGCCGCTTTCTTAATTCAACCCATACAGATTCCACATTAGCTATGCTAATATCTTTCTTCAATATTGTGGCAATGTTATCTTTGATCAACAATGCAACCGCACCACCTTTTCCTTTCCGTCTGTCTTTTCTAAACACTGAATTGTCCTCGATGTTTAATTTCCATCCTTGGACACCTTGGAGCCATTTTTTGTAATGCCAACTCTATCATAACCCTTTACATCTACCTGTGCAACCAATTCATCCATTTTGTTTTGAATGCTTTGAGCAAACCTTAAGGGTGGGCACTTTTAACATTTCTTTTCCCATTCATATTATTTTTTACTCAGCCCTTATCTGACTCTGGCCCTTGATTTCTCTGCCTATCACTTTCCTCATTCTCCATGTTGTCTTTTCCTCTTGTTCTTAATTCCCCATGTTCTGAATCTTCGCAAAGTTTCCCATCCCCCTGCCAGATATCTTTGCATCTTCTTTGGCTAAAGGTGAGTTTCCAGAGGACTGGAGAATGGCCAATGTTGTTCCTTTGTTTAAGAAGGGAAACAGAGATAATCCAGGTAATTACAGGCTAGTGAGCCTGATGGAAGTGTTGGGAAAACTGATAGAGAGGATTCTGACAGACAGGATTTATTTGCATTTGGCAGCATGGTTTTGTGCGGGAAGGTCTTCTCTCACCAACTTGATTGAATGTTTTGAGGAGGTGACAAGAATGATTGATGAAGGAAAGACAGTGAATGTTGCCTACATGGACTTTAGTAAGGCATTTGACAAGGTCTCTCATGGCAAGCTGGTTCAAAAAGTAAAGTCTCATGGGATCTAGGGTGTGCTGGCTAGATGGTTACAGAACTGGTTTGGTCATAAAAGACAGGGAGTAGTGGTGAAAGATACTTTTCAGAATGGAGATCAGTAATTGGTGGTGTTGCACAAAGATTAGTGCTGGGACCTTTGTTGTTTGTAATATATATAAATGATCTGGAGGAAAATGTAGGTGGTCTGATTAATAAGTTTACAGATGACACAGAAATTGGTGGAGTTGCAAATAGTGACAAGGATTGTCAAAGGATGCAGCAGAATATGGATAGATTGCAGACTTAGGCAGAGAAATGGCAGGTGGGAGATTAACCCAGAAAAATGCGAGGTGATGCATTTTGGAAGATCAAATTCGTGTGAATTATACCGTAAATGGTAGAACCCTGAGGAGCATTGACACACACATGGGTCTGAGCATGCACATCCACAGATCCCTGAAAAGTGGTCAAAAATGTATAAAGCATGCTTGCCTTCATCGGCCAGGGCATCAAGTATAAATGTTGGCAAGTTACATTACAGCTGTGTAAAACTTTATGCAAATATTTTATACAAATAACTTGTGTACAGTTCTGGTTGCCACATTACTGGAAGGACGTGAAAGCTTTGGAGAGGGTGCAAAGGTTTACCAGGATGTTGCCTGGTCTGGAGGGTTTTAGTTATGAGGAGCGATTGAATAAACTCAGATTGTTTTCACTGGAAAGCCAGAGGATGAGGGATGACCTGATAGAAGTCTACAAAATTATGAGAGACATAGGCAGGGTGCATTGTCAGAGGCTTTTCCTGGATTGGAAAGCTCGACTACAAGAGGGCAGAGATTTAAGGTGAAAGGTGGTATGTTTAGGGGAGATGTGTGGGGATATTTTTTCACACAGAAGGTGGTGGGTGCCTGGAATGCACTGCCAGTGGAGATGGCGGAAGCAGGCATGTAAACAACATTCAAGGTGTTTGTATAAATGGGAGGTAAACTGTTCCTGTGCTGTATTGTTCTTTGTTCATTGAGTCCAGGTCTGAGTAATAGCTGATGCACTTTACAGTGGACTTAGAATTCCTACAGTGCAGAAAGAGATTATTTGGCCCATTGAGTCTGCATCCGCCTCCGAGAGAGCATCTCCCCTCTGCCCTATCCCCGTATCCCGCACCAATCCGCTTATGTTCTCTGTTCTATGGTAACCTACACATCTTGGGACACTAAGGGGCAATTTAGCATGGCCAATCTACCACACCTGCACACCTGTGGGAGGAAGTCAGAAAACACAGAGGAAACCCACACAGACACTGAGAGAATGTGCAAACTCCACACTGATGGTCACCCAAGGCCAGAATTGAACTCAGGTCCCTAGCTTTGTGACCCAGCAGTGCTACCATTGTGTCACAGTGCTGCCCCTAATAGCAGATTCAGGGCCACCAAATGATCTTTATCCTTTTGGAATACATCACATCTGTTAAATATTTACATTAATACAAATAGCCCTACTGAGAAACACAACATGAATCAGGCTAATTGGAGGCATGTTTGAGAAGCCAGGTGGAGGTCATGCAGGGAACACAGGTGAGTGAGTCTGATCATTGTTGTGGTCCTCAAATGAAGTGAGCTGTTTGTCTGTTCCAATTCAGTTCTCCCAAATGTAAGTCAACAGTACAAATCCTCCTTTAATATGGCAATAATTGTCATTGATCTCGTAACTTCACTGATAAGTAAATTTGAGAACAGGAAATGGCACTTGAGAAGACACATTTCTACCCTTGGTCACAATGAATTCAGAACTGTGCTTAAGCTATTTTTAGATGGGAGCAATTCGTATTTTGGTCACAAAACTGACTTGGTGTGACATGACTTCCGAAAGGCATTCAGACACCACTTTGTTTGCCTAAACTTGGTTTGGACAAAAACATACCCTAAATACACCAAGAAATGGAAAATTTAGTCCAGAATACTATCCCTCAACTTCTAAGAGGAATATATTATTGTATCATCTATTACTGTGCTATATTCTTGACTCTCTGCTTTGGTTCAATTTGGAGCACTTACGTTAATTACCTTTAGTTTGGCCGTAGACTCACTGGAATGATACAGGGGCTAACAGTGTTAGACTGTGGAGACAGCTTGCATAGACTACAGTTGTACTTGCCCATGGGTATAGGTGATTAGGGGATATTCTAACTGAAGTGTTTATAAAGATTAGGATTTTATAGAGTAGGTAGGTAGAAATTATGACCTTCTAGTTAGATATTTGGAACATTTATATTAGCCAAATGATGTTTCATTGGTGGAATAATTAAATCTTTGATGCCAGGTCTATGGAAAAAAGCCTGCTAAGACCATCAAATTGTTAGATTTCAAGATAGAGCTTTGAATTCATTAATGATGATTAATGATTTAGGTTTGAAAGTAGAGGTAAATTCATAGATTACACTAAAATTAGTGGTGTGGTAAATAGCAAGGAGGAAACCTTAGATTACAGGGCAATATAAATAGATTGAGCAGAACAGTGGCAAATGGAATTTAACATGAAAAGGTGTGAGGTGGAAGTACTAACAAGACAAGGAAATGAATGTTAGGACACTAGGAAGCACAAAGGATCAGAGGGAACTTGGATTGCATGTCCAAAGATCCCTGAAGGCAGCTGGCCGGGTAGGTAAGGTGGTTAAGAAAGCATATGGGATACTTGTCCTTATTAGTTGAGGCATAAAATATAACAGCAGGGAGGTTAAGATGGAATTGGATAAGATGCTCAATAGGTAACAGCTGGAGTACTGTGTGCAGTTCTGGTTGCCACACTATAGGAAGGATATGATGGCGCTAGAGAAGGTACTGAGGAGATTCACCAGGATGTTGCCTGGGCTGGAGCATTTCAGCAACGAAGGGAGACTGAATAGGCTGGGGTTGTTTTCCTTCGAGCAGAGAAGGCTGAGGGGGGACCTAATTGAGGTGTACAAAATTATGAGAGATATGGATAGGGTAGATAGGAAGAAACTTCTCCCTTTGATAGAGGGGTCAATAACTAGGAGGCATAGATTTAAGGTAAGGGACAGGAGATTTAGAGATGATTGGAGGAAAAACCTTCTTCACCCAGAGAGTGGTGTGAATCTGGAGCTCACTGCCTGAAAGAGTGGTAGAGGCTGGAACTGTCACAACATTTAAGAAGCTTTTAGATGTGCACTTGAAATGCCATAACATTAACGCTATTCTCCAAGTGCAGGAAAATGGGTTTAGGTGTTGATGGCTGGCGCAGACACAGTCGGCCAAAGGGTCTTTTCTTTTGCAGTTGAACTCTGATTGTATGATTCCAGCTTCAACTATCAGAAATAACTGAGATTTTCATTAGCATCCAAAAGGCCATTACCATTTTCCTAATTTGACAATGAACATTCTTCTCTGCAGTTCTTCGGTAATATATGGTTATGGCTTCTATAACAACATATCAAAAATATTGTTTTGTGTTTCTTAGGAAAATCTTCCTATTTTAACTATTTAATTTCTTCCTGAACATCACTTTGTAACCTGGAAAGATAATTTTGCAGCTAATCATAGATTGTATCATAAAATCTTACAGTACAGAAGGAGGCCATTTGGCTCATCATGTCTGCACTGACCACAATCCCACTCAGGGCCTATCCCCATAACCCCATGTATTTACCCTAGCTAGTCCCCCTGATACTAATGGGCAATTTAGCATGGCCAATCCACCTAACCTGCACATCTTTGGACTGTGGGAGAAAACTGGAGTACCGGGAGGAAACCCACGCTGACACGGGGAGATGTGCAAACACCATACAGAGAGTGACCCAAAGCCAGGAATCGAACCCAGGTCCTGGTGCTGAAAAGAACCAGTGCTAACCACTGTATTACCAAGTCACCCAGTAATTATATTACATACTAGCTGAGTTATAGATACTAAATAATGTTTCTAACAATTAGCATTTGAGAGTGTGTCAGCAAGGTTCAGTTGATAGTATTCTTGCCTGAATCAGGAGGTTGTGGGTTCAAATCCCACTCTAGGTCATGAGGACAAAATGAGGGTTTACATTCTGAACAGAACTGAGGGGGTGCTGCACTTGTTGGAGGTGCCATCCTTTGGATTCATTGATCCTTACACTGCAGAGGAAACCATTTGGCCCATCGATTCTGCACTGATTCTCCAAAAGGGCATCTTACTCAGGCCCAACACCAACCTTATCACTATAACCTGCATTTACCATTGTTGATTCCCCTATCCTACACATCTTGGGCACCAAGGACAATTTAACATGGCTAATCCACCTTCATCAGGTGAGCAGAGAGGTAGGTTCACAAACCAGGAGTGTGCCTGCAGTGTATGACATAGACAACATTGGTCGAGCCACGAAAGAATGTACCGTGTACCTGGTGGATGGTGTTCTCATGTGTGATTGTGGTATCCTTATTGATGATCTTGCACGTCTTGCAGAAGTTGCTGTGGCAGGGTTGTGTGGTGTCATGGTCACTGTTCTCCTGAAGGCTGAGTAGTTTGCTACGAACAATGGTCTGTTTGAGGTTGCACAGTTGTTTGAAGGCAAGTATTGGGAGTGTGGGGATGGCCTTGGCGAGATGTTCATCGATGACGTGTTGAAGGCTCCAAAGAAGATGTCATAGCTTTTCCGCTTCAGGGAAGTACTGGACGATGAAGGGTACTCTGTCAGTTGTGTCCCATGTTTGTCTTCTAAGGAGATCATTGCAATTTTTTGCTGTGGAATGTCAGAACTGTCGATTGATGAGTTGAGCACCATATCCTGTTCTTATGAGGGTATCTTTCAGTGTCTGGAAGTGTCTGTCACGATCCTCCTCATGTGAGCAGATCCAGTGTATATGGAGGGCTTGTCCACAACAGATGACTTCTTCACTCAACAAACACTGATACGCTGCAAGAAAGGGTGTCCCAAGAGTGGTACATCAACAAGACCATGCAGATGCTATGACAACGGATGAATGAACACTGTGTGACAATCAACAGGGTAGAGTGTTCCCTTCCAGTTGGGGAACATTTCAGCAGTCAAGGGCGTTCAGCCTCCGATCTTCGGGTAAGCATTCTGCAAGGCGGCTTTGAAGACACATGACAATGCAGAATCGCTGAGCAGAGACTGAGAGCCAAGTTCTGCACACATGAGGACGGCCTCAACAAGGATCTTGGGTTCATTTCACGCTACGTGTAACCCCCACCATTTGGCCTGGGCTTGCAAAATCTTACTAACTGTCCTGGCTTGAGACAATTCACATCTCTTTTACCTGTGATTATCATTCTCTCCATTTGCACTGTCTGTACCTGTAAAGACTTGGTTAACATAAGAACATAAGAACATAAGAAATAGGAGCAGGAGTAGGCCATCTAGCCCTTCGAGCCTGCCCCGCCATTCAATAAGATCATGGCTGATCTGTCGCTGCTCAGTTCCACTTTCCCGCTTTCTCCCCATAACCCTTAATCCCCTCTCTTATCAAAAACCCATCAACCCGCGTCTTAAAAATATTTAGCGAGGCAGCCTCCACCACTTCAACGAGCAGAGAATTCCAGAGATTCACCACCCTTTGAGTGAAGAAGTTCCTCCTCAACTCCGTTCTAAACCGCCCCCCTTTTATCTTGAGGCTGTGCCCCCTAGTCCTAATGTCTTTTTTGAGTGGGAAGAGTCTCTCCACCTCTATCCTATCCATCCCATTCATCATCTTAAACGTCTCAATGAGATCTCCCCTCATTCTTCTAAACTCTAACGAGTACAAGCCCAATTTATTCAGCCTCTCCTCATAGCTCAACCCCCTCAACTCCGGTATCAGCCTAGTAAACCTCCTCTGCACTCCCTCCAAGGCCAAAATATCTTTGCGCAGGTGCGGCGCCCAAAACTGCACACAGTACTCCAGCTGCGGCCTCACCAATGCCCTATACAGCTACAGCAAGACCTCCCTACTTTTATATTCTATCCCCCTCGCTATGAAGGCCAGCATCCCATTCGCCTTCCTGACCACCTGCTGCACCTGCAAGCTGGGTTTTTGTGACTCATGCACAAGGACGCCGAGGTCCCTCTGCACCGTCGCCTGCTGCAGTTTTTCGCCCCGTAAGTAACAGTCCTTCGTACCATTCTTCCTACCAAAGTGGACCACCTCACACTTGCCAACATTAAATTCCATTTGCCATTTCCTGGCCCATTCGCCCAGCCTATCTAGATCCTCCTGCAGACCCTCCACACCCTCCGCACAATTTGCCGTTCCCCCAATCTTGGTGTCATCAGCAAATTTCGACACCCTACACTCGGTTCCCTCCTCCAGATCATCTATATAAATGGTAAAAAGCTGAGGCCCCAGCACCGACCCCTGGGGCACTCCACTAGTCACCATCCGCCAATCCGAATAGCACCCGTTGACCCCCACTCTCTACCTCCTATTTGACAACCAATCCTCTATCCACGCTAACACCCTACCCCCAACTCCATGTCCCTCGACCTTCTGCAATAACCTCTTGTGAGGTACTTTGTCAAACGCCTTCTGAAAATCTAGAAAGACCACATCCACCGGCTCTCCTCTATCCACTGCCCTAGACACATCCTCATAGAGCTCCAGTAAATTTGTCAGACACGACTTCCCTTTAATGAAACCGTGCTGCATCTGCTCTATCAAGCAATTGCCTTCAAGATGCCTCGCAATTTCCTCCTTAATGACAGATTCTAACATTTTACCTACCACAGGCGTTAAACTAACCGGTCTATAATTCCCCGCCTTTTGCCTGGCACCCTTCTTAAACAACGGCGTAACATTAGCCGTTTTCCAATCATCCGGCACTTCCACGGAATCCAGCGACGTCTGGAAAATAACCACCAAGGCATCCACTATAACCTCCGCCATTTCTTTCAGAACCCTTGGATGCATTCCATCCGGTCCTGGGGACTTGTCCACAATCAGCCCCTCCAGTCTGTCGAGCACCGCCTCTCTAGTAACAGTAGTGTCATTAAGACCCTCCAGTCCTACCACCTTTCCATCGCTAACACCCGGCAAATTATTCACGTCCTCCTCCGTGAAGACAGAAACAAAAAAGTTATTCAATACCTTAGCCATATCCTCATCCCCTACCACTAGGTCCCCTTTCTCATCCTCTAAAGGACCAACATTCACCCTAGCCAGCCTCTTCCTTTTTATATATTTATAAAAACTCTTGCTATCCTTTTTTATATTAAGCACTAGCCCAGCTTCATAGTTTCTCCTACCCTTCTTTATCAACTTCTTTGTCAATCTTTGTTGACATTTAAACCTCTCCCAATCCTCTTCTCGCCCACTACTCTTAGCTATTCTAAATTCCTCCGCTTTCAATTTAACACTTTCCTTCACCTCCTTCGTTATCCACGGCTTATTACCTCTCTTCCTACTATCCTTTTTGACCATCGGAATAAATTTCCGCTGAGTACCAAGAAAGATCTCCTTAAAGATCCTCCACTGCTCCTCAACAGACCCTCCCTCCAACGCGTTCCCCCAGTCCACATTCGCCAATTCTTCTCTCATCCTACCGTACTCCCCTCTATTCAAACAGAGGACGCGTGTCCGGGAACCCACTTTCTCCTCCTCCATCTGCACCAGAAACTCCACCATACAATGATCACTCTCCCCAAGAGGATCCTTCACCACAAGGTCCCTAATTCTACCCGCCTCATTACATAGCACCAGATCCAAGATAGCTCGGGCATTGGCACCAGTATTGGGGTAGGTGGGACTTGTTCAGGTGGGATGGGGTTGGTCTGAACCGTGCTGGGACCAGAGTGCTGGCGAATCGAGTAAAGAGGACTGTAGACAGGGCTTTAAACTAATTAGGGGGGGGAGGGTGCGAGGGTAGGTGATGTTACGAGGTCTAAAGTTAAGGAGAGGGTACAGGTAAGGGAAGAGGCCGAGGATGTCCCAATAATAGAGGGAATGGGGGGCATGAGTATGATTGGTGGCATTACGCCAAATAGGGTCCAGGTGAAGGCTGGGATGAAAGCGCTTTATCTGAATGCACGAAGCATTCGGAATAAAGTGGATGAGCTGGTGGCGCAGATCGACACAAATGGATACGATCTGGTGGCCATTACAGAGACGTGGCTGCAGGGTGACAGGGACTGGGAGCTGAATGTACAGGGCTATCAAGTGTTTAGGAAGGATAGACAGGAGGGAAAAGGGGGGGGGGGCGTAGCTCTGCTGATTAAGGATAGCATCAAGGTGGTAGCAAGGGATGATATTGGAGCCAAGGAGCAGAGGGTGGAATCGTTGTGGGTGGAGATTAGGAACAGCAAAGGGAGGAAGACGCTGGTGGGTGTCGTCTATAGGCCCCCGAATAATGATCTGGAGGTGGGGCGGGCTGTTAATGCGCAAAGAAGTGCGGCGTGCAGGAATGGGATGGCCGTAGTTATGGGGGATTTCAATCTGCATTTTGATTGGTCGACCCATGTTGGACGCGGGGGGCTCGAGGAAGAGTTCTTGGAATGCTGCCGGGATAGTTTCCTCGAACAGTGTGTGTTGGAGCCGACGAGGGAGACTCACATTCCAACCATTATCTTGCAATTGTATCTCTATCTATATACGCTATGTTTGTGAACTCACCTCTCCGTTCACCTGATGAGGGGGCAACGCTCTGAAAGCTCGTGATTCCAAATAAACCTGTTGGACTTTAACCTGGCTATGTGAGACTTCTTATTGTTCCTTTCTAACAACACTGGAGGCATACCTGCACCACATGGAACACAGCAGTTCAAGAAGGCAGCTCACTGCCACCTTCTCAGGACAATGAGGAATGGGCAACAAATGCTGGCCTAGCCAGCAATGCTCACACCCTGTTCAAATATAAAATAATGTTCTCGACCTGGTCCTATGCAGACTGCTATTGCCTATCTTATATTGTAGTAGCGTTATGTCAGCCTATTGCTGATTCCATTATGTGGGGCTAGTGACTAAGCAGTAACATTTCATTGCACACTATTGTAGTGGACTCTATGCATTGTACTGATGTATTAATAGAAGTGGCTGAAGCACTTCACAAAAGTCCACTAGTGACCCTTCCTTTGACGCCACTTTCAATTATGGCTTAGGTTCTCCACATTTTTCAATCAGAGCCTTTATGTATTTCCTGTTTCCTTTCTCCAACCACCCTTTCAATTCCACTGCTCTGAGCTGCAGGTCATTTGTCTTCTCTATGCCATATCAGCAGATAATCCGTTCTTTCTTGGCTGCAGTGTATTTGTTTTCATTGGCATGATGTTATTTTCATTCAATCATCGCTCATTTGTTTTTGTTTGTGTGTGGCAGAGAGTTCAATTCTTTTAACATGGCGAAGGCTATCTTTGGCACTCAGTGTGAAGCTGTTGCATCTCATTTTCCATTTATGCTGATAAATTTGACTGACTTTCATATTGATGCTGGTTGCTTTCAGTGAATTGCTGCCAGGTTTTAGCCTGAGCTCATCATATTTTTTGGACCTAATGTAATTTTTGATGAGGCTTTGCCTGCTCACCTCTTGGTTATATTCACAGACGGGGATGCTAAACACAACAATTAATTGCAAGCTGCCTGATTATTCCTTATAACGTCCAGAATATTTTTCAACTTTCTATAGTGACAACAAAGTACATGTCAACAGCATGACATTTATTATAACACTTTACCTATGATAATAAGGAGATTCTATCCATCAGAAGGCATTTTAATGATTGTAATGCTGTACAGATCAAATGTTCTCTTGCAATTCAGTGCCACAATGAGTCAGATATTTCAGCTTGGATAAACAGCAGAAAATCTATCAATGCATCATGCTGGTGGAATATTTTATGCAGAGAATGACTGATGCACCTATTACTGGCCATTACAGTTGGTTTGATTAATACTTTAGTCCTCTTCTAGCGTTACATTAGTCTTGTGCTAAAACTATGGGAGAAATCCACAACATTGTCCTAACCAAAATCACATATTTTGTCTTCTTTGACTGTGGCCAGGACACAACAACGCTCTTCACATTTCTCAACTTCTTTATAGTCTGACATGGTTGACTATAGCATCACCATCCTCCAAGTTCTCCCCTCTGTTGTCCAGCTCAGTGGGATTACCTTCCACTGGTTCAGTTTCTCTCAATTATCTAACTGTAGCCAGAGCATCTCCAACCTGTTCTTTACCAATTCCAATATCATTATGTCTGGAGTTCCCCATCGACCCATCCTCGAATCCTCCTTCTTCATCATCTATATGTCTAGAGATGAGGCTATATTGATAGCCTCATCTCTAGACATGGGATCATTCCACATGTACATGGTTGACATTCAGATCTATCTGTCCAGCCCTTTATTTTGCCCACTCTGTGCTGTCAGATAGCTTATCCAGCATCACTTCTTTTCTCTAGATGTGCATTTGGAAAAACCCATCGACCTCAGTATCTGCCATATTTTCTGCACAATTGTCACCAATACTATCTCATCTCCCAGACCCCTGTCTCGAGATGAACTGTTTGTAATCCTGGCAATTCCAGTGACCCTGAGGTGAACTTGTGTTCTGATATCTTCTCCATTACAATGTATGCTTATTTCTATTGCTATCATATTACTAACATTATATTTAACCACTGTCTCTGTGCATCTGCAGACCAAAAGCTTATCAATGCTATTGTGACCTCCAGACTGGAGTACATCACAGCTCCCTTAACCACTCTCCCATCTTCCACCCTTCATAAATTTCAATTTATCTAAGGTTTTCCTGCATATATCCTTTACTGCACAATGTCCTACTCACCCGCTACTCCAGTCTTTACTGACACACCATTCTCAAGTAACCTCAAAGTTCAAGCTTCAATTATCGTGTTCAAATCTCTTTGTGACTTCTCATTTCCATATCTCTCCGAGTTTAACAGTCGCTGTCTCAAGTCTTCTTGTGATTTTGACTTGCATCTCTTTATCTCATCGTTGGTAGCTGTGTCTTCAGCCACCAGGCCACACGTTCTGTGATCTCCTTCCTGAACTGCCCCTTCCATCAGCTCCCTTTCCTTCACTGAGATCCTCCTAAAAATCCACGTGTTCAGTTACACACAGCTGCTATTATCTCCTTCGTTGCCTTGGAATCCATACAATGCGGAAGGAGGCCATTCGACCCATCAAGTCTGCATCAACTCTGTGAAAGGACCTATTTCCACAATGTGCCTAAGGAGGCTATTTGGTCCATTGAGCCTGCACCAACTCTCCAAAAGGGCCTATTTCTACATTATAGCTGCTATAAAAATGCATATGGCAGGTTTTGTTTATAACTGCTTGTAAAGTGAGCAAAAAGGTGTATCAGTGGGAAACATACAGTGCCATATTTTTATACTTCACTGGTTGCCTGCGCACTGATTAAAGACAGGAAAAGTATATTTTTTTTGGGATTCAGGTTACTCTGAACACATTGAAGGTGGGATATTCAATCCATTTTTGGTACTAGCAAGCAACAACAAAGAATAAATAAATAGTCTCCAACATATATAATATAGAAACATAGAAAATATGAACAGGAGTAGCCATTTGAGCCTGTTCTGTTATTCATTATGATCATGGCTGATCATCCAACTCAATCACCTGATGTCACCTTCCCCCCTGCCACAACCATTGATTCCCTTTGCTTCAAGAACAATATCTAACATCTTGAAAACATAATGGTTTGGCCTCAACTGCTTTCTGTGGTGGTGAATTTCACGGGCTTACCACTCTCTGGCTTGAAGAAAGTTTTCCTTATTTCATCCTAAATCCTTAGACTGGTTCTGGACTCCCCCACCATTGGGAAGATTCTTCCTGTATCTACCCTGCCTAATCCTGTTGGAATTTTATAGGATTCAATGAGATTCCCCACCTCATCCTTCTAAATGTCAGCAAATATAATCCTAACTGACTCAATCTCTCTTCATATGTCAGTGGAAATGGTTGAGAGCTTCAAGTTTCTAGGTATCCAGACCAGCAACAGCCTGTCCAAGTCCCTCCACATCGATGCTACAGTTAAGAAAGCCCACTAATGCCTTTACTTTCTCAAGAGGCTAAGGAAATTCAGCATGTCCACTACAACATTCACCAACTTTTACAGATGCACCATTGAAAGCAGTCTTTCCAGACGTATCACAGCTTGGTATAGCTCCTGTTCTGACCAAGACCATAAGAAACTACAAAGGGCTGTGAAAGTAGCCCAATCCATCCTGCAAACCAGACTCCCAACCACTGACTCTGTTTATACTTCCTGCTGCCTCAGCAAAGCAGCCAGCATAATTAAGGACCTCACACACCCCAGACATTCTCTCTTCCACCTTCTTCCATCAGGAAAAAAATACAAATGTCTGAGATCACGTACCAACTGACTCAAGAACAGCTTCTTCCCTGCTGCCATCAGGCTTTTCAATGAACCTACCTTATATTAAGTTGATCTTTCTCTTTACCCCAACTATGACTGTAATATTATGTTCTGCATCCTCTCCTTTCCTTCTCCCCTATGTCGTCTATGAATGATATGCTTTGTCTGTATAGCGCACAAATAACAATACTTTTCGCTTCTCGGCCTTTTGGCTAAGATCAAGTGTAGTATCGACATGTTGCGCTTGGTTGAAGTCATTAGGTTACATTTTAGCTTCAATTGAAGCAATTTTTTAAAGCGGCATCTTGGCCTTTTGGCTAAGATGCAAATAAGGTCAAGCCTTGGAGGAGGAGCTATGTCTACTCCAATCAGCTTGGATCATGTAGATCAAGCCCAAGACAGGCGGTGAGAGCCCTGTCTTGTCAGCTTGGATCGGGAATGTCTCAACTTGTTGGGACTCTGAATTGGATTTGATTTGATTGGATTGGATTGGAATAAAGTTTAAAAAAAATACTTTTCACTGTGCATATGCAACACTAATAAATCAAATCAAATCAGTCCCACCAACCCTGGAATCAGCGTGGTAAACCATAGCTAGGACATAGTCCTGTTGGATTGTATCAGTTAACAGACTATAGCACCCTCTACTGGATTTCACTTGCAATAAACAGATCACAAAATATTTAGCTGGATACAAGTGCTCCAAAATTTTTATCAATATATTTTTTAAATGAAAAAAAGTAGCTATGAATCAGAATTTAATTATTAGATTATGATAATACTGCAATTGTTCACTATTATCATTAATCACAACCTGTTTGTAATCTGAAAACAAAACTCAGCATTCAAAATATCAATAAATTGTATCAATTACTTCGATCAAGATAGGTCAAAGTTTAATGCTATTGCCATAAAAACACTTCATTCAAATTGAGCTTCAATACCAGACTCTTTGGAGTGTGGGAGGAAACCGGAGCACCCGGAGGAAACCAATGAAGACACAGGGAGTATGTACAAACTCCACACAGACAGTGAACCGAGCCAGGAATCGAATCTGGGTGACTTGCTATTAATAATTATGCGCTTCACGACAATTTTTTTTGACATGGCAGAGTGGTTAGCACCGCTGCCTCACAGCGCCAGGGACCCGGATTCGATTCCTGGCTTGGTTCACTGTCTGTGTAAAGTTTGTATGTACTCCCCATGTCTGCATGGGTTTCCTCCGGGTGCTCCGGTTTCCTCCCACACTCCAAAGATGTGGGGGTTAGGTTGATTGGCCATGCTAAATTGTCCTTTAGCATCAGGGTAAGTAAAAAGGGTTATGGGGATAGGGCCTGGATGAGATTGTGGTCGTTGCAGACTCGACGGGCTGAATGGCTCCTTCTGCATTGTAGGGATTTTACGATTCTATGTAGCAGGGATAATCAAATGTTAGTTAATATAACCACCCAAGCATAAAACTAGTATTACTGATTGGCCACCCATTACAGCAATGGTTTGATTTTCATTTCTATCTTTGTGGATGAAAATGATACTTGGGTGTTTTCTGGAACAGGAAATCTTTAATGTTATTCCTACATCTTGGCAGCTAGTTGAAAATCTACTCTACCATTGATCGGTAGTTATGAATGCACGCCACAGTAAAATGTCTACTGGGATGAACATACAGCTCGAAATCAACACCTTAACAGAATTGTGATTAATCTCTTCCCCACTGAAAGGAATGGGAATTGGCCGTTGAACAATGGAGCTAAGGAAGCAGAAACACAGAAAAACACAGGATCCTAAAAAAAATCAATTAATACTGATCCTAAATTTTAAGGGTTAGAAACTTCAGGAGAGCTCTGCTAAGTCAATGCTTCCTTTGTTTTAGGAGATTTTTTGAGTGCAAAAAATATTGCGTCCATGAAGATAGAGACTGTAAATGCTGCTAGGAATAGGAACACTTTCCAATTCAGGCACCCACAGTAAGCACTAAGCATTGGTCAATCATATTCATCTTGGTTTGGGTAAATTAAAGCTATCTATACTCCACCCTAAGATATGCTTTCTATCAATGATTTTATGGATGTTTAAATATTTGTTTATTTTATTACAAAATCTTGAAAGGAGTAACATCCAGGTAGTCAGCAAACATTACATGTAATCGATATTTGATTTCTGCTTAGGATACTTCTGCTAGTATTTGTTACGCATTTCAGAAACGATTAGGTTGAAACTTTTGAACTTTAGAAATTTGGTGTACTCATGGAGTAAGCTGGTACTGAAATTGTATTCTTATCCAATTGAGATAATTTTAACATATAAGTTTATAGCAACTTGAGGTGACTCAGTGTGGCAAATAACAAATTAAAAGATTTATTGACAGAGAACTATGTACAAATAAGGGTTGAGCAGCACAACCAAACAGATCTAACCCTGACAATGTCCTGACTCCAACTGAAGCCTTCCAACCCTGTGCCCTCATTCCTGATTGGCCTAATTCATATGCTTATGCTCCATTGGTTCTGGCCCAGTCCCATGGCTCATGAAGGATCACCACGCGACCACAAAGGTGTTGCCAGAATTAGCAGAAATTCAGGAATGCTGGTCCGACAATTGCTTGTTTAATAATTACTGTAGTTTAATCTTTATTACGTATGTATTGATGTGCCAAGAAAGTTCATGAACCTAAGGGGAGCAGAGAAGAAAGGTTACATTAAAGAAGAAATCCTATCATCGAAGTAAGAATAGAAGATCAATAAGAAAAGTCCTGCGTTTAGATAATACGTGACACTCTATTGCGCAAGGCATCTAACATCTCTGGCTTTTAATTTCTTTGTCTGGCAATTTGCTGAAAGTATGCATTGGTAATGGTGTAACATTCAAACCAGGACAACAGGGAACTGGGACAACAGGGAAAAGACTGTGCACCTCCATCACCATTCAGATTGGAAGACTGTGAAATGATCAGTGCATGGATTTAATTTGATTTGATTTGATGTATTATTGTCACATGTATTAGCATACAGTGAAAAGTGTTGTTTCTTGCACACTATACAGACAAAGCATACCGTTTATAGAAAAGGAAACAAGACAGTGCAGAATGTAGTGTTACAGTCATAGCTAGGGTGTAGAGAAAGATGCACCTCCATCACCAATCTGAATGGTGAAGGAGGTACACAGTCTTTTCCCTGTTGTCCCAGTTCCCTGTTGTCCTGGTTTGAATGTTACACCATTACCAATGCGTACTTTCAGCAAATTGCCAGACAAAGAAATTAAAAGCCAGAGATGTTAGATGTCCTGCACAATAGAGTATGATTATTATCTAAATACAGGACCTTTCTTATTGATCTTCTATTCTTACTTCAATGATAGGGTTTCTTCTTTAATGTAACCTTTCTTCTCTACTCCCCTTAAGTTCATGTACTTTCTTTACACATCAATACATACGTAATAAAGATTAAACCACAGTAATTATTAAACAAGCAAGGTAGGTCCATTCAAATGTCTGATGGCAGCAGGGACAAAGCTGTTCTTGAGTTGGATGGTATGTGACCTCAGACTTTTGTATCTTTTTCCCGATGGAAGAAGGTGGAAGAGAGAATGTCCAGGGTGTGTGGAGTCCTTAATTATATTGGCTGCTTTGCTCAGGCAGTGGGAGGTGTATTCAGAGTCAATAAATAGGAGGCTGGTTTGCATGATGGATTGAACATAGAACTCTACAGTGCAAAATCAGACCCTTCGGCCAATCAAGTCTGCACTGACCACCATCCCACCCAGGCCCTATCCCCACATCCCTACACTTTTACCTGATAATCCCTCTAACCTACACATCCCAGGACACTGAGGGGCAATTTAGCATAGCCAATCAACCAAAACCGCGCATCTTTGCTCTGTGGGAGGAAACTGGAGCACCTGGAGGAACCCACACAGACACGAGGAGAATGTGCAAACTCCACACAGACAGTGATCCGAACTGGGAATCGAACGCAGGTCCCTGGAGCTGTGAAGCAGCAGTGCTAACCACTGTGCTACCGTGCCCCCCACGATGTTTTGTAGATTCTTGCAGTCTTGGCAGAGCGGGAACCAGAAAGAATGCTTTCTATGGTGCATCTGTAAAAGTTGGTGAGATTTGCAGCTGATATGCTGAATTTCCTTAGTCTTCTGAGAAAGTAGCGGTATTAGTGGCCTTTCTTAGCTATAGTGTTGGCATGGGAGGACCAGGACAGATTATTGGTGACCTGGACACCTGAAAACCTGAAGTTCTCGACCTTTTCTATTTTGTCCCTGTTGATGTAGACAGGGGCATGTTCTCTTTTATGCTTCCTGAAGTTGATGACAATCTCCTTCCTTAAAAAAAAGCCCAATTTAGAGTGATTACATTCAATATCAAATCAGGCAGAGAAAGAGAAATAGAGAGAAAATGATCACATTAAGGGAAAGAGAAAGCCTGAAAGGAAAATATTTTTAGAAAATTGACATTTTTCAAAATTTCCAACATCAATTCATATGAGACTCCTTTTTCCCCCCCAAAGTATATTTGTTATGGTATTGCCTCCAAAGGGAACACTTGTTTCACAATTCTTCTGTCTCTATTTTGTAACATAATGCACACATTTACTTAACTCATAGGCTGAGAGAAATTTTCCATAAACTCAGGGTCAATTTTCTCTGCAGCAAAATTTGTGTGTTCCTCTTATAGTTCATCTTTTGTGCCAGTAATTGCCATTTAGCACAAAGAGTTGTTGTGCTTGAAATGGTATGACCTAACTTTCTGAGGGAAGTTTAGTCCTTATCTAAAGTGCAAACACAGAAACGTCACACCATTCAATGTATTTGAAATTGCTGGCGAACGGACAACGGGTTAGGTTAGGATGCTTACAAACAGTTTTAGTAACTGAGGCATAGAAAAAAATCCCCTTTCTTCTAAAGGCCATAATTCTTCAATACGTTTGGAAAGGACATTGAAAATACAAAAGCCAAGCAACTATTTTCTCAAATTGTACAAGTTCCTTACAAGTACTTTGCTAAATGGTAACCAACATATTCTTTCAGAAGCCATCCTGTTGCAATGTCAATGTATCTTTTGCTTTTTTTAAATGTTGCACTTCTAACTGGAGCAAGGTTTGTTCTGCTCTGGGCTGGCAGCGCTACACCACTGATTTTCTTTAAATTTGTGTGTCACAAATGATAACCCTTCAAACAAAGTTGATATTTATTAATATCAAATTTAACACAATTTGATATTAAACCCTGTCCTTGTCTGTTGCTGTGATGCCATCAACCACCTCTGATATCAGGCAGACTTATAAACTCAATGCGACACACCCAACCTGATATCGAAAAACTGCTGATCCATTCACAGGCTGGTTCCTCTCTTCATTTGATGGTGGTATGCTTACGGACAGGTGCATGGCCCAGTCAGACAGTGGGGGTGTTGGGGGGGGAGGAGAGAGGTGGGGATAGAGACAGAGTGGGGGGGACAGGGGGAGAGAAACAAAGTGGGGGGGATAGTGGAGAAAGACAGAATGGGGTAATGGGCAAGATGGACGGAATGGGGGAGGAAAAGGGGGCAAGGGACAGAGTGGGGTGGAGAAGGGGAGAGAGACAGAGTGTGGGGTTGAGGGAAAGAGACAGAGTGAGGGGGGAAATAGACAGAGTGGGGAGAATAGAGGAAGAGAGACAGAGTGTGGGGATAGGGGAGAGTGACAGAGTGTGGGGGCAGAGAGAACAGTTCACATTAATCTCTTGGCTGTGATGGCCTGAGGATGTGAAATGCAGTATTGTATTTATATTTCCTGCAGGCAGCTTTACGTGGAATTTACAGCACAGAACCAGGCCATCAGGCCATCCCCATCTATTTTGCTGTTTATGTACCACACAAGCTTCCTCACATTTCTTGTTCACATGATCAGAACAACCTTTAGCTTCTTTCTTCTCATGTGTTTATCAACTTCCTTGAATGTATCTATACAAAAGCAATAGAATAGTTAGAGCACAGAAAGAGGCCATTCAGCACATAACCTTTGGTTCATTTCTCTGCAACTATAACTCAGCTAGACCCACTCTTATCCCTTTTCCCTGTAGCTGAAGGAGACCTTCCCTTTTCAGATAATTATCCAGTTCCCTTTTGGAAACCACAATTGAATTGATCTCCACCACATGCTCAGGCTGTGCATTCCAGATCCAAATGACTTGTTGCATAAAGGGCTTTTTCCTGATGTCACCTCTGGTTCTTTGTTAATCACCTTAGAGTTGCCAAGGGATGGTACTGGACCAAGGCTAGAACCCAAGGCGAGTCACATGGACTCCCATTGATTATGGCAAAGTCTGCAAGACTTAACAGGCTACAAGATGAAGGCATCTAGAATCACTGGCAATAATGTATCCCTCCCTGATGAGCTCAACATATTCTGTGTCTGCTTTGAGCAAGAGGTCAGTGAGAGGATGCTTCCTACCCCAGAAGCCTCGGCTGAATTGGTATCCGAGGTCATCGAGTAGTCATCAGATCAAGTCAACGCATGGAAAGTGATTGGCCTGGATGGGGTACCCAGATGAGCACTCAGATCCTGCACAGACCAGATGGCGGAGTATTTGCAGATATCTATAACCTCACCTCATAGATCCTTAACTGCTTCAAGACGACAATCATCATCTCTGTACCAAAGAAAAGCCAGCCTGGTGGCTCCGACATGCATTATTATGAAGAACTTCGAAAGGTTAGTCATGGTGCAGATCAATTCCAGCCTTCCAGATTGCCTGGATCGACTATAGTTCACCCATCACCTCAACAGGTTCACAGAAGACACCATCTCCCTGGTCCGACCAACATTCAATCCTGGAACACCTAGATAACGATGACACATGTCAGACTCCTATTCATAAACTATAGCTCAGCCTTCAACACCATTATTCCTACAAAACTCATCACCAAACTCCATGGCCTAGAGCTTACGCCACTGAAGAAAATCATAGAATCCATACAGTGCAGAGGGAGGCTATTCAGCCCATTGAGCCTGCACCGACCACAATCCACCCTATTCCCGTAGCCTCACATATTTACCCTGCTAGTCCCCTGACACTATGGTCAATTTATCATGGCCAATCCACCTAATCTGCACATCTGTGAACTGCGGGAGGAAACTGGAACACCCGGAGGAAACCCACGCAGATACGGGGAGAATGTGACCCAAGGCTGGAATTGAACCCAGTCCCTGGCGCTGTGAGGCGGCAGTGCTCACCACTGTGCCACCATGATAAGTAGTAAGCCAGTACACCGTGGTAAATGGTATAGTAAAAATAAACAGAAGATGCATTGTTGTTTGAAAAGGCACTGGACTGTTTAATTGAAAATACAACTTGTCTATCCAAATCAACAATTTATCTGGAAAGAACTCTTTCAGAGATAAATTTTAAAAATACAATAGCCACATGAACATTTGTTCAAATTATATGTGCAGGTTGCAGATTATAAAAGTAATTTGTTGCAGCGAATGGAAGGAACAAACTATAATAAAGCAAAGGCCAAGTATATACAGAAACTGATAGCTTGAGTCCTATCTGAAGGATCTGGGTTCAAGTTGTCGCCTGGTTGTTGTGTGAACTCGCTTACCTCAATCTGCCGCATTCCGGTCATGTTGATAGATGTAATTTTGCATAAAAATAAAAGAGGGCAGAAAGGAAAAGAAATTGTGTCGACAATTGGGAAAGTAGATTAGATTGCTGTTTGAGAAAGATAAATCTTGAAAGGTTATGGGAAGTGCGCAAGAACGTATGATTAAACTGGCCGTCTGAGCCTGTGCAGAGGAACCAACTCTACACAAATTGCTATCAATTTGACAGATATTTCAATACACAAACAGGGTACATGACTTTAAAACAGAGACGGTGTTATACCTGCACTCTCTGGTTCACAAAACCCCATCTTTTAATCACTTTTCAGCTGAAAATACACACATTATGAGTATGCTATGGGAGATCAAAGGGTGCATTTTGGGATCCATACAATAGAATCCTGCAGGTAGCAAACAAGCTTCTTTGAAAGTCAGCTAAAAGCTCTATTTTCAATCAGGTAACAATAAGGATACAGGAACAAATCTGCAAATTGTTTTTGCGATTGAGTAAAAGTTTTCTTATTTATATATATGCTATTACTGCTTTAAGCTGGTGGGTCTGGGTGAGATTCTCCAGCCTCCCGTCAGCATTGTTTCCCAGCAGTGGAAGGGGGCACGTTGTTCACTGGCCGCAAGGTTCTCTGATCCCGCTACTATCAATAGGATTTCACATTGATGTCACCCTACACCTCCGTGAAACCCATTGGCGAATGTGCACTGCTGGCAGGACAAGGGAATTCTGCTGGCGGAATGGCGAGAGAATTTCGGTCTATATTTCTCCAGCACTCTGTGGAGCGTTTGCCACTTCTAAATTTATTTTATTATTGGTGTCACAAGTAGGCTTACACTAACACTATAATTAAGTTACTGTGAAAATCCTCCAGTTGCCACACTCTGGCGCTTGTTTGGGCACAGTGAGGGGGAACTTAGCATAACTAATGCGCCTAACCAGCACGTCTTTCAGACTGTGGGAGGAAACCGGAACACCCGGAGGAACCCACACAGACATGGGAGGATGCGCAGACACCGGACAGACAGTAACCCAAGCTGGGAATCGAACCCAGGTCCCTAGCGCCGTGAGGCAGCAATGCTAACCACTGTGCCACTGCTTCACTAGCCGTCGAGATAACATTTCTCCTAGAGATCCCCATTACCTACTGCTGTATCATTTTCAATAATGAAAATGAATACAGAGCACAGATATATACATTTTAGCCATATCCTACTCCTCAATCCTAATCACTATCCGGAATCTTTCAAAGGACTCATGTAGCTTTTCTGGCCACTAACAGAACTTGTAAAGCTTTTCCATGGGAATTCCACCTGATAAGTCATTTTTTTTCCCAATGTGTTTTAAGGATTGAAATGTGGCTTTAGTTAACTTCAGCTGTATCTGATACTGATACATGCAATATTGCCTATGTTTTAAAATTTGTGATATATTTATTTTTGAGGCTACTTTCTGATTAATTACATAAATAACTTTATTCTTCTTCTCTACAACCTACTTCTGTCAGCCAGCACACTCCAGTCTCCACTTTTGAGATCTTTCTTTATACCTGAAAGTTGAACCCATTCTTACAGCAGGTACCAGGTTGTCTGCAGCAATACTGTTCCCAGCCAAGTGATGATACCGTAACTGTTGATATGAATTGAGGGAAGAAACAGAAACAGTGGCAGAAATAGACTCCATCACACATTTCATCTCTGAAATCTCTTTAGAATGAAAAGTGTGCGAATTAGGATGAAGTAGACAGTTCCTTCTGAGAGCTGTGCTGTGACAAAAATGGGCCAAATAGCTCCCACGTGTTCTGCGAAATTTTACAGGTTCCCACATGGAAACTAGATAGCATCTCAGGAGCATTGTTACTGATTAAATCCATTATTTCCCAACATGTTGAGTAATAATTCTTACCGGCACTCTCTGCTATCTTTTCCCTGTCATATTATCCATTGAATAAGGTAGCACATCCTAATTTCTGATAAATTATCAGCGTTTCATAACTTACATTTCTAATTTTAGGTATTGCGGTTATGTGTCAAATAGGATAAATCAACCAATTGATAAAACATCTGGGGTGGGGTTTTTCAGCTGCGTTCACCCCAAAACCTGCCTGAAATCAATGGACCTGTGCATGGTCCACCACACCACCCCCCCGCCCCCCACTGCCCACTATAATTCCTGCAGTGGGGGTGACTTCCGATCCTGGAGTCAAAAGAAACTTTTATATTCTTAAAGAATTTGGCTTTACATGACCAACATCTTATCCTTATAAAATGTTTATTGGGCTGGGAAGCCTAAAGAGATAGTAGCCCTTGTGCTAAGATTATATAATACAGGCCATTGCCCCTGTTGACCCATAGAATCACAGTAGCCCTACAGTGCAAAAGAGGGCCATTCGGCCTATCAAGCCTGCACCAACAACAATCCTACCTGGGCCCTATCCCTGTAACCCCACGTAAATACCCTGCTAGTCTTCCTGACACTAAGGGACAATTTAGTATGGCCAATTCACCTAACCCGCACATCTTTGGACAGTTGGAGGAAACCAGGGCACCCAGAGGAAACCCATGCTGACATGGGGGGAATGTGCAAACTCCACAGAGACAGTCACCAAAGGCCAGAATTGAACCCAGGTCCCTAGCACTGAGATAGCAGTGCTAACCACTGTGCCACCACGCTGCCCTAATCACTGTGCTGCCTCAAACACAAAGGAAAAAAGGACATGAATCGAAAAGTAGAATATGATTTTCTTTCTGAGGAAATGCAGGCCTAAACTGCACTGACTTGGCCTTATCTCAGTGGTGGAGTGAAGGATTTCCTCAGAGAGGAATGTGCTTTTCTCTCTCCTGGTGAGCTGGTGGTGCGCTTGTGCAGGCCACCTCATACTGTGGTGGCTGCTGCCCCTTGAATACTTACAGTAGCCATCTATACCAAAGGCTGGGTGACACTTCCCCGGTTGGAAGCTGTTGTCAGGATTGGCTCACTGCTGAAGAAGACTGGATTCTGTGTGTCTCCCACACACACAGATTCTCTCAATACCACATAATCCTATTGGGGCTGGGGGTGGAGCTGAAGGAGCGGGAAATGGGTTAGTTGAGGGAGGAAAGATGAGAGAGTGAAGGAGAAGGATGGGTTGAGGGAGGAGGAATGGGGTAAAAAAAAGGGAGAATGAGGAGTGCGGGAGGGGGAGGTATAGTTCCGACTAGTGAGTGTGTCAGGAAAGAGTTGCCCCCTCCTCTGTGATTGGCTCAGTAGAATGATTTTGGTTGGCTGTGAGAGAGTCACTCATTTTGGGGCTTAGGTATAGTGTGTTTCACTGTAACTTTGTCTCTGGGCTAAATGTTAGTTGATACGTAAACTCAATAATCTGCTGCTGATCACTTAGCCCTGGATGCCAAGATAAAATAAAACTCATCAGTCTTAAAAGCACTGCATAGAAATGCATTTGAAGGCACTAATTTCACTTAAGACCCAAGCTTAGTGCAGAGGACAAAAATGAAGTATTAATAAACCACAAATCTATCAAACTGCAAGCCCAAATGATGCAGTTACAGATGCCGAAAGGATGAACAATTGCATGATCTTACGTGGGACGGCAAGATTATTCAAAAAACAAATTATAATTATGGGTTCTCACAAATTGTCAACACGTTTTTGAACAGTAACAGAATTACTTGTTGAGAGGCAAGTACTGGAACGAGTTACTGACCACTGAGGGCATACCACAATCACGATGACTGCAGTAATTCCAGGAAATTAACTAGAATTGGCTTCTCTGGGCAACTGGGATGGGGAATAAATGTGGCCGTGCCCATATTCAAGAACAAGTTGGAGCTGGGTTTCTTTTCCCTGGAGAGACGAAGGTTGAGAGGCGACCTGATAGAGGTTTATAAAATGTTGAGAGGAATGGATAGGGTGGATTCTCAGAGGCTATTTCCCCGGGTTGAAATGGTCGCTACGAGAGGACACAGATTTAAGGTGCGGGGAGGAAAGTACAGAAGTGATGTTAGGGGTAAGTTTTTCACTCAGAGGGTGGTGAGTGAGTGGAATCGGCTGCCATCAGTGGTGGTGGAGGCGAACTCGCTGGGGTCTTTTAAAAGACTTCTGGATGAGTATATGGGGTTTTATGGGATTGGGGGTTATAGATAGGTGTTGATGTGATCGGCGCAACTCGTGGGCCGAAGGGCCTGTTTGTGCTGTAGTGTTCTATGTTCTAAGTAAGTGAATAATTAACACAAAACTTTCATAAGTACAGCACAACAAAAGCAGAAGCGCACAGTGCATGATAACAGAGAAGGTTAATTTAGAGTTACTGGTGCAGAGTTTCTGCCTGTTTGTGATGGTTTCTTCAGTGCAATTGGTGGAACCTGCACAAAATATCATGGACTTTAAATACAAACTAAATTGAGTTTGCACTTCTTTTTGTGTTGGTTTAAAAAAAGACATCTGACTAGAAGCCAGCCTGGCCCACAAAACTAGCCCCCAGGTCAGATTAATTACCACTGGAAGTTTCCCGCTCTTGAAAAGTCTCCAAAAAACTAAGTTGGTTCTGGGTGCAAGGGTGCAAGGGCTATGAGCTATGTCTCGAGTCCAGACAACCTTTGTCAAACAAAGGGTCATCTGGACTGAAAATGTCAGCTCTTTTCTCTCCTTACAGATGCTGCCAGACCTGCTGATAATTTTTCTATTGGTGGTTTCCAAACTGTGCGTTGGCAAGAGAGATCTTCACTGCCCTGGAGTGCAAATCAGAACACTACTTCTGTTCACTTCTGTACAAGAAGAGAGCAAATGCAGTAAGGTCCTGGAAGTCAAAGACTGTCTTCCAGCTCAGTGGAAGTTTAGGGTGCATACATAGTGCGACATTAACCTTAAGCCACTGACGACTTTGGGGAAAGTGATGTGTAGAGAGTGCTGTGATGTAGTGCTTTATTCACATTTGTTGTTTAATAATACTAAGGACATCTTGATTCTAGTCCTTGTAGAAGCTATTTATTATAAAATGACCATTTCCATCCCTAATACTGGATGCCCTTTGAGTCTGAAGATGTGCTGGTTAGGTGCATTGACCCAGACAGGTGCCAGAGTGTGGAGACCCGGGAATTTCACATTCGGGGAATTTCACAGTAACTTCATTACAGTGTTAATGTAAGCCTACTTGTGACTAATAAATAAACTTTAACTTTAGTTATTTATTGCTCCAATCAAAATTATGAAGTACACTGCTGAGTACAATGCCATTACAAATATATTCTATCTTAATTGAAGATTTAGTGTTTGTATCCATTGAAAAACGCTATAAAATTCCAAGCTGGCATAAATTTTGGGCAGGAAAACAATTAGCATTTTTCTGTATGATTGCAAAGGAGAGCAGAAATAGATTTTGAAATAATTTGCATCCATATAAAAGAAGACTGAACCGGAGCTTTCTCTACGGAGTTGAGGAGGAGCTTTCTCTACGGAGTTGAGGAGGAGCTTTCTCTACGGAGTTGAGGAGGAGCTTTCTCTACGGAGTTGAGGAGGAGCTTTCTCTACGGAGTTGAGGAGGAGCTTTCTCTACGGAGTTGAGGAGGAGCTTTCTCTACGGAGTTGAGGAGGAACTTTTTCACTCAAAGGGTGGTGAATCTCTGGAATTCTCTGGCCATTGAAGTGGTGGAGGCTACCTCGTTGAATATATTTAAGTCATGGGTAGATGATTTCTGATAGACAAGGGAATTAAGGGTTATGGGGACAAACAGGGAAAGTGGATCTGATTCACTTCAGATCAGCCATGATCTTATTGAATGGCGGGTCAGGCTCGAAAGGCTAGATGGCATACTCCTGCTCCTATTTCTTATGTTCTTATGATAGTGTAGTATTGTTATATATGTACATGGAGTATTGTTACATTAAAGTGTCCTGACTTAAGAAATTGCATGTGTCAAAGCAAAATGAAACATCGTCACAGGATATTTCCACACCTTGCAGAATGTACTGGCCTGAGTCAAAAAGTAATATCTTCACTTGATTTAATGGACATTATTTATCTTGGAAGAGTACTCAAGATAGTTAAGAAATCTACTTCTGTTGGCTTTGGAAAAAGAATTTAGTAGCTTCCCAGTTTAGAGTTGAATGGACAAAGTTGACCCAGGCTTGTTTCTCACCATGCACAAGTGTTGCAGGTACAAGTGGTTATTGCTAAATCTTTGCACTGTCAATGAGTAAAACTAGCTTTCAATAAGATATACAATAGGCCTTTATGGCCTCGCTCTTCCCAAAACTGTAAAATCCCACCTGAGGTCAAAGGACCTTTCCGTGGTCCTCCCCTCACCCGCTCTGATTCCCATGGCCAGTGGGACAGTAAAATTCCGGCTATAGAGTGGAAATCTCCCATTTTCAGGCTGA
Organism: Carcharhinus amblyrhynchos; assembly: GCF_965287045.1. Lineage (NCBI taxonomy): Eukaryota > Metazoa > Chordata > Chondrichthyes > Carcharhiniformes > Carcharhinidae > Carcharhinus > Carcharhinus amblyrhynchos. The sequence goes on from NC_137340.1 coordinate 38,780,081, forward strand.
GTGCTCCCACCAGTGGGAAAACAGGAGTGAATCGCACTGGTGCTGGGAGCTTCTGTCAAGTGGGATTCAACCACCTGATCAGTGTAAATTTATGTATCCTGCGATTTGCGTCAGCCAGCCACCTGCTGTTCTGAGATCACCCTCTTCTCCACAAAAATCAAAACAGTGATCCCCCACTGACTGGGGGAGACCATCAACCCCTCAGGAAAGAGGGGCATCCTTCCTCTACCAAATAAAACCAATCTGATTGCATTTATACAATACTTTTTGCCCTCATTCATAAGCCTGAAATGTCTTCTGACAATCTCTCAATTGGTAGATCTTGTAAAGAGGATTTCTGCTATTCTTCCACTGAAGTTATAATAACCTATTTCAAGGACTCCCTCAGAAATTCACAGCATGAATGTGGCAGGTACCACTCAGCGACTTTCACAAATCCCATTAACCTCTGGCATTAATCCTCTTTTACATGTAAACACATTGGCACCATTTGATGTTGATACAACCTCCAGTATTTTTCACGTAGGGTGGAATTTTATGGTCCCGCCGCAGCAGGTGGTGGGGGGCTTGGGGGGGGCGGGGTGGAGTGGTGGTGGGCTGGAAAACACAGATCTGTTCAAAACACCATTGACTTAATGTCTAAAAGCTATCCTACCACCTCTTCAAGTGTTTGTCTTTTCTAGTCTGAATAATTGGTTCCAGTAAACCTGTTTATTTTCCTCTTGGAGGACTAATTGTTCAGCCTCCTGAAATCCCCAACACATGGAGCTTGTGGTTATTTTGAGGGAGGCACTCTGTCTTGTGAAGTGTGTATGAAATACGAGGACACTGCTGCCACTGACATTGCCATTGTATCATCTTCTCAAGAGCAAAAATCTGCTACTGAAGGCAAAGCTGGTTGGTGCCTGGTTGTTACATTTTGCAGGTCAGTATCTCTCAGTTTCCAAGGTGTTATCAATACCTTGCCTGTTTAATCTGATGAAAAGAAAATATGGAATCAGACTCCAAGTTATGTGATCACAGTTGTATCTAGCCCTTTTCTAAATAATCCTTTTTGATCCAAGCCCAGATCGCTTTATTGATTTGCTATTTTGCATAGCATTACGTGATATACTAGCTTTGCGGCTCCAAGTATTAATAATAACTTTTGAAGTTTATTTATTAGTGTCACAAGTAGGCTTACATTAACACTACAGTGAAGTTACTATGAAAATTCCTGAGTCGCCACACTTGTTCAGGCACAGTGAGAGAGCATTTAGCATGGTCAATACACCTAACTAGCACGTCTTTTGGACTGTGGGTGGAAATCAGACCACCCGGAAGAAAGCCCGTAGACGTGGGGAGAACATGCAGATGTCCCACAGACAGTGACCCAAGCCGGGAATCGAATCTGGGTCCCTGGCATTGTGAGGCAGCAATGCTAACCTCTAAGCTACCGTGCTACCCAACTAATGGGATTCAGAGGCTATGCATCATTTCCCAATTCAAGAAGTTGTTCATTCTGGATTTTGTTGTCAAGATAGCTTTCTCCAGAATGGAGACTCATGCATGGAATGGAACAAACCATGTCTGCAAGACACTTTTATGGCTGTCAGATTTCCAGGTACTGTCTGGGAGCATGAGGACTGAAAGTTTTCTACGCTACAAAACATTAATCTTCTTCACGACCAAAAATGGGCCCAAATATTTCTGGGAACTAAAGTTTAAGTTAAAGTTTATTTATTAGTCACAGGTAAGGCTTACATTAACACTACAGTGAAGTTACTGTGAAATTCCCTGAGTTGCCACAGTCCAGCGTCTGTTCAGGTCAATGCATCTAACCATCATGTCTTTCAGAATGTGGGAGGAAACCCATGCAGACACAAGGAGAATGTGCAAACTCCACACAGACGTGGGTGCCTGGTGCTATGAAGCAGCAGTGCTAACCGCTGTGCTGCTGCGCTGCCTGCAACTTGGCCCATTGTGATGATAAATTATGGAATAAGTAAATTGCACTAACAATGATGCCATTTCATATTTTCCTGGGACTTTTGCACCACTTCACTAGGACTCTCTTTGAGAGAAGGAAATGATAGCTCTCTCCCCTTTAAAATCAATGGTAAGTTCCCTGCATTTGAACTAGTTTTCACATCGCTGCTATTTAGATTTTAAGATAATGCTGAAGGCCAGACAGTGGTGTAACTTATTGTTCAAATGTCAAGTTTAATCCTCCAGTTGTTAGTAATGTATTTCTGTTGCCAAGACTAAGCAACTAGCATCTTTGAGGCTCCACTTTGTGCATCTGCGATTTTAAGTCTTAGTACTACAATGCCATATGTTCAAAGCCCATTCAATTCATGAATCAGTTACAGAAATTTAAATGACACCTTGTCAGATTTCCCAGTTTTCAACCTCACCGTAACTACCAACACAATTGTTTCAAACAGATATAAGGAAGTGAATGAGCATAAACTTCAAAAACAGTTCAAGTCAATCTATTCAGAGGAAAGTCATTTTGTCAATGTTTACCATCTACAAAGGTTTGTGATATGCGGGCTTATTCTAACCTGTACACTAAAAATTCCAAGTTAGGTCACTTAGCTCACATAGAACCATAGAAAATTTACAGCACAGAAGGGAGCCATTCTGCCCATCTTTCCTCTGTTGGACCAAGAGTACCTAGGTGCTCTTTCTAATCCCAGTCTCCAGCACCTGATCCTATAGCCGAATATATATACGCATATTTTCCCCCGTAATCCATGAAAATAAAAGACAATTATTATTTTGTTCCTAAATTATTAATAATTTATAATGACTTGGATTCATGCAGCAGTGAAAGGCCAATCTCAAAAAGGGACACCACAACGTAAAATAATTGCATATTTAAGTCTATATAAATTTTTTATTTATATATATTAAACAACTCCTGTAACTCCACATGGTCAATGTGCCTTCTACTCACCTCCTAGAATAATGCTGGGAACCTGATTTGTTGCCATGCTCAATGCAGCATTTCCCACTTGGAACAAATTAACTGAGATCAGTCCGATAAATGAGGAACTTACAATGCATGTCACCAATGTTGCCATTGTAGGACATCTGGGCCATACTCTTTCAGTACTCCCACATAATTCACCCTGCAGTGGCTTGATGAGATGAGATGGATTTGTACCTCCTCCTATATCAGACCTATCTAACTTCAGTTTCCTCTGTCCTCTACCTGTGGATCCTCTCTGGATCCAAGCTCATCATTTCTACTTCAATTTCATCCTGACTCTACTGTACTTTCTGCCTCTCTAACTCACTCTCTATCCTTCTTTAAGATGCTCCTTAAAATGTATTTTGTTGACCCAGCCTTTAGTCATCTCCCTAATATCTCTTCATGTGGCTCTATGCCAACTCATTTTTAGTAATGCTCTTGTTAAGTTTTACTGCATCAACGTCACTATATATCCAAAAATGGCTGTCGTTGTTACATTAGTTCTAATGGTCACTTTGGGCTCTTATGTGATCACTGACAAAACCAACATTTCTTGCCCATCTTTCATTGTCCTTGAGCTGGGTGGCCATTTCAGATGAAAGTTAAGAGTCAACATTGTTGAGGATCTGGAATCATGTAGCCCAAGCAGAGGCAACAGATTTTCCTCCCTAAAGGACATAAGTGAAGATGGGTTTCTGCAACACTCATTAATAGTTCTCATGGTCACTATTACTGAGACTGAAGGTGACCTTATAGAGGTCTATAAAATAATGAGGGGCATAGATCAGCTAGGTCGTCAATATCTTTTCCCAAAGGTAGGGGAGTCTAAAAATATAGGGCATAGGTTTAAGGTGAGGGGGAAGAGATACAAAAGGATCCAGAGGGACATTTTTTTCACTCAGAGGGTGTTGAGTGGCTGGAACAAGCTGCCAAAGGTAGTTGCAGATGTGGGCACAATTTTATTTTTTAAGAAGCGTTTAGACAGTTACATGAGTAAAATGGCTATTGTGGGATATGGGCCAAGCACTGGCAATTGGGATTAGCTTAGTCATTAAAAAAAAAAGGCAGCATGAACAAGTTGAGCCATGCCAGAAACCTCTATGACTCTACGACAAGCTTTATATTCCAGATTTATTAATTGAATTCCACCAGCTACTGTGGTGGGATTTGAACCTGTGTCGCCCATTAGCATGGGCCTCTGGATTACTAATCTAATGATGTTATCACAATGCTCTCTCACCATCCCCATCTTCCAATGTGAGGATTTCTTCAAGTATGTGCAATGGTGATACACTGTTTATGATCAGCTTTGAGGTTTGACTTTTTTTGAGAGATATTCTGGTTATTTCACTTTGTCATGATTCAGGAGCAGACTCCAACTCTATGTTGTAATCTGTGTAGGGACCAATAATTTTTGTTAAGGTCGACAAAGTTTCAAACAAACAAAATAAACTTTCCAGTGCAAAGCCAGAAAATAAGACAATTTACAATATCTATCTTATATTCTTTGGGAGGGAAATTATTTGCCCTTATGTGGACTGCTTACTATGAGCGACTCCAGATCCACAACAATGTGGTTAACTCTAATTGTGCATTAATAGGTAATCTGTTGTCAAACACATCACATTGCAAAATAAATGGCAGATGTGACCAAGGCAGATTCCATGGATTTCTCAGCAGCCTACCCAGATGTCAGTGACTGCTATGAGTTATACAATCTCATTAAAAATTTGGTCTCCGTTATGATGGATTTCCAGTCTTCACCTTTAAAGGTATAGAATTCCCTCCTGTCCTGACTTGGACTGCCTCAATATCTGCTTACCTCCCAGCATTTCAATCTTGTGTCCTGAGACTATGTTATCCTGGATTCCTGAGGCCTCTTGCATCAAATCACAGGCATAACTTCAATGCTTCTGCCATGCTGAGCAGAACATCATTGCTCCAAAATTTTACAGTTGCCCCAACAGCCAGTAGCACAGGGTCACTGACCTTCTGCATCCATTTCAGCTGTCCAGGCTTCTTATGAGCCTTCACTATCTGGACTCTGCCAAACCAACTCCTCAGAGCTACCAGCATGGAGCTTCTTTCCCTGCTCCTGACTTTCCGACTGACTAAAACTGACAGACACTTGAACTGATCTTCAATGACTCTTGAACTGGTCTTGGTAACCTATCAATACACTCTGAGATCAACATGGTGGCACAGCGCCAGGGACCCGGGTTCGATTCCTGGCTTGGGTCACTGTCTATGTAGAGTTTGCATGTTCTCCTGTGTCTGTATGGGTTTCCTCTGGGTGCTCCAGTTCCTTCCCACAGTCTGAAAGACGTACTGGTTAAGCGCAATAGCCATTCTAAATTTTCCCTCAGTGTATCCGGACAGGCATTAGAGTGAGGAGACTAGGGGATTTTCACAGTAACTTCATTGCAGTGTTAGTGTAAGCCTACTAATGACTAATAAATAAGAGGATTGCACTCTTGTTAGTAGGCAGGATCAAATATCAATATCAAGTATTAGAACATCCTGTGTACTGAATATTACAAACTTCACAGGTGGTAGCTTACACAGAGACAAAAATATTGATTTCATTGCAATTGGCATTAAAATCCTATTTGCAGGTTAGAGGGATTAGTGAGATAGTTTTTCACTGCAGTTGTTAACTGGATTAATAAATTGTTTTGAAATAGTACAGTCATTTAATGTGAGCATGGCAAAGCAGACGATGCAGATTGTGAATTAAACTTTTTATTTGTACCAAAAATACAATTTTAATTGTGATTAATGTTATTCTACTACTGTTAAATAACCCACAAATAATAAGCATTAAAAAAAACCTTTCTCCATAGCACCCCAGATTATGGATAGTGAAACATCTCAGTTCAATTGAATTTGAACTTTTAGACCAGCCAAAGTTTCCTCATAATTCATTTTCTGTTCTAAATATTTAATGCAGATCAATTCGAGGATAATTTGACTTGTGTAATTGTACATGGTGTCCTATGCCCTTTAATTTTAATTGAAGTCTTTGTATAGAATTACATCATAGGATCATAGAATTACTACAGTGAAGAAGCAGGCTATTTAGCCCATCAAGTCTGCATCGACTCTTTGAGAAATCATCTTAGCCAGATCCTATCCCTATAACCCCATGTATTTACCCCACCAATCCCCCTAAGCTACAGATCTTGGGACACTAAGGGGTAATTTAGTATGGCCAATCAACCAAATCTGTATATTTCTGGGCTATTGGGGGCAACTGGAGCACCCGGAGGAAACCCATGCAGACAGGGGGAGAAAATGCAAACTCCACACGGGCAATCACCTGTGGCTGGAATTGAACCCGGTTCCCTGGCATTGTAAGGCAGCAGCCTCTTCCAGGATTTTTTTAATACAATTCTATTACTGTAACCTTTCTTCTACCATTTTTTTCATTTGTATATCTAGACTTGCATTAAATTCATCCATTCTATTCATCTCAACTATTGCTTGTGGTAGTGAGTTCCACATTCTCAACACCTAGGGTAAAGAAGTTTCTTCTAAATTTCCTATATTACTTCTCTCTGATTATTTTATATTAATATCTTTCATAATGTTAAAGACGTCTGTTGGCCTCTCAGCTTTTCTTTTCTCAAGAAGAGATCTAAGCCAGTTCATTCTTTCCTGAGAAGTATAATCTCACATTTTTATGCCATCCACGTAAACGTTTTTTTACACCCTTTCTAGTGCATCCTGTGGTGAGCAGAATTGTACACCATATTCAAAGTCTGGTCTAACAACTGGAAGTGCGTTAACAATGAAAAACATACATCCTGGTTGACCATTTGGTAAAGACTATGTTGAATTGAGCTGTCCAGACCAGGAACAGCCCAGATATTTGAGATGTGTGTGGAGCATTGATATGTAAACTAACCTGAGTGCTCCTTATCTGTGGCAGTCAGATATGTGTTTGTGGGAGGTGGAGGTATCTGCAGGGAGAGAGGGAAAAGATGAGAATTAGCTAGAATTCCAGGTCCAGATTGTCATCTCGCTGGTGTGTAAGCATGTGTCAGATGTCAGGCAAACACAGAGTTTAGGATTGACTATGGGTGGCAAGGTGACCCACAGGTCATGGGTAGATAGGTTTCTGATAGACAAGGGAATTAAGGGTTATGGGGAGAAAGCGGGAAAGTGGAACTGATCCACTTCAAATCAGCCATGATCTTGTTGAATGGCGGGGCAGGCTCGAAGGGCTAGATGGCCTACTCCTGCTCCTATTTCTTATGTTCTTATGTGACAGAGTGGTTAGCATTGCTGCCTCACAGCATCAGGGAGGCAGGTTTGGTTCCGGCCTCGGATGAAGTTTGCATGTTCCCCCTGTGTCTGTGTGGGTTTCTTCCAAGTGTTCCAATTTTCTCCCACAATCCAAAAATGTGCAGCTTAGGTGGATTAGCCATGCAAAATAGCTCCTTAATGTTCAAAGATGTATAGGTGAGGGAGATTAGTAGAATAAATTTATGTCAGGTTATGGGAATAGGCAGGAAGCTGAGCCTGGGTAAGATGTTCTCGTGGAGAGTTGGCACAGACTCGATGGGCCAAATAGCCTCCTTCTGCACTGTAGGAATTCTATGAGTATTTAGGCTAAAAATGGAAGTTGATTGACTAATAAAACGATTCTTTCCCCAGTTAAAAAATTTCTTGCTCTGCTCATTCTCAGTAAGTATCAGTTGACCTCTTGATTGCAATACAAGAAGGCAGCTAGCACATTGGAACATTTCTTTGGGCCATAAAACGAAGCGAAAAGTCTCGGGAGGGGACAGATATTTCTCTCAAAGAAAATCTCTCTTTTGCAGATCTTTGTAAATTGGATTACAGTTTATAGAGAACATATGACCAGAAGAGCAAAGGGACCTGTGAGATTAAGGATCTGAAAGAGATTAGTATTAGTAAAAAAAAAGTAGCGCTGCAGAAATTAATGGGCCTGAAAGTTGATCAGTCCCCTGGAGCCGATGGTCTATATCCCAGAATGTTGGAAGAGGTGGCTATGGAGATAATGGATGCATCGGTGGTCATCTTTCAAAATGATAGATTCTAGAACGGTGCTTGCAAATATGACCCTATTTATGTAAAAAAGGAGACAGAATAGAGAACAATAAGCCTATTAGAACTGTAATAAGGAAAATGCTAGGATCTATGTTAAATGATGTGATAACTGCGCATTTAGAAAATAATGGTGAGATTGCGCAGAGTCAACATGGATTTATGAAGGAGAAATCATGTTTAACCAATATGTTGAGCTTTTTGATGATGTTACTAGCAGAATACATAAGGGAGAACCATACATGCTTTGTATTTAGATTTTCAAAAGGCTCTCGATCCCACACTCGAGGTCAGAAAATAAAATTTGAGCTCATGGGATTGGGAAAAATATACTAGCATGGACTTAGGGTAGGTTAGCAGGACAGAAAACAGAGAGAAGGAATAAACAAATCATTCTCAGGTTGACAGGCTGTGACTTGTGGGATATGGCAAGGATCAGTGCTTGGATCTCCAGCTATTTACAATCTGTGGGCCATAACTTCCCCAAGAGTGCATATCAGTGGCAGATTGCCACCCCATGCTGGCTTACCTGTACTAAAGCTCTTAAGTGCCTGTCCTACTCAATCTTCCTGACCCAAGGCGAGGCCGTGGGTCCCTGGCTTCTGTTTAAAGTGTAAAAAAGTGGAGCAAAAGGAGAACAAGCCTGTATTTTTACAGCACTAGGTGCTGTAAAGCAAGTGAGTTTAAATGTCACATTGAAACCAACAGGCCAGGAAAAAACTAAGTGTCTAAGGAAAGTTAATGAGATGCAGGGGATAGGGATTCGGACATGGGTGTGGAGTTGGACATGGGAAGGGAGCTGGAGTTGAGCATAGTTTGAGGCTGGGTCAGGTCAATGGAGAGGGTTGGGATGGTGGAGGGGGGGTGGCCAGGTCAGGTCATGTTGGTTTGAAGTGGGGCGGGGGGGGCGGTAGAGGTCAGGTCAGGTCATTTTGGGTCAGGTTGAGGTAGGGGAGGGGTGGTAGGGGGTGTTGGGTCCAGTTGGGTCAGGGCCTCAGATCAAGGTGGGTGAAGTCAAGGGGTGGAGAATAGTTTGGGGGATGTGCTACTTAGCTGGGGGAAGTGTGGTGGACTCCCTTGGGCATTAAGGAGTGTGGGGCTCTGTCTGAGTGTTTAAAATAGTTGCATTGAATTTAGAAGTGCTTTTATTTCTTCTTTTTCAGAGTAACAAATAGCATATCACTAACAGAAACATCTGAAGTTAGAGATTTATATTGCTTTGTCGGCTGGTTCCCAGCACAGCACCATTGTTCCAGGAGAAGTTTCTGGACAATTAAACCTTTACCTAGTAGGCTTCCCCAGTCCATCTTTGGGGTACCTCCTCCCAGATCTAACACCGGGAGAGAGGAAGTTATGGCCCTATATTAATGATTTAGAGTGGGGACCAAATGTAATACTCCCAAGTTTGCTGATACACAGAAATTGGTGGGAATGTGTGTTGTAAGGAAGATGCAAAGAGGCTTCAAGGAGATTTGGACAGGCTAAGCGAGTGGGCAAGAACATGGCAGATTAGATAGGATGTTGAAAAATGTGAATTATCCACTTTGGTAGGAAAAACAGAAATGCATAGTATTTCTTAAATGAGGAGAGATTGGGAAATGTTGATATCCAAAGAGACCTGGATGTTCTCGTTCATAAATCGTGAAAGCAAACATGCAAGTGCAACAAGCAATTAGCAAAGCAAATGGTACATTGGCCCTTATTGCAAAGAGATTTGAGCGCAAAAGTAAAGAAGTTTTGCAGTTGTTGCATAAATCCTTGGTGTGACCACACCTCGAGCATTATTTGCAGTTTTGAGTTCTTTACATAAGGAAGAATATACAAGCCATAGAGGGAGTGCAGCGAAGGTTCATCAGATTGATTCCTGGGATGGCAGGACTGCCCTATGAGGAAAGGTTGAGGAGAATGGGCCTGTATTCTTTAACGTGAAGAATGAGAGGTGATCTCTTTCAAATGTACAAAATTCTTACAGGGCTCAACAAGATAGCTGAAGAAGGATATCTCCCTTGGTTAGAGGGAGTGTCTAGATACAGTGTCACAATAAGGTGCAGCCAATTAGGGCCAATGAGATGAGGAGGAGTTTTTTGAATCCAAGGACGGTGAGTTGTTGGAATTTTTTTTTACCCCAGAGGGCTGTGGAGGTTCAGTCATTGAGTATGTCAGTAGATTACAAGATGAAGGCATGTAGAATTGCCAGCAACAAGCACCCCTCTCCGATGAGCTCAACGCATTCCCTGCCCGTTTTGAACAAGAGGTCAGCCGTCCGCTTCAGGAGCCTCGGCTGAGCCCATATCCAAGGTCACCATCGCAGACGTCAGGTCAGCCTTCTCAAAAATCAACCCACAGAAACTAAAGTACATTCTGTGGTAGAGAATTCCACACATTCATCACTCTCTGGCTGAAAAAATTTCTCCTCACTTCAGTTCCAAAGGTTTACCCCTTATCATCAAACCATGACCCAAGTTCTGGACTCCCCCACCATTGGGAACATGCTTTCTGAATCTACCCTGTCTAACCCTGTTAGAATCTTATAAGTTTCCATGAGGTCCCCTCATTCTCCAAAACTCCAGTGAAAAGAATCCTAAGAAGTATAAGTTGCATGGTGCAAAATGCTGTACCATCAGCAAAATGTGATTGTCAGACATAAAGAATTAGTCTGCAGCAGTTAAATCCTAAGGGTCGTTTCATGCTTTTAGCAAGCATTACTCTTACTGTTGTGGCAATTAGGTCATATAATACGATTAACATATTTGTTAATGTGAGATAAGATGTCTCCTGATTCATTGCAGAGTATATGGCCACTCCAATCTGAGGTTGCAACATTATCCTTGCTTGTGGTACAGCCGTCAATATACATAACCTCTGAGATCAACATTTGTTGATCGTCTCTCCCGACCCGTATTTTTATATAAAATGGGAAAGGGGAGCAGTCTCTTGCTAAGATGAGACCTTCCATTCATGTCAAGACTTTTTTAAAGTCCCATTATTTCATGAGGTAATAATTAGCTCTTGCACAAATTGCCTGGAATTACTCCAATGGAAATTACAAGCGTAAAAGCTCAAATTTAAAAGATCAAATATGGCATTAGAGAAGGGATTATAAATTGGCCCAATGAAATCATTATTCTAGAAACTTCATAAAACATTTATGGTTACTTCTACAAATCATTGAATACTGGATAAGGGAGCTGAATGGGATGTTATTATTGCTGCAACGTATCTAATATTCAGCACACAATGGAAAGCAATTCCAATAACCAAACTAACAGTTGAAATACAATTACACTATGATAATGGGCTGTAAAAGCTGGGTTGGTTTGTGCTGGATCAAATACTCTAAACATTGGTTCCAAGTTTATATATTTGAGGTGATTATTCCTGTAAGAGCAACACAGCATAAAAAAGTGACCTGGCTTGAGTGACGACCTGGGACTCAGAGTGAGTAATTACTCCAGGGGGTGGAGTCCTCCCTTAGGAAGGAGACATATAGGATACTAAGTGCAGCCATGTGCTTGCAGTACCTCAGTGCAGTTCTTCTTATTAATAACTCCTTCTGGTGTTTCTAATGAAGCCTGTGAAAGTGCACCATGACACTGTTGAAGGGATCAGTCAGGAATGTTGGTTCTCATTGTTTAATTGGAGACTACAGAACAGATTTAATGCCTGGCAAGTTTAACTGTGCACACACCTGCTCTTCCAACCTTGGTTGCTCAAAATTCTCCCTAATAAGTCACATTAAACAGATTACTAAACCAATTTTGAAAGCCATTTGTTTTAAATTTGCAGTATTTTGGGGATATTGTTCTCGATGAACAAAATAAAATGTTAAACTTAAATTCAATACTTTAAGCAATAATACCCACAGTCATATGAGATTTAACTGCTTATAATTCAACAGGTTTATCTGAAATCACAAGCTTTTGGAGTGCTGCTCCTTCGTCAGCTAAAGTAGAGAGAAGCCCGCAGGCACAGAATACATAGGCGGAGTGACACTCAGCCCGACATTCACAGGTAATCAAAAGTATGAAAAGATAAGTACAGCAATGTAGGCTGGCTGAATAACATGTTTTTACAGGTAATCATGAGAGCTAATAGATAAATGCAAGCAGTTAAGTATAATCAGTATGTGTAAAATGTCGACAGGCTGTATACCAAGTGAAGGGATGACCTAAGAACCAATAGTTTAAGACAGATAATTGCAAATAATCAAAGAATAAGGTAGTGCTAAACACAATGCCAACTAATTTAGGCAAAGAGATCATCACACAGAATCAACATATACATGATGTCAAAACAGGACAGTTAGAAACAGTATAGTGGGGTTACATGTAGCATGACATGGACCTGAGAACTCAATTAAGGCCATCCTCATGAATGCGGAACTTAGTTTCTGCTCGATGAAAACTTCTCATTTTGTCCACCCCAGTCCAACCATGGTATCTCTACATCATGGCCACAGTCATAATGGCAGTAGTCTGGGCTTACATGGCTTCAAGCATGGATCAAATGTCTGAAGTTCCCTTTTATTTCTGTTACTGTAGGTGTTTGGCTTTTTGCTTTGCATGGTTCCTTTGACTTTGATGTGAATGCATGTGCCTACCATAATTGAATAGCTGGTGGTGCATGCAAGCTGTGAGATGTGACTACTGCAGCTTGCAGTGGTGTTGCTGCAGTTTGAATTGTGGCTGACATAGATTCTTAGAATGTATGTTGAATGGACTAATGTGTGTAGTGCTTGTTATGCATTTGGTACATTTCAATATGTGCTTGTGCCCATTACAAATGAATAGCTGGTAGTATATGCAAACTCAGATATGTGAGTGTGAAGCTTTCAGTAGTGCTAGTGAAGGTTGAGTGGTGGGAAAGGTTGTTGGTATGTGTATTGAATAGAGTCATATGCGAGGGGCTAGTTGGTAGAACTCGGAATGCAAGGCATTTACTGAACTTGACCACTTGTGTGTTGTCAATGGACACATTGCAGCACTACACCAATATTCCCAATGACAGACTGTTAACATTGACTGTTGTTTCACCATATGTTCAGAGACTCAATTGTATGAGTGTCTGAATGACCTTGAGATGCAGTACTCTGGTCTACATTTCTTTACATGAAATAATATAAACAAATAAAATAGGAACAGAAGTAGGCCATTCAATCCCTTGAGCTTGCTCCACCATTTGGTAAGGTCAAAACTGATCTGTTTGTATTTCAAGTTCTACATTCCCATCTATCTGATAACCATTGATTTCTTGCCAACAAGAATTTATCTACCTCCTCCTTAAAAAAGTTCTCCATCTCCACTGCTTTCTGAGGCAGAAAATTCCAAAGTTGTGCAATCCTCAGAGAGAAAAACATTTTCCTCATCTGCATCCTAAAAAGGTGGCCATAATTTTAAAACAGTGACGTCTTAATTCTGGGCTCATCCACAAGAGGATGTATCTTTTCCACGTCCACCTTATCAAGGCCATTCAGGATCTTGTATACTTCAATCAAGTCCCCTCTCACTTTCCTAAACTCCAATGGAAACAAATCCAGTCTGTCTAATCTTCCTTCATAAGACAACCTACTCATTTCCACTATCAATCTAGCAAACTATCTCCAATGCATTTACATTCTTCCTTAAATAAGGAGACCAAAACTGCGCACAATATTCGAGACGTGGTCTTACCAATGCCCTGTATAATTGACATGATGTGGATATGCCGGCGTTGGACTGGGGTAAACACAGTAAAACGTCTGACAACACCAGGTTTTAGTCCAACCGATTTATTTGATAGTAAACTCACAAGCTTTCGGGTTAGCCCCTTCGTCAGGTGAATGGAGAGTTCTGGCCTCAGAGAGCACATAAAGCACAGACAGTTTAGAGATTACTGATTAGAATGCGAATCTTTACACCTAACCTGCTGTTCAAGTCCTGAAGTGGCTGACAGTGTGTGTGGAAGGAGCACTGATCACAGGTTAAAGAGATGTGTATTGTCTCCAGACAGTAAGTGAGGTTTTGCAAACCCCTGGGTTTGCAAAACCTTGTTACAAGTGCTATGCACATCCAGATTCAGGGCCTTTAATTCTGTCATCTTTGTGACATCTAGTATTGACTATTGGTATATTCTTAGATTTTCTCTCTCTGTCCTTTCCTGCTATTCAATGGTCTCCTGCCTTAAACCTACTCCTTGACATCTACCCAAGTTTGATCCCTCAAGCCTATTTTTTGTTTAAAGTTTTCTCTACTGTTTTAGTTATCAGATTGAAAAAGAACACTTGTCCCAGCATGGTTCAGAAGTAGACCATCCCAATGGTACAGCCTCACGTTCCCCAATATTGTTGCCAGTGCCCCATGAACAAGAACCCACACTAGTTTTTGAGCCACACATTCATTCCTCTAATCTTACTTGTCCTATACAAATTTGCACATAGCTTGGGTAATAATCCAGAATGACTTTTGAGATTCTGCTTCTTAATTTGGTATCTAGTTCCTTACATTGACAATGCAAACACTTTTTTCCTGTCCTGCTATGTCATTGATACCTACATGTACCATGGCAACTGGACCTCCCCCTTTCCAATGCAAGTTCTTTTTCAGCCCTGAGCAGATGTGCTGAATCCTGGCACTGGGCAGGCACTAGAAGCCTTTGCACTGCTGCTCTTTGTTGCAGTATTTATCCCACTCAGTATACTGTCCTTTCCTACTACTACATTCTGTTTGTTTCCTCCACATGAACAGCTTCCTGTGCCGTGGCCAGCCTGCTCATCCACCTTGCAGACTTCACCTTCATCCACACAGGCTGTGAGCACCTCAAACCTTTTTGACAATTTCAAGGTCTGCAGCTCCTTCACTACTGTCTGCTTGGTCACTTTACCTGCCTCAGTCACATCCTCCTGTCTCCATTTCACATCTCTCATCACTGACCAGAACAGACAACCCTATTCTGAGAGGTGTGACCATTTTATGGAACAAAGTGACTGGGTACTTTTCCCCCCTCCCCCGTATTGTTCAGCCTCCAGATCAATAATCCTGATCAGAATTCTTCCAGCTGCTCACACTTTCTGCACACGTGTTTGTCCTGAATCACCTTGGGTTCCCACGCTCCAAAGCTGCAACATAACACCTGCCCTACCATTGTTACTTATGTAATTTAGTTAATTTAATTGCACATTTAACTTACTTAGAGAAATTCCTGCATATAATACATCTCTTTCCCCCATGCACCGAATTCCCATGTGAATCTAATTCACTGCTCATTATGCCCAATTCTCCCAATCACTTTAATTCAGCATCTACTTTCTCTTGTCACCATCTACTGATCCCACCCTAAAGAATTAAGGGGTTGCCTCTTGGTCCACATAGATCTTTGCTTGCCTAATTCATCCTTGAAAATACTCTCACATTTCTTCATCAGTTTAAGCAGTCGTCCTTCCTGCACTTGGAAAACATCAGGCCAATTAAACTTGATTCTTTAAGCCAATCGTGGCTGAGAAGGCTTGGTCTTTCACCTGTGACTATGATCTCTGAGAGTTAGGCAGACTGTTGCTCATAGCCTACAGGTATCATTGCAGTGCCCACTATTTTTATCGCTTCTTCAATAAAAGTTGTTAATGTAGTCACAGTGCTCCTCAAATTCAACAGTTGAACTCCTTCTTTCAAATACCGACATGTATGCTCACCTATCACAGTAGCTGATGGCCCTGTATCAACTTCTATCTTAAGAGACTTCCTATTTACCCAAATAAGCAGGGCTATCTTGCCCCCTTGTGTGTTAAACAGAGTGACTATTTCAATTGTTGGTGCTAGACTCTTACACATTGTATACTGATGATGCATTACTTGATCAGCTACTCAGTAGACTTCACTTGGCTCTGCATCTGTGCCTTAAAGGGCCTTTCCTCTGACAAAAAAAAACACTCAGGCACCGTATCCCTACAGGATTCCGGAGTAGTTGTTACCTCCACATTGATAACATTCCACTTCAAACTTTGCTGATTGACTGTCTCTCCTAAATCTTTTTTGTCTTATTTGTGGCTGAACTCATTTCCAGTCTTGCAGCTACTTCTTTGGTTTTGACACCATTGCTCACTGCAGTTTCTTCCCTCGTTGGTGAATGGTGCCATTCTGGGCATTCTGTAACTCTTGTACACCTTTTTTCAGTGCTTTCCATTGCCTGCACTATCTTGTTTAAAATATACATTGACTTCTGCAAGTAATCCTCATTGAATCACCCCATCATTTACCCTGCAGACTTATCTATCCCATAACATATAATTCAAGGTGTCTCCAAAATCACAATACACTGATATCGCTTTCAAATTAATGACAGAGGTCACAATTATTTTGCCTGGGTCTCTCTCCCTTGAATTAAGCTTAAATCTCTAGAGTATGACTGATAATTTGAGCTAGAAATGTGACTTCATCAATTGCATGAGCTCACTGAATGATTTGGAATCAGCCAAGCTTGGGGCTCAGAGAATGTGAATCAGATTATAAGTCTGGGTTCCACATGTACTCAGGAGAATTGCCTTGCACTTTTCCTCCTCCCTTATGTTGTTTGCTTAGAATTAATACCCAAGACATTCCACGTATTGTGTCCAACCCTTTACGGAAAAGTCAAATGGATCTATCTGTCTAAAGAGGGCCATCCTAGTAAGTACTCTTCTTTGGAAGGCATGGTGGCACAGTGGTTAGCACTGCTGCCTCACAGTGCCAGAGTGCTGGGTTTGATTCCGACCTTGGATCACTGACTGTACAGAGTCTGCATGTTCTCCCCAATCCTATGTAGGTTTCCTCCGAGTGCTCTTTTTCCCTCCATAGTTCAAAGATGTGCGGATTAGGTTGATTGGTCATGGCTTAATTGACCCTTAGTGTCAAGGGGATTAGCAGGGTAAATACATGGGATTATGGGGATAGGGTCTGGGTGGGATTGTGGGCAGTGCAGATTCAATGGGCTGAATGGCCTCCTTCTGTACTGTAGGGATTCTATGATTTTCTTAACTTCACTGTAAACTAAATGCTCACAGTCTTGAGGTTTTTTAACCTCTGCCATCAAAGAAAAGATGCTCATTCAGCAGGTTAGGGAAAACACAACTTGTTTATTTACAGGTTAAAACTATACAGAGGCCTACTGCCTTGTGGCTGCAACCAGCTCCTGAAATGACTCTGAGTACAGAAGCTGGCACTTAATCCAAGTGATCCCTATCCTGCCGAGTAATTGGTTCCCTGGGTCATGTGACTCTTTCTCTGCGGATTGATCCTTAAAGGGACATACACCATACTTACCCATGCCAGCATCTTTAAAAAAGGCAGGGTTGGAGTTCTTCATTCAGATATAGAGCAGGCTGTTAAAAAGATGGCATTTTATGAAGCAGTTTAATATTCATTGCCATCGTTGACAATATTTGAGTGAATCATAAAAGCAACCAGAAAAGAAAATACAAGTTTTGCCTGGTACTTCAAGATATGGCTGTTGCTACATGAGATGTGGTCACTCCTGGTCTGAGTAGCCAAATGATTCATCACATTAAATACCATTATTTAATTTAACATTAACAATGTTAAACTGTGTGACGTTAGGATCAGATTTTCCCTACATTTAGATGCAGCTAATGGCAAAGGCCATTATGATCCATTTGCTGATGCTTTTTTGTTTAATGTGAATAATTATTTTCAATTTTAGAGAAAAATAGGAAATTACTTTCCGTTATTCAGCTTTTTAAGATGGAAGTGACATAAAAGAAACACAGAGTTTCAAAAGAGGCCATCACCATTTCACAAGAGTGGCTGAAAATGACCTATTCATAATACGGAAGTTTTTGATTGCCTTGTCGTCTTTTCTAAAGTTAGGCACCCAAAATTGGGTCTAATATATATATATGGCCTAACTAATGATATGTGAAACATTAGCGTTATCTCTTTGCTTTTGTGCTCAATGCTTTTACTTATAAAAACATGGCTCCCATTTGCTTTCTCTCAACATTTTACCAGTTTGATATCCCACTTTCAGAGATTAATCTGTCCTGAGCATATATTCCAAAAGCCATGTGAATATAGGACATCTCTCCATCTCTTTACCTCTTGCATCAAGGTCTTTAATGCATTACCACACAATGTTGTTGCTCACTCTAATGCATGAGAAGTCATTTCTCAGAGTATCAGATTCAGTTTACAAATGACCCCTGTTATGGTTCAGGTCAGAATCTACACAGTGTTTTGTGAAGCCCACCTGAATCAATAAGTTTTGCGCCTTGAAGTTGGCTAGGATAAGCATTATGTGTTTCACCTCAGGTATGATTGAGATGACCCGTTGAGGAAGCTTGTATCAAACGAAGATTATATAAGAATATTGTTAACATGTATGGAAAGAAAATTAGCAATAACTGTTACCAATTACAAACAAAAACAAAAAAGCCAAGGAGGCTTAAGGGTGATCTTATAGAGATCTATAAAATAACGAAAGGCATAGATAAGGTAGAAAGTCAACTTCTTTTCCCAATGGTCGGGGAGTCCAAAACTAGAGGGCATTAGTTTAGATGAGAGGGGAGAGATACAAAAGGATCCACTGGAGCAATTTTTTTTTTCACTCAGAGGGTGGTGAGTGTTTGAAACGAGCTGCCAGAGGCAGTAGTAGATGTAGGTAAAATTTTGTCTTTTAAAAAACATTTAGACAGTTACATGGGTGAGAGTGGTATCAAGGGATATGGACCAAATGTAGGCAATTAGGACTAGCTTAGTGGTAAAAGCTGGGAGGCATAGGCAAGTTGAGCCAAAGGGCCTACTCCCATGCTGTAAACCTCTATGAATCTAACCAAGATAACTTGGTTAGAATCTATGAATCTAACCAAGATAACTCCCAACAAATATAAGATATTCCAATCAAAACCAAACTTCCATAGTCAAAGCCCTTTAAAACAACACAGCAGAGTATAATGCTCATGTGAAACTGGAATTGAGTCCTTTGGCTGAATTCTGCAGTTCTCAGAACAGGCTGAAGTCAAAACAGCTTCCTGGACCATGGGGACTCTGGTCAAGCCACCAACAGCAGATTTTCTACTCCAGGAAGGCTATCAGCTAAACCAGCAGAAACTCCCAAAACCAGGGCGCGAGAGAGAGAGAGAGAAGAGACAGAGACATTGCTTTCAGCCTGATGTCCGTTCCCTTCTAAAGCTCAGACCTGTGGCTCCAAATTGAAAATGAAAGTGCCCCTGTCACCTGACCTGCAGTCATCTTCCTCCCAACAATGCAGGGGCATAAACATCCCAGTAAAAGTAAACAATGCCCCTCCCCCAACCATTTAAGCAGCAATGAAAGGACAACTCCAGACAAGCCAGCAACCATGACATCAGATAACATTGTGAGTATGATTTAAAAGGAACCATTTCTTAAAGGTACACTAATGTTATAGCCCTGCCACTTCTTACCCTTACCCCATCTCTCTTTAAGCACCACTAACTGCTTGCATTATTGGGTACCCCGCAGCCAATGAATACTGAAGGTAGGGATGGTTGCAGAAGCATTCATGGATAATCGCAACAGGAGGTAAATTAATGGGCAGGGTTGTACCACAATCCCAAAGTTTCTTTTCGGGAATTAACCTATTTAACATTCCCAAAGTCTCTCTGCTCCTCCACTTTTAAAATTTCACTTGGAGGATGAAGTGGAGTAGTGGTATTGTCACTGGACTGATCATCCAGAGACTCAGGGTAATGCTTTGGGTACCTGGGTTCAAATCCCACAGCAGATGGTGGAATTTGAATTCAATAAAAGTTTGGAATTATAAGTTGAATAGTGGTGAAATCATTGTTGATTGTCAGAAAAATCCATCTGATTAACATCCCTTAGGGAAGAAGTCTGCCATCCTTACCTGGCCTAATAGGAGATTTTTACAGTAACTTTATTGCAGTGTTAATGTAAGCCTACTTAGAATCATAGAATCCTTACAGTACAGAAGGAGGCCATTCAGCCCATCAAGTCTGCACCAACAATCCTACCCAGGCCCTTTTCCCATAACCCCACACATTTATGCTGCTAATCCCCCTGATCTTGCAGAGGTTGCTGTGGCAGGATTGTGTAGTGTTGTGGTCACTGTTCTCCTGAAGGCTGGGTAGTTTGCTGTGGACAATGGTCTGTTTGAGGTTGTGCGGTTGTTTGAAGGCAAGAAGTGGGGGTGTGCAAATGGCCTTGACAAGATGTTCGTCTGCATCAATGACATGTTGAAGACTCTGGAGAGGATATCGTAGCTTCTCCGCTCTGAGGAAGTGCTGGATGACGAAGGGTACTCTGTCCGCTGTATCCTGTGTTTGTCTTCTGAGGAGGTTGATGCTGTTTTTCACTGTGGTGCGTCGGAACTGCTGATCAATGAGTCGAGCGCCAAGGCGGTCTCCTCAGCACCGCCAAGTCTACAAACAAGACCTGAAAGACATGCTGGATTATTGACACGGATGCCATCATCTCACGTGAGAACACCATCCACCCAGGTACATGGCACATACTCTTGCAACTCGGCCAATGTTGTCTACCTGATATGCTGCAGGAAAGAATGTCCCGAGGCATAGTACATTGGGGAGACCATGCAGACGCTATGACAATGAATGAATGAACACCACTTCACAATTACCAGGCAAGACTGCTCCCTTCCTGTTGGCGAACGCTTCCATGGTCATGGGCATTCGGCCTCTGATCTTCGGGTAAATGTTCTCCAAGGCAGCCTTCACGACATACAACAGTGCAGAGTTGCTGAGAAGAAACTGATAGCCAAGTTCCGCACACATGAAGATGGCCTCAACCAGGATCTTGGGTTCATGTCACACTATTTGTAACCCCCTTGACTTGCCTGGGCTTGCAACATCTCGATTACTGTGCTGTCTGGAGACAATACACATCTCTTTAACCTATGCTTAATGCTATCTTCACTCACATTATCTGCACCTTTAAGACTTGATTACCTGTAAAGATTCACATTCTAATCAGTATTCTGTAAACTGTGTGTGTCTTTATATGTTCTGTTTATGATCAGAACTCCCACTCATCTGACGAAGGAGCAAACCCTGAAAGCTAGTGTCGTTTACTACCAAATAAACCTGTTGGACTTTAACCTGGTATTGTGAGACTTCTTGCTGCAAGAATAGGTCAGAGATTAGGAAGCCTGCAGTGAGTAAATAGCTTCCTGACCCCAAAGACTGTCCACCATCTGCAAGGCATAAGTCAGGGGTGTGATGGAATATTCTCAACTTGCCTAGATGGGTGCAGCTCCAACAACACTCAAGAAGTTTGATTACCACAATATTCATTGCCCCCATCAGTGACTCACTGTGGCAGCAGTGTCTACCACCAAAAAGATACCTTGCAGGTCTCAGGCAGCACCTTCCAAATCCAAAACTGAGATGGACAAGGGCAACAGAAACATGGGAATACCACCAAGCTATTCACCATCCTGACACAGATATATATTGTCATTTCTTCACTGCTGCTTGGTCAAAATCCTAGAACACCCTTCCTAACGGCATTGTGGGTGTACCTACACCATATGGACTGCAGCAGTTCAAGAAGGCAGTTCACCACCACCTCCTCAAGGGCAATTAGAAATGGGCAATAAATGCTGGTCTAGCCAACCATGCCCACACCCCATGAATGAATTTTAAAAAATTAGTATGGATATCCTCTGATTTTCTTCCTCCCGAATTTGTCAGCTCACAGTGATGTGTGTTGCATTTCAGGGTTCTGAAGGATCCAATGTATCACGTGGCATGCATATATGCTCACTGGGGTGGCACAGTGGCACAGTGTTTAGCACTGCTGCCTCACAGCACCAGGTCCTGGGTTTAATTCCGGCCTCAGAAGGCTGTGTGTAGTTTGCACAATCTCCCCGTGTCTATGTGGTTTCCTCCCACAGTCTAAAGACGTGTTGGTTAGGTTGATTGACCATGCTTAATTACCTCTAGTTTCAGTGGGATTAGCAGGGTAAATATGTTACGGGAATAGTGCCTGGGTGGTTAGCACTGCTGTCCCTGGTGCTGTGAGGCAACAGTGCTAACCTTGTGGTCGGTGCAGACTTGATGGGCCGACTAGCCTACGATAGAATCATAGAATCCCTACATTGCAAAAGGAGGCCATTCAGCCCAATGAGACTGCACCGATCACAATCCCACTCAGGCTCCAGCCCCATAACCCCATGCATTTACCCTAGCTGGCCTCCATGACGCTTAGGGGCAATTTTGAAAGGCCAATCCACCTAACCTGCACGTCTTTGGATTGTGGGAGGAAACCAGATCACCCAGAGGAACCCATGCAGACATGGGGAGAATGTGCAAACTCCACACATACAGTGATCCGAGGCCAGGAATTGAACCCAGGTCCCTGGCACTGTGAGGCAACAGTGCTAAACACTGTGCCACCGTGCTGCTTGTGTGCTGAATTGTATGACTTTATTCCATGCCAGGAGCACGCTATGCCAAATTATTCAGGGTGCCCAGTGTTATCCAGGACACATGCCTGAAACCAGCATTGGGCCCTTTTCTGAACAGCAGTTCAGCAACTTTGATGATCATTCTCCATGGTGAATTTTTCAGTGCATTGTGCAGTTTCACTTGGAGCTGGTGTATTTGGTCACCACCTTTGTCCCCTCTGACATGGTGTGCTTGGCCAGTCCCCCAAGCAGCAGCAGGCGCACGGTGGTCTGGATCTCCCAGAGCTGATGGTTTGCCATCTGTTGTAATGGACTAGGCAGGAAGCCTCACCCACAATGTACTCAAAGATGTTATTGATGAATGAGTTCATGATGCTCATGGTCTTGGAGGGGATGCTGGTGTCGGGATGAACCTGTTTCATCAGCTTGTAGATGTAGATGGACTAACTCTCCTTCCTGGACCTCCTCCTCTTCTTGCCGTTCTTCATTGGTGGCTTCTTCTGGGCTTTCTTGGTGCCTTTCTTGGAAGCTTGTACTTCATTTTCTTCAAGCAAGCTGCATGCAGACTGCAGATACAGAATGGGTGGTGCTTGCCAAATAACCAGATTGATTGAATTCAGTATTGTAACTGGCCATAGTGGGATTTGAATTGAAAATCTCTGGGTTGCAAGTCCTATGCCATAACCATTATACTGCCAGGCAGCGGAACAACTCAAGGTGGATTATGGGTGTAATCCACCCTGGACCATGTTATGAACTGAAAAAGAGTGAAAGTTTACTGAGCAGATATGAAGCTTTTATCTCAGGAGCCTTTGAGGAATGGTTGAATGTGAAAATAAAAATGAAAATAATCTTGAAACTTGCTGTGATTTTGTATTGTTGTAAATTCTAAGGTTCTTAAGAACATCTCCAAAAATTGCTGTAGAATACAAGTTAAATAAATCGGCACAATGGACATTGATCACATAAAGCATTGTGTTCTTCATAATGGAATACAATTTCCAGTCTAGAATAACCTTTCAAATGATTCATTTCTACATTAATCAGATGCTGGCGTGTTATTTGATATTTTTTACTGATCATTAACTGATACATAAGGAATGAAAGTATTTTGAATTGCAATTACGTTCACTCCCAGAATTAATCAGTATATGGGAGGTTGTCTCTTGAAACCATTGACATTTGAAGGTTTTTACACACATTAAGTTAAAATACTGTTCCTAGTATTTGCAGTTTACTCTGAGCTTGGATTACAATGCTGCAATCATTGTTTTAACTGGGGTAAAGGGAATTTTATGTTATATCTTTTTATGCTGCGTTGAATCTGGGTGTGATTGATGCTCTATGTTCCTTTATTTATTTATTTGTGTCACAAGTAGGCTTACATTAATACTGCAATGAAGTTACTGTGAAAATCCCCCAGTCTCCACACTCCAGCACCTGTTCGGGTACACTGAAGGTCAATGTAGCATGGTCGCCTAACCAGCGCGTCTTTCTCACTGTGGGAGGAAACCAGAGCACCTGGAGGAAACCCACACAAACACAGGCAGAATATGCAGATTCTGCACAGACAAGGCTGGAATTGAACCCAGGTCCCTGGTGCTGTGAGACACTGTGCCATCCATCGATTACAAGGTGACTGCATCCACTGAGGAAAATCACAATTGGGTAAAATCACTAAAGATTATCACAGGCATAATCATTCTTTGATTAATAGCTCTTAATCATTTAAATCATAAAATTCCTGGTGAGGGGAAAGAGGGAGAAATTATTCTTTTGTTGTGCAAGAGTATGGTCTAAATTTGGGCTATTTTTGCAACCTCCCAAATTCAGGTGGAAAAACACCCACCCTCTTACCAGAGCTGCCTTGTAAATAATACACTTAGTCCAAAATTTCTATTATAGACTGAGTTGTCATAGAACCATAGGAACCCTACAGTGCAGAAAGAGGTCATTTGGCCCATTCAGTCTGCACCAACCACAATCCCATCCAGGGCCTACCCCTATATCCCTACATATTTACCCACTAATCCCTCTAATCTACGCATCTCAGGACACTGAGGGGCAATTTTAGCATAACCAATCAACCTAACCCGCACATCTTTGGGAGGAAAGTGGATCTCCTGGAGGAAACCAACGCAGACATGGGGAGAATGTGCAAACTCCACACAGACAGCGACCCAAGCCAGGAATTGAACACAGGTCCCTGGAGCTGTGAAGCAGTAGTGCTAACCACTGTGCTACCGTGCCACCCATGAGAGTGGGTAGCACGTGGTCACATGAGAATTTGATGATACAGCCACAAAAGAAGTCATCTGGTGGGAGTGCAGGAGTTATCCCAGGAGTGAGGGCAGAGCACAAATGTGGTATGTAGCTATTGAGCTCAACAATAAACTACATTCTTGGAAATCCTTGATGTCAGTAATTTAAAGAACATACAATGTTCTACATGGTGTCAGCAGTTGGCAATATGGCACAAGGACTTGGCCGCATTGATCTATTCATCTTTGATGAAAACATTGTGGCTATTTGGGAAAAGCTCTAGATGGAATAGTCTATTTACTGCAGTGCTGCATTCTCTGACAAGTCAAAAAGGTACAGACTTATACCCTATTAAACTTTGTGGGCCCAAGGCCGTTAAAAATTCAAGTTGTTTGTTTTTCAGAAGAGGAGAGAAAAGAAGATCCTGAAATAATCTTGAAACAGTTTGAGAACATCTGTCTCCCAAAAAAAGACGTAATCATTGATTCACATGGATTCAATGAACCAAAAAGCAGATGGGTGAATACAACCTTACACAACCACCCTAAAAATATTGGCAAAGAAATGTACATTCTGAACTTTCACTGAAAACCTAATCATGGATTGAGTAGTTTGTGGAATATGTAGTGATTTAGTCTACAAGCAACAGCCATGGGAAAATAACTTAAGGGGCAGGATTTTACCACCTCACTGGTCCTGAAACTGTAATATCCCACCCAAGGTCAACAGACATTTCCATATCCTGTCCCTCACCCATTCTGATTCCCGTGGCGGTGGGGTGGTAAAATTCTGGCCAATGTTACAAGGAGCCATCAGCAAGTGTATATTAAACAATTAGAGAAACAAAGCAGAGATTTTAATTGGGAAATTGAGGTATTCGCAGTACAGGGGTGTCCTGTTCCAACTGGAACCTGAACAGTGGAATCTGAACAGTGTTGTTCAGCATATGGGAAAAAGATGCAACAAATGTGGGAAATGAAACCACTTTGCTCGTTGTTGCAGTTCCAAATCACAGCAACCATCAGCAACATAGCAGCAGCTCGATATTCCAGGGGTAGGGGAGTCAGTAAGATGAATCAACCAAAGCAATGAAGCTTTATTGCTTTATTGTGACAGTGCTGACAACATTACAGGAAAGGGTGAGATCTTCACCACCCTCAACATAATTAGCAGTAACGCAGATTTTAAAGTCAAGACTGATAACAGGAGCAAATGATAATGTACTATCCAGCCAAAGGTTAAGAGAAATAGATCCATATGCAGCACCAGATCCCAGTGGCCTAACATACCGTGTTGCTTGTGGCAGACAGATAATCCACACCAAAGGTATAGCAACCCTCCACTGCATGCAGGGAAATCTAACGTTTCATGCACTTGACCAGAATGTAAAGCCAATACTAGGATTTTGGAATAACATTATATTGGGGCTCATTCAACTTGGTCCAGAAGTGTGTGCTCTACAACTCCAAACTCCAGAGATGACAGTGTGTAGAAACCTCTTCCCCGGTGACATCATTGGTAATCTATCAGTTGCATACCACATGAGACTAGATGATTCACTACCACCAATAGTCTGTAATCCGAGAAGAATACCATGAAGCAGAAAGCAGTTAATGAGCTGCATTGGATGATAACATTAGGCGTCATAACTCCTATAGATGAGGCCACAGAATAGGGTTTGTCAATGGTGGCCTCAGTAAAGAAAGATGGTATGGTCAAGGTACACATCGACCAAGTGCACTTGAACAAAGCACTGCTCAGATCATGTTACCCAAGAAGACAGCAGAATATGTGATTGCAGACATGCCAAATGCCAAGGCGTTCAGAATTCTCAATGTGAAACTGGTTTCGGCAGATCCCATTAGACGAGGAATCTTCAAAACTAACCATATTCGTGTCCTGTTAAGTAAACATCAGTTTCTTTGTTTGCCCTATAGGCTCTCTATAGGCAGCTAAGTTTTCCAGCGGTACTTGGAGCATCTCTTTGTAGGCCAACCTTTTGAGGTAATTGTTGATGACATCTTTGTTTGGGATTGTACTATGCAAGAATGTGATGCTTGTCTTTCTCTTGTCCTTGACAGAATCAGAACCATCCAATAAAGCTTAGCCCTGTGAATTGCAGATTTGGGGGTCAACCAGCTTGCTTATATGGGACATCTACTCACAGCCATTGAATCATGATGCCATCAAGCTTATCTATTCTAATCCCATTTTCCAACACTTGATCTGTAGTTATCTATGCTGTGACATTTCAATTGCTCATCTAAATGCTTCTTAAATGTTGTGAGGGTTCCTGCCTCTACCCCCTTTCAGGCAGTGAATTTCTGCCACTCAGCCAATTTTGGAACCAATTTGCCAACTATATTTGCCCTACCATACTCCTATGACTGTGTGGCCAAATTCCCCTCCAATTTGATTTTCAAGTTTGCTGACGACACCACCATAGTGGATCGGATCTCAAACAATGACGAGACAAGAATAAGATAGAGAATCTGGTGAACGGCTGCAGCAACAATAATCTCTCCCTCAATATCAACAAAATGAAGGAGATTGTCATCACCTTCAGGAAACATAAAGGAGAACAGTCTATATCAACAGAAATGAAGTAGAAAAGATCGAGAGCTTCAGGTTTTTAGTGTTCAGATCACCAACAACCTGTCCTAGGCCCCCCATGCCAACAACATAGATAAGAAAGCCCACTAATGCCCCTACTTTCTCAGATGATTAAAGAAATTTGGCATGTCAGCTACGACTCCCACCAACTTTTACAAATGCATTATACAAAGCATTTTTTCTGGTTGTATCACAGCTTGGTATGGCTCCTGCTCTGTCCAAGACCACAATGAACCACAAAAGATCATGAATGTAGCCCAATCCATCATGCAAAGCAACCTCCCATCCATGGACTCTGTCTACACTTCCTGCTGTCTTGGCAAAGCAGCCAGCGAATTAAGGACCCCATGCAATTCAGACATTCTCTTCTTCCATCGGGAAAAATATACAAAAGTCTGAGGTCACGTACCAGTCGACTCAAGAACAGCTTCTTCCCTGCTGCTGTCAGAATTCTGAATGGATCTACTTTACCTTAAGTTGATCTTTCTCTACACCCTAGCTATGACTTTAACACTATATTCTGCACGCTGTCATCTCCTTCTCTATGAATGGTATGCTTTGTCTGTATAGCACGCAAGAAACAATACTTTTCACTGTATGTTAATACATGTGACAATAATAAATCAAATCAAATCAAATCAAAATCTAATCAAAAATCAAATTGCCTTGGATCCCATGTAATCTCTCTCCCTGTGATTCTATGAATAACTGAATGCTGAGGGTGAAGGGTGTTGCCTTGTTACTGATCATTTCATAAAGTAGCCAGCCACTGCTGCCGTTTAAGATCATTATCTATCTCCCTTTGTTAGTAAGGTGTGCAACAGCAAAGGGGGAATGCCATTCACAGCCACTATCACTGCCTCACACATAACTCTATGAGCTATTTAATCCCTCAGCCACCTTGATAATTATATCCCCCTTTGGTTGAATCTCATTTAAAGTGACCTCCCCATAACTTTCAGCAATATTTATTGCCCTCCTTTCAAATTATTTTGCCGGTGTTAAGCTTTCAGGCACGGTAACACAGCAGACAGCATGATGGCACAGTGGCTTGCAGTGCTGCCTTGGGAGCCAGGGACCTGGGTTCAATTCTGGCCTTGGGTGACTGGGTGTATAGAGTTTGCACATTATCCCCATATCTGTGTGGGTTCCCTCCAGCTGTTCCAGTTTCCTCCCACAGTCCAAAGGTGGATTGGCCATGATTAATTGTCCCTTAGTGCCCCCAAATGTATAGGTTAGGGGGATTGGTGGGGTAAATATATGGGCTTACAGGGGTAGGGCCTGGGTAAGGAGCTGTTTTGGAGAGTCAGGCAGACATAATGGGCCAAATGGCCTGCTTCTGCACTGTTGGGATTCTATGTTCTAC
The DNA here is from genome assembly GCF_965287045.1 of Carcharhinus amblyrhynchos. NCBI lineage: Eukaryota > Metazoa > Chordata > Chondrichthyes > Carcharhiniformes > Carcharhinidae > Carcharhinus > Carcharhinus amblyrhynchos. The sequence continues at coordinate 38,808,745 of NC_137340.1, forward strand.
TCAATTGATATTAATTGTTTAAATGAATGGAGGCATTTATTTCCAGCAGTTACACCGATACTTTGCAATGAACACAATTATTACGTGGAATGGTGTTCCTGTGCAGAATGAGGTCCAGGAATTTCAGAATTTCAGCCTTTAACACTCAGGCCAGAATTTTATCACCTTGTTTTGGGGAGAGCAAGGCTCGAGAACTGCATTCTCCATTGGCCTCAGGTGGGCAAGGCAGTTAAATTCCAGCATCAACATCTGCAATATACCTTGCCACAAGTCTTTGGCACTAAACAGTGTGTCAATTATGATCAGTATTCAAAAAGCATAGCTGTATCACAGCATCAAACAGTTGACTAACATAAGGTGATAACCTTTAAACTAATATCCATTCTCGATTTTATTGCTATATTCTAGTTAAAAAAAAGATGGCGATAAAATCTAAAATGCTATTCCAATCTTTAAGTGAGGACAAAGTGCTTTGGAAGTGAGAAACAGAGGAAAATAAAAGCAAGTAACATTAGCCAAAATAAACATCTTGAAGGAAAATTCTGGGCAATTAAGGAAAAGGGCAAACACTGATTAAAGAGCAAAGATAGGATTAAATCATTGGCCTGGATTTTAATGTTCAGAGGTGCTGGCAGCAGAGAGGTAACAAGAACACGTAGGAAGCCCGTAAATGAATCTGTCAGTGGCTTTCTAATGTAATCACTGCATTAACACATCATTTCCTGCTTTCCTGACCACTTAGTGCCAGTGGCTGTGATCTCAACACAAGAGTTTAAAGGGAAACTCCAAGCACACAATATGAAGGAGTATGAGCTAAGAAGCCAAGGGAAGAAGCATACAGAATCATAGAATCCTGCAGTGCACAAGGAGGCCATTTGGTCCATCAAGTCTGCACCAACCACAATCCCACCCGGGTACTATCCGCATAACCCCATTGTGTGTACCCTAGCTAATCCCCCTGACACTATGAGGCAATTTAGCCTGGCCAATCAACCTAACCCGCACATCTTTGGACTGTGGGAGGAAACGCATCCAGACACAGGGAGGACATACAAACTTCACACAGGCAGTGACCCAAGCCAGAAATCGAACCCAGGTTCCTGGTGCTGTGAGGCAGCAGTGCTAACCACTGTGCCATGGTGCCACCCCAGATAGTAGGAGAATGGAACCATAAGGTGATAGCCTGGGCCTCCATTCTGATGCTACCGCAGTTCACCCTTGCTCCAAGTGTGCTGTTGGGAGCTGTGAAGATCTAGGGGGATGTACTATCTCCCAGTAATGGGAGGAAAAAGCAGGTTGTGGGCACCATGAGAGTGTGGTTGTCGGTAGAAGATATGGTCAGCAGCATGAGGTCCCATGGATGGAAGTAAGAAAGTGCTTAAATGGCCTTTGTCGGAGACAGTTGGCCTTTCACCTGGTAGCTCACATTCTTTTCTATTCATTTGTGGGACATGGGCGTCGCTGGCTGGCCAGCATTTATTGCCCATCCTTAGTTTGCGTTTGGAGAGCAGTTGAGAATCAATCACATTGATGTGGCTCTGGAGTCACATGTAGGCTAGACCAGGTTAGGATGGCAGAATTCCTTCCCTTAAAGGACATGAGTGAACCAAATGGGTTTTTCTGACAATCAACAATGGTGTCATAGTCATCAATAGACTCTTAATTCCAGATTCTTAAAATTGAATTCAAATTCCACCACCTGCCATGGTGGGATTCAAACCTGGGTCCCCAGAACATTAACTGGGCTTTCTGGAATAATTTCTTTGCAATAATACCGCTAGGCCATCATCTCTTCACATCTCACAAATTAACATGAATAGGTGGTGAAGACACTAATAGCGCAGTGACGGCAATGGAGAGTCCATGTTGGAGGCTGTGGGACGCTCTCAACTCTACTCAGCTGAATGCAGATGTTGAACTTTGGGGAAATGTTGATGAACAGGTGAAACAACAGCAGCAGACTAAGTGTGATGCGCTGGCAGATTTTTCCAGCTACATTACTCACAGAGAGGGATTGAAAGAATCAGTCTCATACAATAAGGGAAAGTTCATTGATTGTATTGGAGAATGTTTCTTGGAGCGATGTGGAATAGGATCCTACAGAGCTGAAGGAGGCCATTCAGCCCATTGAGTCTGCACCAACCAGGCCCTATCCCCACAACCCCATACATTTATCTTAGCTAGTTCCCTGACACTAAAGAGTAATTTATCACGGCCAATCCATGTAACCAGCACATCTTTAGACTGTGGGAGGAAAGCGGAACACCCAGAGAAAACCCACACAGACACGGGCAAAATCTGAAAACTCCACACAGACAGTGACCCAAGCCAGGAATCAAAACCAGGTCCCTGGCACTGTGAGGCAGCATTGCCAACCACTGTGCAAATATACCATCCAGTATGTTGTGGAACTGACATACTGAGCGGATATGTTGTGGAACCAACCAGGGATCAGACTTTTCCAGATTTGGCAATGTATAATGAGTAGGGATAAATTATGATCTCTTAATTAAGGATCCTCTAGGGAAGAGTGATCATAATATGGCAAAATTCAAAATTTAGTTTGAGGGGGGAGGAACTGGACCCCCACACTTACATTCTGGAGTTAAACAAAGGAATTATGTAGGGATGAGGACAGAGATGGCTGTAGTGGATCGGGCAGGAAGGCTAAAAGGTTGATGAGCAGTAGCAGTTGTTTAAGGAGATATTTAATTCCTCCCAGTTAAATATATTCCAGAGAGGAAGAAAGATTGTAAGGGGGAAAAAAACATCCATGGCTAAGTAAGGAAGTCAGACACCATAAAGACAAAAACTAAGGCATACCATATTGCAGAGGCCAGTGGAAGGCTGGAAGATTGGGAAACTTTTAAAGATGAACAAAGGACTACTAAAAAAGTAATAAAAATAGCAAAGGTAAATAATGAAAGAAAACTAGCACAAAATATAAAAAAAGCAAAAACTTCTATAAGTACATAAAAGGAAAGGGAATGGCTAAAGTGAATGTTGGTCCCTTGGAGGATGAGACTGGGAGATTAATATTGGGGAGCACAGAAAAGGTGGAGATGCTAAATCAATATTTTACCTCAGTTATCACAATGGAGGACACTAGTACCATCTCAATAGTAACAGGTAATGCAGAGGAAATAGAAAGAGAATAACTTAGAATAATCATTATCAATAAAAAAAGTAGCAACAAACCATTGGGACTGAAGGCAAACAAGTTCCCAGGGCCTAATGGCCTACATCCTAGAATTTGAAAAGAAGTGGCAGTGGAGGTAATGGATCAATTGGTTATAATATTCCAAAATCCCCTGGATGCAGGGAAGGTTCCAGTGGACTGGAAAAATGCTAATGCAACATCCTTATTGAAAAAGGGAAGGAGGCAAAAAGTAGGAAACTATGGCCCAGTTAGTTTCTACCACAACGTGTTGTTGGTAAATTTGATTTTGATTTTTGATTTGATTTGATTTATTATTGTCACATGTGTTAACATACAGTGAAAAGTATTGTTTCTTGTGCAGTAGACAGACAAAGCATACCGTTCATAGAGAAGGAAACGAGAGAATGCAGAATGTAGTGTTACAGTCATAGCTAGGATAGAGAAAGATCAACTTAATGCAAGGTAAGTCCATTCAAAACTCTGACAGCAGCAAGGAAGAAGCTGTTCTTGAGTTGGTTGGTATGTGACCTCAGATTTTTGTATCATTTTCCCGATGAAAGAAGGTGGAAGAGAGGATGTCCAGGGTGCGTGGGGCTCTTAATTATGCTGGCTGCTTTGTTGAGGCAGCGGAAAGTGTAGACTGAGCCAATGAATGGGAAGCTGATTTGTGTGATGGATTGGGCTACATTTACAACCTTTTGTAGTTCCTTACAGCCTTGGGCAGAGCAGGAGCCATACCAAACAGTGATACAACCAGAATTCAATATAGAATATGATTCCATCATATCCTATGATTCTATGATCTGCAGAAAGAATGCTTTCTCTGGTGCATCTGTAAAAGTTGGTGAGATTGTTGGAATCCATTATTAAGGAAGTAATAACAGAACATTTGGAAAGTCAAGACACAGTCCATCAGCGTCAACATGGTGTTACGATGGGTGAATTGTGTTTGACCAATGTTAGGGTCCTGAACCAGAACCCCAAAGTATATAATGAAGCCAAACTAGATACCAAAAGTTTTCTATTTTGGCATAAATGTGAGGATAGGATGCTTGACTGCAGGAGTAATTCAACTGACAAATTGGGGAACTTTTATCCAAGCAAGCTTTATTCATTACACAGTTCAAATATAACTACCAAAATGAAGCAGTTTAACTCTTGACAGTGGAACAATGTGTGCCAGGTCTGGCCTCAGCTGAGCTGATCCGATCTCCGTTGTGTGGTTATGGGACCCTCAGGCAGGCTATTGCTGGTCAGCTCCTCGTGCTCCTGGTGGCCATTCTGAGCCTGATCTGAGGCCCAAAGGAACACATCAAAAAGACACCCATGCTGATGTTATAAATCAAGCTCCAAAATGCATCTCAGGCCTCCGAACCATCAAAATATTTGAAGTATCCTCGATTGTGTATGAAGTAACCTCTCTGCACATGTACTGTGAACAAATTCTTTCACAGGAACAGGTAAGAAAGCAATTGTGAGTACTCAGTGCTTATTGGCATATTTTCAGCCATGGTATTGGCCCCCTTAACCTCCAGTGAATTCTCACCTTGCTTTCAGTGGTGGCTTTCACAAAACCTGGGAAATCCAGAAGCCAGAGTTAAATACTGACATTAATATCTGTATTATTGACCTATTAACATTTTAAAATTGACAACCCACTTTTCCCAAGCTTAAACATAACTGAGCTCTTAGCAGTCAAATGCAGACATTGGGGGCTTGTTATATGAGGAATGGTTGAGGACTCTGAGTCTGTGCTCATTTGAGTTTAGGAGGATGAGGGGGGATCTTATTACAGTATACTGCAAGGTCTGGATAGAGTGGATATGGCGAGGATGCTTGCACTAGTAGGAAAAACTAGAACCAGAGGGCACAACCTCAGGCTAAAGGGACAATCCTTTAAAACAGAGATGAGGAGGAATTTCTTCAGCCAGAGAGTGGGGAATCTATGGAACACTTTGCCGCAGAAGGCTGTGGAGGCCAGGTTACTGAGCGTCTTTAAGATAGAAATAGATAGATTCTTGATTAATATTGCGATCGGGGGTTATGGGGAAAAGGCAGGAGAATGAGGATGAGAAAAATATCAGCCATGATTGAATGGCAGAGAAGACTCGATGGGCTGAGGGACCTAATTCTGCTCCTACGTCTTATGATCTTATAGTCTTATGGTACAAGCTTTCTGTCATGCTTACATTTTTCCTGGTTCTACTCCTCCCCTGTCTGCATTCACATTCTCACCCATATTACAATAGCCCCATGAAACTTGAATGAATTCATTTAGCCCCTTGTGCTTTTAAAAGAACTAACCAATTATTCCTAATTCCCTGCTTTTTATCCATTTCTCTGTAATTTTCTTTTTCCTTTCCAAGTATATGTGGTGATTTCCCGCCCCCAAAAACTAAGTGCCCAGTGGGCAGGAAAATGGGAGATTTTCTCACCCGTTTTCTGGGCGCACTTGGTCAGGTGAACTTCTGGCACTCTGTGCATCACAGAGTCCACTGGAGGATTAACAGCGGTAAAGGGGGGGGGCCCTTATCTCATCCGGGAGGCTAGCATCAGTGTGCTGACCAGATCACTGCACATGCACCAGTTTCCCAGTAAGAAGATCGGTGCATGCGCACTGCCCCCACCCCCCCATTGCCGGCCTCCCAATGGTTGCCCAACCTCAATGGTCTCTGCCTCCAGCAGCGAGGCCATCATGCTTGGTCCCCATCACTCCCCTGGGCTCGCTAATGACGTGGAAATGTCAATTTCAAAGTGTAATCAGCCTCGCGCTGTTTCCTGGCATGAGACTGATTATGCCATAAAAAAAGGCCTCGGAAATTCAAGACTCACAAAGGCAGCACAGTGGTGCAGTGGTTAGCACTGCTGTCTCACCAGCCTTGGGTGATTGTCAGTGTAGAGTTTGCATGTTCTCCTCATATCTGTGTAAGTTTCCTCTGGGTTCTCCGGTTTCCTCCTACAGTCCAAAGATGTGCAGGTTAGGTTTATTGGCAATGCTAAATTGCCCCTTACTGTCAGGGAATTAACAGGCCCCCTTCTGCAGTGTAAGGATTCTATGATTCTATGACTAGCTGGACGCCGGTCGCAAATCCCATTACAGCCCTCCCACTTACGAAATCGCCCTCTATTTCTTTTGGAAGTTACTCTTGAATCTGCTTCCACCACCCTTTCTGCATTGTGGATCATAGCAACTCACTGCATCAAAAAATTCTCCTCAGCTCCTCCATGGACCTCCTTTGTGCCTTCCCCAAGGCCTTGAGATCCTTCCTGAAGTGCGATGTTCAGAATTGGCTACAACGTTCCAGTCTAAAAGTTAGCATCACATCCCCTTGTTTTTATTTTCTTTCCCTTTATTCATAAACCCAAGGATCGCAAATGTTTGCTTTGTCAAAAAACTATATCCATGTCCATGTCCATAATCATGTCCAGCCAACTTCAATGTGTTCTGAAGTAATAATGCGTGAGAAATGAAGACCAGATTGTGGATGTTTTCTGGCATTAGTGTGAGCCGAATGGAATTCAGGAGCTTGCCGTGATGTCTCCAAGATTTTATTCTTGTAGTGACAAAAATCCTAATAAACCCTAATAATCTCGCCCTCAATGTCAACAAAACGAAGGAGAATATCATCAACTTCAGGACACATAAAGGAGAACATGCCCCTGTCTACATCAATGAAGTAGAAAGGCTCAAGAGCTTCAAGTCTTTAAGTATCCATATCACCAACAACCTATCTTGGACCCCCATGCCAATACTGTGGTTAAGAAAGCCCACCAACACCTCTACTTTCTTAGAAGACTAAGAAAATTTGGTATGTCAGCTATGACTCTCACCAACTTTTACAGATGCACCTTAGAAAGCATTCCTTCTAGTTTTATCACAGCTTGATATAGCTTCTGCTCTGCCCAAGACCGCAAGGAACTACAAAGGTTGTGACTGTAGACCAATCCACCAAGCAAACCAGCCTCCCATCCATTGACTCTGTCTACATTTCCCACTGCTTCGGCAAAGCAGCCAGCATAATTAAAGACACCATCCTGGACATTCTCTCTTCCACAAAAGACACAAAAGTCTGTGGTCACATACAAACTGACTCAAGAACAGCCTCTTCCCTGCTGCTGCCAGACTTTTGAATGGACTTACCTTACATTAAGTTGATCTTTCTCTACACCCTAGCTATGACTGTAACACTACATTCCGCACTCTCTCCTTTCCTTCTCTATGAATGGTATGTTTTATCTGTATACTGTGCAAGAAACAATACTTTTCACTGTGTACTAAAACATGTAACAATAATAAATCAAGTCAAATCAAATGGCTCTGCTTGGATGGAGCGTTAGGAATCAGACGTGAATGGAATGGAATTCGAACAAGTTAGAATGCAAGGCAGGAAAAAACATCAGCAAATAATACTAGTGGAATCTCAAGTAAAATTACACATATCAGCTATTAACAAACTGACAAATGCTGTGAAGTTTACTGGAGCACACACCATCTGGCTGGCCTGAAAATCTTTTGTAATAATAACTTAAAACCATTTCCTAATAGACACTCCAAGCTGTATACTGAAGTGGATTTTGCACAAGGGAGATTATAAATGACAATGTTTAGCATTCAGCAACTAGACCACTATTAAAGCTATGACATAGTTAAAATGAAAGCATGAGCTACAATCCATTTTCAAAGCTCCAAACTTGATAAGGATATCGAAACCTGTCTAATCTGCTGCCAAATGTATTTGTCAAACCGAATTATACTGCATTTCCCCGGAAATAACAAGTAAATCGTGTCAGAATGTTCACAGTGATTTTGTTCAAAGAGACAGCTAGATGGACTTTATTGCTATTGATGTCTGTTTCTGGATTCATAAACGTTTTTCACACCGTCACTATCTGCTCCTAAAATTACAGAGCTGCTGAAAAATGTGTTTGCTTCTTATAACGAGAAACTGTTCCTGATGAAGTGAGTCAGTTTATATCTGAGGAATCTGATGCATCTTTCAACTAATTTGGGCTGATTACCCTGTCCCATTCCCCACCAGTCCTCTCATGTTTGAATAGCAGAGCAGGCTAGAATGGTCTGAATGGCCTAATTCAGCTCCTATATGTTATGGTCACCAACACTGTACAGGCAGATTTCATGCGAAGTGAGCTGCACCTGTCAAAACATGCCTCAAATAATCATAGGATCCCTATAATGCAGAAGGAGGCCATTCGTCCCATCGAGTCTGCACTGACCACAATCCCACCCAGGCCCTATTCCCATAACCCCATGCATTTACCTAGCTAGTCCTCCTGAGTCGAAGGGGCAATTTAGCATTGTCAATCCATCTAACACGCAATGTTTGGACTGTAGGAGGAAACTGGAGCACCCAGAGGAAACCAATGCAGACACGGGGAGAATGTGCCAACTCTGCACAGACAGTGGTCCAAGTTGGGAATTGAACCCAGGTCCCTGGTGCTGTGAGGCAGCAATGCTAACCACTGCGCCACTGTGCTGCCCAGAACACATTATTTTGGTGGTTTACTTACTGATACACAAAAGACAGACTCAGGCACAATGTTGAATTCATGGCTGAGATATTTGACTTCTGCCCATAAAGGGGACACAACATTGACAGAGTGGCTCCTCTGGAACTCATTTGCATTGGTGTGAGACCCAAGCAAGGGCAAGAATTAAAATAACAAACTCACAATCCACAACAAATATACCTTCTCTTAATGAATTAAAATCCCATAAGAAAGATGGTCCATCGGTGACTAATGAGATACCTGAGTATTACATTAGAGGACAAGGTATGCAATGATGCCAAAATAAGTGGTGAGGTTGATGGAGATTTTAGTCCACCAAGTCTGTACTGACTGCACCTTACCGAGGTCCACTTCCACTGTGCATTTACTAAGGCTAATCCATATAACTTATACATCTTTGGACACTAAAGGGCAATTTACCATGGCCAATCCATCTAGTCATGATGTGGATGTGCTGGCGTTGGACTGGGGTAAACACAGTAAAAAGTCTGACAACACCAGGCTTTAGTCCAACCGATTTATTTGATAGTAAACGCACAAGCTTTTGAGGTTTCCCTCTTCATCAGGTGAATGGAGAGTTCTGGCCTCAGACAGAGCATATAAAGCACAGACAATTTAGAGATTACTGATTAGAATGTGAATCTTTACACCTAACCTGCTGTTCAAGTCCTAAAGTGGCCGACAATGTGCGTGGAAGGAGCACTGATCACAGGTTAAAGAGATGTGTATTGTCCCCAGACAGCACAGTCAGTGAGGTTTTGCAAACCCAGGCAAGTCACGGGGGTTACAGATAGTGTGACATGAACCCAAGATCCCTGTTGAGACCATCCTCATGTGTGTGGAACTTGGCTATCAGTCTCTGCTCAGCGACTCTGCGCTGTCGTGTGTCGTGAGGCCGCTTTCGAGAACGCTTACCCGAAGGTCAGAGGCTGAATGCCCGTGACCACTGAAGTGTTCGCCAACAGGAAGGGAACAGTCTTGCCTGGTGATTGTCGAGCGAAGTTCATTCATCCGTTGTCGTAGCGTCTGCATGGTCTCCCCAATGTACCATGCTTCAGGACATCCTTTCTTGCAACTCAGCCAACATTGTCTACCTGATACGTTGCAAGAAAGGATGTCCCGAAGCATGGTACATTGGGGAGACCAAGCAGACGCTACGACAACGGATGAATGAACATCGCTCGGCAATCACCAGGCAAGACTGTTCCCTTCCTGTTGGCGAACACTTCAGCGGTCACGGGCATTCAGCCTCTGACCTTCGGGTAAGCATTCTCCAAGGCGGCCTTCACGACACACGACAGCGCAGAGTCACTGAGCAGAGGCTGATAGCCAAGTTCCACACACATGAAGACGGTCTCAACAGGGATCTTGGGTTCATGTCACACTATCTGTAACTCCCGTGACTTGCCTGGGTTTGCAAAACCTCACTTACTGTACTGTCTGGAGACGATACACATCTCTTTAACCTGTGATCAGTGCTCCTTCCACTCACATTGTCGGCCACTTTAGGACTTGAACAGCAGGTTAGGTGTAAAGATTCGCATTCTAATCAGTAATCTCTAAACTGTCTGTGCTTTATATGCTCTGTCTGAGGCCAGAACTCTCCATTTACCTGACGAAGAGGGAAACCTCAAAAGCTTGTGCGTTTACTATCAAATAAATCGGTTGGACTAAAGCCTGGTGTTGCCAATCCACCTAGTCCCATGGAACATGGGGGGAAACCAGAGCACCTGGAGGAAACCCACGCAAACACGGGGAGAATGTGCAAGCTCCATGCAGTCACCCAAGGCCGGAATTGAACATAGGTCTCTGACGCTGTGAGGCAGCAGTGCTAACCACTGTGCCACCGTGCTGTCTGTGAGGAAATCCAAATCTAGGGGCCAGAAATTTAACACCAATAAACCAAAAGAGGAATTTGAGAGAAGTTCAGGTAGTATCTTACCAGCTCTCATGCGGCAGGCTAGGAGGTGAACAGCTGATAATTTAGTGGGGAAGAATGTTGGGAAAGTTGTCCAATGTGGTGCTGCTGTCGTGGCATGTTCACCAGTGGCAGGATTGGATGCAGCATGGCTCCTCATCTAAGGAGGTGGGCTGACAATGTGCCAAATGAAGACCATGTTAAGGGCCATTTTACGGGGCTGCCAGCATTTTGCCTCCTCATGGAATGCTCCTCATTCCATGAGGAGGCCACAATCTTAACGGAGGTGGCATTCCTGCAGCCACCAAGGCAACTATCAGAGCTGGAGATATGATGACTCACAAGCCGTGAGGCAGCCTCTGTGGCCCCAAAGTGGAGGGACTTCCTCTCTGACCCTTGATTCCCGAATTTTTCAATTTATTCAGCATTATGTCTCAGAGGCTGACAGTCTCCAGCTTGCATCAGCAGCACCTCTCCAGGACACTCTGCTGATCCTTCAGAGATATTGATCCTCTGATTGGTCCAACAGCATCATTAGTCCACCTGCTGCTGGAATTGGATGGTGAGCTTGCAGGTGGATGATAAGGAGGATTGCTGAGCAGGTGCCACAGACAGCAAGTGCAGATTTTTCCACTATGTGCCGTGACATTGGGGTCCCGATGCCCACTGTAAATACTTGGACTCCTTTCTCCAAAGCGAAAGACTGCAACTTACTACCGCAGGGAGCAGTGTAGACGAATAGCATAAATACAGATGAGTGAAAAAGGAACTGAAAGGTCTTGCAGATTGGATTAGACGAAAAGGGATGAGAGGAGTCTTGTGTGGATCATAAATGATAAATTAAGTCAATTGGCCTGTTTCTTTGCTATTGACATGACGTGATTCAATATCATTTCATAGAGTCCCTACAGCACAGAAGGAAACCATTTGCCCCATCAAGCCTGCACTGACAATGATCTCACCCAGCCCCTATTCCAGTAACCCCACATATTTACCCTGTTAGTTCCTCTGACACTAAGGGGCAATTTAGTATGGCAGATCAACCTAACCTGCACATCTTTGGACTGGGGGAGAAAACCAGAGCACCCAGAAGAAACCCACACAGACACAGGGATCCAGGCAAACACCACACAGACAATCACCCGAGGCCATTGAATGCAGGTTCCTGGTGCTGTGAGGCAGCAGTGCTAACCACTGTGCCACTGTGCCGCCCCAATATGTGTTCAGGAAGTTTAGGAAGTTAAGGTAGATTGTAAGAATGTATGTTCCTGGCATATAATGTGGATTTGTTAAACATCCTTCCAGATTTCTGTTAAACTGAAGGTCCATCAGCCTGTTGAAGTTGACATAAAAGATCCCATGGCACCACTTAGAAAAAGAGCAGGAAGTTCTGATAATCTCGTCATTGGCAGCACAACAAAGCTTCCTGAAACAAATTAACTCATCATTTCTGTCAGTCACCGCTTGTGGTTTATTTGTACCAGTGTTTCTCTGTATAACAACGGTGGCCACACTTCATAAATAATTTGTTTAATTTTCCAAGCACTTTGAGATATCCTGAGGAGATGATATTGTTCTGTACAAAAGAAAGTTTGTTTGTTCTCCATTAGAAGGTAATCACTTTTGTCTCTAAATATGCACTATATACAGATCGGGCAAAACTCTCCACTGTCCTGGCATCAGCTTTTACTGTGTATTACTCATGTACTGCATGTAGGAAGATCAAGGCTGAGCAATTTGGCACAAAGTACTCTTAACTGGCCTTTAAAAAAAACCTGAATGTGCAAAACTTAAAGCTAGACCATTTGCAATGATTTGTTGGCAATCTTGCCAGGACCAAAATAAGGCAAGTTCTTCACCAATGCCGATAGATAAATTTCTTCATGTTAATGGTCAGTTCTGCATGGGATAAAATCACAAGTCAGAATGTCTGCATTTTAATGCTCATAGCTGTGAAAGTTCTTCATTACACTTTAATTTACAGGAAATATGTGGTCAGGGCTATCAGGCAATAACCTCTGAAATGTTAAAGTGGAGTAGAAAGTAGGCTTGGAAAAGCCATGCATTAGTACTCATAAAAGAAACATAAAGCTGATAGTGCAGCATTACACTTTGGGCACTGTTATATTCAAACTTTTTTGCTTCTGAGACAAGGCAAAATGTGACAACCCCACAAGATGTTTTTGCACACTGTGCTGGCTAAATGGCTGTATTCCAATGGTAAAATACCAATTGCTCAAATTTAACAATTTCATTACAAAGGATTACAACCGTATTCAGGGTAGCTTCAAGACTTTTGGAATAAAATTAAAGCCTTTCATTCCAAGCAAGGGCAAATTGAATCAAACTTAGAAAAATATGTGTTCTGTTTCTCCTTCAGGGCTACAATTATCAAGCAGCATTTAAGCAGTGGTATTGTCAAGAAGTAGGTAAAAGGGATGGTCCTTTAAGCAGTAGTATTGTCAAGAAGTAGGTGCAAGGGATGGTCCTTTGCAAAAGGAAAAGTTTATAGAGTACGGCTCCATTACATTCATCTATAGTTTAATAGAATCATAGCTCCCAAGATTTATTGGAGATGCATTTGGAGAGGGGGTGGGGAGGAATTCTGGACTGGAAATTCAGAAGTATGGGTTTCTCTGACAACCCAGAGATGATGAGTGGGAAGGCCTAAGACACAAGGCCAAAGCTGAGGAGCAGAGAGTAGGTCGGGAGACAGGGACAGTTTGGTAGGGTGGGTTGTCATTCTGTTGGTTGTCTCTTGTAGGAAATGCAGTCAAATTGGATTAAAATAAAAAATCTTCTTAAAATAGAGGCAAAGGATTGCTTTAAAGCTGTTATGGATCAACTTGCCTTCTGACAGGTCACTCATTCCTTTACCCCATCGCCTCCTGAGAGAGGTTTGGTCACCTGCCATCTCTGCTAAAACCAGAAATTTTGGGTTGGTGTCAGGTTTATAGATCATAGATCATAGAATCCTACTGTGCAAAAGGAGACCATTCTGCCCATCAAGTCTGCACCAACCACAATCCCACCCAGGCCCTGTCCCCATAACCATATGCATTTATCCTAGCTAGTCCCCCTGACACTAAGGGGCAATTTATCATGGCCAATCCACCGAACCTGCACATCTTTGGAGTGTGAGAGGAAACTGGAGCACCTGGAGGAAACCCACACAGACATGGGGAGAACGTGCAAACGCCACACAGACAGTGACCCAAGCCAGAATTGAACCGGGTCCCTGGCACTGTGAGGCAACAGTGCTGCCCATTGTACCACCATGCCACCCACAGGCTTGAAATTTTAAAAATGTTAACTTCATACCCACCCATTCTTGGGTGTTAAAGTTACCCCCAGAAAGGGATAAATTGGATAGTCCTCAAAAACTGGTAATGGGATGGTGGTGTACAATTAACCAGTACCCGTTAAATGCAATGCAGATGGCATGCTAATTTCATGTTGCTTGTTCATCTCCATCGCATCTGCAGCTATCCTGCAGCAAGCACGCTGTTCATTGGCTGCATGCATCAGCAGGGGTCCAATACTGTGAGTGGTTAGCATTACTTAAAGCCATCCAGCTGCAAGAGTAGGTTAAATGCATGTCAGCTGGGAATGGGGTGGATGAGGTTGCAAGACGGTTTCATTGCATAGGACTCAGATAGTGACTTTGATGACATCCTACAAAGGAATGTTGTTGGGTATGCATCAGAAAATGGTCTGTGTATTGAAGGGTCTGCATCAGAGCCTGTGGTCTATTCCAAAAAACATGGATGAATCTAGCACTAACTTGGCACTGGGCTTTGTGTAGAGTTTACTGCCCATATCTCCAATATGGAAGTGATGGCTAATTCCTTTTACACAGTTATGGACCCAACTATGATGCAGTATGTTGGGTGCTGGCTGTCTCACAAGTAGCAGTCACCCAAAATCTGAGTTCTGCAGTGGAAGTTTGAGATCATGTAAAGTCAGGTTGCTGCCATGAAAACTTAGACTGTTGCCATCATACCTATGGACCACAGTGCGCAAAGTGACCTGCAGGGCATCATGATGATCCAGCAATCCATCCTCCAAGATGTTACATGGATTGTTAAAGCATCGCTGGGCTGGCAGTGACCAGGGATCTACTATCAGGAAGATCCTGTCCGTGCTGTTGGCTAGCCAGCCCAGTTGCCACACAGGCAGTGATGGTGCAGTCTGCAGACTACCTAGGGCCAGAGCTGCTCAAAGATATCCCCCAAGGTCATCTGCAGTCTACCCTTCTGGAAGTCAGCTGTTGTCCACCTGTCATACTGAAGACACTGGATTAGCATTGAATGGGAGCACTGGGACAGGCAAAAACACAAGGACAGGCACTGGAAATGCACAATACTGATCTGCTAACTTTTACATGCAATATAGCATAAGTTAATTTATCAATTTGGCTGCAATGTTTTTTTTTATTGGCTTTTGTTTTGGCATTGTGACCAAGAAGATACTGTGGTGTTTTGTGACTGAGAGATGATAAGATGTAAAGATGGTCCATGAATGAGGAATTGGGTTGTGGTTACTGGTATTGAACTTGGATGCATTCTTACAGCAGTCCAGGCAGAAAGGGCCCAATTAGTTTGCCTTTGTCTTTCTCCTCACCATCCTTTTTAAAGTTTAAAGTTTATTTATTAGTGTCACAAGTAGGCTTAAATTAACATGGCAATGAAGTTATTGTGAAAATCCCATAGTCGCCACACTCTGGCACCTGTTTGGGTACACTGAGGGAGAATTTAGCATGGCCAATGCACCTAGCCAGTGCATCTTTCGGGCTGTGGGAGGAAACCAGAGCACCTGGAGGTAACCCATGCAGACACAGGGAGAACATGCAGACTCCACACAGATAGTGACCTAAGCTGGGAATTGAACCCAGGTCTCTTGCACAGGGAGATAGCAGTGCTAACAACTGTGCCACCATTCCTGTTCCTCAGCCGCTCACCATATAGCTGATAGTAAGTGCTGTCCTCTCATGATGGAAATGATGTTTAAGGTGCAGCATGCAACACACCACACACCTCCAGAGTCATCCTGGCAGCAACAGCACTGTTTCAGCAGTACATTCATCTGTCCTATCACAACACGGCTTTTATTGCATGCATGCAGGTTGTGCTGTGGATACCCTAAGTCATCAAAAGCCAGCTTTTGGTTCATCGTGGTGACTGCTATGTACATGGCACATTGTCACAGAATAAAAGCATCATGACTGCTGGTTGGGTACTGGGCACTGGCCTTCATGCTTTGTTGCACTTGGTCACACATCATATGCTGAGGTAATGGAATCAATTTTGGTTCTCATATAGGGCAGAATTAATAAGCCACACCCACAATGCAATGTGTTCAGTCAATGGAAGCCCACACTATGGGATGAACTATAAGCCAAATGAAATTGAATGCTGTTGTAATTCAGGTCAGAAAATCCCAAGTATTTTATGGAATCAGCCTAGATCACAAGTTTTGCATTTTGAATTTGGCGCAGGTAAGTATACAATGTTTCACTCCAGGTACGATTCAAATGACCCACGAGGGAACTTCGTTCAAACAAAATTTATTTCAGAATACAATTAACATTTAATAAGACAATTATCAGTATCTTTTGACAATTACAAACAAAAAAAGAAACAACCATGATATACATAGTCATAGTCATAGAAGCCCTACAGTGCAGAAGGAGGCCAATTGGCCCATTGAATCTGCACCAAGCACAATCCCACCCAGGCCCGATTCCCGTAATCCCCCAGATATTTACCGTGCTAATCCCCCTGACACTAGGGTTTATTTAGCATGGCCAATTCACCTAATCTGCACATCTTTGGACTGTGGGGGGGAACTGGAGCAGCTGGAGGAAAACCAAGTAGACAGGGGGACCATGTATAAACTCCACACAGATAGAAACCCAAGGCCGGAATTGAACTCGGGTCCCTGGTGCTGTGAGGCAGCAGCACTAACCATGGTGTCATTGTGCCGCCCCCTATTGTGTATTGTTGCAGCTATGAATACTGGTCCAGCACAAGCACCCCTACCATCAAGCACCCCTGTTCCAGGCTTAACACAGAAAGTAAGTATGCTCAGGTGCTGCTGGATCTTGCAGCTTTGCAACACCAGCTGGGAATTAATCCTTTGGATGGAGAATTGAAATTCTGACTTCCCCATCCTGGAGCTCCCAGCACACCTTGATAGGGATCAACCTTAATAGAGATAGGCCTCTAGCTTTTACCCAGCAAATGACTTCAAGAGATAGAGGCAGCCCTTGCCTCTATTTACTAACTAGCCAGCCACCAAAGGCTGAATTTCCAATACCAGGGAGAGACACAGAAATATTGCTTAGGCACTGCAGTCCTAACAGCTTCTAACTAGCCAAACTGGAAGTGAATATTTAAATTCCTCTGTGAAGGAACTACTTGACCTATCAATCTGCCTTCCCCTGAGCATTCAAAAGGGCCATAAAACTTGTAAAACTCAGGGACATTGCATTAGGCCCAAATTAAAAATAAGGATAAAGATTCATTTTATGCCTTCAACAGACGTCATTGCAACAATACAAAAAAAGGCCTGTTAAAATAAACTGCAGAGAAGCATGATTAAAATACATTTCTTAAAGGCACAATAGTGTCACAATGCTTACCTGTCTCTGGTGAACTTCTGCAACAGAGAATGTAAGATGCTGCAATATCTCCAGACCTAGTCGGGCAGAACCTGACAGGTAAAGGTTCATGACCATGGCCACCGTCACAGCCATTGGCAATGTGTCCTTGTCCTGCTTTAAAATTGTGGTTATGGCCATGGCATGTAAATTCAGTGAGGACATTACTGACAGGCAGATGGCTTACATATTGTTCCTCGCTCAAGTTCATCTAAAAGAGTTGCTTCCTAAACATCTTGTGCTGATATGGCCTCCTGCTAAGGGCAATTCCACCTCCCCTTCTCCTCCACCTCCCTCGTCCAGCGGTTTGTTTTGTTCTGCAGCGGGACCTCAAGTTCATTTTCCAACATGAACCGTATTCCAACTATTGCATTCACTGGGAGCAATCCATTTGCAAAGAAACCTTGAAGTCAGCAAAAAGTCCTTCAACATCTGCCAGGCCACTCCCTTTAGATTTTGTAACTGGAAACAACTATGGAAGGTGCCAAAAACATGTAGAGTCATTACAGTAGCCTGAAGAAATCAAACAGCAACTACCTGTGAATGCATAAACAAAATCTGTGGAGCCTAGAAACTTGGAAGAAAAACAGAAATTGTTGAAGTACTCAGCAGGTCTGGCAGTATCTATGGAGTGAGAACCAGGGTGAACATTTCATCAGTAGTTGTTGATTCATCAAAATAAGATGGATGGTCACATGCTTCCTGCTGTTGACTATGTGTTTAACTATGAATATCTAAGAGAGGATACTAGCTGGAGATTTGAGCTCCAGAAATGACAATGCAGCACACTCAAGGATCTCATGCTCTGGCTGCCCTGCATACTTCTGGCCAACAATCAACCGAACACACATTAACATCTGCACTAACAAGCACCTGGCATGTTTCACCACCGAAATGTGCATATGTACCATGCATGGTATTTTCGAGCATGAAGAGCACTCATAGCATTCATGAAACAGGCACCAATGAGCTCAATTCCTCGCCCATAGTTATTTACAGCATCGAAAGCGATGGCTTTGCTCTTTGTGCCTGTGTCAGGTCTTTGAGTGATTTATCAAGTCCCACTTTCCCCGTAGCCGTGCAATCTTCTAACCTTCAAGCATTGTTGTAATTGTGTAAGGAATTAGATCAAATAAAAACACGATGAATTAAGTTAGACCCAGCCTTCAAATAATTAAACTAATCCGATAGGAAATCTATTTTAATAACTGCACAGCTGAAAGAGAATATTACAGTAACGGCAGCTACCTTTTTCCCACGTAATCATATAACATTTGAAAACTGAAATGTGTCATTTGGACAATGAATAATGCTATTCATAAACAGATTACATAAAGTTTTGAACGCAGCATTCCACAGACAATACCAGGTAGCTTTACTCTCATCTGGAAGCTGGTCTATCAGATAGAGTTTCTGCAAATATTTCTTTTCACCAATCCACATTAAAGCTGCAAGAATCAATATTAATTTCTACTAAATGTTGCTGTTAAGACTGTTTGTTTCCCCCTCGGGGAGTTGAAAGCCCAGCTAATTTGCCTTAAGTCCTTCATGACCATATACATTCGGTGGCTATTTTAAGTGATGCACTCTGTCTCGGGGTAATGCGTTTAAAAGACAGAGGCACTGCTGCAGCTGACAGTCCCATTACATTTCCTCCTGCAAATAAGATGTCTGCTCCAGAGCAAAATCCTGCTTCAAAGGGCAAATTTCGGAGTCTCAGATTCCTGAATGCCATTTTTCCTCATTTATTTCTGGTCTTTCTCCTGGTAATGTATGCCGTTTTCGGAGCATTTCTGTTCGAGCAACTGGAGAGGACCAATGAATCAGCCAAGGATTATGACAACTTTCTGAATGAGCTGTGGGAAATTGCCAACAAAACTCATGGTATGCTGAATTTTATCTTAGCTTAGCTATTCTTTAATTGTTCAGGTAATTGTTACAATTTCTATAAGTAAATCCACTATGAATCGTTCCTTAAAGTTCAAATCTATCCTCAATAAAGTATTACAATTGCATGAGTTTATTATTAGCAACATTATTCCCCCCACCTTTAAAAATCAATGTTTAAAAATCAAAATAGACCTTTTATTATCTTTGCTGGTTACAGCAGGACATTAAAGAATATCATTATGTGTAGGGAATGAAACTGAAGCTGGAAAAAAGTACTTTAAAGATGAAATAAGGATAAAGCTGATGGATTTCCAAAGTTATTGGTCCAACCTTCAAGAAAATAAAACTCAGTGGAACTTCCTTGGTTCTTTGTTTTTCTGCTGCACCGTGTTCACAACTGTGGGTAAGTCATCTGCCTCTAAAATGGAAATACAAATGAACTTGCAACTTTCACATTGCAGTCAAGTTTTGAACTTGATTCCATTTTAATTTTTCAAGTGGGTTAGCGTTACTCCAGTTTTCTCGCTGACTTCATGTGTTGACCTCCAGCTGATAACCCTTGGCCAATTTAAACCAAATAACCAGTTTAAAATATGCCACTATAATTAGTTTGCTTTTTAAATAGTTCCCTTTTCTTCCTTTCCGCATGGTCACCATTCTGCACTTGCAGCCATTAGAGATTGTGCTGATATCAGACCCAAGGGGGAGAGAAAAACAACTGTGCATCTTTGTTAAGGGCCAGCACAGGGATTATATCAACATTCTGATATATGTTTATACACGTGAACACAATTAAATATCTGAAGACAATCCAAGGGCTACTCAGTGATTTTCAGAGAATAGGATCAGTTTGGAAGGGGCATTGAATGGCAAGGGATTAGGGTGATATACAAGCTCTTAAATTGGAAATAATGGATAAACAAATGCAATTTTGATTTCAATTGATTTATTACTGTCACATGTATTGGAACACAGTGAAAATGATTGTTTCTTGCGCACTACGCGGCCAAAAATTACAATTCATAGAGTACAAAGGGGAGAAGGAAAGGACAGTTTTTTTTTAAGTTTGTAAAGTTAATTTATTTATTAGTCACAAGTAGGCTTACATCAACACTGCAATGAAGTTGCTGTGAAAATTCCCTATTCACCACACTCCGGCGCTTGTTCAGGTACAGTAAGGGAGAATTTTGGCATGGTCAATGTAGCAAACCAGCACGTCTTTTGGACTGTGGGGAGAAACTGGAACACCCAGAGGAAACTCATGCAGACACAGGGAGAACATACAGACTCCGCACTGTCAGTGACCCAAGCTGGGAATCAAATCTGGTTCGCTGGTGCTGTGAGGTAGCAATGCTAACCATTGTGCCACCATGCAGATAAGGTACAGAATATAGTATTACCGATAGGTTAAAGAGAAAGAATTTGTTACATATTCTAATCAATCCTATTTATTCTTAGCTGAACCCATCAGTAACCACAGGCAGAAATTGCTGTTGGCAGTGATGGTGTGCAAATGTTTAGAATGCTATCACCAAGTTAATCTTTCTCCTATGTTATTGAAGGGGGTGAGTCACAAAGTGAAGTGAGGAGTTTGATACAGTTGTTTAGAAGATCAATTTTCCTTCAGTGATTTCTATATAGAGTTTGAATTACCTAATACAAGCTGTCCTGGTGGCTTCTTTGCTAAATGCACAATGTATTGTTATATATGTAACCATACAGCTCAATAGTTCCTAGAGTCAATGATGGATATTGCTGAATTTGTTCAGGTGGCTTAGACAGACGTAGGTAACCCTAGACTGCAGAGAGTAAACATCAGTTAGGATTCCTGCTTCTGATGGCTGCCTGGTGACCCTTGCTGAAAAGAGTGCCTAGTTCCTGAAAGGTGATAAGATCAACACAAGTTGCAGTTGAAGAGTCTGCTGACATTCACCACCTAAGCTCACAATATGAAGAACTGTTGTTTGAATCAGCAACTGAAGGCCTTCGATACAAATGCAATTCCAACCAAACAAGAACAAGGCCGAACTTTACTGCCTCACCCTCCCCAACATCAGAGAGGGCGAAGCTCTCAGCATGATCTCATTGAGACGTATAAGATGATGAATGGGATGGATGGGATAGAGGTGGAGAGACTCTTCCCGCTCAGAAAGGATAGTAGGACGAGGGGGCACAGCCTCAAGATAAAGGGGGGGGGCAGTTTAGAACGGAGTTGAGGAGGAACTTCTTCACTCAAAGGGTAGTGAATCTCTGGAATTCTCTGCCCGTTGAAGTGGTAGAGGCTACCTCGCTAAATATTTTTAAGACACGGGTTGATGGGTTTTTGATAAGAGAGGGGATTAAGGGTTATGGGGAGAGGGCGGGAATGTGGAACTGAGCCAAGACAGATCAGCCATGATCTTATTGAATGGCGGGGCATGCTCGAAGGGCTAGTTGGCCTACTCCTGCTCCTATTTCTTATGTTCTTATGTTCTTATGGCATTCTCCGTTAGCCTCGGGCGGGATCTTCCCAGCCTCAGGCGGGTGAGCCTTATAGAATGCTGGTACAAGTGTCAGCAGGAAATGAGGGAGAATTCTGCATTGAATTTAAAACATTTTGTCAAAACCGCTTTATAGGAAAGATTTCTGAAGTACCCTGATCCAGTCCAGTGATCCTCACACCAGTAAAGTGCATCAGAATATAAAGGATGTGTCCTCCATGATTTTCAATTCATCAAAACTAATGGTGAAGCTTTGCACCAGAAACACTCATTTGAAGGAACATTCCTCACTTGTTCGCAATCATATAGAATTTGTTCTGCTGGAAGAATGGGCAATAAAGTGTTTTTATATACATACTTGTCAGTCATATGCATGTATGTGTGGGTGTATCTCTGTGAGTATGTGTCGGCGTATTTGTCCGTGAGTGTGTGTGTGTGTGTGTGTGTGTGCATGTGAGTGTGTGTGTTTGTGTGTGTTAATGCACATGCCAGTCAGTGTGTGTGTCAGTGTGTGTGACAGTTAGTGCGTGTCAGTGTTTGTGTGTCAGTGTGTGTATCTGTCAATGTGTCAGTGTTTGTGTATGTGTTTTTTAAATCATTCATGGGACATGGGTGTCACTGGCTAGCCAGCATTTATTGCCCATTCCTAGTTACCTGAGGGCAGTTGAGAGTCAACCACATAGCTGTGGCTCTGGTGTCACATGTAGGTCAGACCAGGTAAGGACAGCAGATTTCCTTTCCTAAAGGACATTAGTGAACCAGATGTTGATTCTGACAAGCGACAATGGGTTTCGTGATCACATCACTAGATTCTTAATTCCAGATTTTTTAAAGTTGATTTCAAATTTCACCAACTGCCATAGTGGCATTCAAACCTGGAATCCCCTGAACATTGGTTGAGTTTCTGCATTAATAGCCTAGTGATAATACCACCAGGCCATCACGTGCCCTTCAACACATGTCAGTGCTTGTGTGTCTTTGTGCATGTGTGGATGTGAGTGTGTGTGTGTGCGAGAGAGAGAGAGAGAGTCTGTGAGTGTGTATATGTGTGTGTGTGAGACAGTCTATGAGTATGTGTGTGTGTGTGTGTGAGAGAGAGAGAGTCTGTGTGTGTGTGTGTGAGTCAGTGTGTGATTCAGTGTATGTGCGTGTGA
This sequence comes from Carcharhinus amblyrhynchos, assembly GCF_965287045.1. Taxonomy (NCBI): domain Eukaryota; kingdom Metazoa; phylum Chordata; class Chondrichthyes; order Carcharhiniformes; family Carcharhinidae; genus Carcharhinus; species Carcharhinus amblyrhynchos. Next base: position 38,831,537 of record NC_137340.1, read on the forward strand.
GAGAGAGTCTGTATATGTGTGTGTGTGAATCAGTGTGTGGATCTGTATGTGTATGTGTGAGAGAGAGTGTGGGTATGTGTGTCTGAGAGAAGTTGTGTGCCAGTGTGTGTGTGATTCAGTGTGTGTGTGTGATTCAGTGTGTGTGTGAGAGTCAGTGTGTGCGAGAGTCAGTATGTGTGAGAGTCAGTGTGTGCGAGTCAGTGTGTGTGAATCCGTGTGTGTGAGAGTCAGTGTGTGCGAGAGTCAATGTGTGTGAAAGTCAGTGTGTGTGTGAGTCAGTGTGTGTGTGAGTCAGTGTGTGTGAGTCAGTGTGTGTGTGAGTCAGGGTGTGTGTGAGTCAGGGTGTGTGTGAGTCAAGGTGTGTGTGTCAGTGTGAGTGTGAGTCAGTGTGAAAGTCAGTGTTTGAGAGAGTCAGTATGTGTGAGAGTCAGTGTGTGAGAGTCAGTGTGTGTGAGTCAATGTGTGTGACAGTCAGTGTGTGAGATAATCAGTGTGTGTGAGAGTAAGTGTGTAAGAGAATCAGTATGTGTGAGAATCAGTGTGTGTGAGTCATTGTGTGTGAGAGTCAGTGTGTATGATAGAATTGGTGTGTGTGAGAGTAAGTGTGGGTGAGAATCAGTGTGTGCGAGTCAGTGTGTGTGAGAATCAGCGTGTGTGAGCCAGTGTGTGCAAGAGTCAGTGGGCCCTATTTTACCCTTTTGGTTTTAAATGCTGGGTGGACTTGAAACTGAGAGTGTTTCAGATCTGACTTTTAAACCCATTCTCAGGCACCCATATACACGCTCTGCCTGAAAAAATATCAGCAATTCTGAATTGCGCTGCAGCAGCTTGTGGGCGTGGCTTATCATGCCCAAAACCCTGCAGATCCGATCGGAGTCTTCAACTGCACATGCGCAGAAACAAAAAAAAGTTCCCCTGCCACATCGCTCCCGAGCCAGATAATGCCTCCTGATGCCTACAGACATTGCCCCACACCCACAACATTACTGATCCCCATATCCCCCCATCACCCCACTGTTCAGCCTGATTGTGGCCCCTTGCCCCCTTCCCCTACACCAATCACATGAAGAGTGGCAGCAGACGTCCCTTGTTCCCTTGTCCCCCACGCTCCTCCTTCCCCACCAGACAGCCATCTGCCTTGCCTCCATCCCTCCCACCAGAGAACCAACTTACCCACTTCCCTCCTCTCCCTGCCATGACTGATCTGAATCAGAGAGCCGCTGGAAGCTCAGAATTTACCTCCTCACTAACTGGAGCTCCCTATTCAGACCTTTGCAGACCATGACTGTTTTGTGCCGAATCTGGATGGGCGAACATGGTGGTAAAGGGGAAAGTGCCGGTAAGGTTGGGCAAATGCATTTAAATTGACATCTTGCCTGTGTCGGGCATGGTCTCGATAGCAGCTATTTTCAGCCCTTGGTAAAGAGGGAACAGCCGTGGAAGTGGGCGTGGATTGTTCTACTTGCCTCACATCTGACTTTACCAAGTTTTCGTGCCTGCAAATGGACACAACTTGATGGTAAGAGAAGGAAAGGAAAGAGTGTTAATGCATTGCTACAGTCATGGTTAGAATGTAGAAAAAGAACAAGTTAATATGAGGTAGGTTCATACAAAAGGCAGCTTGGAATAAGGTGTTCTTGGGTAGGTTGGTACGTGACCTCAGACTTTTGTAGCTTTTTCCCAAGAAAAGAATATAAAACTGTCATGATCACCCATAAAACAAGTAAAACTGGAAGACGGAGTTGTCTCAAAACTGATCAAAGAAGAAAATAGTTTAATATCTGATCTCAGAAGAAGAAAAGCATGAATATGTTATCCTTTAGCTCTGCAAAAATTCTCCAGTCCAGTGTACCCTGGGATCAATCAGCTTGTTCATTTTAAGTTACTTCCAGTGATTCAAAGTTAGCCAGCCTGTGGCCTTTAAGTAGATGACTTGATTCAGAAGCAAGGCTATAACTAGAAAGATGTCTGACAAAAATGGAATAATTTTACAGGAACTCCCTGCTGTTTGTCTTATACTGTAAATTTCTTGATTTAGAGGTACAAGAAATGGTGATAAAGGGCAATTTAAACAAAAGCACATTTGCAGTGGCAGCAATAGTATAAATTAATATGGCACAGGTGGGTAAAATAGTAACCATGATCTTAGAATGTTCTTAGCTGATGTATAGATTTTGATTTATTTTTGTACACATATTTAAGGAAAAAACCTCTGTTTCATAAAGTTTCCCCAATCCTATATCTCTCAAGGTGTATCTCATTCCTACAGAAATACATGCTGTCACTTAAATTTTTAAAGTTTATTTATTCGTCACAAGTAGGCTTACATTCACACTGCAATGAAGTTACTGTGAAAATCCCCTACTGATCAATGACTGATCAACTCATCAATTACTGATGAAGTGAATGAACACATGATTCCCAGTATAACAGCAGTCTACCAGGTAGAGCACTTTATTTTTATATGAAATTGTTTAATGCTTCTATACTCTTGGGGTGAAAGGGATCAAGGGATATGGGGGGCAGGGGGAAGCCGGGATCAGGATATTGAATTTGATGATTAAAATGAATGACGGAGCAGGCTTGAAGGGCCAAATGGCCCACTCTTACTTCTATTTTCTATGTTTCTATGTGTGTAAGAAGCAATGGGGCATAGAGTATACAAGTTGGCATATGATGTTGCTGTTCTATAGAACATTTGGTTAGGTCACATTTGAAATACTGCGTCCAGTTCTGGTCGCCACACTACCAGAAGGATGTGGAGGCTTTGGAGAGAGTGCAGAAAAGGTTTACCAGGATGTTGCCTGGCATGGAGGGTATTAGCTATGAGGTGAGATTGAGTAAACTAGGGTTGTTCTCCCTGGAATGACAGAGGTTGAGGGGGCAACCTAATAGAAATTTATAAAATTATGAAGGGCATAGATAGGGTGATCAGTTAGAAGCTTTTTCCCAGATCAGAAATGGCAAACACAAGGGGTCACAAGTTCAAGGTAAGGGGGGGGCAAGGTTCAATACAGATATGTGGGGGACATTTTTTACACAGGGGGTGGTGGGGGCCTGGAATGTGCTACCAAGCAATGCGGTTGAGGCAGACATGCTAGGATCATTAACTGGGAATAGAGGGATACAAATGGATGGTCTAATTAGGAACACATGATTGGTGCAGGCTTGGAGGGCCGAAGGGCCTGTTCCTGTGCTGTATTGTTCTTTGTTCAATGGCTGTAAATTTATCAAACTTCATTTTGATTTTTATGATGTAGATTATGATATCCTCAAGAGTTTCAATCTTAAGTTTATTGTTTTTTGTTTAAGTTACATGGGTTGGTGTGATGATTGCCACCCTCACAAACTTGCTAAACAGAAAGCTCTGACCAACTGGTGACTTGTCTTTGAAGGAGTAGAAAATAGCTGAGTGGGTTCCAAAATAATGCAGCTGGTGAGGAAGATTCACAACTTGGTCAATCTTCTGTGGCAGTCTTAGTAACTTGATACTTGAATTAGAGAGACATGTCGGACCCCAGGGCACCACTGATGAGTAATCCACCAGCCTGGTTTATTCATAGAATCTGAAGAGAAGGTTTATCACTGGGATTCCTCCCACCTTCCTCCCACCTTTACACAATCCTGTAAGCTGAAAAGTGGTGGGAGATTTCCTAATGCCATACACTGGGAACTTAATGCAGTATTAGCTGGTTAAACTCAAGCACACTTGGGGGGTGTTGAGCTTTGTCAAATTGTATGAAAGTTCCTTGGACCTATGTATGTATGTATAGTGTGTTTCTACAGAGAGAGAAGTTATTCAACAAACAGAAAACTTACGCGCATGTTTTTTTCAGTGACTTATTATGCAACCTTTGTTTTAAAATCCTCTTGCAGTATTTTGCTAGAGAATTTACACATTTAAAATTACAAAGAGAGAAAATTCAGATTAATATATTAAAGTTAAAGTTTTAAAGTTTATTTATTTGTCACAAGTAGGCTTACAATTACACTTCAATGAAGTTACTGTAAAATTCCCTAGTCATCACACTCTGGCGCCTGTGTGAGTGCGCTGAGGGAGAATTTAGCATAGGCAATACATGTCTTTCAGACTGTGGGAGGAAACTGGTGCACCCGGAGAAACATGGGGAGAATGTGGAAACTCAGCACAGACAATGACCCAAGCTGGGAATCAGAACCTGGGTCCCTGGCACTGTGAGGCAGCAGTGCTAACCACTGTGCCACCATTAAGCATTTGTATCTATGATTCCGTTGCATAGTGCAAAGTTATAATCAAAATGTGCCAAAGCATAATAAGTTCAGCATAGCAGGATAAATATATACGATATGTTTCTTTATTTAACCCTGAACTGTTTGGAAAATTGTCTGTGTCACTCACTCTTATGTTTCTAAATGTAGTTTACTATGTTTTGACCAAGGAACTTAAAACATTCTGCAGCTGTTACCTATTGTCCGGCAATAAAGCTTTAATTAGTTCAGACAATGTCACTCAATTACTGGAACGCTAAATATTCTAGCAAAACCTATGCATTTCAGTAATTTGTAATAGGCATTTTAGGTGCAATATTTAATTGTGTTCAGATACAACAGATCAGTTGGTAAAGGCCATATGAAACATATTCCACTTGGGCAAATGCTGTTCATATTTTGATCATAGGAGAGGAACAATTGGCCTCAGTGCCTCCAGGCTAGAAAGAGAAAACAAAATCAGTCAGGATTTGCACTCATGATCACTAACCATTGGCCCGTGCTAAAGTTGCAGACAAGATTAGTCTTGGTTTTGAAACATAGAATCAGCGTAGAAAGAGGCCATTGGGCCCATCTTGTCCACGCCAGCCAAGAACACTCAGGTGTCTTTCCAATCTCACTTTCCTGCATCTGGACCATAGCCCTGTAACTTACAGAACTTAAGGTGCAGGTCCAGGTATTTTGAGTTTAGGGTTTCTGCCTCCACCAACTCAGGCAGCTAATTCCAGACGCCCACCACTCGCTGCATAAAAAAGTTCCTCCTCACGTCCCATCTCGATCTACTGCACATATCTTGAATCTATGTTCCCTGGTTCTAGAATTCTCCACCAAGGGAAACAATTTGATCCTGTTGACTCTATCTCTTCCTCTCATGATTTCATATACTTCCATCAAACCATCCCTCAGCATTCTTTGTTCCAAGGAAAATACCCCAATCTATCGATTCTCTCCTCATAGCTACACCTGGCAACATTCTCGTAAACCTTCTCTACACTCTCTGCACTGCAATTACGTCCTTCCTGTAATTTAATGACCAGAACTGCACACAATACTCCAGTTGTGGCCTCACCAGTATTTTATGAAATTCCAGCATTGTGGGGCAAATTTTCCCATTCTGCCCACACAGGAATCATAGTGGGCAAGGGGCGGACCATGGAAAGATCCATTGACTTTGAGGGTATGATGTTCCAGTTTCTGGGCGAGTGTGGCCAGAAAATCCTGCCCTATATCCTTACTTTTATATTCCATATTTCTGCCAATGAAGGAGAACATTCCATGTTCCTTCTTTACAACCTGTCTACTTGAACCGCTGCCTTTAGGGACCTGTGTACTTGTCCGCCAAGATCTCTCATTTTGTCTACCCTTCTTAGTATATTCCCATTCATTGTGTATTTGCGATACAGTTTGACCTCCCTAAATGCATTACCTCACACTTCTCTATGTTAAAATCCATTTGCTACTTTACCACCCACTCCAACAACCCATCAATATCATCCTGAGTTTATTATGCGATGGCTTTTATAATAATAAGCAAAACATGGAGTGATCAAAAATGGGAATGATAGATAAGCCATATGTAATTTGTCAGCAGAATGTGCAACCTGGGAAACCAGGACAAATTTTTGAGTAATGCAATGTGTTTGTAAAACCACATATTTTATCACTATCATTTCTCGGCTTTGAGATCCAAGCAACTTGTAAAAGCAGAAGAAAGCACAGGAGTGATAAATTGGCTCATCATGCCTGCTCCTCCCCTGAGCCATATTCAATATAAATATCCTCTGAATGCCATAGTCACAAAGCAAATGCCATGAATATTTATCTGTTCCACATCCCCATTATAAATGCATCATGCAATCATCTGTTTGATCAGGTCAGCACACCACTATGGGTTCCATACAATACGGACATCTTTAGTTGAGCATATTCCAATTTTCATTTGAAACAATTAGCTGAATAAAGGACCGTACCGAACGCTAACAGTAACCACCATCTTAGTTGTCGTTGCATCATTATTTTCAGGACAGGGAACAACGTGATTAATTATGTGCAGACCTCACACTCGCTCCATTTTTATCACATTTTTCCTATTTGTCTCTCTACTTTTTGTACACCGTCTTTTAATAACTGCCTTATTCTATTATAGTGCCATTCTTCCTATTGATGGATTGACTCTATTTTAAATATTTTTCATAGCTCAGTGGGAATTTTCCTCCCTGTCACATGGGCCTTGACATCCTTCAGCTTCTCTTTGCTCCCTATATTTATTCTCTGTACTTTCTCACTCACCCTGTTCCCGGAGGAACTTTTATTTCTATCTTGTTATTACACCTCGATCGTTCTCGATTCCTCGTCTCCAGTGATGCCCCGTTTTTTGACTGGATTTTGAACCTCACAAGTTATCAAGCAGTAAGCTTTCCACAAAATGCCATAGCCTTCATGTTACCAGGTTAGTAATCAAATGACATAAGTTCAAATCCCACCACTGAAGCTATGAATAACTTAGATCAGTAAAGGTGACTGTGTAATTACAGGATTGTTGTAAAAATCCAATTGATTCACTAATGCCCTTCAATGGAAGGAATTATGCTGTTCTCACCCAGTCTGGCCTCTCTGTGATTCTAGACTCACAGCAATGTTGGTTCTGCAGTGGTCTAACAAGCCCACCCAGTTGTATTTAAAAAGAAAACACATTGCCATCTTCTGAAAGGCAATTCCAACTGTGCAATAAATAGTGACTTGACCAGTGACAACCACATCCTGTGAATGAATAACAAAAGAACTGGATGACAAAAGTAACTTTAAAAATGTGTATGATAGAGGCATTGTAGCATTTTAAATATTTCAGTATAAACGAAACAAACAAGGCGAATACTGAAGTGTTTTTCTAGAAGATAATTTAGTAATGGGGTCAGCCCTAATAAGTTAGTTGATCATCAGATAAGCATTTCCAAATCAGTCAGGAGAGCAATGGCTAACAAAATTGCTACATTCTTCAAAAATTAATTTTTTCATGGGGTCACCTGCTATCACAACATTCAAAACATTTGTTCAGGAGTTGCAATCTCCAACTGAAATGCTCCCACAGGACTGCCAGGTGTAGGTGTAAGCTCAGTGCTGCTGAGATAGTGACATTATATATATTTTTTATTTATTAATTGTTACAAACTATGGGTGTTGCTGGCTTGCCAGAATTTATTGTCCACCCCTAACTGCCCTCCATTTCAGAGGGCATTTGAGAGTCAACCACATTGCTCTGGGTCTGGAGTCACATATCTGTCAGAACATGTAAAGGTGGCAGATTTTCTCCCCTAAAGGACATCAGTGAACGAGATGGGTTTTTATGACAATCGATAATGGTTTCATGGTCATCATTAAACTTTATTTTCAGATATTTTTGTGAATTCAAATTTCACCATCTGCTGTGGTAGGATTCGAACACGCTGCAGTGTGAATGATCTATCTCAGCCTCTTCTGGAGGTCCTTAGCATCACAGATGTCAATCTTCAGCCAATACAACTCACGCCTCTTGATATCAAGAAATGGCTGAAGGTACTGGATAGTGCTAAGGCTATGGGCAATTCCGGCAATGGTATTGAAAATACGTGCTCCAGAACTAGCTGCACCCCCATCAAGCTTTTCTTATACAGCCGCAACACTGGCACCTACTCAGCAATGTGGAAAATTGACCAGTTATGTCCTATACACAAGAAACAAGACAAACCCAACCAGGCCAATTACTATCCAATCAGTCTACCCTCAATCACAAGTAGTTGGAAGAGATCATTGAGAGTATAATCAAGCAGCACTTATTTAGTAATGACCTGCTCACTGGCACTTAGTTTGGGTTTCACTAGTCATTCAGTTCCTAACCTCATTCCAGATTCAGTCCAAACATGGACAAAAAAGCTGAACTCTAAAGGTGAGGCGAGAGTGTCTTCTCTTGACACTAATGCAGCTTTTGACTGAGTGTAGCATTAAACTAGCAAAACAGAAGTTAATTGGAATAAGGTAGAAAATTCTCCACTGCTTGAAGTCATACCTGACACAAAGAAATATGGTTGTGGAGACAATCCTAGTTCCAGGACATCTCAGCAGATGTTCCTCAGGATATTGTTGTAGGCCCAACCATCTTTAGCTGCTTCATCAACATTCTTCCTTCCAACATAAGATCAGAAGTGGGGATGTTCAGTGATGATTGCACAATGTTGAGCACCATTTGTGAATCCTCAGATACTGAAGCAGGGCATGTCCAAATACAGCAAAACCTGGACAATATCCAAGCTTAGGCTAACAGGTGGCAATTAATTTTCATGCAACATAAATGCCAGACAATGACCATCTCCAACAAGAGAGGATCAAACCATCTCCCCTTGATATTCAATGGCATGGCCGTTATTGAACCCCCATTATCAACCTCAAAGGGATTATCATTGACCAGAAAATGAACTGGACTAGCCACTTAAATACTGTGGCTACAAGAGAAGGTCAGAGATTGGGGATTCCGCGGAGACAAACTCACTTCCTGACTCCTCAAAGCCTGCCCATCATCTACAAAGCACAAGTCAGGGATGTGATGGAACAGTCTCCACATGCCTGGATGAGTGCAGTTCCAACAACCACCAAAAGCTTGACCTCTTATGAAAAGAAGCAGACCACTTGATTGGCACCCCATCCACCACCTTCAACATTCACTCACTCCACCACTGGCATTCTGCATTATCATTCCTTCACTGTCGCTGGATCAAAATTCTTGAACTCCCTTCCTAACAGCACTGTGGGTGTACTTGGCTACACACATTGCAGCACTTCAAGAATGCAGTTCGCTTTTTCAAGGGTGATTAGGGATGGGCAATAAATACTGGTGTAGGCAGTGCATTTCACACCTCATGCAAGAAATGTTAAAAATCCTCTCAAGCAGTTGTTGTAAAATGGGGAAGTATTGGATCACTCTCACATTATACACAACACATGAAATTTCATTTCATTGACTGCAATGCAACTGAATATCAGACACTGTGTACAACAAGCAGCTGATACAATACTGCACATTTCACACCACTATTTGAAACACATTCTACCCTATAAATTCTGATATGAATTCACTAAGTTGTGCCATTGCAACTATGAAGAAAGAAACAAACTATCTGTTTTGTGATCCTGGCAAAATGTTGGCTCATTTCATAGAATCCCTACAGTACAGAGGGAGGCCATTTGGCCCATCAAGTCTGTACTGACTACAATCCCATTCAGTCCCTATTCGCATAATCCTCATTTACCCTGCTAATCCCCTTGACTCTAGAATCAATTTATCATGGCCAATCAACCTAACCCACACATCTTTGGACTGTGGGAGGAAGCTGGAGCACCTGACGAAACCTAGGCAGACACGGGAAGAAAGTGCAATCTCCATACAGACAGTAACCCGAGGCTGGAATTGAACCTGGGTCCTTGATGCTGTGAGGCAGCAGTGCTAATCAGTGCGCCACCATGCTGCCCAGAGTCACACCAGAATCACCAGGTTGGGCCAACCCCTCAACTGAGCAGCCTACAGACACAGGCAAAAACTTGCCCAGAAAACTTGGCTTTTGTACATTAGGCTAGGGAAAGCAAAATCCTGTTCGTGAGCTATACAGCCTGCATTAAAAATGACAAATGGTGATGAGTGAGAAAATACGCTGAAATATTCACAATGAAGACATGTAGCCAACACTTTGATTCTGAACAGTTTCTTGCACAGGACATGTCCCAAAAGAGGGTGACTTTATTGGAAGTTATAGGCCGACCTTCTCAGCAAATCATTAAGAAAGATCAGTGGCCAAATCAATGCAGTCACTCAGCTCCCTCATACCTGGTTACAAGAAGAGGAATGCAATCAGGACAAAGATGAAAGCAATTGTACCTTCATTTCTTCTGAAGTCCATCAATCATGGCACAAACCATGGTCAGGGATTCAAGTTTCCGCTTTTCTAATTTTCACACAACCCCCAGATGCTATTAAGGAGGACTTTGCAGGGTCAACAGGACGGGGTGTGCTGTTGTCGTTTCCGATGGTTTGGTCAAAGCTGGGTGGACCATGTGGTTTCATCTCTTTCCAGCTTCGTAGCAGTTTGATAAAACTGACTGGCTCATTGTTCTATTTCACAGAGTCAAGTACATTGCTGTGGGTCTTGTTCACATGTATTGTTCACATCTATTGCCGTATTTCATAGTAACTAATGCGTACATTTCCTGGAATGAAGATGATTTCATGGATCGGCAAGCTGTATTGAGGACTTCAGGCTAAGGCTGTGCTTTGTTGTTATGGGCTTTCTCAGAATGGAAGGGCTGTTGACGATCGACCTGATCTTCTGATAGCTGCCGGTCCTTCATTTGCCTCAAAAATGGCTTGAACGGTAGATGTCTTCCTGGTTAACAGCCAGCTCTGTGAACAAAAGAGTTTCTGCAGTTAACATTATTTCAGTGCAAAATCCTACTCCTTCCTCGAAGTGCTGGGTTTCACAATACCAGGCTAAAGTCCAACAAGTTTATTTGATAGTAACCCCACAAGCTTTTGGAATGCTGTTCCTTCATCAGGTGAGTGGAAAGAATACAGAAAGAATACAGTTTTCTGTAAACTGTGTGTGCCTTTATATGCCCTGTTTCTGATCAGAACTTTCCACTTGCCTGATTAAGGAACAGCGTTCCGAAAGCTTGTGGGTTTACTATCAAATAAACATGTTGGACTTTAACCTAGTATTGTGAGACTTCTTACTGTGTTTACCCCAGTCCAACGCCGGCATTTCCATATCAGTGCTGGGTTTGACAGAGAGTTTTGGTGCTTGCATGGCCACCCTTCGTTGTTGAGGAAATCAGAATACCGTCTCCATGTGAGGCATCCTTTGCAATAGGCGAGGGGATCAAGATGCAAATACAGTGACAGTCAGTCTCCAGATACATGTGAGCACATCAGCCTGGCTAATCTCTCTGGCAGAAGACTCTAATGACTGCAGGCTAAGTACATCCAGTTTTAATGGACAAGACAATCACAGTGGGCACTGTCTGAATGTGAAACCCTGTTAAAGTTCCAAGTGGTAATTTTCTATTAAACACATCAAATGGGCAGCACAGTGGTACAGTGGTTAGCACTGCTGCCTCACAATGCAAGGGACCCAGGTTCAATTCCAGACTCGGTGACTGTTCGTATGGAGTCTGCACATTCTCCCTGTAGCTGCATGGGTTTCTTCTGGGTGTTCCAGTTTTCTCCCACTGTCCAAAGATGTGCGGTTAGGTTGATTAGCTATGCTAAATTGCCCCTTGGTGTCAGGGGGACTAGCAGGGTAGATATGTGGACTTACAGGGATAGAGACTGAGCGGGATTGTTATCGGTGCAGACTCGATGGGCTGAACGGCCTCCTTCTGCAGTGTAGGTATGGCATGGTAAAATGAAGGATGAAGAGGAACATTCTGCCACTTATGTCAGGCATTCAATTGCAAGGCATGAAGTTGGTTAGACATCCAGTAAAGTTCATTGCAAGGTTCTCCTGAAAAATTAATCTGGATGAGCACTTGGCATGCCATAACATTCAAGGCTCTAGGCCAAGTGCTGGCAAGTGGGATAAGGGGGGCAGGTCAGGACCTTTCATGCATTGGTGCAGACTCGATGGATCTGATTCTGTGATTGTGTCTGCTGTCACCCAGCTGACATTTTAATTTCCCCTTCATCATTACAATCTGCCTGACTGACTGAGACTGATCATTTGATGGCATGGACCCATGCTGTTAGGTCATTGAAATTCAGTAAAGACCTTAAGAACATTCAAAAGGAGATTCTCATCCCTTAAACTTGGGCTGGCTTTAAAGTCAGAGCCAAAATAAAAAACTCCACAAGCACCTTTGTTGAATCATTTGAGCCAAATCCACTTTTTCACTGAGTGTAACCTTCGTGGAGGAGAAGGCAGAAGCAACCACTATGCTTTAAAAATAGGCTTTTCAAATATTATTGCATGAAAATTTAATACATCATATGAAATTCGTTTGCCAATTATTCTAATGGAGGTGTAAACATTAATTTTAGATTAACATCTTCTTCAAAATAGCAGACAAGGAAAATAAATATACATGCCTCTGTAATAGTATCTCAACACTCTAATGCTTGCAATCTTTTGGGTATGCCTACTAAAATGAAAAAGATCTAATAACTTCATATGAAATAGCAAACTTTTCTACCTACATAATTATCCACATTAGTTTCATTATAGAGATAAATGTTTGCAATAAATCATAATGTTGCAAATAAATATTTCAGGCAGTATTGGACAGGGTTAAATTAGCCCAAGAATCAGTGGGTGATAAAATGGGGGTGGGCCTGGGTAAGATGTTCTGTTGGAGAGTCAATACAGACTCAATGGGCTGAATGGCCTCCTGCTCTACTGTAGGGATTCTATGATTCTATGATTTAGAATACCCTTTAGAAATCACTAATGTCTTCAGAGGCAACAACCTGGACTGAGTTCCTTCATTTGGTGAAATTTTCAATTTTTTAAACCACGTGTGGTGGTGGGCAGGTTCTGTGGTGCATTTCCTACTGCATGGCATGGTGGGAAATCGCAGCTGGTTTCCCGCTTGGCAGCTAATTAATTATGCACAGGCGAGTATCTCTCTGAACAACGTAGCGAGCCAGGAACAGATTCATCCAGCCATCACCTAATGGGATCAAAGGTCACGGTGGCATACTTATAGGCCATCCAAATACATATTCACTCTCTCCAGCTCAGCTCCAGTTGACAGCATCCAAGAAGAAAGCTGCTTCAAGGTTCAGTAATGACCTCCTTGGGGCTTTCATCAATGGAGTTCTGGCAACCACAGGGATGTCGTCAACTCCAGGAATAGTTCCAGGAATCCCACCAGCCTCACCTTGCCAGTCTGAGAGCTGATTGCAAAAGAGCGTCAGCTCATGCGGAGTCTGTCTAAGAAACAACATACAGTACCAGAAAAGGTTGAACACTCACGTCTACTCCAAGAGGGCAAGTCAACCTTCTCCTCACTCCAGTCGCACACTCTCATAATGGCATCATGTATTCAAAGAGTTACGGTACTCAGGAATCTCACATAGTATGTGGGTGCGGGAGTTGGGGGGGGAGGTGTGCGCAGGATAGCGGTTACTTCACCACTGATTGTCTCATGGATACTTTATCATCACAGCATCTCATCTATCATACTGCACTAACTCCATCCTCAGCCCTTACTGGGGAGGGCTCAGCACACACTGCCAGCGTGCGAGCTCCCAGCCTCTCCTCCATCTCTTCTCATCACATTTCATGTATTTGGCTTCATCCAGGCCAATATTGGCCACAACAAGAGGGAGAGATTCCAGACTGCAGGACAGGTGACACCCTGGATTTGTCCAAACTCAAGAAGAATGTCACTAATTTGATGGATGAGGGCAGAGGTTGTTCCGGTGGGGAAGGTGAGATCAGCCTCTCGCTGCAAACCAGTATGGATGAGTCTTCCATGAGTTGATCACATCCTGGGATTCTCAGTGTTGTATTCAGTCTGCTCATGAACTAAATCTAAAAGCCCAGTCTTGCAGACACTAACAGGTCCAGACAGACCTGCAGAACCAACATAAGCCCCAGGCCCAGGCCATGAAGGAGCTGAACAGCCATTAGAGGAATACCTATCACTGCATTCACCCACACTCTCCACCAGCTTAGGGACACACACTCTGGTGGGCCCTAAGATTAGGTTCAGAGTACGTTCTGGGGATCACCTCGTGGACACATCTCTATAGCATGTAAAGGTAGTGTCACCCCTGGTGCCTGGCATTCATGGCACTGCTGGAGATTAGGCACTTACTGAGTGTGAGTCTGATGCTGTGCCATGGCCATGTCACACATGCTGGAGATACAACATCAGGCAATGAAAAATCAGGCAGTCAACAGACCAGGGTGATGGGTGGAGAAGTCTATCCACATTCTCTCTGATGTCATAGCTCCGACATGCAAGCATATCCATGGTTAGAGTGACGACTGCCTTGGAGATTTTCGTCCAGCAGGTCCTGTCAGATTTTCACTTGGACCTGAACTCCAGAACTCCAGACACTGGTTGAATTCATCAGTCTTTGGGTGGGGGCGCCAGGGGAGGGTGGGGGGAGGAGGGGTTTCTTCACCTCCCTCCAGGTGCTCCTTCTCCTCAAGGAACCAGGCAGGGGCCCTCGCAACTAGCAGCTGGATATCCCAGGATCATCCACTCAGGTAATTCCAAGAGTGACCAGCCTTATCCAATGCCCTCTGCCTCAAACCCCTTCACTTCCAGCAAAATAGAGTGAAGAGGGTTCACCTGCCTCAAACAGGCCACTCAGTGCAGTCTGGGGCCCTCCACTTCTTGGTCTCTAGAGGATGTTCAGCAAATTGATCAACAATAACAGGGCACATAGTCAGCAGACTGCCTCCACCTCAGGGATGCTGTCATGAACCTGGCTGATGTTAACTAGGAGGGTGTCCCAACTTGGAAACACCAATTCATGGTGACTATAGTTTTGTCTCCAGGAACGGTGTAAGGAGTGATGCGCGAGACCCAGTGAGAACGGTAACCAGCCCAGACATAGTAAACACTTATTAAAGACTATATATTGCAATAAAGGAAAGACACAAATACGTGAACAGGGATATAATAATCGAAGTCAATTACATGCAAGAATAGTAAATGCACCCACATGGTTTAAATAGGAATTACCCTTCTGATCTAAAGCACATTTGCAAGATCTGAACTCTTTCAGGACTTTCCTCTTCCCAAACAACATCCAATCCAATAGATCTTTAAATAAAGACAAGTTTATAGCTATGACACTTTATACGATTGAATAGATATTCTGGGGACTGTCCCTTCTTGGATCAGCAAAGATATGGGCTTTAACTCCATGAAGATACTCTACACTCTTGCTTCTGGTCTGCTAACCAGCACTGGCTTACAGGCTGCTGATGGACCCTGCCCCTCAAGCTGCTAGATGGACACTGCCTTTTGCTTCCACAAAAAGGCTGCCACTTATATCACTGTTTCCCTTTGAAGATATTCTCTGTATATTTGGCTGCCTGCCTCTTGGCTTCTAGTAACATTAACATTATTATGTCTTCCCTAGATGGTACCATCATCTACCCCAAAGTATTTCCTTTTAGCAGGACAATGCATATGTATTGGATTGTCTACAACTGCCAATCTCATTGTTGGGATTCACATCTTGTGAAATACCATTTGGAATGCTGATGGCTTCTAACCCACTGGCACATTCATGACAATGTACCTAAATGGAATGGTAGGGTTAGAAAAATTAAGAAGCTTTAAAATCACTTCAGGTTGAGAGGTGTTCAATCATTGCTACCTTTGTAATTATATTTGCTGTTCATGGTGGTCTCGTCATTTGAAAGGGTCATGCATATTTTCTTTCTTACTTTGTGAGTTCACATTATGTGTGCTAACACATGATCGTTACTCTACCCTTGTGTTATGTCAGGGAGATATGTCAGAGTCTTTACTGCAAATGTATATGAAATGCATTAGTAAACATTTTCTTTATAAGGGGCTTGGAAAGGTGGATGTAATTGTCTCTCCAGAAGGCTGCCTTCATTGGCAATGCCAAAGCACAGGATCTGTAGGCAAGATGGTGTTTTCAACCATGTATGTATCTCAATGTTTGCAAAATGTTTCTCATTAAAGTGGCACATTAAATTATTTGATGCAGTGTTTGCTCTGTTGTGGCTACTTGCATTTTCCAGAGCACACAGACATAGGACTTGTCACTGATCTTTCCAAAGAGGATGGCATATGGGCATCAAGAGCTGTTAGCCCTTATCCCCAGGCAGCCAGACCTGGAACCACTGAGGCCTGCGAATATTTGAGGCACCGTGGAGTGACTTTGGATGTATGAGTCACGAGAACTCCCAGAGTGCCCAGCACAAGGTACTTTATGTGCTTTGGATAAATCAATACCAGTTGAACATTCAGAAAGTGGAATCCTTTCTTGTTAATTAATATCAGGGGATGCTGCCATGGGGCTCTCAATGTCACATGTAAGCAATTGATTGCACCCTGTGCTCAAGGACAGCCTGAGATGGCTGCAAACTGCATAAACACATTTGCATGGCTACTTTCATCGAGTATGAAGTTCACATAATGACGAGTCCTACTGTAGATGACATCTTCTCGATACATTTATTGCTCAGGGTTACGAGATTCTACATAGGTCTCCTGCGGATCCCTGGAACTATCCAATAATTGAGTGTGGTGGTGACCTTCAAGACCACTTACAGGAAATGGACTCCCAGTCTGCAGGGCATTAATATATAATGATATAGCCTTCTGGAGAGACAATTACATCTGCCTTTCCAAGCCCCTTATGACGAAAATATTTATTAATGCATTTTGCATACATTTGCAGTAAAGACTCTGACATATCTCCCTGATATAATATAAACAGATTGGACAGTGAGCAAGAACAACCTGGAATGCAATCTGGCAATTTGTGAAGCTAATCACAATAAAAAGAAACAGAACAGTTTTCAATTGTGAAACTGGGAAATTATTACATTCAGAGGGATGCGGGTGTCCCCGTACATGAATCATTGAAAGCTATCTTGAAGATATAGCAAGGAGGGTAAATGGTATGTAAGCTTTGGTTACAAAGAGATTGGAATATAGGAATAAAGAGTTCTTGCTGCAATTATGCATTAACGAGGCCACACTTGAGTACTTTGCGCACTTGTTGTCTCTTTAACTGAGGAAGACATGTTTGCACCAGAGGAAGTGCAAAGTTTGTTTACGAATCTGGTTCCTGCGGTGAGGGGATTATCCTGTCAAAAGATATTGAGTAGTCTAGGCCTAGCTTCCCTGGAGTTTAGAAGAATCAATCTGATCTAATTGAAAAATATAAAATCCTTAAGGAGCTTGGCAGGGTAGATGCTGAGGGAATCTAGAACATTGGGCCACAAGCCTTAGAAAAAGGGGTTGGCCATTTAAGACTGAGTTTTTTTTATTTTAAGTGTAGTGAATCTTTGGAGTTCTGCACCCTAGGGCTTTGTGAATGCACAATCATTGAGTATATTCAGGATAAAAGTCGATAGATTTTTGGATACCAAGAAAACTGAAGGATGAGGGGATAGTATGGGAAGGTTGCACGTCCTATTTCTCATTACACGAATACTGACACATTTCCTTCTTTGGTGCAGGACAAGCTAGTACACAATATCGGGCACAGCGAGAGAGCTACTCTTCATCCATGTGCTGTCCCAATTTGAAGAACAGTTTAAGGACATTGGCAGCAGGAATCATAGCAGGAGGTGGAAATTAGCAAATCTGGCGGAGAAATCCTGCTGGGTTTTGAACCATGTTATTCCCCTTTCTCACTCACTCAGCTTTAACCTTGACAAATTGCTGCTGTCTTCGGCAGCTATGAATCTGTCTCTTCCTCATTACACACAGTCCTCAGGGAGCAAATGAAGAGGCCAGCACTACTCAGAAGGAAGCATCACTCAATATTAAGCTTCCAGATGTTAGCTCAGAGATTGGCAATGCTCATAGCTCAGAGTAGGCTTCAGGTTGTCTGCACATGCATGTACACCTAGCACTGATGTATAGGAGCAAGAAGAGGGAATAGAACTTTCCACCATCAAATCTCATAGGAGAATCAGCATAGCCAAGCAAAACAGACAGTCACTCTGGGTTTATACCAGGGTATTTTGTAGATGGACATCAATCTTGCAACCATTTATCAAATTAAGAATGGATTCTTATAAAGTAAAATGATCTGTTCTGCTATGTTCTGCACATCAATGGTCAGCCAGAACCATTGTTACTACATGTTGTTTATTGTACTGCTGTCTGGACTTGTGCCTGTGTTCCTTACAAAAACCATGAGGCTGTTGCTGAGGGGGTATCTCTTGTCCCCCAGTAGGCAGTTTGCGGTTAACACAGAGAGTATATTGAGGATGGGCAAAGTGAGAAAACATCATGTCTATGTTCAGAGATCAGGCATAGTCCTGGATGACTCACCGCCTCTGCTTGTAAACAAGTTGCAGGTTGAGCAAACATAAACTCTGCCAACTGAGACGCAGGATGATTTGTGATGGGGAGCACGAAGCGTAATGAGAATTCAGCCTACAGCACCCTGCACCAGCAGGAATTCTGAAATACGGGAAAATCCCGGTGCACTTTCTCCCTGCTTGTTGGGGAAGGTAATGAACTACTGCCACAAACATTGCGTTTATGACCTGCCAGACCACAGTCTTTAGAGCAAACTGATTGCTAATGTCCTCAGACACAATATGAAAATAAGCAGAGATGGACAAATTGAAAGCCATAGTAGTTTGAAGCACCACATGCAGTGTCATACCTGATGTTGCCCAATTCTCACTCCAACAGGTAGGGTAGGTCTGTAATGTCTCCTTGTCAAAAGCAGCCACCTTACTGTAAGGTTCAGATGTGATATTCCCATCCTGAAACCCAGGTCTTGTAATTCTTCTGGGCCTTTGTCTCCTTTACACATTTTTAAAATTCGGCTACCTTTGTAACTGCTGCCCTTCTCTTGCTTTCTTAATTCATTCATGGAATTTGGGCATTACTGGCTAGGTCAGTATTCACTACCCATCCCTAATTATCTTTGGTGAGGTGGTAGGGAGCTGCTATCTTGAACTGGTACAACCACAATGTTGTTAGGGAATGAATTCCACGATTTTGATCCAATGTCAGTGAAGGTATGACATTACAGTTCTAAGTTGGGATGATGTTTGATTTGGAGGGTTACTTGCAGGTGGCAGTGTTTCCATGTGTCTGCTGCTCTTCTCCTTCTAGGTTGTGGATGTCCGGGTTCGGAAAGTGTTGTTTTGGGAGTTTTAACGTTAAACCCAGTATCATTCCTATGTTCAACTGAGAACTAACAGGTCCCATGAAACAACATTCATGAACTCACTGCAAACTCACTCTGCAAAGCTATTTCACAAACACACTGCCAAAATCTGACCCAACATGATGAACAAGAAATTGAACATGGAGGTAAGAATGCCTGGAAATACGATTTGTAAAAGCTGTTTGCCAATTTCTCATGGCATGATTTGCTGTGCGGTCAGGAAGTTATAGGTGGCTTGGAGACCAATTTAACAAAAGATTCAAACAAAGGACATTTCCATCAAATTAAAATTATATCAACTTCTGTTGAATGCTGGAGACATCAGATAAATGTTAGCACCAATAAAGCAATTCCGGTAAATTTCTAGAAGGGATAATGCATTATATGATTTGACTTTGTGACACACATTTTTTACCTGAAAAACATGTGACGTGACCAATTTCTACCCTCACAGTACCATTGTGTTCAGCTGGGTAATAAGATGACTCCATATTAACCCTTTATTCAGAAATATATACCACTCTTTCAATTCTATTAATTATTAATACTTACTTTAAGTTTAGGCACTGACCTGTGTTAGATCACATTTATCTTGACCCTTAAAGAGCCAGCAGTTCTCAGGGAATGTCTATCAGGGCAAATTGAACACGCTTATCCCCCTGGTGTTGTTATGTGCCTGCATGCCACTGCAATGTAAAGGTGTTCAGCAAAGCAAAGGGTAACATACAGTATAGACCTACATGGTAACAGTATAAAGAGAAAACTCTAGAACCAGCTTACCTACTTGGCAGCAGCCCCAATGTGAGATAGTAACCTGAAATATGTAAATAGTTAAAGATTACCAACAAAAGGTTCATGTTTAAACATACAAGTCTCAAGGTTTCATCATTGAGACATCAAAATACCCCATATTACAACACTTGGAAACCATGTGGGTCCCAATGTTACATTTCTGATTTCTAAAAGTTGTGGAGCTCCCGCGAGACTTTTGGTTTCCCAGACTGAGGACCAGGCTGCAGCTGGCCCATCACTTCCTAAAGCACAGCAACATGGAAATGGTGGCATGTGCGTCATGAGGCATGTTGGTTCGAAGACCTGCCACGTACATGATTCTTAGCCCACTACTCATCATCCCCCCCTCACCCCTCTCATCCCCTCACCCAATCTCTTTGTCCCTGTCATGTCCTGTCATATCCACCATACCCACTCATATGCATATCCCTCTCAAATTTACTCCATAACCCCAAGCCCCTCCATCCACATGCTGCTTCCATAACCTTTCCATTACCCCATGTCACTTCAATGCACCTTCCATTAACCCGATTCTACTTCCGTACTCAGTATGCATAGGCCAATATCCACATAGCCTCTACCAATATCCACAATGTATAGAGCCAATGAATGAGTGGCAAGATAACAAGTGTTTTAAATGTTCCTGAAATTTATAGAATACATAGAGGCTTTCAAAATCTTCTTGGAAAAAGAGTGCTCATCTTAAAATCTCATAGGAGTGTCAATCAATAACATTCCTGGTATCAATGAATAAAGCTTCACTCCTCTTAACATCTTTTAATTTTCTAAATAAACAAAGGGGCATTAAAAAATGCATCAAAGAAATAATACTATATTATTTCTTCATAAAATTGTCAATCAAACAAAGCCAGCACTCCCCTTTGGACTATGTAAACAATCCCTGCTGAGCTAAATCCATTGTGCTCAGCCAAACATTCATAATGAGGACATTTGTTCAAACTGCTTTTGTTGATACAGGTGCCAGCTGTTCTCGTAATGAATGCTTCGTTGGGCTCAAAGATTGATGAATGGACTCAGCCCTATAAGCTTTGTTGACACAGTTTGAAGGGTACTGTAAGCAGGCTTCACTCCAGACATTGATTAACATGGATAGCAGGTGCCAATATCTTCTGAGAGCTTACTTGAAGGGCGTCCTGGCTGCCTGAGTAGATAGATTGCACCTCTCCTTGTGTGCTTTTCAAGACCTCGGTTACAGCATCAGAAATGCATGGAACCCACTCTCTCCCATGTTTTGCCATTACTGAACATTTCCCACATCAGAATCAACAACGTACTTCCCTTTAAGAGATGAAGGCTGGATACAGCTGGTATCTTCTTACAAGTTGGGGCTTTCTTGTGAGGTATGCAGATTCTCATGCAGCTCACTTTGGCTACAGGCTACAATCTTACTCAATGACAGGCAGCACAAACTTAAAGTGCCATCTGCATCTGAAGTGACGGATATAGATTAAGGTACAGAAAGTAATTAGGAAAGCTAATTGAATACAGTCATTTATTATGAAGGAAGTTGATTACATGAGGTTATGCTTCAATTGCACAGGACATTGGTGAGACCACATCTGGAGTTTTGGATACAGTATTGATCTCCTTATTTGAGGAAAGATGTAAGTGCGTTAGAGGCAGTTCATAGAAGGTTTTCTAGACTAATACAAGGAATAGACAGAATGTCTTATGAGGAAAAGTTGGAGAAGTTAGGTTTGTGTTCACTAGAGTTTAAAAGAATAAGAGGTGACTTGATTGAAACCTTCAAGATTCTGAGGGGTGTCAACAGGGTGGATGTGGAATGGATGTTTTGTCTTGTCAGATATCTATAATTAGGGATCACTATTTAAAAATGAGGGGTCACTTACTTAAGATGGAGATGAGGAGAATTTTTCTCTCTCAGAGAGTCCCTGGGACTCTCTTCCTCAAAAGCAAGGGAAGCAAAATCTTTGAATATTTTTAAGATAGAGCTAATAGTCCCTTGATCAACACAGGGATGAAAGACTTTCAGGGTAAGAGGAAATGTGGATTTGAGATTATAACGGATCAGCCCTGATCTCATTGAATTGCAGAACAGGCTCAAATGGCCTCCCCTTCTAATTTCTAATTTGTATATCTTTATGTTCATATCAGTTTTCCTGATCCCATCATTGACAATGACTATTTTTGCCAAGACAGGTTTGGGACTGGCAGGGCTTCCCACCCCACAAGGTGGGTAACTAATTAAATTTGTTAAATATGTGATAAACAGAGTTAAAGGACGCTTGCCGACTGTAGATTTTCCAGTTGTCCCCCAGTTTCTCAACATGACAGGCTTACATGGAGTGTATACCTAGTGTCTGGCAGCTCCAGGTGGGCCTACAGGTCCTCCCTGCTGTCCAGCATGTGTGCTCAGCCACATGTCATCCAGTAGAAGGACACACCCTACAATGGAGACCTTTTTTTATATTTAAAACATGTTTTAAAACATGTTAAAACATTTCCTCAGTCATTTGCCCTATATTGCAGTTTGCTGCTTCTCTCAAGCTGCAAGGCCTCTGATTGGTCCTCCAACATTGAGAACCTCCCCTCCACTCTTAATTGGACATGGAATATGTCTCCATGAAATTCCCACTGAGCGACAGTCCCTGTTCTGAATCCCAGGGGCAGGGCCGAGACCCAGAAACACTCCCAATTCCAGTTTTCCGTCCCAATATGAAAATCTAACCCAATATTTTAGATTACAGACTTTCATCAGAACTCAAAGGGAAGGGGGCAGTGGTAGATCTAATGAAAGGTCATTGACCACCACTTCTCACTTTGATGACAAATATAGGGGTGCTTGAACCAGTTAATATAATGCAACTTCAAGAAATAAATCTGCTTTAGCCAATATCAAGCACTCAACTCCAAAACTGAAGCTCATTTTCACTAATGATCTATGAAGATGCCACAGCACCACTTAATTTGCCTGTCAATTTGACAGTCTTTGTTGCTTTCATAATAGACCCGAACTTTCAAACTGAGGTAACCTCGCTGCATACTCTTTCTAAAGGCCTTTGTGGTTATTCTAGAAACAGCAGCCAAAGGAAATTAGCATTGATGTTCCACACAACACTTCCATCAATTCAGCGTCCAAACATATCCCTAACCCATTATAATTGGAAGGATGAAGTCTACAGGCCATCAGATTCCAGAAAACACTTAAGTAAAAAATAGTACAAGTATTGCCGTCTGATACTCTGCTAGCAACTCTTGTGCATTATTCTTACTGCTGTTCTTTCTTTTCAATTTTAGGTTATGGTCATATCTCTCCTTTAACAGTGGGAGGAAAAATTGCCTGCATGTTCTACGCCACATTTGGCATTCCCATTATGCTCTTAGTCATCACGGATGTTGGGGACAGGCTGGCTGCGTTACTTTCCAAAGTTTACAATCACATAAGAAAACGGACAAAAAATAATAGTACTCCACCACCCTCAGCCACCCCCTCAAGGTGGTCTTCCTTCAAACAGAGCTTCTCAAAATCAGGAGCGAAACCTACGATCCGGTCCATCTCCTTTAAAAATGGCTCACATGTAATCATCACACCACTGAGCATCAAAAATGTATTGAACACTCAGTCGTCAGTTAAGAAGAAATCTGAACTGTTGAGAAAAACAGAAATATTCGAAAAACTAATAGTTCAGGAAAATTTTAACCAGAAGCCTTTCCAACTTGGCAGGAGAGATCGAAGTAGGTCATGCCCCCAGCTGGATCTAAAGCCAGATGAAGCTAACCATTTTTTCCCTTGCCTGGGGCGAGAACTGGAAAAATTCGATGTTCCGATCATCATTATCATTGGTGTTATTATTGCATACCTTCTTTTTGGTGCAGGCATACTTTCTATTTGGGAAAAATGGAAATATCTTGATTCCTTTTATTTCTATTTCATCACCATTACCACCATTGGTTTTGGAGACTTTGTCCCTGAACATCCTAATTTTTTCATGGTAATGTCTATTTTAATTATTACAGGTATGGCAATCATGTCTATGGCTTTTAAGCTAACCCAGAACAGAATAGCTTGTTGCTACCAAGAAGTAAGTATGTGGATGAATGGTGGGAAGAAGAAAAAATTTAAAGTGTTTTGAAGTCCAGAGCAACTGATAATTTCCACTGTGATAAGAAATAATAAAATTTAGTTCCATTTATTATTTTGAATTGCTTATACAGTTAAATAATGATTGACTAAACATGTACAGTTTAGGGTAGGAGTATTGAACAAATATGTATCAACAAGATATACCAGAAGAATGTATCAATGTGTACATTAAGTTAAAACAGTATTTAAGATTATGGAGTTTAACAAAGTTTCATCCTATTAATGTGTATTAGCAAAGAAACTTCAGTGAAATGAAATTTCCTTATAAATAAATTGTTATCACAAGCATTATTTTATTATAATTGTTATTTTTATTCTGTTATCAAGTTTGGACAATGCACTTTCTTGTCAAGGGCTGTGAATTATGTTTTGTAATATAATGCATTATGTGAAATCATCTTGTATGTTGTAACTTTACAGAAGTATCCAGAGTAACAAGAAAATTCTTTATCTTTGAAAAAAATCAATTCATGGGGTAAGGGTGCCTTTCCATTAGAATGCCCCAAAATTCATTGTCCATCTTATTTCTGTTCAGAAGATGGTGGTGAGCTGCTTTCTTAAACTGGTACATTCTATGTGAGGTGAAGGGGTTCTCATGGAGTTGCTTCTAGCAAGTTCAGGGGATGGAAGGTGCTGAGTTCCTCAGAGAAAGGGATTCTGGTACTTCCAAGAACCTGCTCAACAAATGCTGTTCCTTTAAATGCTCGAATCTGGCCGTTTACCACAATTTCGGGTGAGGTATATCTGGTGAGATCAGAGATATGATGTTGAGTTTTCTTAAAGACAAAGACATTTGAGACTCTTGATCTAGGGAGACTCCCTTTACATAATGTCCTTTTAAAGGTGGTAGAGGCTCCAAGAAACACTGCTCTAACATTGGGACCCAGAATACCAAACTCCTTGTTAAGTTTATAGTGATTCTTCCAAGGCTCCATTGAGTGTTTATTGGAATGGCTGGAATCCTTATATCTTGTGAGGAAGTTAAAGAAACCGCCAGCAAGCTGAAATAAAATAAAGTTGCTTCATTTCTGCAACCTTATCACTGAGAACATATCCTACAATGAACCAGCATATCTACATATCAGTACAGATTGTGAATGATATACTGTAACTGTATTTTGTCTATCCAGGGCAATGTAGTAAATTGCTGAAGCAGTAGGAACAACATATTCTGTGGGAGAATTCCACAAGTGGGTGAGGCTGAATCATTAATGCATTGACCTAAAAGATCAGCATACAGTGTAAATTTTACAGGTGTTAAACAACTTCTTAAGCTTCCAATAAAGAAGGAAGGAGGATCACCTTTGCTATGTTAAGAGTTATGGGGAGAAAGCGGGAAAGTGGAACTGATTCACTTCAGATCAGCCATGATCTTATTGAATGGCGGGGCAGGCTCGAATAGGAGCAGGACTAGATGGCCTACTCCTGCTCCTATTTCTTATGTTATTATGTTCTTATATGTCCAAGTCAGGGATTGAAGTTAAATCCCTGGCAATGTGAGGCCAACACTGTGGCACAGTACCATACCATCAAAACCAGCATTGATCTCTAATTTTGTTCTTACCCATGAGTGGAAATATATTCTTTATGCCTGCTCCCTTTAATAGTTGTGAAATGAGAAGAGAGAATGTTGAAAATACACATCAGGTCCATCAGCATGAGGAAAACATTGGGTCAAGAGACATGACATAAAATAAATGCATCATGCTTTGGAGGAACAGATAACTTTGGACTTATGGTGACCACATTTTGCACGATTGCCATCTTGTCATCTTATATCTTGGTCTCATCTGGACTATGGGATAGAAATTGATTGCCAATGTTAATAAAAACTTCAGTATCATTGCATTTTGTGACAATAGATCAGTAGAAAGTGAACAAGATGGGCTTTGACCTTTATCATCAAGTAATTCCTATGCCAGTGTTTTAATTGTCTGCTCTGGGACAGCACTGTGCCACAGTGGTTAGTACTACTCCCCCACCTGGGTGCGATTCCAGCCTTGGATGACTATGTAGAGTTTGCACGTGTCTGTGTGGGTTTCCTCTGGGTGCTCCGGTTTCCTCCCACATTCCAAAGATGTGCGGGTTAGGTGGACTGACCGTGCTAAATTGCCCCTTAATGCCAGGGGGATTATTTATTTATTAGTGTCACAAGCAGGCTTACATTAACACTGCAATGAAGTTACTGTGAAAATCCCCGAGTTGCCACACTCCAGCGCCTGTTCAGGTATACCGAGGCAGAATTTTAGCACAGTCAATCCACCTAACCAGCACAACTTTCGGACTGTGAGAGGAAACCGGAGCACCTGGAGGAAACTCACACAGACATGGAGAGAACGTGCAGACTCCCCAGAGACAGTGATCCTAGCCAGGAATCATGCAAGTAGTGTAAATATGTGGGTTCATGGGGATAGGATCTGGGTGGGATTGTTGTCGGTGCAGGCTTGATGGGCTGAATAGCTTCCTTCTGCACTGTAGGGATTCTATGATTCTTCATTTAACTGGAAACTATACAAATATTTTGTCACAACTTTCCTGGTCTATTGAGGACCTGTGATGAAAAGATATCGCTTTGAACTAATATCACAAAATTCTCTTTAACAAAGCAGAGTATCCAATTTTTCTGCTTTAGTCAGTCATTTGGTTACCTACCATAGAACTGCTGAGTGATATATGAAGTTTCAATTAATATTTCTTGGTAGTCAGGCTTAGAATAATCAGTAATATAGTAGCAGTTTTTGAGAAGAGATCATGCCAAATCTCCAGCAAACAGAACGAATGAGGAAAGTACAAAATATAAGCACAAAAATAAACTGAGGGGGCCATCTTTATCTTCCGCCTGGAACAGGCAGACACTTAGCGGAGTTGCTGGACTGCCAGCCCATTTGTGCCAGCATGGGACTTGAGACATGTCAAATCATGTGCCATCATCTTCAACAGGAGAGAATCTAATCACCACCACTTGGTGTTTAAATCACATTCCTGCCGCAAAATCTTAGGATCTCATAATTAACCAGAAATTTAACTAGACTTGTCACAGAACTATGATAGCTGCAAAAGCTGATCAGAGTTTGAGTATGTAACTCACCTCCCAACTTCTCAAAATGTTTCTACTATCCACAATGCACAAGTCAGGAGTGTAATGAATATCTACAAAATGCAAGGCCAAGTGCAGCTCCAACAACATTCAAAGAGCCCGATGCCACTCAAGACAATTAATTGGCATCCCATCCACCACCTTAAACATTCAGTCCACCCATCACTGGCACAGAGTAACTGCAAAGTATGCACCATCTGCATAATGCACTACTGCAACTCAGCAAGCCTTGGTTGGCAACATCTGGCAAATCTGGACCCTTTATCATCTAGAAAAACAAGAGTAGTAGGTGCATAGGAAGACCGCTACCTGCAGACTACCCTCTGACTCGCACACCATCCCAACTGAGAAATATGTTGCCATTCTTCATCATCACTGGGTCAAAATCCAGGAACTCCTGTGCAAACAGCACAGCGTGTGCACTCACACTTCATGGAACGCAACCACCTTCTCAAGGGTAAATAGGGATGGGCAATAAATGCTGGCCTCAATATCAAGAACCAATTCAATGAAAATAAACAATTCAAAGAAAATGGACAGCTTGCTGGTTCTCTGCAGGCAGAGACCAGTTAGGGGAACTATTCAACAGGTCAGGTTTGGGGGAAGAGGCAAACATGCAGGAGGATCTCAAATGGTCTGGCCATGGGCTGGAGGTTTCTTGTGGGATCAACAAATAGTTGAACTTCTGGGGCTTCTTTCTTGAGAAATCTCCAGCAGTCACTTGAAATTGAATTTTGAAAGCAGCGTCCCACTTGTTTCAGGTGGTAGTGCTGGTCGCCTGTTTACAGTCCCAGGTGAAGATTGCAGTGGTGTGACCTTGAGCAGCAGTGTCAATGCATCTCCCCATTTGTCAGTAGCTGGTCACCCATTCTTCAGTGGCAGTTCCACAGTTAAAAACCACTTTGTGGATGGATGTTAAGGAGTTGTGGACTCTAGGTTATAATTTGGATAGCCCTAATTTTAGATGATGAAAAAATCATATGATTTTTTTTCATCTGTATCATAATTATCACAAAAAGTAGGAAAGCATTTAGCGCTGCTGCCACATAGCGCCAGGACTCGGGTTTGATTCCTGGTTTGGGCTATTGTCTTTGTGAAGTCTATACATTGTCCCCATGTTTGCATGAGCTTTCTCCTACAGTCTGAAGGATGTGCTGGTTAGGTGCATTGGCCATGTTAAATTCTCCTTCAGTGTACCTGAACAGGTACCGGAGTGTGGCAAAGAGTGAATTATCACAGTAAATTCATTGCAATGTTAATGTAAGCCTACTTGTGACACCAATAAATAAAATCTAAATTGCAAACAAGCTGCAACAGAATTTCCACACTCTCCACATTTTATAAAATTTCAATGTGCTTCCAGCAGGTGGCAGCCAAGTGTACATCCCATGAAAATGCTGAGTTGCAGAGTGAAGTGTGAGGCAGGATTTCGCTCCTGGAATTTACCACACTGTTGTACACTCCATCAGGCTGCTGTGAGGTACACTGCAGAGGAGGGATCCATTGTAGGAAGATGAAATTAAAATTCAGGCAGTGAGGGAAGCATGCTGTGCCTGCTATGGGATGGCTCAAGAGTGGCATTTGCCCAGGTGTAAGTGGCGAAGTAAGATTCTCAGTCAAAGAATGCTCACAAAGAGTGTGCAATAAAGGTAGAAAACAATTTTTATAATCGAAAGCATGAGAGGAAAATCTTCTGAAGTATTCACTCCTTGGGGTCAAATTGGGCAGTGGAAGAGACCATAAGACCATAAGAATTAGGCCATTCGGTCCATCAGGTCTGCTCCACCATTCAATGAGAGCTCAATATATTTGCACAGTATTCTTTTGCATTATTTTAAAGGAAGCCTTAACCCATTTATTTTGAACACCTGCTGGTGGGTAAAGGAGTTTTATACGTTCATAATTATTGGAGAAGATTTTTCGAGACAGGAGTTATTCCCACTTGGAAATAAGTGGATGTATTAGTGAGAGGCAACATGGTTTTGTGAAGGGGAGGTCATGTCTCATGAATTTGATTGAGTTTTTCAAGGAAGTGATGAAGATGATTGATGAGGGTAAGATAGCGGATGTTGTCTACATGGACTTCAGTAAGGCCTTTGACAAGGTCCCTCATGGCAGACTGGTGCAGAAGGTGAAGTCACATGGGATCAGAGGTGAGCTGGCAAGGTGGATATAAAACTGGCTCAGTCAAAGACACATACACATCTCTTTAACCTGTGCTTATCACTCTGTTCACTCACATTGTCTGTACCTTTAAGACTTTATTACCTGTAAAGACTCATATTCCAACCATTATTTTGTAAATTGAGTTTGTGTCTTTATATGCCCTATTTGTGAACAGAACTCCCACTTACCTAATGAAAGTGCAACGCTCTGAAAGCTAGTGGCTTTTACTACCAAATAAACCTGTTGGACTTTAACCTAGTGTTGTGAGACTTCTTACTCAGTCAAAGAAGACAGAGGGTAGCAGTGAAAGGGTGCATTTCTGAATGAAAGGCTGTGACAAGTGGTGTTCCTCAGGGATCAGTGCTGTGACCTTTGCTGTTTGTAATATATATAAATGATTTGGAGGAAAATGTAATTGGATTGATTAGGAAGTTTGTGAACGACTCAGTGGTTGGCGGACTGGTGGATAGCAATGAGGACCATCAGAGAATATAGCAAGATATAGATCAGTTGGAGACTTTGGCAGAGAGATGGCAGATGGAGTTTAATCCAGACAAATGTGAGATAATGCATTTTGGAAGGTCTAATACAGATAGGAAATACACAGTCAATGGCAGAATGCTTAGGAGTATTGATAGGCAAAGGTACACAGGTCACTGAAAGTGGCAACACAGATGGAGAAGGTCATCAAGAAGGCATACGGCATGCTTGCTTTCATCGGCCGGGGTATTGAGTTTAAAATAGGCAAGGCATGTTGCAGCTTTATAGAACCTTAGTTAGGCGCGCTTGGAATATAGTGTTCAATTCTGGTTGCTACACTACCAGAAGGATGTGGAGGCTTTGGAGAGGGTACAGAAAAGATTTACCAGGATGCTGCCTGGTATGGAGGGCATTAGCTATAAGGAGAGGTTGGAGAAACTTGGTCTGTTCTCACTGGAGCGGTGGAGGTTGAGGGGAGACCTGTGAGAAGTCTACAAGATTATGAGAGGCATGGACAGAGTGGATAGCCAGAAGCTTTCTCCCAGGGTAGAAGAGTCAATTACTAGGGGGCATAGGTTTAAGGTGTGAGGTGCAAGGTTTAAAAGAGACGCACAAAGCAAATTTTTTACACAGAGAGTGATGGGTGCCTGGAACTCATTGCTGGGGGAGGTAGTGGAAACAGATACGGTAGTAACTTTTAAGAGGCATCTTGACAAGTACATGAATAGGATGGGAATAGAGGGATATGGTTCCTGGAAGGGTAGGGGCTTTCAGCTAAGTCTGGCAGCATGGTCGGTACAGGCTTGGAGAGCCGAAGGGCCTGTTCCTGTACTGAATTTTCTTTGTTCTTTGTTCTTTATAACCAATTAACTGAAAGATCTTACATTTGCATAGCATCTCTCACCAACTCAAGATGACCCAAAGCACTTTAAGGTCAATGAAGTATTTTGGAAGAGTGGTTGCTGTTGTGTAGGAACCATGGTAACTAATTTGCATCCACAAGAAACAAGGCAATGATCAGATGCTCAGTGATGTTGGTTGAAGGATAAATATTGGGCAGGACACAGAGGAAGATTGCCTCATTAAGGTAGATGAGCCAAATTGAACTGGCTGGATGAGAGAGCTGTTTTTGCAGGTGCTACAGACACTGGCAGTTCACTCCAATTATTACAATGAGCCCCCAGGCCCCATTCTAGGTGAGACTTACGTCTTCCAGTTCGGGCATGTCTGTTTTGTGACATTTGTTGTACATCTGAAAATAGACCATATAAAATATATATCCCCTCATGTAGTTGGTTAGTTCAGTTGGCTGGTAAACTAGTTTGCAATGCAGAGTGGGTTCAATTTCTGTACTGGCAGCGGTTATTCATGAAAGCCATGCCTGCTCAACCTTGCCCCTTGCCTGAGGAGTCGTGATCCTCAGACTAAATCATCACCAGTTAGCTCTCCCCCTCAAAGAGGAGAGCGGCCTATGGTCATCAGGTTCTATGGTGACTTTACCTTTATCTTACACTTGTCTACCAGTTGTGAAATTTCCACTCTGCAACCACCTCTACTTCTCCTCCTAAAAAGATCGACACTGATTTTGCTACCTAACAACAAGTAATAATACAACTGCAAATCTGATGTAAAATAAGGGCAGAATGCACAACTCTGAACTATGGTCTGAATTATTTCTGTGCCCTGGTCCAATTTTTTCCAACCTGTTTCCAATCTTCACCTGTGGAGTGCTGTCAGTCTTGATTCCCAGTGTTGCATTCTTCTGCAAACATAGCGATCAAAATTTGGTTGAACAACAATGTGGGTTCTTTATGTGAAGATAAGATTATAGACATACAATGGTAACTAGGAGGCTATATAGAATGAGTCTGATCTGTAGGACTGCTGCTCCGTTCTGTCTGCATTGTACATGGGATAATAGATCACACCCTCTTTCACGGTGGATAGTACCGGGCAGCAGTTTAGGATACCCCGAAAGGTATATCACAACACCTGAGATGCAATATCACAGAAGATCATGTATACATATTAAGCAGCATGGCTGATAACAGTGAGAGTGCTTAATTTGTTAAAATCAAATGATGTCCTTACTAAAAGAATACATTCATAACATCAACACTGTAAGATTACTGGAATTTAATGCCAGATAGATTCCAGGAAAATGATGCTGTTACATATATTAATAGTTCATACTTGGGGATTAATGAATTTAGATGATCCATGATAAGGTTACACTCATTGGAGGAATTAAAGTGAGCTGAAGTTCCTACATTTAACATTGTTTTTGAGTGGTCGTTAGCTGATTGAGTCTTTGCGTGTACAGGGAACCTTACAAAATCACTGTTAAAAACATCTCTGTGCATTCACCCCTGCACTCGTTAAATGGGCTGCACAAAGTACAAAGATGGCAACAACATGAGGAGAAATAGATCGGAATCAGTAGATTCAACTGACCTCTGGTTACTTAAGGTCAGGTGAGTAATGCTGAATTATTGTGATCACAGGAACTTGTGCGACCAAACATCTGGGTGCAATGTGATGAAGACCCTCCCTCAAAGAGCAGAAATGGCAGAATAAAAATGGCAATATTAGCTGGCTGGATGCCAGTAAGCTGACTCTGTACACTTGTTCTGGCTGAGAATAACCAGGCAATGACATGTCAGTCCTTCTAAGGCTGGACTAGCTGACACTCATCACCATGCAGCAGAATTCACTGACGCCTGGCATGACATTACTAAATGTAGTTATGGACTGTCCATTCTATGGATCTCTGTTCTCCAAGAACAACTGCTTGCTTGCTGAAAGATCCCAACTTCCAAGCCCCACTGTGCATCAACTGCAATTGCATCACAACTGGTGAGAAACCAAATGAATGTGAGACCACTACCATGTAGAACTCATATTACTTTGTAGAATTTGATCTGACCAGCTTCATTCCAAGTTCTGATACAGCATTTATGTTAAGGTGAGGTTGAAATGCCAGTCAGCTGGTGCAAACTGTATAGCACATGAAGCTTATTAAAAATCTTCAAAGCAGAGATTTAAGTGAATGATATCATAGGTTGGACATTAGCCATTTTATTGGTAAATTGGTTACTGAGTTGTTTCCTTCAATACAATAAATTATAGCAAAATTCATAATGGTTCATCGTATTATTACAGTATTTTTGTTTGAACAAAGGATTAAGTGAGGAATTATCAAAATGTCCCATCACATTGCTGTTCTGTTTCTCTATGTTGAAAACTTCATGAGATGACAAACTGGGTTTGGATGCTGAAGGCCATTCGGCCCATGAATCTCACCTTTCCATGAATCCAATTCTGTCATCTATCAATTTAATGTTTTTTTTTAACTTGCAATATACTTCAGAACTTGCAACAGAGGAAAGGAGGAACTTGAAGATGTATTTCCCTGCAGGGCCAAATGCTGCTTCATCATGGTAATGAGGACTTGTAAGGAGGCAACCTAAAAGGAGAGCAAAAAATCCACTTAAGTAAAAGAGAAGAAAAATACTTTTTGAATGTTTTGCAAAAGTAGATCAAAACGCAACAAAAATCTTTGACGTCTGCCTCACTTTCTGTTGACCAATGCAATAGTAAGGGTTTGGTACCAAAGGGTTAATGTGGGGCTGAGTACATTGCTGCACACGCAATGATGTAAGAGAACACATGACTCACAGCCAAGTTCAGTCTAGTGTTGGATAGAGCTGTGTGTAGAAGTAATCATGAACCTTTATTGTGCCTATACATAGTTTCTGGTAGTTAATAAATGCTTACTGTTGAATTAGATAAGACTACACATATGTTATATGTTTACAAAATGGTGCAAGTTACTGTAAGAGCTGGTCCCATGGTTTGATGGTGATGTCATTAGGGTGTGTGCTTAGGCTGCGGTTTTACTTTTAGTTGTGTTTTTGATGCAGTGCAGAGAACAGCTGTTCACTAAAATCTGTTGTGTGTTATTTGAATCTATGTGTGCAAACCATATTCTTTTCCTTCTTTGTAAAATCCACGCCCCCTAATGTAGTTAGGGCATTACAGAATATTTTAATAAGACTTACTGAACTATGCCTTACAACAATGAACACAATAGCCTCAATATTAATGTCCCCACAACATGTGGGAGAGGGTCGTGAGGAATGTGGTTTTTTTTGCAGTGACCTAAATTTGGCAATGCAACCCCAGCATGGAGATGTCCTGCACTAATATATTTAAATTGAGCTTCTACAGCGCAATTGAGAAACTGATTCAATGTTCACTGCTGTGGGAGTTTGCCAGGAGTCAGGAAACCCAGACAGTGAAAGGGAGACCCACACTGCTGGTTCCAAAAGGTAAATCTCTTTTATAGAACTTCTTGTGGCCCAGAGAAAGTAGAAGTCTAACTCCAGGCCCCTGAAGGAAACCTTTCACCTCCAGCCTCTTGATTAACAGACTCTCACCACTGCCCTACTCCACACCCAACATCACAGCATCTCTCTAGCCACTCGCCACTATCCCAACCAGACACAAACATCAGCTTTAGATTAAAAGAGTGATGTTAGGTGCTGCTCTTGAGTTCAGCAGAACATCTGTGCCTCCAGCCTTGCCATGTTCTTCAGCCATTCTAGGCCTTTCTCTAGGTTTCTGTAAATATCTTTCTTTACCAGTGGGAGTATTTGAAGTACCATATGCTAACAATGAACGGAAGCAAAATAGCACAGGATTTACGCAAACAGTGAAGCTAATGTCTGACAACTGGAAATTGTATCTAGCATATAGAAAATGCCAATCTATTTTAAAGTATCAACTAGGTTATTAGTTAGCAATTTACATGGAAAACTGATCTCTGGCCAGCACTGTCAGGTGAACTTGCCCTGGCTGTGTAATACTGTCCTGTGTTTTGATATGTGAAATTGGTCCATGCAGGATTCTTAAGGTGCATTAAAGCAATCACACAGTATCACTGCAACCAAGAACCACAATGTCTTTATTCTTGTGCAGTAGCTGACAGATGACACATGGATTAAAAACAGAGTAATTTGTTCCATTAACTCTGAACATAAGCAGCCACATTATTTCAACATCATCTTCAATTTGTTAGTACTTAAAAATAAAATGAAGGTTGAGCTGATCTTTACCAGCCGTTAGATTGTGCTTGTAGTTTTTCACAAACTAAAGCAATGTATGATTCAGCATTGATGGTACGCGATAAACAATTGTAACGTATCTGTATTATTGATATGCAAGATAGAGATAACACATGTCCCAGAGAGATGAAAAATGAAAATGTACCAGCAAATGGCACACAGCCATTTATGTGACAGATGGTGCAGGCATTGTTTGGCAAATAACTTATCCTTGTAATCAAATCTCTTCTCAAGCATTTTCCTCCAGAGGCAAAACAGTTTTCGAGTGTAACTCAGAAGGGAAAGGGCAGGAAGCTGGGCAAGAATTTATGGAGTGCTATGTACAGTTGGCAGATCCTCAAGTTGTGCACCTGTCCAAATCATAATATCAGCTACAATGAAGCTCTGTTCACATGTGTTTGGATGTGTGGGCAATTCTTCACTCTGCAGATTGTTCATTTTTTAATATTGATAGCATAGGGAGGACCATGTGATTTCATATTATATTACAATATGTTTCACAAGGTTTAACGGACAGCATTCACTACTCCCACTCTCCCACTACTGAAAACTAAAAGCAGATGAGGCAACCCCTGATAGAGGATATTTCACACTCAATTTATTTGCATGTGTGCAATAGTGGCGATGTAACTACTATCTCAATCAATCAGTGTAGCTTTGATAGAAAAGGCTAGGAGGATCAGATAGCAGCTCATTGTACCACCCCCACAGAGAATGTAAAAACTGTAACAACTGCAAATAGGTGAGGTGATGGCCTAGTGGTATTACTGCTAGACTATTAATCCAGAAACTCAGCTAATGTTTTGGGGGCCTGGGTTCAAATCCCACAATGGCAGATGGTGGAATTTGAATTCAATAAAAAGAACCTGAAATTAAGAATCTACTGATGACCGTGAAAGCATTGTTGATTGTTGGAAAAACCCATCCAGTTCACTAACGTCCTTTAGGGAAGGAAATCTGCCTTTTTTACCCAGTCTGGCCTGCATGTGACTCCAGAGCCACAGCAATGTGGTTGACTCTCAACTGTCCTTGGGCAACTAGGAATGGCTAACAAATGCTGACCAGCCAGTGACGTCCATGTCCCACGAATAAATAAAAATAAAACCACCACCACGCGAAGAACGTGCAGACTCCGCACAGACAGTGACTGAAGTTGGGAATCGAACCTTGATCCATGGTACTATGAGACAGGAGTGCTAATCACTGTGCCACCATGAAACCAAATGGTTGGGCGAATGGCCTGTTTCTGTGCTGTCTGTTCCACATAGTTCAATCTAGTTTGGAAATAACACATCGGGAAAGACCAAGTGATCTATCAAACCTGTCCCATTCCTGAAGTTAGTTGTATCATTTTCTTCTCATTTAAGTCCCCTAAGACTGACTCAAATCTGTGTGTCATCCACAAATTTGATGATAGCTTCCCCAAAACTTTTGCTCAGATATTGAAGAGTGTAGGAGCTTTTTCTGGGACCTAAGTCTTATGTTGGCTTTCATGTGAGAGATTTCTCTTTATTAATTGCAGCTCAGCAAAACACAAAGACTCACGGAGATAATACTCTGGTCAAGACATATCTTTATTGCCCAGGCCTGGTCAGCGAAACCAGAGGGTGATTTTGGGTCAGTTACAAAGCAGTCTAAATTACATGGAAATTAGATTACAATTATACTTTTTCCAGAAATCATTTACTCGCCTATTCTGTTCCGCCATACAGGATGAGCCATTTACCTTGGTCAATGACATTCCACCTTCTGGCAATATAAGAATACATAGGTCCGTAAAGTCTGGATGTTTCCACCCACTGTGTCGTGGCAACCCACTACGCAAACGTGGGAAGTTCAAAGTTTGAACTTATGATGCGTACTATACAATTCTTATCTGGTGTAATGTAAGACCTCATCTGAAACTCATCTGAAACCAATTCTACTGTCTGGAGTCCATACTGGTGAAGACTGTGCTCTGTGGCTGTATTGTTCTTAAAAAATGTGGCTCATCTTACTCAGCTTTATCCCAGTATGCCTTGGCCAACTTCTGTAGCTGGCCAATGTGTAAGTGTTAAATGCAGAATATATAAAAACACATGTTTAAATTGTCTATCAATTATTATGTATGATTCTATGCAGGCAGTACCTTTGTAAGATATACTCCAGGCTCTTATGACTTCTCTATACTATATTCACTCTGACTGTCGTTTTTAGTCCCAAACTCCCTCATACAAAGAGCTATAGCTCCAACACAAATAAATATGGTTTACTTTTGAAGCCAAATTATATACAATGGAAGTGCATTATCCAAATCATTTGAATTAAACAATACACACAAGACAACAAAGAAGCAATCCAGTTCTAAAAAGAGTTGCGTTTTCAAGTCATTTGCATTAAGCAACTTTGATTGAAGAGTAGGCCATCCTGAGGGGAGAAAGCAAATAATGACAGATTAAAATACAGGGAAAGAAGGAAATAAACATCATGAAAGAGATGTCTTTCTGGGGACCATATCCCTCTATTCCCATCCTATTCATGTATTTGTCAAGATGCCCCTTAAAAGTCACTACCATATCCACTTCCACTACCTCCCCTGGCAACAAGTTCCAGGCGCCCACCATCCTCTGTGTAAAAAATCTGCCTCATACATCTCCTTTAAACCTTGGTCCTCACACCTGAAACCTGTGTCCCCTTGTAATTGACACTAAAGGCAGTTTAGCATGACCAATCCACCTAACCCGCACACCTTGGGACTGTGGGAGAAACATAATAAGAAGTCTCAAGTTTACTGTGTTTACTCCAGTCCAAAGCCAGCATCTCTACACTGTGGGAGAAAACCAGGGCACCCAGAGGAAACCCAAGGGATGAATATGCAAACTCCACGCAGACAGTGACCCAAGCTAGGAATCGAACCAGATCCCTGGCTCTGTGAGGCAGCAGTGCTAACCACTGTGCCACTGTGCCACACCTCACCTGCTCCTGACAGGCTGCTCCTCTACTGATTGCCAATTCCTGCAGTCATCAATCCCCGCATCCTGGTTGCCTCACCCCGTCCAATTTGTATCCCTTTTTCCAAATCTCCTCCTTTCTTTCCCAATCGCATACTCCTCTATTCTGGTAAACACCTCCTCCCCTGACTTAATCACCTTTCATCACCCCCCATCATCAATATCTCCTTTCCTTACAATTGCCTTGTCCCCTCCTGGGATCTTGAGGACCACTGCCAGAGATGCAGTAGTCTGAACTTTAACTCTAAAATACCACTCACCTATCACTACATCCTTGCCAATCTTTACTGGCTCCTATGTCATACTCCACTGATTTCAAAACCATTGTCTATGACTCTAACAATGGCCTCACTCTACTTTGGGTTTGCTGATTCCTTTATTTTACTCAGAGTCTCCACTCTCCTGAACTAATTCAATTCTACTGCCCTCCACTCCAACCATCAACTTGCAGCCAAGTCTCAAATATGAGACTATGAGGTCTCATATTTTGAGGTTCTCCTCTTGAACCGCTGTGGTCTATGTAGTGTAGTTACACTCAGAGTGTTGTGAATGAAGTTCAAGAAATTGTCCCAGTAATAGTAAAGGAATGGCAATATAGTTCCAGTTCAGGACAGAACATGGCTTAAAGGGAAGCCTGTAGGCGATGGATTTCCGTGCAGCTGCTGCTCTTGTCTTTCTAGGCGGAAGAATTGAGAGTTTGGAAGGTGCCATTGAAAGATCCTTGGTGAGATGCTGCAGTGCATCTTGTAGATTGTACACGCAGCCCCCAGATGTGTCATTTGTAGAGAGATGAATGTTTAAGATGGTGAATGTGGTGCCAGCCAAGCAGACTGGTTTGTTCTGAGTGGTATCACGATTCCTCAGTGTTGTTGGAGCTGCAATCATCTAGGCAATTGAACAATATTCCATCATAGATCTTTTAGAGAACTGGCACAGGTACGATGGGATGAATGGTGTTGAGGGATCCTATGTATGGTTTGCTTTTTAATGCAAATTCTTCATTTTAAGATATTTCTGCCTATGTAACTAACACTGTGAAGCTTAAAAAAACTAACTTGACTACATTTTAAAACTCAGAAGGCATGCTGGGTTAGCTAGAAATTGACTGCATTTTTGAAAAGTACAATGCCAACAAAATCTTTTATCAGCCAAACAAAGCTTTTCATAGACAACATCTGCAAGACCTGTTTCTCCAAGTTAGGGACAGCATGGGCAAAACCATTTCAATAATAAAGGTAACAAATGACATATATTGTAGTTTCAGCTCTGCGTTTGTAGTTCAGTTCAGCTTTGATCTTGGATTCTGTGTTCAAGGTCAGTACTGGCAGAAACAGCAAGTCTCTCTCCAGCTTTTTTCTTTTGCTTTTGTAATGATTTAACTTCAAGTTCTGTTCAATAAAAGGAACTCATTTAAACTCCGTACCAGTGCTGTCTTCGTCTATTCAAAGAAACGAACGGACCCTACAAATGGCCTCCTTCTACACAGTAAGATTTCATGATTTTCTTGCCGAAATCTATTGTCATTTGCGCCAGGTGGGATCTTACCATCCTGCCAACGGTGCACCGTCAGTTTGATTTCTTTCCTGGCTAATGAACATGATACCTGACCCTCAGCCTAACAGTCTTCTCTCCCCACATTCAATATTTTTAATACCTGGTAAAGACAAATGTTCAAAGGAAATTTAAAACACATTTTTTTTAATGCCTTGAGGCTTTCTCTCCAGGATTGCAAACATCAGTGTCCAGAAGATTGGTCTTCAATTCACAGAGATTGTAGGCCTATCTTGGCTGGTTGAAAGCCAGAAGGCTGCTACGTGAAGAGGTCTATCACCTGTCCCGGAGCATTCATTAATATACTTAATTTTTCAGGGCAGATAATTTACCCTGTTTCAATCACTTGTTTGAACTTTCTAACCAGTGAATATAGGTGAGGTACCTATCAGTTAGTATAGTCTGGCAGGTCTCTCGATGACTCAAGGGATCTGTGACAAGCTGAGGATGAAGTTGCCATGTACACGTCCTGGAAAATGGGCACAAGCATGCATGACCCACATCTGATTGTTGCACACCAGCTGGACATTGAGGGAGTAGAACCCCTTCCTGTGGATGAAGGAGACTCCCTGCTGTCATGGGGTGCGGAGAGTGACACGGCTGCAGTTTATCATCCTCTGCACCTGTGACAGATCAGTTATCTGCTCAAATCTCATATCCCTCTTATCCTGCTGGGATTAGTCCAAGTTGAAACATTTGCATGCAGTGGATTTGTCACCTCATAGGTGCACGTACGAATGGATGCCTGTGAGATACCACCAGATTCCCTGTGGAGCTCTGGAAGAACCTGTTGGTGAAGAAGTTCAGGGCTGCTGTGACCTTGACGGCCATAGGTGGCCTCCACTGCAACATGGCACCAAGTCCGCAAGGGGATAACATGGATGCCACACCATCTCGTTAGTTAGGTGGGTCATCATCAGCACATGATGTTGGACAGCTCTAGGAAGGACACGTAAGTCCAGTAGACCCTTGGTCTTCCTCAGCTCTTTCGTCTGGCCTCTGGCCCTGATCCTGTCCTGCAGCCCCCTGGGATTGTCCTGCAGGGTCTCCCCTCAGAGCCACTATCTGTTGTTGCTGGTGTCTGTGCTCCTCCAGTGCTGTATAAGATAGTCAACCTAAATGGCACTATCCTAATATTGCTCAGAATTCTGCAAGGGATGAGGGAGAGAGAGAATCAGGTTGCTAATGCAGCTGCTGCCCATCATTATCTCGGTTGACCCATTGCCATTTCTGATCTGAAAAGTTCAAAGTTTATTTATTAGTCACAAGTAAGGCTTACATTAACACTGCAATAAAGTTACTGTCAAATTCCCCTAGCTGCCGCATTCTGGCACCTAACCAGCTCATCTTTCAGTCTGTGGGAGGAAAGCAGAGCACACAGAAGAAGCCCATGCAGACACGGGGAGAATGTGCAAACTTCGCACAGGCAGTGACCCAAGCTGGGAATCAAACATGGATCCCTGGCACTGTGAGTCAGCAGTGCTAACCACTGTGCCACATTGCCACCCCAAAGCAGCCAGTCTCAAAGAATCATTGGTAGTGATCACACACTCACAGCTCTGGTGCCCTTCCATCTCCAAAGCGGGGCTGCTCCTCACAAATGCCCTCATCCACTTAGATTCACCTTGGGCCTTCAGTCTGGGTTCCCCTCCCATAAGTTCACTACCGCTAGAAGTTCTTTCAGGAGGTTCTCTCATTACGAATGGTCGGGTTTGTTCGCCTCGAGATGGGAGGTGCTGGTGGCTCCTGAGTGGCATATGCAGGAGACCTGGTAGTGAAGCAACCACTTTGCCTCTTGATCCCATGCCATCAAGCTTAGAGACCAGAAAGCTGAGGCTTAATGCCATTCCTTGACTTTGAGGCTGTGGGGAGCTAATGTTGCCCAGGGTTAATTCTTTGTAGCCAATTAGTGTCAACACTATGAGTCTCAGGAATGCAGCAGGACACAATTGCTTTCTCTTTCTGGGAGGGGCAGAGCTAGTGGCACCCTGATTAATCAGGCTGGATAATTCAGAGAGCTCATTGCTGCCATCCATCCATACTTAAGGCCCCTGGATAGCTGATTCATAAGTTGACTGCATA
This sequence comes from Carcharhinus amblyrhynchos, assembly GCF_965287045.1. Taxonomy (NCBI): domain Eukaryota; kingdom Metazoa; phylum Chordata; class Chondrichthyes; order Carcharhiniformes; family Carcharhinidae; genus Carcharhinus; species Carcharhinus amblyrhynchos. The sequence goes on from NC_137340.1 coordinate 38,873,073, forward strand.
CTCACACAGCACTGAAAGCAGAGTTGCACGGCACTTAGAGCAAAGTTACACATAACAAAGAGCAAACTCCAAGCCCACCAACCCAGGTAAAGCCTTTTGCCCCCTGCAGCTGATGTCTTTCTCTCATCCTACCGGCCCCCTACCAACAACCCATCCCCAACCCTCCCTGAGTTGCTCATTGGCCTTTGTCCCCCTGGACTCCCTGGTGCTCAGTGGACACAGTGATGCTCACCTCCATCCTCCCTCTTGGAGGTCATAGTGCCTAGTTCCTGCTTTTAAAAAGGAGTAGTGATTTACATCAGCATGACATTATTGCTGATGGTTGGAAAGATTCAACGAAAGCTGAAAATGCAAACTTAGGCCCATTAAGTACATTGTAATACATTCAAATTTATTCTAATGAGATTCATACTTCATACCCTACCTGGGCCTGAATGTGATTGTGTCATCAGAGGAGGGTGCAGAAGGGGGAGGGGGATGTGTGTGGCTGGGAAGATCGCATTCTCGGATCTCACATAAATTCCATTTTTGGCCTCTCATGATATTTACCAGCTATGGCGGGATATGTGCTTGTAGACAGGGCCCACTAAAACATGCCCCTAAGCTCTGAATTCCCTCCCTCAAAAGCTGCTCTGTTTCAATGACAGCTCACCTCTCGACGGTTGAATCTCTTCTCCTGAAACTGTGTTGTATGGATTTCAGAAAGTTGCACTCCTACCTCTAATTACTGGCACAATGCCAACTGTTTTGCAAATGGCTAGCTTTGCTAAGCTGGTGCTGCCCCTGGGTTTCTCTGAACTCCAGTCGCCCAGCTGCACCAAGCTACTTATGTTTCCCAGGGCTTCCCCTGAGCCTTAACCACATCAAATATCTCCCAGCTCTTCTCTGTGGGCTACTCACCACATGCGATCAAAATTGCAATCAACAGCTTTTCCAGTGACACTTGGGAGTTCTGCAAACTCTGGCTATCAGGAAGGACCCTCTCTGTTATGGTCCCTTGCCCTGCTGTAGAACATGCAGATAAGTTGAAACCAGACAACCTTCTTAAGCTCCACCCATCTCCATGATAATGTAGCCTTTTGGGGTTTACAGAATGCTTTTGAACTAAGTTAGCTTTAACTTCCAAAGCAAAACATCTTTGTGGATTATAATTCTTGGCAGCCAGTGTGGACATCACACCTGCAGCTCTCTGCCTAAGTAAACCCACCTGCTGTTTTAGCATCTTACTTTTCTAGCTTTTCACCCCTTAAGTCAACATAGTCCAATCTTTTAGACTCCAATCTGCATTATAGTTGCATTTATCCCATTTTCTGCAGTAAAACTTTAATCTTCCCAGAACTAAACATTAGCTGTAAAATATTAACATGAACCATGATCTAGATATACATTATACTAGCATATCCAGTGCAACAATTTCCCCTCATACACTGCATAGTCACGTAAGAGTGTCTAAAAAATGACCCTGGTCTTTTTGTTGCCTAAATACTCCACTTTGCAGCACCAATTTATGTGTATGCATTCAACCTTCACCATTATGCAAATGATATTTTAGCTCTATCACAGCATTATGTCTGGTTTACCTTTACTTAGAATTTAAAATTCTTAATTGCTTACTCTTCTACACACAAATTTTAAAATTGACTAATCTCCTTAACTGCTCCCTACTTCTGATTTAGGCCCCTGTGTCCCTACACATTCTTTTTCAATCCTGGACTCCTTTGATTCCTCTTTCTATCTTCAGTTGCTCAATGTTTGGCTGCGATGCCATTCTTGTGCCCTCCATTCCTTTAAAAGCCCCCTCAGAACCTACCTCTTTGATATGCCCTTAAGTTTTTCCTCACCATAAGGTGTGTGGTTATTTTCAACTCATTGGAATGCTTTATGACATTAAAGGAGTTACAAAAGTGCAAGCTGTTGGTGTTAGTATACAGCTGCTTAGTTACATTACATTCCTGCTTGACTAAATACAAGATGTGATGTACCTGAAAATGCTGCAACTATAAATCAATTACAACACAAAGATTAGAATGCTTTCAATCATTTTTATAAACTTTATGCTCCTGTCTATGGGGTTGTACTTGTGCATTTTGTTTAAACAGGATGTGCAGGAACATACATTGAGTCTGTTTGGTCAAATTGTGTGTTTACTGATACGTGCTTTATGTTCAATGTTTTGCTAGCAGAAAGGGAGGTCAATGGGTTGCAATTTTTTATATACCTGCAGTGAGTGTGGGGTTCGCTGCTCTCTTTCACTGGTTTTGTACAGCTAACGAATTTCTAAATCTAACCATTGATCACTTGTCTCCTTTTGTTCAGAGACAGCAGTTTGTTGAAACATAGGAATTAAGTGTAGGGAATACAATCTGGAAAAGGAAACACAAAGTGAGCCCATGTGATTAGAAATTCATGTGCACAACTGAGTTTCTGATATAATTCCAACAAGCAAGGCTTCCTGCCAGTGTGCAGAATCAGAACATCACTTCAATAAGAACATAAGAACATAAGAAATAGGAGCAGGAGTAGGCCATCTAGCCCCTCGAGCCTGCCCTGCCATTCAATAAGATCATGGCTGATCTGAAAGAGGTTCAGTTCCACTTACCCGCCTGCTCCCCATTACCCTAATTCCCTTATTGATCAGAAATCTATCAACCTGTGACTTAAACACATTCAACGACGTAGCCTCCACCACTTCAATGGGCAGAGAATTCCAAAGATTCATTACCCTCTGAAAGAAGAAGCTCCTCCTCAACTCTGTTCTAAGCTGACTCCCCCTTATTTTGAGGCTGTGTCCTCTAGTTCTTGTTTCCTTTCTAAGTGGAAAGAATCTCTCTGCCTCTACCCTATCTAGCCCCTTCATTATCTTATATGTCTCTATAAGATCACCCCTCAGCTTTCTAAACTCCAACAAATACAGGCCCAATCTACTCAATCTCTCCTCATAAGCAACCCCCTCATCTCCGGTATCAACCTGGTGAATTTTCTCTGTACTCCCTCCAAGGTCCATATATCCTTTCGCAAATAAGGGGAACAAAATTGCACACAGTGCTCTAGTTGCAGCCTTACCAGTATCTTGTACAATTGCAGCAAGACCTCCCTGCTTTTATATTCCATCCCCCTCGCAATAAAAGCCAACATTCCATTTGCCTTCTTGATCACCTCCAGCACCTGCAAACTGAGTTTTTGTGATTCATGCACAAGGACCCCCAGGTCCCTCTGCACAGTAGCATGTTGTAATTTTTCACCATTTAAATAATAGTTCATTTTACTATTATTCCTTCCAAAGTGGATAACCTCACACTTGCCAACATTATACTCCATCTGCCAGATCCTCGCCCACTCACTCAGCCTATCCAAATCTCTCTGCAGACTTTCCGTGTCCTCCATGCAATTTGCTTTCCCACTCATCTTTGTGTCATCAGCAAACTTGGTTACCCTACACTAGGTCCCCTCCTCCAGATCGTCTATGTATATGGTAAACAGTTGACGCCCCAGCACCGAACCCTGCAGCACACCACTAGTCACCAACTGCCAACCAGAAAAGCACACATTTATTCCGACTCTCTGCTTCCTGTTAGATAGCCAATCCTCAATCCACACTAACACTTTACCCCCAACTCCATGTACTTTAATCTTCTGTAGCAACCTTTTGTGAGGCACCTTATCGAACACCTTCTGGAAATCTAAAAACACCACAGTCACCGATTCCCCTCTGTCAACTGCACTCGTTACATCTTCATAAAAATCCAGTAAATTTGTCAATTTCGCCAAGCACTCTGTAATATGACATCTTCTATTCCTTGTTGTTTAGTGTAGAGAACGGTGGCAGATCTGGCGTGATTTGCAACATGAAGAAATTTTTGTTTGTTAAGGAAAGAGGAGCGAACTAAAGCTGATGTTCCTCCAGAAACAGTTGTGCAGTCAATTGTAGCCAAAGCTCATTTGCCCTTACGTCTACGTGGCAGTGGTGTGATTTCTCCATGAAGCTTTTTTTATTGCCACAAGAAGTCACACATTAACACTGCAATGAAGTTACCATGAAAAATCCCCTAATCTACCACACTCTGGTGCCTGTTTTGGGTGCAGTGAGGGAGAATTTAACATGGCCAATGCATCTAACCAGCGTGTCGTTTGGATGGTGGGAGGAAACCAGAGCATCCAGAGGAGACCCATGCAGACATGGGGAAAACGTGCAAACTCCACACACAGTGACCCAAGCGGGAATCAAACCCAGGTCCCTGGCGCTGTGGAGCATTGATGCTAACCACTGTGCCACCATGCCACATTTGCATTGGAATTGTGTATCATGGAATATCATGCTGTATCATAGGATCACTAAGTCTTGACCAAGTTGTTGGTTTAAATTTTAGAGGTATTTTCAGTAATAAAACATAGAATAGGCATGGTATGGAATGGAACCTTTTGGTCAGGTCAGGAAGCTAATGACTGGCCCATAGGTCAGTCCAAATTTAAGCTTAGTAGTAAGACCTTTGGGTCAGGAGAGAACAAAATGATGAATGATCCATGAGTTACAGTGTAATAAACTGATTGTCTGGCTTCGGTGGGCCAAGATGTTCAGGGGACTGGGCAAATCGTCAGGATGGGTAAACAAAGTGTGTGTTGTGCAATGAACTGTGGGGATCGTTTTTGTTAAAGGTCAGATCATTCTGTGATTATTTTCTAAACTCATAATTGCAGACATACTGAATAGGGCGTAGAAAGTAAGAAGGTCAGTGCGGGACGAGAGGAGAGATAGACCTTATACTGCAATCGAGAGGGCGAGAGAGATAAGTGAGACGACAATAAAAAGCGAGAAGCGAGACTTCAATAAAACACGCGAAAGAGAAGGAGGCAAGACTTGAAAGAAAAGTGTCAGTTAGAGGTGATATTTGAAGAAAAGGCGCTAAAAAGAGATAGTGGGAAACATCAATAAAAAACGTGCGCAAGAGAGGGATTCAGGAAAATGTGTGAGACGTGAGGCTTCATAAATAAATGTGAGAAATAGAGGCCATATTTGAATAAAATGGTGTCAAACAGCGATAGAGGTGAGACTTCAATAAAAAGGCGCGAGAGGGTTGGAGTGGAAACTTCAATGAAGAGGCGCGCGGAAGAGATGGTGGTGAAACTCCAATAAAACGCGAGGGAAATGAGAGGAGGGACTTCAGTAAAGAGCTCGGACGTTCACTGAGAAGACTCAGCGGCAGTAAAAACCGCTGATTCCATCGTCCAAAAAGGGGCGAGAGTTAAAACTTCAATGAAAAGCGAGATATAAAGAGATGAGACTTCAATAAAAAGTAAGTGATAAAGGTAAGACTTCAATAAAAAGTGAGAGATAGAATTGATATTTAAATATAAAGCACGAAAGGAATAAAGGTGAGACTTGAATAAAAAGTGAGAGAGATAGAGGTGAGACGTCAATGCAAATTGTGAAAGAGGTGATATTTGAATAAAAGCGCGAAAGAGATAGTCATGAAACTTCATTAAAATTGTGAGAGAAATAGAGAAGATATTTGAAGAAAAGGAGCGAAAAAAAAAGAGGTGAGATTTGGAAAAAAGTGAGAGATACTTGAATAAAAAGCGCGATAGATGAACATGAGACTTCAAAGAAAAGGGAGATCCAGAGGTAAGAGTTCACTATAAATGCAAGAAGGAGAGATAGAGATGAGACCTTATTACAAAGTGTGAGAGAGCTAGGCAAAGGAGACTTGAATAAAAAGGGTGAGAGATACACAAAGTGAGACTTCAGTAAAAGTGTGTGTGTGTGAGAGAGAGCTGAGACTTCATTAAATACAGAGAGACAGGTGTCATATTTGAATAAAAAGGTGGGAAAGAGAGATAGAGATGAGACTTCACTAAAAATTGTGAGAAATAGAGATGCGGGTTCAATAAAAACTGAGAGAAAGAGATAGTGGTGAGATTTAATTAAAATTTCTGAGAGATAGAGGCGATATTTGAACAGAAAGATGCGAGAGAGGTGAGACGTCCATGTGAGAGGTAGAATGTGACTTCAATAAAAAGCTCGTGAGAGAGGCGAGACGACTAAAAAGTGAGTGAGAGGTGGAGATGAGACATTCGTAGGAGATGTGAAAGAAATAGAGGTCTGACTCCACTAAAAAGGGCGAGAATAGAAAGTGCGAGAGAGATAGAGGTGCGATTTGAATAAAAAGCGCGCGAAAGAGACAGTGGCGAGACTTCAAAAAAACACAAGAGGGAGTGAGAGGAGGGACTTCAGTAAAGATCTCCGACATTCCCTCAAAGACTCAGCGGGAGTAAAAACTGTTGATTCCATTGTCCAAATAAAAAAGGCGAGAGACAAACTTCAGTAAAAAGTGAGTGAGGTAGAGGTGAGAGTTCAACAAAAAGTGTGTGAGAGATAGACAGTGGAGACATGAACAAAAAGGGCGAGAGAGACATAAAGGTGAGACCTTCAGTAAAGATTTGAGAGAGGGAGAGGTGAGACTTGAACAAAAAGTGAGATGGTAGAGATGAAACTTGAATTAAAAATATGAGAGAGTTGAAACTTCTTCAAACACAGATGTATTGTAGGTCATATCTGAATTTAAAAATTGGGAGATAGAGGTGAGACTCCATTAAAAACCGCACAAAAGAGTTTGAGGTGAGACCTGAATAAAACCTGAGAGAGATTTAGAGGTGAGGTTTCCTTAAAAATAGAGGTGAGATTTAATTCAAATATGTGAGAGGTAGAGGCCATATTTGAATAAAAAGATACGAAAGAGAGGTGAGACTTCAATCAAATGTTCGCGAGAGAGGTGAGACTTGTCTAAAAGGTGAGGGAGGGAAATGGAGGTGAGACATCAGTAGAAGGTGTGAGAAGGATAGAAGTCAGACTTCACTGAAAAGGGCGAGAATAAAAAGTGCGAGAGGACAAAGGTGTGATTTGAATAAAAAGCGCGCGAAAATTGAGGCTTCAATAAAAAGCGCGCGAAACAGGGCGGTGAGACTTCAATAAAACACAAGAGGGAGTGGGGGGAGGGATTTCAGTAAAGAGCTCAGACATTCTCTCAAAAGACTCAGCGAGACAGTTGATTCCATGGTACAAATAAAAAAGGCAAGAGAGGCATGAAACTTCAATAAAAAGTTAAAAACAAGAATAAGACATCGATAAAAAGTAAGTGATACATCTGAGACTTCAATATAAAGTGAGATGGAAAGGAGACTATATTAGAAAGAGCTCGATGTGAGACTTCAATAAAAAGCACGAGCGGAATATAGGCGAGACTTCAATAAGTGTGAGAGACATGGAAGAAAGAATGTGAGAGATACTTGATTGAGAGCGCGAGAGATGGAGGTGAGAGTTCAGTAAAAAGTGAGATACAGAGGTAAGGCTTTTCCATAAGTACGAGAGAGGGAGATAGAGGTGAGACTTCATTACAAATATAAGAGAGGTGAGACTTCAAAAAAAGTGGGACTTCCATGTGAGAGATAGAATGAGACTTCAAAAAACTTTCGCAGAAGAGGTGAGACTTCAATGAAAACGGTGAGGAGATGCAGGTGAGACTTAAATAAAGAGAGATAGATGTGAGATGTCATTAATATTGTGAGAAATAGACGTGATAGTTGAAGAAAAGGCGCGAAAGCTATGGAGGTGAGACTTCAAAAAGCGCGCGGGAGTGAGGTGAGACTTAATTTAAAAAGTGTGTGAAAGATTGTTAGAGGAGAGACTTGAATAAAAAGGGTGAGAGACATGGAGACGAGGCTTCATTAAAAATTGAGACAGGCGGTATTTAAATGAAAAGGTGCGAAAGAGAGTTAGAGGTGAGACTTCAATAAAACGCTCGCGAAAGAGGTGAGACTTAATTAAAAAGTGAGAGAAGTGACAGATCGAAAAAGGTGAGAGACGGAGAGTCATTTTAAAACTCCGGCGCCGGGGGGGGGGGGGTGCGGGGGGGACGGATAGAAGTGCCATTTGAATAAAAAACGCGCGAAAGAGGTGGCGGTGAGATTTCAATAAAACGCAAGGGGGAGTGAGAGGAGAGATTTTAGTAAAGAGCTCGGACAGTCACTCAAAAGACCCAGCCGGACTGAAAACTGATGATTCCATTGTCCTGATAAAAAAAGAACCAGACACATGAAACTTCAGTAAAAAGCGCGCGAGTGAGATAGAGGTAAGCCTTCAATAACAAGTGTGCGTGAGAGAGATAGAGGAGATTTGAATAAAAAGGGTGAGAGAGGCATAAAGGTGAGACTTCAGTAAACGCGTGAGAGAGAGAAGTGAGAATTGAACTAAAAGTGAGATAGATTGTAGAGGTGAGACTTGAATTAAAAGTGTGTGAGAGAGAGTTGAGACTTCTTTAACACAGCGAGATAGAGACCATATATGAATCAAAAGGTGGGAGAGATAGAAGTGAGACTTCATGAAAAAACGCGCAAAAGTGCTTGAGGTGAAACTTGAAAAAGTGTGAGAGATTTAGAAGTGAGACTGAATTAAAAATAGATAGAGGTGAGATTTAATTAAAATTTGTGAGAGATAGACGAGGTATTTGAACAGAAAGGTGTGAAAGGGACGTGAGACTTCCATGTGAGGTAGAGTGAGACTTCAATTAAAAGCTCTCGAGAGAGGTGAGACTTGACTAAAAAGTGAGAGATAGAGGTGAGACATTAGGAGAAGGCATGAGAGGGATAGAGGTCAGACTTCACTTAAAAAGGCGAGAATAAAAAGTGATAGAGAGAGGAATAGAGGTGTGATTTGAATAAAAAGCGCGCGAAAGGTGAGGCTTCAAGAAAAAAAGCACGCAAAACAGAGTGGTGAGACTCCAATAAAACGCTAGAGGGAGTGAGAGGAGGGACTTCAGTGAAGAACTCGGACATTCACTCAAAAGACTCAGCGGGACTGAAAACTGTTGATTCCATTGTCGAAATAAAAAAGGCGAGAGAGATGAAACTTCAATAGAAAGTGAGAAACAGATAAGACGTCGCTAAAAAAGTAAGTGAAGGGGGAGACTTCATTACAATGTGTGAGAGAAATAGAGGTGAGACTTGGAAACAGGTGTGAGAGATACTTGAATAAAAAGTGCGAGAAATAGATTTGAGACTTCAATAATGAGAAATACAGAGGTAAGACTTCACTATAAATGCGAGAGAGGGAGATAAAGGTGAGACTTCATTACAAATGTGAGATAGAGGTGAGACTTGAAAAAAGGAACAGAGGTGAGACTTCCATATAAGCGATAGAATGAGACTTCAAAAAATTGCACGACAGAGATGAGACTTTAATGAAAAGAGAGGGAGATAAATAAAAAAAAGATAGAGGTGAGACTTCATTAAAATTGTGAAAATGACATTTGAAGAAAAGGGGCGAAAGCGATAGAGGCGAGATTTCATTTAAAAAATGTGTGAGAGAGATAGACAGGAGAGAGTTGAATAAAAAGAGTGAGAGACATAAAAGTGACACCAGTAAAAATTGAGATAGAGGCGATATTTAAATAAAAAGGTGCGAAAGAGAGTTGGATGTGGGACTTCAATAAAATGTTCGGGAGAGAGGTGAGACTTGGCTAAAAAGTGAGAGAGGTGACATATCAATAAAAGGGTGCGAGAAGGAGCCTTATTTAAAGAGTGCGAGAGAAATGGAGATACGATTTGAATTAAAACACGCTCGAAAGATGAGGCTTCAACAAAACGCAAGAGAGAGTGAGGAGGGACTTAAGTAAAGAGCTCACTCAAAAGACTCAGCGGGACCAAAAAGTGTTGATTCCATGGTCCAAATAATAAAGGGCGAGAGATGATGAAACTTCAGTAAAAAGTGAGCGAGGGCTATAGAGGTGAGACTTCAATAAAAAGAGATAGAAGGAGGAGACTTGAATAAAAAGGGTGAGAGAGAGAGACAAAGGTGAGAATTCAGTAAACGTAAGAGGGGGAGGTGAGACTTGAACAAAAAGTGAGAAGTTAGAGGTGAGACTTGAATTAAAAGTTTGACAGAGAGTTGAGACTTCTTTAACACAGATAGAGGCGATGTTTGAATAAAAAAAGGTGGAAGAGATGGAGATGGGACTTCATGAAAAAAACGCGCAAAAGAGCTTGAGGTGAAACTGAAATAACAAGTGAGAGATTTAGGGGTGAGACTGAATTAAAAATAGATAGACGTGAGATTTAATTAAAATTTGTGAGAGATAGAGACGGTATTTGAATAGAAAGGTGTGAAAGAGGGAGGTGAGACTTCCATGTGAGAGGTAGAGTGAGATTTGAATAAAAAGCTCTCGAGAGAGGTGAGACTTGACTAAAAAGTGAGAGAGGGTTGGTGAGACATCAGTAGAAGGTGTGAGAGGGATAGAGGTCAGACTTCACCAAAAGGGCGAGAATAAAAAGTGCGAGAGGGATAGAGGTGCGATTTGAATAAAAAGCGCGCGAAAGGTGAAGCTTCAAGAGAAAGCGCGCCAAAGAGAGGGTGGTGAGACTCCAACAAAACGCAAGAGGGAGTGAGAGTAGAGACTTAAGTAAAGAGCTCGGACATTCACCCAAAAGACCCAGCCGGACTGAAAACTGTTGGTCCTATAGTCCAAATAAAGACGACAGAGAGATGAAACTTCAATAAAAAGTGAGAAGCAGAGCGATTAGACGTTAATAAAAAGTGAGTGACGGAGGGGAGACTTCATTAAAAAGTGCGAGAGATGTAGAGGTAAGACTTCGAAAAAAAAGTGAGCGATACTTGAATAAAAAGCGCGAGAGTTAAGAGGTGAGACTTCAGTCAAAAGTGAGATTCCGAGGTAAGACTTCACTATAAATGCGAGAGCGGAAGATAGAGGTGAGACCTCATTACCAATGTGAGGGAGCTATAGAGGTGAAACATCAAAAAAGAAAGGGAGGTAAAACTTCACAAAAAACACGCGAGAAAAGTGAGACGTCAATGAAAAGAGTGAAGGAGATACAGGTGAGATTTCAATTAAAGAGAAATAGAGGTGAGACTTCATTAAAATTGTGAGAAATGGGGTGCTATTTGAAGAAAAGGCGCGAAAGAGGTAGAGGTGAGACTTCAAAAAAGCGCGAGCGAGAAACTTGCATAAAAAGGGTGAGAGAGACATAGAGGTAAGACTTCAATAAGAAGTGAGAGAGATTTAGAGGTTAGACTGAATTAAAAATAGATAGAGATGAGATTTAATTAACATTTGTGAGAGAAAGGCGAGATTTGAATAGAAAGATGTGGAAGAGAGGTGAGACTTCCACGTGAGGTAGAGTGAGACTTCAATAAAAAAGCTCGCGAGAGAGATGAGACGACTAAAAAGTGAGTGAGAGATGGAGGTGAGACACCAGTAGAAGGTGTGAGAAGGATGGAGGTCAGATTAACTAAAAAGGGCGAGAATAAAAACTGCGAGAGAAAGGGGTAGAGGTGCGATTTGAATAAAAAACGCGCGAAAGAGAGTGGTGAGACTTCAATAAAACGCAAGAGGGAGTGAGAGAAAGGACTTTAGTAAGCAACTCGGACATTCACTCAAAAGACTCAGCGGGACTGAAAACTACTGATTCCATTGTCCAAATAAAAAAAGCGAGAGAGAGAGAGAAATGAAACTTCAATAAAAAGTGAGAAACATTGATAAGATGTTGATAAAAAGTAAGTAATGGAGGGAAGGCTTCAAAAGAAAGAGTGAGAGAAATAGAGGTGAGACTTCAATAAAAGTGTGAGAGATATCGAGATGAGACTCGAAATAAAATGCGACAGATACTTGAATAAAAGCGGGAGAGATGGAAGTGAGACTTCAATAAAAAGTGAGAGATACAAAGGTAAAACTTCGCTATAAATGCGAGAGAGGGAGGTAGAGGCGAGACTTCATTACAAATGTGAAAGAGGTGAGACTTCGGTGTGAGAGATAGAGTGAGACTTCAAAAAATCGCGCGGGAGAAGTGCGAGTTCAATGAAAAGGGTGAGGGAGATACAGGTGAGACTTAAATAGAAAGAGAGATAGATGTGAGACTTCATTAAATTGTGAGAAACACAGGTGATATTTGAAGAAAAGGCGCGAAAAAGATAGATGTGAGACTTCAAAAGGCGCACGCGGGAGAGGTAAGACTTCGTTTAAAAAGAGATTGATAGAGGAGAGACGACTAAAAAGGGTGAGCGAGATATAGAGGCGAGACTTCAGTACAAATTGAGATAGAGGCGATATTTAAATAAAATGATTCGAAAGAGAGCGCGCGGCGGGACTTCAATAAAACGCTCGCGAGAGCGGTGAGAGTTAACTAAGAAGTGAGAGAGGTGACACATCAATAGAAAGGTGCGAGAGGAGTGCGGGAGGGAGGGATAAAGGTGCGATTTGAATAACAAGTGCGAGAAAGGTAAGGCGCGCGAAAGACACAGTGGTAAGTCTTAAATAAAACGCAAGAGGAAGTGAGAGCAGGGACTTCAGTGGAGAGTTCCGACATTCATTCAAAAGATCTAGCGGGACTGAAAGCTGCTGATTACATGGTCTAAATAAAAAGGTGCGAGTGGGAGAGAGAGCTGAAACTTCAGTAAGAAGTGCGCGAGTGAAATAGGGGTGAGACTTCAATAAAGTGTGAGGGGAGTCAGAGGAGACTTGAATAAAAAGGGTGAGAGAGACATAAAGGTGAGACTTCAGTAAATGTAAGAGAGGGAGTTGAGACTTGAACAAAAAGTGAGATGGATGGTGGAGGTGAGACTTGAATTAAAAGTGTTGTGAGAGCTGAGACTTCTTTAATACAGGAGACAGAGACCATATTTGAATACAAAGGCAAGAAAGAGAGATAGAAGTGAGACTTCATGAAAAAAACGCGCAGAAGACCTTGAAGTGAGACTTGAATAAAAAGTGTGAGAGATTTAGAGGTGAGACTGAATTAAAAATAAAGGTAAGATTTAATTAATATTTGTGTGAGGTGAAGGCGACATTTGAATGGAAAGGCGTGGAAGAGAGGGAGACTTCCATGTGAAAGGTAGAGTGAGACTTCAATAAAAAGCTCGTGAGAGAGTTGCGACTTGACTTAAAAGTGAGAAAAAGATGGAGATGAGACACCAGTAGAAGATGTGAGAGGGATAGAGGTCAGACTTCGCTTAAAAAAGGGCGAGAATAAAAAGTGCTAGAGAGAGCAATTTGAATAAAAAGCGCGCGAAAGGTGAGTCTTCAATAAAAAGCGCGCGGAACAGTGGTGAGACTTCAATAAAACGCTAGAGGGAGTGAGAGGAGGGACTTCAGTAAAGAGCTCGGACATTCACTGAAAAGACTCAGCGGGACTGAAAACTATTGACTCCATAGTCCGGATAAAAAAGGTGAGAGAAAGATGAAACTTCAATAGAAAGTGAGAAACAGAGCTAAGACGCCAACAAAAGGTAAGTGATAGAGGGGAGGCTTCAATAAAAAGTGCGAGAGAGATGCGACTATATTAAGAGCTTGATGTGAGACTTCAGTATAAAGTGCGTGAGAAATGCAGTTGAATCGTCAGTTAAAAAAGAGATATAGAGGTGAGACTTGGAAAAGTGAGATCTTGAATAAAAGAGGTGAGAAATAGAAGTGAGACTTCAATAAAAAGTGAGAGATACAGAGGTAAGATTTCACGATAAGTGCGAGAGAGAGATAGAGGTGAGAGATCATTACAAATGTGAGGGAAATATAGAGATGAGACTGGAAAAATAAAATAGGAGTGAGACTTCAAAAAATTGCGTGGGAGAGGTGAGACTTCAATGAAAAGAGTGAGGGAGATACAAGTGAGACTCCAATAAAAAAGAGTTAGATGTGAGACTTCAATAAAATTGTGAGTAATAGAGGTGATATTTGAAGAAAAGGCGCGAAAGGATAGATGTGAGACTTCAAAGAAGCGCGACTGAGAGATGAGACAGAGACTTGAATAAAAAGGGTAAGAGAGACATAGAGGTAAGACTTCAGTAAAAAATGAGAGAGATAGAGGGGACACTTCATCAAAATTGAGGTAAAGGCGATATTTGAAATAAAAATGTGCGAAATAGAGTTAGAGGTCTATCTCACTTCCACTAAAAGTGAGATAGACGTGAGACTTCAATTTAAAAAAATGGCTCGCGAGAGAGGTGACATTTGACTAAAAAGTGAAAGCTAGAGGTGAGATATCAATAAAAGAGGGAGAGGGATAGAGGTTGATTTGAATAAAAAGCGCGCGAAAGAGAGGGTGGAGAGACTTTAATAAACCACAAGAGGGAGTGAGAGGAGGGACCTCAGGAAAGAGCTCGGACATTCACTCAAAAGACTCAGCGGGACTGAAACCTGTTGATTACATAGTCCAGAAAAGGGTGAGAGGGATGAAACTTCAGGAAAAAGCACGCGACAAAGATAGAGGTGGGACTTCAATAAAGAGTGTGTGCGCGAGAGATAGACGAGATTTGAATCAGAAGGGTGAGAGAGACATAAAGATGAGACTTCAGTAAATGTGAGAGAGGGAGGTGAGACTTGAACAAAAAGTGAGATGGTAGAGGTGAGACCTGAATTAAAAATGAGAGCTGAGACTTCTTTAAGACAGAGACATAAAATCCATGTTTGATTAAAAAGATGGGAAAGCGAGGTAGAGGTGAGACTTAATTAAAAGACGCGCAAAAGTGCTTGAAGTGAGGCTTGAATAAAAAGTGAGAGAGATTTAGAGGTGAGACCGAATTAAAAGTAGATTGGTGAGATTTAAGTAACATTTGTGAGAGAAAGAGGCAATATTCGATTAGAAAGGTGTAAAAGAGAGGTGAGACCTCCATGTGAGAGGTAGAGTGAGACTTGAATAAAAAACTCGCGAAAGAGGTGAGACTTGACTAAAAAATGAGAGATGGAGGTGAGACATCAATAGAAAGTGAGAGGGGGATAGAGATCAGACTTGACCAAAAGGACGAGAATAAAAGGTGCGAGAGAGAGGCGCGATTTGAGTAAAAAGCGCGTGAAAGGTGAGGCTTCAAGAGAAAGCCCGCCAAAGAGAGGGTGGTGTTACTTCAATAAAACGCAAGAGGGAGTGAGAGGGGGGACCTCAGTAAAGAGCTCGGACATTCACTCAAAAGATTCAGCGGGACTGAAAACCGTTGATTCTATAGTCCAGATAAAAAAGGCGAGAGAGAGATGAAACTTCAATAAAAAGCGAGAAACAGATAAAACGTCAATAAAAAGTAAGTGACAGAGGTGAGGCTTCAATAAAGAGAGATGGAGGTGAGACTATCTTAAAAAGAGCTTATGTGAGACTTCAATAAAAATTGCGAGAGGAATATAGATGCGACGTCAATAAAAAGTGTGGGATACAGAGGTAAGACTTGGAGAAAACAAGTGTGTGAGAGATACTTGAATAAAAAGCTCCAGATAGAAGTGAGACTTCAATAAGAAGTGAGAGATACAGAGGTATCACTTCACTATAAATGCGAGAGAGGGAAGTAGAGGTGAGAATTCATTACAAATGCGAGAGAGGGATAGATGTGAGACTTGAAAACTGAAACAAAAGTGAGACTTCAAAAAAACACGCGCGTGAGATGAGACTTCAATGAAGAGAGCAGGGGAGATACAGGTGAGACTCCAATAAAAAAGATAGAGGGGAGACTTCATTAAAATTGTGAGAAAGGGGTAATATTTGAAGAAAAGGCGCGAAAGAGATAGAGGTGAGACATCAAAAAAGCGCGCGCGGGTGTGATGGGATAGAGAGACTTTAATGAAACGATGAGAGAGAGACAGACGGAGGTAAGACTTCAGTAAAAAAAAATGTGGGATAGAGGCGAGACTTAATCAAACTTGAGATAGGGCGATATTTGAACAAAAATGTGTGAGATTTAGAGGTGAGGCTTTCATGTGAGGTAGAGTAAGACTTCAATCAAAAGCCCGCGAGAGAGGTGAGACTTGACTAAATAGTGAAAGATTGAGGTGAGGTATCGATAAAAGGTGTAGGAGGGATAGAAGTGAGACCAATTTAAAATGTGCGAGATAGAGGGACAGGTGCGATTTGAATAAAAGGCGCGCGAAACAGGTTGGTGAGAGAAGGGACTTCAGGAAAGAACTCGGACATTCACTCAAGATCTAGCGGGGCTGAAAACTGTTGATTCCATAGTCCAAAAAAGGGCGCGCGCGCGCGAGAGAGAGAGATAGACTTCAATAAAAAGCGCGCGAAACAGGGTGGTGTGGCTTCAATAAAACGCAAGAGGGAGTGAGAGGAGGAACTTCAGTACAGAGCTCGGACATTCCCTCAAAAGACCCAACGTAGTTGAAAGTGTTGATTTCTATAAAAAGGCGAGAGATCAGGCTTCAATAAAATGAGAGATAAGACATCAATAATAAGTGAGTGATAAAGGGGAGACTTCATTAAAACCTGTGAGAGATATAGAGGTGAGACTTGGAAAAAAGTGTGAGAGGAAGGGACCTCAGTAAAGAGCTCGGACATTCACTCAAAAGACTCAGCGGGGCTGAAAACTTGATTCCATAGTCAAGAGAGATACTTGAGTAAAAAGCTCGAGATAGAAGTGAGACTTCAATAAGAAGTGAGAGATGTAGAGGTAACACTTCACTATGAATGCGTGAGGGGAGATAGAGGTGAGAACTCATCACAAATGTGAGGGAGGGATAGATGCGGGACTTGAAAACTGAAATAGAAGTGAGACTTCAAAAAAAACACGCGCGTGAGGTGAGACTTCAATGAAGAGAGCGGGGGAGATAGTGAGACTCCAATAAAAAAGATAGAGGGGAAAATGTGAGAAAGGAGTAATATTTGAAGAAAAGGCGCGAAAGAGACAGAGGTGAGACATCAAAAAAGCGCGCGCGGGTGAGATGGAGCAGAGAGGTTTTAATTAAAGGATGAGAGAGAGACGGAGGTAAGACTTAAGTAAAAAAAAGTGAGATAGAAGCTAGACTTAATCATACTTGAGATAGAGCGCTATTTGAACAAAAATGTGTGAGATTTAGAGGTGAGGCTTCCATGTGAGGTGGAGTGAGACTTCAATAAAAAGCCCGCGAGAGAGGTGAGACTTGACTAAATAGTGAAAGATTGAGGTGAGGTAGCAATAAAAGGTGCAGGAGGGATAGAAGTGAGACCAATTCAAAATGTGCGAGAGAGAGGGACAGGTGCGATTTGAATAAAAGGCGCGCGAAACAGGTTGGAGAGAGGAGGGACTTCAGGAAAGAGCTCGGACATTCACTCAAAAGATCTAGCGGGGCTGAAAACTGTTGAATCCATAGTCCAAAAAAGGGCGCGCGCGCGAGAGAGAGCTAAACTTCAATAAAAAGCGCGCGAAACAGGGTGGGAGGGAGTGAGAGGAGGAACTTCAGTAAAGAGCTCGGACATTCCCTCAAAAGACCCAGCGTAGTTGAAAGTGTTGATTTCTATAGTCCAGATAAAAAGAAGGCGAGAGAGAGATCAGACTTCAATAAAAAGAGAGATAAGACATCAATAATAAGTGAGTGATGAAGGGGAGACTTCATTAAAACCTGTGAGAGATATAGAGGTGAGACTTGGAAAAAAGTGCGTGAGAGGGAGGGACCTCAGTAAGGAGCTCGGACATTCACTCAAAAGACTCAGCGGGACTGAAAACTTGATAAACCGAGAGAAAACGTCAAAAAAAAGTAAGTGATAGAGGTGAGGCTTCAATAAAGAGAGAGATGGAGGTGAGACTATCTTAAAAAGAGCTTAATGTGAGACTTCAATAAAAATTGCGAGAGGAATATAGATGAGACGTCAATAAAAAGTGTGGGATACAGAGGTGAGACTTGGAAAAAAAAGTGTGAGAGAGATATTTGAATAAATACCTCGAGATAGAGGTGAGACTTCAATAAGAAGTGAGAGATACAGAGGTATCACTTCACTATAAATGCGAGAGAGGGAGACAAAGGTGAGAATTCATTACAAATATGAGGGAGGGATAGATGTGAGACTTGAAAACTGAAATAGAAGTGAGACTTCAAAAAAACACGCGCGTGAGATGAGACTTCAATGAAGAGAGCAGGGGAGATACAGGTGAGACTCCAATAAAAAAGATAGAGGGGACACTTCATTAAAATTATGAGAAAGGGGTAATATTTGAAGAAAAGGCGCGAAAGAGATAGAGGTGAGACATCAAAAAAGCGCGCGCGGGTGAGATGGGGCAGAGAGACTTTAATAGAAGGATGAGAGAGACGGAGGTAAGACTTCAGTAAAAAAAAATGTGGGATAGAGGCGAGACTTAATCAAACTTGAGATAGGGCGATATTTGAACAAAAATGTGTGAGATTTAGAGGTGAGGCTTCCATGTGAGGTAGAGTAAGACTTCAATCAAAAGCCCGCGAGAGAGGTGAGACTTGACTAAATAGTGAAAGATTGAGGTGAGGTATCGATAAAAGGTGTAGGAGGGATAGAAGTGAGACCAATTTAAAATGTGCGAGAGAGAGGGACAGGTGCGATTTGAATAAAAGGCGCGCGAAACAGGTTGGTGAGAGGAGGGACTTCAGGAAAGAACTCGGACATTCACTCAAAAGATTTAGCGGGGCTGAAAACTGTTGATTCCATAGTCCAAAAAAGGGCGTGCGCGCGCGAGAGAGAGCTAAACTTCAATAAAAAGCGCGCGAAACAAGGTGGTGTGGCTTCAATAAAACGCAAGAGGGAGTGAGAGGAGGAACTTCAGTACAGAGCTCGGACTTTCCCTCAAAAGACCCAGCGTAGTTGAAAGTGTTGATTTCTATAAAAAGGCGAGAGTGAGATGAGACTTCAATAAAAAGAGAGATAAGACATCAATAATAAGTGAGTGATAAAGGGGAGACTTCATTAAAACCTATGAGAGATATAGAGGTGAGACTTGGAAAAAAGTGTGAAAGGAAGGGACCTCAGTAAAGAGCTCGGACATTCACTCAAAAGACTCAGCGGGGCTGAAAACTTGATTTCTTAGTCAAGAGAGATACTTGAATAAAAAGCTCGAGATAGAAGTGAGACTTCAATAAGAAGTGAAAGATACAGAGGTAACACTTCACTATGAATGCGTGAGGGGAGATAGAGGTGAGAACTCATCACAAATGTGAGGGAGGGATAGATGTGAGACTTGAAAACTGAAATAGAAGTGAGACTTCAAAAAAAACACGCGCGTGAGGTGAGACTTCATTCAAGAGAGCGTGCGAGATAGTGAGACTCCAATAAAAAAGATAGAGGGGAAATTGTGAGAAAGGGGTAATATTTGAAGAAAAGGCGCGAAAAGATAGAGGTGAGACATCAAAAAAGCGCGCGCGGGTGAGATGGGGCAGAGAGATTTTAATTAAAAGATGAGAGAGAGACGGAAGTAAGACTTAAGTAAAAAGAAATGTGAGATAGAAGCTAGACTTAATCATACTTGAGATAGAGTGATATTTGAACAAAAATGTGTGAGATTTAGAGGTGAGGCTTCCATGTGAGGTAGAGTAAGACTTCAATCAAAAGCCCGCAAGAGAGGCGAGACTTGACTAAATAGTGAAAGATTGAGGTGAGGTAGCGATAAAAGGTATAGGAGGGATAGAAGTGAGACCAATTTAAAATGTGCGAGAGAGAGGGACAGGTGCGATTTGAATAAAAGGCGCGCGAAACAGGTTGGTGAGAGGAGGGACTTCAGGAAAGAACTCGGACTTTCACTCAAGATCTAGCGGGGCTGAAAACTGTTGATTCCATAGTCCAAAAAAGGGCGCGCGCGCGAGAGAGTGAGATAGACTTCAATAAAAAGCGCGCGAAACAGGGTGGTGTGGCTTCAATAAAACGCAAGAGGGAGTGAGAGGAGGAACTTCAGTACAGAGCTCGGACATTCCCTCAAAAGACCCAGCGTAGTTGAAAGCGTTGATTTCTGTAGTCCAGGTAAAAAAAAGGCGAGAGAGAGAGATCAGACTTCAATAAAAAGAGAGATAAGACATCAATAATAAGTGAGTGATAAAGGGGAGACTTCATTAAAACATGTGAGAGATATAGAGGTGAGACTTGGAAAAAAGTGTGTGAGAGGGAGGGACCTCAGTAAAGAGCTCGGACATTCACTCAAAAGACTCAGCGGGACTGAAAACTTGATTCCATAGTCCAGATAAAAAAGGCGAGAGAGAGATGAAACTTCACTAAAAAGTGAGGAACCGAGATAAAACGTCAATAAGTGATAGAGGTGAGGCTTCAATAAAGAGAGAGATGGAGGTGAGACTATCTTAAAAAGAGCTTATGTGAGACTTCAATAAAAATTGCGAGAGGAATATAGATGAGACGTCAATAAAAAGTGTGGGATACAGAGGTGAGACTTGGAACAAAAAGTGTGAGAGAGATACTTGAATACAAAGCTCGAGATAGAAGTGAGACTTCAATAAGAAGTGAGAGATACAGAGGTAACACCACTATAAATGCGAGAGAGGGAGATAGAGGTGAGAATTCATTACAAATGCGAGGGAGGGATAGATGTGAGACTTGAAAACTGAAATAGAAGCGAGCCTTCAAAAAAACACGCACGTGAGATGAGACTTCAATGAAGAGAGCAGGGGAGATACAGGTGAGACTCCAATAAAAAAGATGGAGGGGAGACTTCATTAAAATTGTGAGAAAGGGGTAATATTTGAAGAAAAGGCGCGAAAGAGATAGAGGTGAGACATCAAAAAAGCGCGCGCGGGTGAGATGGGGCAGAGAGACTTTAATAAAAGGATGAGAGAGAGACGGAGGTGAGATTTCAGTAAAAAAAAGTGAGATAGAGGCGAGACTTAATCAAACTTGAGATAGAGCGATATTTGAACAAAAGTGTGTGAGATTTAGAGGTGAGGCTTCCATGTGAGGTAGAGTTAGACTTCAATAAAAAGCCCGCGAGAGAGGTGAGACTTGACTAAATAGTGAAAGATTGAGGTGAGGTATCGATAAAAGGTGTAGGAGGGATAGAAGTGAGACCAATGTAAATTGTGCGAGAGAGAGGGACAGGTGCGATTTGAATAAAAGGCGCGCGAAACAGGTTGGCGAGAGGAGGGACTTCAGGAAAGAACTCGGACGTTCACTCAAGAGACCCAGCGGGGCTGAAAACTTGATTCCATAGTCCAAAAATGGGCGCGCGCGAGAGAGGGGGAGATAAACTTCAAAAAAAGCGCGCGAAACAAGGTGGTGTGGCTTCAATAAAACGCAAGAGGGAGTGAGTGAAGGAACTTCAGTACAGAGCTCGGACATGCCCTCAAAAGACCCAGCGTAGTTGAAAATGTTGATTTCCATAGCCCAGATAAAAAAGGCGAGAGAGATGAGACTTCAATAAAAAGAGAGATAAGACGTCAATGATAAGTGAGTGATCAAGGGGTGACTTCATTAAAACGTGAGAGAAATAGAGGTGAGACTTGGAAAAGTGTGAGAGATACTTGAATAAATAGCGCAAGCAATAGAGATGAGACTTCAAAAAGAAGCAAGCGAGATAGAGATAAGTCTTCATTATAAATGTGAGAGAGGGAGATAAGGGTAAAACTTCATTACAAATGCGAGGGAGAGATCGAGGTGAGACTTAGAAAAAAAGTAGAGGCGAGACTTAAAAAATCGCGCAAGAAAGATGAGACTTCAATAAGAAGTAATAGAGGTGAAGCTTCTTTAAATTTGTAAGGAATTGAGAAAAAAAGCATGAAAGGAATACAGGTGACACTTCAAAAATGTGACTTGAATAAAAAAAAGAGACAGGTGAGACTTGACTTAAAAATTGTGAGATAGAGCTGATATTTGAATAAAAAGATGCCAAAGAGAATTAGAGGTGAGACTTGACTGAAAAGTGACAGAGAAATAGAGGTGAAACATCAATGAAAGATGCGAGGGATAGAGATGAGACTTCATTAAAAAGGGCGAGAGTAAAAAATGCAAGAGATGGACAGGTGATATTGGATTAAAAAGGAGCGAAAGAGATAGAGGTGAGACTTAAAAAGAGCACGAGGGAGAGATGTGACTTGAATAACAAGTGCGAGAGAAAGGTGACACTTGAAACATAAGAGAGATAGATGCAAGGCTTCATTAAAAATTGTGAGAGGTGATATTTGAATTAAAAGGTACAAAAAAGATATAGAAGTGAGACTCCCATGAAAAGTGAGAGAGACAGGCGAGTCATTAAAAAATTGTGACAGAGATAGAGGTGATTTGAAGAAGCAAAAGAGGTAGTGGTGACACTTGAAAAAAGCACGTGCGAGTGAGAGGTGAAACTTAATTAACTGAGTGATAGAGAGTCTTGAATAACGTAAGAGAGATAGGTGAGACTTCAATAAAAATGCGAAAGAGCAAGTGGAGGGAAAGCTCAGACATTCACTCAAAAGACTAGGCTGGACTGAAAACTGTTGATTCCATCATCCAAGTAAAGGCGAGAGTGAGAGTTGAAACTTCAGTAAAAAGTGAGGGTTCAAACTTCAACAAAAAGTGAGAAAGGCAGAGGTGAGAATTCAATAAATAGTGATAGAGAGATGAGACACTTATAAAGAGCAGGTATTCACTCAATCTGTCAGCCGTAAAGTGGGTCTAATAGCTTTTGATTGCAAAGTGCAAATTGCTAGTAAAAATTGTGAACAGGAGTGGTTTCCGCCAAAGATCCTCATGGGACACCTCTCCACACCTTCTGCTTTCTGTCTGGCAGGCATTGGGCAATCCATTCTGTTACTTGTCCCTGAGTTTGCATTGAAGTGATGTATTGTGGGGTATCATGCTGTATCATGGATCATCCAGTTGTGACCAAATTGCTGGTTTAAATTCCAGAAGTATTTGCAATAAAACAAAACTTAGGGTTGACATGATAGGTAATGTAACCTTTTGGTCAGGCCAAGAAGCTAACGATTGGCTTATAGGTCAGTTCAAATTACGTTAAGTAATATGACCTTTGAGTCAGGAGATAATAAGTTGATGAATGATCCATGAGTTATACTGTAGTAAACTGATTTTGTCTGGCACCGTGAAGGCTAAGATGTGCAGGTAACTGGGCAAAGCATGGATGGGTAAGCAAAGTTTGTGTTGTGGAATGAACTGTGGGGATTATTTTTGTTAAAGGCCAGGTCATTCAGTGATTATTTTCTAAAAACTGTTAATTGCAGACATACTGGAGACAACGTAGAAGACAAGAGGATCAGTGTGGGAAGAAAGCAGTGAACCCTGAGCGGAGCGGTGATGGAAACAAGATCACAATAGGGAGAGTGAGAGAGCGAAGTGAGACTTCAAAAAATCAAGAGAAAGAGAGAAGGTGAGATTATGGTAAAGGGCGCAGGCATTCATTCAATGTGTCAGCATTAAAGTGAGGCTCAAAACTGTCGATTCCAAAACCAAATCATTAATATAAATCCTGAATAGGAGTGGTTCCCAGCACTGATCCAAGTGGAACATGTTTTCATACCTTCTGCTTTCTGTCTTGAGATCGGCTAGCAATCTAATCTGTTACTTGTCCACTGAAGTGATGTATCATAGTGTATTGTGGGATCACCCAGTCTTTGCCAAGTTGCTGGTTTTTATTTTATGAGTATTTGCAATGAAAGAAAATACACCAGAATCAACATGGTAGTGAATGTAATCTTTTGGTTAAGGCCAAGAAGCTAATGACTGGCCTATGGGACAGTTCATGGTAAGCTAAGCAATGTGACTTTAGGGTCAGGGTAGAATAAGTTGATGAACATTCCTCCATACTTGATTATCAAGATCCAGGGTGAGGATTTGTCAATGTAGACCACATTTCATATCAAGGGAGCCCACTGTCAACAGGGGCAGACATCGATATTGAGCTCAACACTATCTTCCGTGGATCAGCAGTCTTTGATCACCTTAGAAAATGTTTGAAGACCAGGACCTCAGACTAGCATCAAACTCATGGTCTACAAGGTGGTATCCCCCTCCTGAACAGCTCAGAGATTCAGACCATGTGTAGCAGGCACCTCAAAAACCAGTGATGCCTCCACAAGATCCTACAAATCTATTGACAGGCTAGGTACACTAATTCAGCATTTGCGCTTAGTCAATATTCCCAGCATCAAAGCATTGGCCACACTCAGTCAGCTCCACTGGGAAGGCTACATCATCCACATGCTTGACATGAGACACCCAAAGCAAACACTGTACTCAAAGCTTCAACACAGCAAGCAAGCCACAGGAGGGCAGAGGAAATTTTTCAAGAACACCCCCAAAACCTCCTCAAATTTACAAAATCCCCACCGATACCTGAGAACCCTTGGCTCCAAGATGGCCTGAAGGGGAGGAAAAGCAACTGAGAAGGAGCTGAACACCTTCATCTTCATTGCCGTGAGTAAGCAGAAGCCAGGCGTCAGCAGGGAGAGGAGCACATACCAATCATTCCACTCACCTACTCCTTCAACCCTCATCTGCCTCCCCCTGTGATAGAGATTGTGGGTTATCATTGGACTGCTCCATCCACCTGAGAACTTACTTTTGAATGTGTAATCTGGTGTGGAGCAGTGCAAGAGAGAGGTGACATGCCCGGCTTAGAGTGGTGCAGGAAAAGGGTGGTGAACCCAGCATGCAGCAGCACAGGATGAGGATGGTGAACCCAATAGGGAGCAATGGGGAAAGGGGAACATTGAACCCCAGTGTAGAGCAGAGAGGGGTGTAGGGCAGCAAATTTGGTAGGAATCAATACCGGAACCAGAGAGCTGACTCTGTGTAGAACAATGTTTTAGGAGGAAGGTGAAACCAGTGCGAAGCAGTGTGGGATAAGGATGGCAAATTCAATGTGCAGCAGTGCAGGAGGAGAACGTTGAACCCAATGTGGAGCAGAGTGTGAGGATTGTCTTAAACCAGTGTGTTACATACTGCAGTGGTATTTCATTTCATTATTCAGTGCTACATCTACCAGTTCTAACACCCTAGTACATACCAAAGTAAAATTCTTATTTAATATTTCTGGTGACATATTTAACAATTTCAGTTCATGTTACTTGAAAATTAGATCTCATTGTTCCTCTTCACCTTTATCTTTTTTTTTACTTCTTTTGTAATCTCTTCATAGTCTCTACTATTATGGACTTCTCTGCAGTCTTTGTATCTTCAGTCATCTATGCAGTTGCACTTGTATTCAATTTCTTCTTTATTCTTTAGCTGAATATATTTCTACTGCATCTGCTGAACCCCATTTTAAATGCTTCCCATGGCTGTTCTATATTGATGCATGCTAATATTATTGCCCAGAATGGAGCCGTGTGGGAGGAGCGCAGTGAACCCAGTGTGCAGCAGCAGAGGAGAAGAGTGGTGAAGTCTGTGATGCTTCGCAGGAAGAGTGCAGTGAACTCATTGCTGAGCAGAGCGATGACCCAGGGTGCAGCAGGAGGAGAGCTTTGAACTCAATGTGGAGCTGTGCAGAAAGAGAATGATGAACCCTGTGCTGAACAGTGCAATAGTATTTCATAACTTATCACATCATTCAATGTGACATCTAACCCCACCATAAATAGCAAAACAAAATACTTATTTAATATTCCTGCCGTCTCTCTGTTGTTAGTTTTAGTATTTTCCTGTCTAATCTTTAATGATCATATTCCCATTCCAGCCTTCCTTTTCTTTACTGATATGTCAATAAAATATTTTATTAGTTTGTATTGTGTTCCTTGAACTGACATTTCCTCTTTAGTTTTGTAATTGTTTTTTTCAGTCCTCTCCTAATCTTTTCAGTCTCTATTATTTTCTTTATTCTTCAGCTGACTATATTTCTCCCACACAATGTTGTTTAAATTTTAAATGTTAAACTCCATTTTAAATTTTAAACTCCATTTTAAATGTTTCCCATTGCTATACATTGATTTTGCCAATATTGTTGCCGATTATGTAGCAACATAGAATAGAACAGTGAATGCACTACGTCGCAGCATAGGAGGAGAGGAATGAACACAGTGTGGGGCAGTGCACGGTGGGGGTATTGGGAGCGTGAGTGGCAAACCCAGTAAAAAGCAGCACAAGTGGTGTGTGGCATAGCATTGGATGGAAGTGACCATCCAGGGCAGAACAGCGTGAGAGGAAGATGGCAAAATCATTGTGAAGCAATATGGGAGAAGGACATTGAACCCAATGTGGAGCAGTGTGGCAGAAGTAAGAAGAAACCAGCATGGAGCAGAGCGAAAGGACAGCGGTCAACCCAGTATGGAACAGTGTGAAAGAGAGCAGTGAACAGTGTGGGAAAAGAGTGGTCCCAGTCTGAAGCAGCACAAGAGGAGAGAGATGACCACAGTGTGGAGCGGCGGAGGAGGAGAGCAGTGAACACAATGTGATGCAATGCAGGATGTCAATGGTGAGCCCAGCTTGGACTGGTGCAGTTGAGAGGTATAAACCCAGTGCAACAGCATGGAAAAGAGTGGCAAGCACAGCATGGACAAGTGCAGGAAGAGAGCGATGAAGCTAATTTGGAATAGCAAAGGCAAACAGCAGCGAACCCAAGGGGTCAGCGCAGGAGGATGGCAAACCCATTTTGGAGCAGAGCTAGGAGGAAAGCAGTGATCCCAGTGTAGAACAGTGAGGGAGGAGAGTGTAAACCCAGTGTGGAGCAGCGCAGGAGTAGAGTGGCGATGCCAGTGTGGAGCAGTATGGGAGATAAGCGATGAACTTGGAGTGGAGCAGCGCAGGAGGAGACCAACAAAATCAGTGTGGAGCAGTGCAGGAGGACAGTGAATCCCGTAGAGCGGTTCAGGATGAGAGTCACGAAACCTGGGTGGAGCAGTGTAGGAGGAGAGCAGCGATCCCATTATAAAAGAGTGATCATGCCAAATCAAATCGAATTTTTCCAACCAAATCCACAGGCTAGTGACACCCTAATGAGTTTATGAGGACATCACTGATCTAGATGAACTCCAGGGAGAGAGATCCTGTGGAAAGAAGAAAGTAGGAATATGCAGCTGATCCAGGTCACTAGTCCTCTTGAACCTGCTTGCCATCTGACCAAGACCTTACTCCGTCAAGCCTGTGTGGTGGTTAATGTGCAACAGACCCATCATTAGCAGAATACTTGCACAGGCATCTTCCACCCATTATTATTACATTCAGGATTTGGAAAGTCACAACTCTCATGGACAACACCAACAGTGACAGGTGGGAATGGCAACCTGCTATCATGGCTGGTGTAGAATAGAGTTATCAGGGAAGCGAACGCAGAGTGGAGCAGCATTGGAGGAGACCCGTGAACCTTGTGTGGAACAGTGTAGGAGGGCGAACCCATTGTGGAGCAGTACAGAAGGAGAGCGGTAAACTCAGCGTGGAGCAGCCTGAAAGGAAACGGTGAACCCAGGGTTAAGCAGCGATGAACTCATAATGGAGGGATGTGGGAGGGGAGCTGTGAACACCTTACCAAGTAACGCAAAACATCAACAATGAACCCCAGTTTGCAGTGGCGCAGTGGGAAAGCGATGAACTCAGTAAGAAGTTGCATAGGAGAAAAGCGATCAAGCTAGTCGGAAAGGGGGAAGAGGACAGCGAACCCAGTATGGAGCAGTGCAGGACAGCAATGACTTCACTATGGAACAATGCATGAGAACAATGATGCACCCAACATGAAGCAGTGCAGGAGGGCAACGATGAACCCAGCATGCAACAGAACAGGAGGACAACAATGAATCCCACCCACCATGCAACAGCGGAGGAGGGCAGTGATGAACCCAGCATTCAACACACAGGACAGCAATGCACCCAGCATGCAACAGCACAGGAGGACAGCGATGAACCCAGCATATTCAGTGCAGAAGGGCAGTGATGAACCCTGCAGGGAGCAGTGCAGGAGGAGAGAGATGAACCCAGCATGGAGCAGTGTAGGAAGACAGCGATACAGCCAGCATGGAACAACGCAGGAGGGCAGCGATGAACCCAGCATGGAGCAACGCAGGAGAGGTGAACCCAGTGTGGAGCAGTGCAGGAGAGCAATGAAACCACTGAAGAACAATGAAGGCGGAGTGTGGTGAACCCAGTGTAGCAGTGCATAATGAAGCAGCTTAGGAGGAAAGCAATAACCCCAGTGTAGAACAGCGAGGGGGGAAGAGGTGCGATCCCTGTGCAGAGTAATGTGGAGAAAGAGTGGAGAACCCAGTGTGGAGCAGCATGTATGGAAAACAGCGATCCCAGTGTGGACCAATGTGTGCAGAGAGCAACAAAATCTGTGTAGAGCAGCATGGGAAGACATTAGTAACCTTCATGGCGCAGCCCAGGAGGAGCAGCTCTAAACCTGATGGAGCAGTTCTGGCAGAGAGCAGCAATCCCAATGTTTATCAACGCAGAAGGAGAGCACCGAACCTAGTGTGGAGCCATCAGGAAAGCTAGCATTGAACTCAAGGTTGAGCAACTCAGTGGTATAGCAGCAGAATAAAGAAATGCAACAGCACAGCAAGGAACCCAGGATGAAACAGCACAGGAGGAGGACAGCACACCTAGTGTGGAACAGTATCGGAAGAAATGGCAAACCCAGTATAAAACAGTATGGGAGCAGAATGGGGAACCCAGTATGGAGTGGCACAGGAGGAGAGCTGTGACCTCAATATAATGCAATGCATGTCATGAATCACAAGCCTAGTTAGGAGTGGTGCAGCAGTAGAGTGATGAAACCAGTGTGGAGCAATTTAAGAGGAGTACAGCAAACTCAAAAAGCAGCAGTGCGGGAGGAGAGAGGTGAACCCAGCAATGGAGGAAGAGAGAAGTGAACACACTGTGGAGCAGCACAGGTAGAGAGCAGTGCACATGGATGGTAAACCCAGTGAGGAGTAGCACCGTAGGAGAGCAGCAAACCCAGTGTGGAACAGCACACGATGAGAGCGACAATATCCCAGTGTGGAGCAGCACAGGAGTTAAGTGCTGAACCCCAGTGTGGGGCAGCATGGGAGAAGTGCAAGGAAACATATGAGGAGCAGTGTAACAAGACCTGTATGCAGCAGTGTGGGAGGACAGCACTGAACTCTGGAGGAAGAGAGTAGTGAACCCAGTGTGGTGCAACACGAGAGGAGCAAAAATTGGAGCAGCAACTACAAGAGAAATTCAGGGAACAGAACTAAACCTTGTACACGGCCCTCTTTGATCTCATAAAAGCTTTCAACATTGTCAACCCTGAGGGATTATGGAGCACTCTCCTCCATTTCACCTGCCCCAAAAGTTAGTCACCAGCCTCCAGCGACAATAAGGAATCCAGTGCCCAAGACCACCAGAAGTGATTGAAAATCATCTGAGAAGGAGTTGAACACATTGATCTTCACCGTTGAGAGCAAGCGGAAGCCAAAATCACTGGAAATTCTCAGCAGGTCTGACAGCATTTATGGAGAGAACAGAGTTAATGTTCTGAGTCTGGATGCTGAGATTTTGCAGCGTTTTCTGTTTTTGTTTCAGGTTCCAGCATCTGCAGCAATTTGTTTTTATCTCAGTGTAAAGCAGTGAGGGAGGTGTGCGGTATCCCAGTGTGGATCGTGTGTGTTGGGCTGGTGATCACAGGGCAGAACAGCCTGAGAGGAAGGTGGTAAACCCAGTGTGAAGCAGCGTGTCAGGAGAGAGAGAAACTGGTGTGGATTAGTGTGGGAGGAGAGTGATAAGGCCAGTATAGAGCAGTGCAACAGAGGACAGTGAATCCAATTTGGAGCAGCACAAGAAGTGAGAGATGAATCCAATGTGAAGCAGCAGAGAACAAGGTTGGCCGAGTGTAGAACAACAGACTAGGAGGCAGTGAATCATCTGACGTAGGACAGGAGGAGGACAATGAATCCGATGTGGAGCAGCGCAGGCGGAAACAGTGAACACCGAATAAAGCAGTGAGAGATCAGAGCAGGGAACCCAGTGTGGAGTGGCACGGGGGAGAGCTGCAAACTCAATATAACGCAACACAGGACACGAATGACAAGCCCAGTTTCGAGTCGTGCAGTAGATGGGACAATCAGCCCATTGCAAGCAGCACAAAAGAAGACCGATGAAACCAGTGTGGAGCAATGCGAGAAGAGTAAGGTGAATCGAATATGGAGCAGCACAAGAGGAGAGGTGTGGACCCAGTATGGAGCAGTGGAGAAGGAGAGAAGTGAACACTGTGGAGCAGCAATGGAGGAGGGTAGAGAACCCAGTGTGGAACAGTGCGTGAGGTGGCGAACCCAGGGTAAAGCAGCAACAGGAAATGCTGGAAAATCTCAGCTGGTCTGACAGCATTTATGGAAAGAGAACAGAATTAGCGTTCTGCGTCTGGATGCTGAGATTTTCCAGCAATTTCTGTTCTTTTCTTTCAAAATCCAGCAAGTGCAGCAATTTGCTTTTAGCTCAGTTTAAAGCAGTGAGGGAAGTGTGCAGTAACAGGGTGTGGAATAGTGTGGGTTGGGGAACGTGTTCCCAGGGTAGAGCAGCGTGAGAGGAAGACAGTGAACCCAGTGTGGAGCAATGCAAAAGGAGAGGGGAGGAACCAGTATGGAGCAGATCAGGGGGTCAGCAGTCAACCTATGTGGAACAGCGCCATAGAGAGCAGTGGACCCAGTGTGAATCAATGTGGCAAGAGAGCGACAAACCCAGTGTAGAGCAGCACACGGGGTGAGAGGTGAATCCAGTGTGCAGCAGCAGGGGTCAAGATTGTGTTGACCCAGTGTGGAACACATGTTAGAAGGTCGGTGAACCCTCTGTGGAGCTGGACAGGAGGTGGACAGTATAGGAAGAAATAACAAATCCAAGATAAAGCAGTGTGGGAGCAGAATTGGGAACCCAGTATGAAATGGTGTGACGAAGTAGAGCGCCGATCTCAATATGATGCAATGCAAGATGTGAACAAGCCCAGTTTCAAGTGGTGCAATGGAAGAGAGGTTTTCCAAGATGGCGCTGGAGCATGGTGACTTCTTGGAAACTGTGCCCAGCATACCTTCTAAATCTATCCTTTATTCTTGTTGTCTGATTCTAAAAGCATAAAAACACTTTTAAAGTAAGTTGATCTTTCTCTACACCTTACTTATGACTGTAACATTACATTCTGCACTCTCCTTCCCTTCTCTATAAACGATATGTTTTGTTTGTACAGTGTGCAAGAAACAATACTTTTCCCTGTAAGCGAAATACCATTTGACAATAATAAATCAAATCAAAGATGAAATCGGTGAGGGCAGTTTGGGAGAAGAGTAATGAAACTGGTTTCTTGAAATTTGAGAGATATATAGTGAGCCCAATATAGAACAGCACAGGAGGCAATGTAGAGCAGTGGAAGTGGAGAGCATTAGACCCAGAGTGGAACAGCGCAGCAGTATTTCATAACTCACCTCCATGTCATGTTTACATCCTAGTAAACACCAAAACAAAATACTTATTTAATATTTTTGGCATGCTTCTGTTGTTACTTTTGATATTGTCCTGTCTATTCTTCAATGATTGTATTCCCATTCCAGCCTTCCTTTTCCTTATTAATGTACTGGTAAAATATTATTTCATTTTATGACCCTTCAAAATTTGATCTCATGATTTCTCTTAACCTTTGTAATTGTTTTTTTGAATTCTCTCCCACTCTCTTCATATCTTCTTTATTATCATGGGCTTCTCTGCAGTCTATGTACTTGACATTTTCCTCTTTCCTAATCTCCAAGTGTTCCTCATATAGTTATTCATCAATGGAGATGCACTTGTGTTCAATTTTTTTCTTTATTCTTTTGCTGAATATATTTCTCCAGCCCTCTGTTGAACCCCATTTTAAATGTTTCCCATTGTTGTTACACATTGATGTTTGTGAATACTGTTTCCCAGTGTGGTGCAGTGCGGGAGAAGGGCAGTGAACCCAATGTTTAGCAGCGTATGGCAGGGGGCTGGCGGGAGTGACAAACCCAGCATATGGCAAAACCAGAAAATACTGGTAAATCTCAGATTTTACATTTTTGTTTCAGATTCCAGCCTCCGCAGCAATTTGCTTTCATCTGTTTAAAGCAGTGAGGGAGGTGTGCAAGTAACCCGGTGTGCAATAGTGTGGGTGGAGATGGTATTCCCAGGGTAGAATTATGTGAGAGGAAAGTGCTGAACCCCAGTTTGGAGCAGTGCAAACGGATAGCTTTGAACCCAGTGTGGACCGGTTACATCAGGAGAGTGACAAAACCAGTAAGGTGCAAATGGGGAGAACAGCGATCAATCCAGTATGGAATTGTGTGATGAAGAGCAATGAACAGTGTGAGAGAAGGGGGGTGGTCAACCAAGTCTGCAGCAGCACAAGACAAGAGATGAAGGCAGCATGGAGCAGCAAAGGAGGAAAGAGTGAACCCAGGATAAAGCAGCAAGGGAGCAGAACAAGGAACTCAATATAGAGTGGTACAGGAGGAGAGCTGCATACTCAATAGGAAGCACACAGGACATGAATGAGAAGCCCGGTTTGAAGTGGTGTCATTAGTGTGTGATGAACTCAGTGTGAGCGGCATGGGAAAAGAGTGATGAAACCAGTGTGGAGCAAAATGGAGCAAGTGCAGGAAGAGAATGGCAATTCCAGTGTTTCTCTGGGCAGAAGGAGAGCCTGAACCCAGTGTGGAGCCATGCAGGAGGATAGCGACAAACCCGGTGTGAAATAGCGCAGGAGGCACATTGCCATATGTCTGACAAGTGACATACAAAGCAAACACTGTGCTCAGAGCTTCAATACAGCAAGCAAGCCCCAAGAAGGCAGAGAAAATGCATCAAAAACATCCTGAAAATCTCCTCAAAACTTACAACATCGCCACTGACACCCGGGAATCCTGTGCCCAAGATCAAAGTAGATGGAAAAGAGCAGAACACCCTGATCATCTTTGCCAAGAGGAAGGGGAAGCCAAGCATTGTCAGAGAAAGGAGTGTGTAACAATACACCCACTCACCCACTCCTCCAACCCCTGCATGCACCCCTGTGATAGAGATTTTAGACTGTCATTGGACTGCTCCATCACCTGAGAACTTACTTTGAATGTTATAGCAACTGTTTGGTTTGATTTGATTTATTATTGTCACATGTATTACTATGCAATGAAAAGTATTGTTTCTTGCACACTGTACAAAGCATAGTGTAAATAGAGAAGGAAAGGAGAGGGTGCAGAATGTAGTGTTACAGTCATAGCTAAGGTGTAGAGAAGGGTCAACTTAATGCAAGGTAGGTCCATTCAAAAGGCTGATGGCAGCAGGGAAGAAGCTGTTCTTAAGTCGATTAGTATGTGTTCTCAGACTTTTGTATCTTTTTCCTAACAGAAGAAGGTGAAAGAGAAAATGTCTGGGGTGTGTGGGGCCCTTGATTATGGTGGCTGCTTTTCCAAGGCAGCAGGAAGTGTAGACAGAGTCAATGGATGGGAAGCTGGTTTGCATAATGGTCTGGGCTTCGTTCACGACCCTTTGTAGTTTTTTGTGCTGTTGTACAGAGCATGAGCCATACCAAGCTGTGATACAACCAGAAAGGATGCTTTTTATAGTGCATCTGTAAAGTTGTTTAGAGTCATCGTGAGCTTGCCAAATTCCTTTAGCCTCTTGAGAAAGTAGAGGTGTGGTTGGCTTTCCTAACAATAGCGTCAGCATGGGGAGACCAGGACAGGTTGTTGGTGACCTCAATTCCTTGAAACCTGAAGCTCTCGACCATTTCCACTTCCTCCCCATTATTTAACTCTGTTTCAGTGTTTGAGATCCAACCTATTGTGGTGATGTCATCAGCAAACTTGAAAATCAAGTTGGAAGGTATTTTGGCCACACAATCATACGTGTATAAGGAGTATAGTAAGGGGATGATGACACAGCATTGCAGGGCACCAATACTGAGGATGATCGTGGAGGAGGTGTTGTTACCTATCCCGACTGACTGGTCTATGCGTTAGGATGTTCAGGATCCAGTCACAGAGGAAGGAATCGAGCCCCATGCCACAGAGTTTAGAGATGAGTTTTACAGGAAGAATGATGTTGAAGGCTGAACTATAGTCAATAAATAAGAATCTCACATAGGTATCTTTGTGTTCTCGGGTTGCTTTTGGGAACAGGGAGATGGTTTTGCTGTGGATCTGTTGCAGTGGTTGGCAAATCAATTCCAGCCTCCCAGGTTGCCTGGATACATTATATCCAGGCAACCTGGGAGGCTGGAATTGATTCGTGCCTTGACTATCCTTTTGAAGAACTCCATAATGATGGATGTCAGAGCCAGCAAATGATGGTCATTAAAACACACTGCCTAGCTTTTCTTTGATACAGGGATGATGGTGTCTTCGTGAAGCAGATAGGGATCTCAGAGTGGTGTAAAGAGAGGTTAAGATGTCTGCAAATATCCCATCAACTGGTCCATGTTGAGAAGCATGGGAGGAGAATGGCATGCCCAGTGTGGAGCAGTACAGCAGATGGTGGCAAACCCAGTATGCAGTCGCGCGGGATTAGGACGGTGATCCAAACGAGGAGCAGTGGGAGAGGAGAGCATTTAACCGAACGTAGAGCAGTGTGGGATGTTTAGTGCCAACTTTGTACAATGCAACATAAGACCACAGAGTTGAACCTAGTGTACAGCAGTGTTTTAGTAAGGAATGAGTGCTGATCCCAGGGTAGAACAGCATGAGAGAAAGGCAGCAAATGCAGTGTGAAGCAGTGCAAGAGGGGAGTGCTGAACCCAGTGTGGAGCAGCACAGCAGAAAAGGGAGGAAACCAGCATGAAAAGAATGGGAGGTCAGTGGTCAACCCAGCATGGAGCACGATTTCCACATGTACAAGAGGAGGGCGATGAATCCAGTGCTGAGCAGCGAGATTGGCAAACCAAGTGTGGAACAAGGTGAAAGCAGTGTGGAACAGCATGGATGGAATCAGCAATCTGGTATGAAGCATCGCAGAAGCAGAGCAGTGAACCCAGTATGGAGTGACATAGGAGGAGAGCTGCAAACTCAATATAATGCGATGTAGATCATAAATGAAGAGCCCAGTTTCGAGTGGTCCAGCAGAAGGGCAATGAACCCAGTGCGAGCAGCACAGGGGAAGAACAATGAAACCAGTATGGAGCAATGTGAGAAGAGTATGGTGGATCAAATATTGGGCAGTGCAAGAGGAGAGTGATAAATCCAGTCTGGTGCAATGGAAGAAGAAAGAGGTAAATACAGTATGGATCATTGTGGGAGAAGACCGAAGAATCTAGTGTGAACCACTATAGGCAGAGTGTGGTGAGC
This sequence comes from Carcharhinus amblyrhynchos, assembly GCF_965287045.1. NCBI lineage: Eukaryota > Metazoa > Chordata > Chondrichthyes > Carcharhiniformes > Carcharhinidae > Carcharhinus > Carcharhinus amblyrhynchos. Next base: position 38,907,992 of record NC_137340.1, read on the forward strand.
CCAGTCGAGCAGTGCACATAGATCTCAAACCCAGTATGGAGCATCACCATTGGAGAGCAGAGATCCCAGTTTAGAAGAGCATGGGAAGAGGTGGTGAGGTGATCCCAGTGTGGAGCAGAGCATGACGAGATTGGTGAAACCCAATGAACAGCGCAGGAGCAGAGCGCGATCCCAGTGTGGAGTCATGTGAATGTATGATGAAGAACCAGTGTTGAGCAATGCAGCAGTATTGCAGCAAACCCAGGATGGAGCAATGCAGGAGGAGCAACTACAAGAGAAATGCAGGGAACAGCATCAACCCTTGAACAGGTCCTTCTTTGATCTCACAACTGCCTTTACTATTGTCAACTCTGAGAGATTATAGAGCATCTCTTCCATTTTGATTGCCCCAAAAATTTGTCACCATTCTCCATCTGCTCCACAATGACATGCAAGCCCTCAACCTGACTAATGAATCCACCACTGATCCAGTACACACCAATGCTGTTCTCAATCTGGCTTCCTGTAATGATTCATCTCACCCTCAGAAAGCTTTTTTTCAGCCAGAATAGAATTCAGTTGAAATACAAACAAGAATCTGTTTAGCATACAATACATGCAGGCCTGATCTAAGATCATCCCATCGTCCATAATGGAACTGCATAAAGTAAACGATGATTGCGTTTGTGCACAATTAGAGGCCAAGTTCTAGATATGGTCAACACCTTCACCATGAAGTGCGAGAGCATGGACCTTACACTAAATATCCATAAGCGGCAAAGAGAGCTGCAAACTCAATAGAATGTGATGCGAAATGAATGAGGAGGCCAGTTTGAAGCAGTAGGAGTTTGGTGAACTCAGTGTGTGCAGCACGGGAGAAGAGCGATGAAACCATTGTGGAGCAATTTGAGATGACAGTGATGAACCCGATATGGAGCAGCGCAGGAGAAATGTGGTAAATCCAGTGTGGACCAGCGTGGACCAGGAGTGGTGAACCTAGCCGAGCCATGTGCATGGATGGTGAGCCTAGTATAGAGCAGTGTGGGATGAGAACGAAGAAATCTGTGTGGAGCAGCGCAAGAGGAGAGTGATGAAACTTGTGTTGATCAGCAGAGGAGGAGAGCCTGAACCCAGTATGGAGCCATGTGGGAGGATAGTGATGAACCAGGTGTGGAGTAGCACGGGAGAAGTAATCTAGTCTGGAGCAGTGGGAGAGAGAGGGGAACACAGAATGGACCATCATGGGAGAAGACCAGATAGAGTGTGGTGAACCCAGTCGAGCAGTGCACATTGATGGCAAACACAGTATGGAGCAGCGCAGGAGGAGAGCTGAGATCCCAGTTTAGAAGAGTGTGGGAAGAGGTGGAGGGGCAGTCCCAGTGTGGAGCAGTGCAGGAGGAGAGTGGATAAACCATTGAGCAGCACAGAAACAGAGCATCAAACCCAGTGTGGAGCCATGTGGCTACATAACAAACAGAGGATTGAACAATGTTGCAGTATCACAGTAAACATAGGGTGGAGCAGGGTGGGAAGAGCAACAACACTGAGCAGCAACAATAAGAGAAATGCAGGGAACAGCATCAGCCCTTGTACATGACCTTCTTTGATCACACAAAAGCCTTCTACATTGTCAATCCTGAGAGATTATGGAGCACTCTCCTACAATTTGGCTGCCCCAAATGTTTCTCATCATTCTCCACCTGCTCCACAATGACATGCAAGCCATTATCCTGACCAACGGATCCACCACTGATCTGATTCACTCCAACGCTCTTCTCAATCTTATTTCCTTCAATGCTCCATCTCGCCCCCAGAAAGCTGCTGGTGAAATAGAGCTCAGTCAAATTACAAACAAAAATCTGTTCAGCATCCAATATATGCAGGCCTGAACCACGGCTCTCCCATCCTCTGACGTGGAACTGCATAAAGCAAACGGATTGCAGGAGAACGCAGCATGGACCATCGTGCAAGAACAAAGAAGCTAGTGTGGAGCAATGCAGGCAGGGAGCGGTGAACCCAGTTTAGCAGTGTGCATGGATGGTAAACCCAGGATAGAGATGCCAAGGGGGAGAGAGGAGATCCTAGTTTAGAAGTGCATGCAAAGAGGTGGAGGGCAATCCCAGTGTGGAGCAGCGCATGAGGAGAGCGGAGATCCCAATGTGGCTCAGCGTAAGAGGAGATCAGTGAAACCCATTGAGCAGTGCAGGAGCAGAACACTGAACTCATTGTGGAGCCATGTGGATGCATGACAATGAACCCAGTGTTGAAAAATTGACAACAAAGCCTTGGAAAATGTGGACCACTTTCTATATCCACTGCCAACAAGCAAAGGCAATAACAACAAGCTTGAACACTGCCTCCAGTGTGCCACCACAGCCTTCAGTCACCTGAGGAAGTGTTTGAAGATCAGTACCTCAGACTCAGCACAAAGCTCATGGTTTACTGAGCAGCAGTGATATCCCTCTTCATATGGGACTTGGAGACATGGGCCATATATAGCAGAAACCTGGAGAAGCACCACCAGTGCATCTGCAAGATCCTGCAGATCCATTGGCAGTATATGCGCACCAATGTAAGTGTCCTTGTTCAGGTCAATCTCCTGAGCATCGAAGCATTGACCATGCACAGTCAGGTCTGCTGGACTGGCCACATCATCTGTATGTCTGACAGGAGACTTCCAAAGCAAAATCTTCAACACAGCAAGTGAGCCTCAGGAGGGAACTGCATAAGGGAAATAATGATTGTGTTTGTGCACAATTGAAGGTCAAGCTCCAAACCATGGTTATCACCTTCACCAAGATGTACTAGAGCATGGGCCTTACACTAAATATCCGTAAGCAGCAAAGAGAGCTGCAAACTCAATAGAAATTGATGCAAAACATGAATGAGGAGCCCAGTTTGAAGTGGTGTAGTAGGAGCATGACGAACTCAGTGCGAGCGGCACAGGGGAAGAACAATAAAACCAGTGTGGAGCAATTTGAGAAGACAATGATGAACCCAATATGGAGCAATGCAGAGGGAGAATGGTAAACCCAGTGTGGACCAGCATGGGCCGAGCCATGCGCACAGATGACAAACCCAATATAGATCAATGTGGGATGAGATCGACAAAACCAGTCAGGAGCAATACTGGTGAAGAGCACTGAATCCTGTGGAGAGCACAGGAAGAGAGTCTGAAGCCAGTGAAAAATATTGTTTCTAGAGTGCTATGCAGATAAAGCATACCATGAATAGAGATGGAAAGGAGAGAGAAGAGTTATAGGCCAGGGCATAGAGAAAGATCAACTATTGCGAGGTAAGTCCAATCAAAGGTCTAATGAAGATGCTGCTGAGTCTGTTGGTGCATGTCCCTAGACATTTGTATCTTTTTCACAGTGGAAGAGAGTACATCTGAGATGCGTAGGGGTCCTTGATTTTGCTGGCTGGTTTTTTGAGTCAGTGGGAAGTGTAGACAGCTAATGGATGTGAGGCTAGTTTGTGTGATAGACTGGGCTTTATTCATGACCCTTTGTATGTTTTTGCAATCTTGCAAAACAAGAGCCATACCAAGCTGTGACACAACCAGAAAGAATGGTTTCTATGGTGCATCAGTAAAAGTTGGTGAGAATTGTAGTGGACATGCCAAATTTCCTTTGTCTCCTGAGAACATAGAGTTGTGGTTGGCTTTCTTAACTATAGCATTGGCCTGAAGGGAGCAGAACAGGTTCCTGGTGAACTGGACTTGAAGATCTCGACCATTTCCACTTCATCCCTGTTGACATACTCTGTCTCATCATTGAACCTCAGCAAATTCAAAAATCGAGTTGGTGAGGATTTTGTCCAAACAGTCATAGGTGTTTAAGGAGTCTGGTAAGGGACCGATGACATAGCCATGTGGGGCACCGGTGTTGAGATTGATCCTGGAGAAGGTTTTGTTGCCTATTCTTATTGATTGTGGTCTGTGGTTTAGAATGTCTAGGATCCAGTCTCCATGAAGTTTGGAGAAGTGTTTTGCGGCAACAATACTGTTGAATGCTGAACTGTAGTCTATAAATAGGAGTCTGACGTAGATGTTTTTGTTGTTTCAGTGTTTCTGGGTTGAGTGTAGGGCTGGGAAATGGTGTCTGTTGTGGCCCTGTTGTGGCGGTAAGCGAACTGTAGAGGATCCGGGCAATTTGTGAGATGGATTTGATTCGTTTCATCACTAATCTTTCAAAGTACTTCAGAATTATAGATGTTAGAGCCACAGGACAATAGTCATTAAGCCTGGCTTTTCTTTGCTACCGGAACCATGGTTGTCTTGAAGCAGATAGGGACCTCAGATTGGTGTACAGAGAGCTTGAAAATGTCTGCAAATACCCCCCAACTGGTCCATGTAGAGAAGCATGTGAGGAGAGTGGCATGCTGAATATGGAGCAGTGCAGGAGAAGTGTGGCAAAGCCAGTATGTAGTCACGTGGAGTGAGGATGGTGATACTAATGAGGATCAGTGGGAGAGAACAGCATTTAATTGAGTGTTTAGCGGAGTCGAGGTGGTTTACCGACAAACTTGTCTAAAACATCACGGGACCAGAGAGCTGATCCCAGTGTACAGCAGTGTTTTGGTAAGAAGGTGAGCAGTGACCCCAGGGTAGAACAGCATGAGAGGATGGCGGCAAACGCAATGTAGAGCAGTGTAAGAGGGGAGTGTTGAACCCAGTGTGGAACAGCGCAGAAGAAGAGGGAGAAAACCAGCATGGAGAAGAGTGGGAGGACAGCAGTCAACCCAGTGTGGAGCAGCACAAGATGAGAGCAATGATTCCACTGTTGAGCAGCAAGATTGGCGAACCAAGTTTAGAACAATGTGTTAGGAGGATGGTGGAGCAGCAAGGGAAGGGGTGGAATCAGCAATCTAGTATGAAGCATCACAGGAGCAGAGTGATGAACCCACTTGGTGTGATGCGGGAAAAGAGCTGTGAACTCAATATAATGCGATATAGGACATAAACAATGAGTCCAGTTTCAAGTGGTGAATGAAGCAGGAGAGCAATGAACCCAAGGTGAGCAGCATGGGAGAAGGACAATGAAACCAATGCGAGCAATGCAAGAAACCAACATGAGCAATGCGAGCAGAGTATGGCAAACCGAATGTGGTGCAGTGCACGAGGAGAGTGATAAGTCCAGTCAGGAGCAGTGGAGGAAGAAAGAGCTGAACACAGTATGGACCATTGTGGGAGGAGAGTGAAGAAACCAGTGTGGACCAGTGCAAGCAGTGTGCAGTGAACCCAGTCAAGCAGTGCACATTGATGCCAAACCCAATGTGGAGCTGCATCAGAGGAGAGCAGAGATCCCAGTTTAGAAGAGTGTGGGAGGCTTCCAGTGTGGAGCAGCGCTTGAGGAGAGCAGTGAAACCCAATGGCAGCAAAGGAGCAGAGCACCAAACCCAGGGTGGAGCAGTGTGGGAGGAGCAATTACATCGAACAGCAAATATAAGAGAAATGCATGGGACAACATCAACTTGTACAGGACCTTCTTTGATCTCACAAGAGCATTCAACATTGTCAACCCTGAGGGATTATGGAGAATTCTTTCCCATTTTGGCTGCTCCAAAAGCTTGTCACATTCTCCATCTGCTCCACAATGACATGCAAGCTTTGACCCGAACTCAATGGATCCACCTCAGATCCAATTCACACCAATGTTGTTCTCAATCTTGCTTCCTGCAATGCTCCATCTCACCCTCAGAAAGCTTTTGCTGGCGTAGAGCTCAGTTAAAGTACAAACAAGAATGTGTTCAGTATCCAATACGTGTAGGCCTGATCTAAGGTCATTCCATCCTCTGTCATGGAACAACATAAGGGAAACCATGATTGTGTTTGTGCACAAGTTGAAGGTCAAGCTCCAAGCCATGGTCAACATCTTCACCAAGACGTATGAGAGCATGGCCTTACACTAACTATCCATAAATGGCAAAGAGAGTCGCAAACTCTAGAAATCGATGCAAAACATGAATGAGGAGCCCAGTTTGAAGTGGTGCAGCAGCAGTGTGATTAACTCAGTGTGAGCAGCATAGGAGAAGAGCAATGAAACCAGTGTGGAGCAATTTGAGAGGGCAATGATGAACCCAATATGGAGCAGTGCAGGAGGAGAATGGAAAACCCAGTGCGGCCCGTGTGCTCCGAGAGTGGTGCAACCAGTGAACAATGTGTTGGGAGGACAGTGGAGCAGCAAGGGGTGGAATCAGCAATCTAGTATGAAGCATCACAGGAGCAGAGCGATGAACCCACTTGGTGTGATGTGGGAGAAAAGAGCTATGAACTCAATGTAATGCGACATAGGACATACAGAATGAGCCCAGTTTCGAGTGGTGAAGCAGGACAGGAATGAGCCCAGTGCGAGCAGCATGGGAGAAGAACAATGAAACCAGTGAGGCGCAATGTGAGAACAGTACAGCAAGTCGAATATGGAGCAGCACAGGAGGAGAATGATAAGTCCAGTCAGGAGCAGTGGAAGAGGAGAAGGTGAGCACAGTATGGACCATTGTGAGAGGAGAGTGAAGAAACCAGTGTAGACCAGTACAGGCAGAGATTGATGAACCCAGTCAAGCAGTGCGCATAGATGCCAAACCCAATATGGAGCAGCGTGCGAGGAGAACAGGGATCCCAGTTTAGAAGAGTGTGAGAGACTCCCAGTGTGGAGCAACACTTGAGGAGAGACAATGAAACTCATTCAGCAGTGCAGGAGCAGAGCACCGAACCCAGTGTGAAGCCACATGGATGCATGAAGATGAACCCAGTATTGAGCAGTGCAGCAGTATAGCAGCAAACTCAGGGTGGAGCAGAGTGGGAGGAGCAACTGCACTGAGCAGCAAATACAAGAGAAATGCAGGGAACGGCATCAACCCTTGTACCTGACCTTCTTTGGTCTCACAAGAACCTTCAACATTGTCAACCATGAGAGATTATGGAGTTCCTCCTCTGCTTTGGTTGCCCCAAAAGTTTGTCCCATTCTCCACCTCCTCCACAATGACATGCAAGATTTGATCCACCACAGAGCCATTCTCACCAATGCTGTTCTATATCTTGCTCCCTGCAATGCTCCATCTCACCCTCAGAAAGCTGCCACTGGAATAGAGCTTAATTAAAGTACACTATGTGCAGACCTAATCCAAGGTCATCCCATCCTCTGTCATGGAACTACATAAAGTAAACAATGCGTTTGTACACAATCGGAGGTCAAGCTCCAAACCATGGTCAACACCTTCACCAAGACATATGAGAGCATGGGCTTTATACTAAATATCCATAAGCAGCAAAGACAGTTGCAAATTCAATAGAAATCGATACAAAGCGTGAATGAGGAGCCCAGTTTGAAGTGGTGCAGCAGCAGTGTGATGAACGCAGTGCGAGTGGCACAGGAGAAGAACGATGAAACTGGTGTGGAGCAATTTGAGAGGACAATGATGAACCCAATATGGAGCAGCACAAGAGAGAATGGAAAATCCAGTGTGAACCAGCGTGCGCCAAGAGCAGTGAAACCAACTGAGCCATGCACTATACATGTGTATAGATCAACATGAGATGAGAGCAACAAAACCAGCTTGGAGGAATGCTGGAGAAGAGCACTGAACCCTGTGGAGCAGCGCAGGAAGAGAGCCTGAAACCAGTGAAAAATATTGTTTCTTGAGTGTTACGCAGACAAAGCATACCATAAATAGAGATGGAAAGGATGGAGGAGAGTTATAGGTCAGGGCGCAGAGAAAAATCAACTATTGCGAGGGTAGGTCCATTCAAAACCTGATGGCAGCGGGGAAGATGCTGTTCTTGAGTTGGTTGGTATTTGTCCCTAGACATTTGTATCTTTCTCCCGATGAAAGAGGGTGGAAGAGAGTACGTCCAGGGTGCGTGGGCCAAGGAGATGGCAACTGCTGTGGCCGTGTTGCGGCCGTAAGCAAACTGTAGCAAATTCAATTTGGGAGGCAGAATTGATTTGTGTCATTATAACCGTTCAAAGTACTTCCAAATTATGGATGTCAGAGCCACAGTCTGATAGCCATTAAGGCATGCTGCCTGGCTTTTCTTTGCTACCTGAATCATGGTTGTCTTTTTGAAGCAGATAGGGACCTCAGATTGGTGTGAAGAGAGGTTGAAGATGTCTGCAAATGTCCCTGCCACCTGGTCCATGGAGAGAAGCATGGGAGGAGAGTGGCATGCCGAGTGTGGAGCAGTGTGAGACTTGTGGCAAACCCATTATGTAGTAGTGAGGAATGGTGATTCTAATGAGGATCAGTGGGAGAGGAGAGTGTTTAACCGAGAGTTGAACAGAGTGGGGTGTTTAATGACAACCTTATGTAATGCAACGTGGGACCAGAGAGCTGATCTCAGTGTACAACAGTGTTTTAATAAGAAGGTAAGTAGTGATCTCAGGGAAGAACAGCATGAGAAGACAGTGGCAAACGCACTGTGGAGCGCTGTGAGGAGTGCTGAACCCAATGTGGAACAGCACAGCAGAAGAGGGAAACGTGCATGGAGAAGAGCGGGAGGATAGCAACCAACCCAGTGTGGAGTAGCACAAGAGGAGAGAAATGAATCCAGTGTGGAGCAGCGAGATTGGCCAACCAAGTGTGGAACAATGTGTTCGGAGGACAGTGAAAGCAGTGTGGAGCAACGCGGGTGGAATCGGCAATCTAGTATGAAGCATCGCAGGAGCAGAGCAGGGAACCCAGTATGGAGTGAAGTGGGAGAAGAGCTGTGAACTCTTATAATATGATGTAGGATATCACTGACACGCCCAGTTTTAAGTGGTGAAGCAGGAGAGAATGAACCCAGTGTTAACATCACAGGAGAAGGGCAATGAAAGCAGTGTGGAGCAATGCGAGAAGAATTCAGCAAATCGAATATGGAGCAGGACAGGAGGAGAATGATAAATCCAGTCTGGAGCAGTGGAGGAGAGAGGTGAACAGAGTATGGACCATCGTGGGAGAAGAGTGAAGAAACTAGTGTGGACTAGTGCAGGCGGAGTGCGGTGAATCCAGTCAAGCAGTATGCACGGATGGCAAACCCAGTATGGAGCAGCATGTGAGGAGAGCGGAGATTGCTGTTTAGAAGAGTGTGGGAGGAGTTGGGGGCGATCCCAGTGTGGAGCAGCACAGGAGAAGATCGGTGAAACTCAATGCACAGTGCAGGAATAGAACACCGAACACCATGTGGAACCTTGTGAATGGATAATGGCGAACCCAGTGTTGAGCAGCACAGCAGTATTGCAGCAAACCCAGGGTGGAGCAGTGAGGGAGGAGCAACTACACAGAGCAACAAATACAAGAAAAATGGAGGGAACAGCACCGACTCTTGTACATGGTCTTCTTCGATCTCACAAGCGCCTTCAACATTGTCAATCCTGAGAGATTATGGAGCATCTCCTCCATTTTGGCTGTCCCAAATGTTTGTCACCATTCTCTACTTGCTCCACAAATCAATGGTTCCACCACAAATCAGTTCACATAAACGCTGTTCTCAATCTTGCTTCCTGCATTTCTCCACCTCACCCTCAGAAAGCTACTAGTGAAATAGAGCTCAAAGTACAAACAAGAATCTGTTCAGCATCCAATACGTGCAGGGTTGATCCAAGGTTGTCCCATCTTCTTTTATGTAACTGCATAAAGCAAACAATGATTGCAAAGAAGCCTGTGTGGATCAGTGCAGGCAGAGAGTGATAAAACCAGCCGATCAGTGCACAAGGATGGCAAACCCAGTATCAAGATACCAAGGAGGAGAGAAGAGATCCTAGTTTAGAAGTGAATGCGAGGAGGCGGAGGGTCAATCCCAGTGTGAAGCAGCACAGAAGGAGATCAATGAAACCCATTGAGCAGCGCAGGAGCAGAATGCCAAACCCAATGTGGAGCCATGTGGATGCATGACAATGAACCCAGTGTTGAATAATTGACAACAAAGCCTTGGAAAATGTGGACTACTTTCCATACCCGTTGTCAATAAGGGCAGACACAAGGACAAGCTTGAACACTAGAACACAGCATGTCAGCACAGCCTTCAGTCACCTGAGGAAGTGTTTGAAGATCAGTACCTCAGACCCAGAACAAAATTCATGATTTACTGATACCTCCCCTTCATATGGGACTTGGAGAAGTGGGCATGTATAGCAGCCAAGTCACAAACTGGAGAAGCATCACGAGTGCTGCCTCCACAAGATCCTGCAGATCCATTGGCAGCATAGGCCCATCTGTAAGTGTTCTTGCTCAGATCAATCTCCTGAGGATTGAAGCATTGACCATGCAGATTCAGCTCTGTTGGGCTGGCCACATTATCCATGTATCTGAGAGGAGACACCCAAAGCAAAAGTTGTACTTGGATCTTCGATATAGCAAGTGTGCCCCAAGAGGGCAGAGACAATGTTTCAAGGACACCTCTGAAATCTCCTACAAACTTACAACATTACCACTGACACTAAGGAATCCAGTATCCAAGATCGTCAGAAGTGGATGAAAATCATCTGAAAAAGAGCTGTAGATCTTGTTCTTCATCACTGAGAACAAATGGAAGCAGAAAATACTGTAAAATCTCAGCAGGTCTGACAGCATTTGTGGAGAGATAACAGAGTTAATGTTCTGAATTATAGATGCTGAGATTTTACAGAATTTTCTGTTTCAGATTCCAGCATCTGCAGCAATTTGCTTTTATTTCAGTGTAAAGCAGTGAGGGAGGTTTGCGGTAACCTGTATGAATCATGCGGGCGGAGATGGTGAACAATGTGAGATGAAGATGGTAAACCCAGTGCAAAAGGAGAGTTTTGAATGCAGTGTGGAGCAGTGTGTCAGGAGAGGGAGTAGACCTGTGTGGATTAGTATGGGAGGAGAGTGATTAAGCCAGTATAGATCAGCACGATAGAAGGCAGTGAACCCAGTGTGGGCCAGCAGAAGAAGTGAGAGGTGAATCCAATGGGGAGCAGCAGAGGACAAGATTGTCCTAATGTAGAACAACAGGCTAGGAGGGCGGTGAGTCGTCTGTGAAGCAGGACAGGAGGAGGACAATGAACCCAGTGTGGAGCAGGTAGTGAGGAGGACAGCGATCCCAGTGTGGAGCAGCCCAGGCAGAAACAGCTGCCACAGGATAAAGCAGTGAGGGAGCAGAGCGGGGAATCCAGTGTAGAGTGGTGTGGGGGAGAGCTGCAAACTCCATATAATGCAATACTGGACGTGAATGATGAACTCAGTTTCAAGTGGTTCAGTAGGAGAGCTATAAACACAGTCCAAGCAGCACAAGAGAAGAGCGATGAAACTGGTGTGGAGCAATGCTAGAAGAATATGTAGAATCAAATATGGAGCAGCACAGGAGGAGAGATGTGGACGCGGTATGGAGCAGTGGAGAACACTATGTGGAGCAGCTTGGGAGGAGAGCAACGAAACCTGTGTGGCCCAGTGCAGGCAGAGTAAGGTGAACCTAGTCAAGTTGTGCCATGGATGGTGAACCCTGTGGGGTTCACTGGGGGGGAGAATGATGAAATATATGTGGAGCAGCAAGGGAGGGGCGCTGTGAACCCAGTGTGGAACAGTGCTTGGGGTGGCGAACCCAGTGTAAACCAGCAACAGAAAATGCTGGAAAACCTCAGCTGGTCTGACAGCATTTATGGGAAGAGAACAGAGATAGCATTCTGTGTCTGGATGCTGTGATTTTCCAGCATTTTCTGTTTTTGTTTCAGAATCCAGCATCTGCAGGAATTTGCTTTTATCCCAGTTTAAAGCAGTGGTGTGGAACAGTCCGGGTGGGGAGCGGCAATCCCAGGGTAGAACAGCACGAGAGGAAGACGGGGAACCCATTGTGGTGCAGTGCAAAAGGAGAGGGAACCCAGTATGGAGCAGATCAGAGGGGACAGCAGTGAATCCAGTGTGGAACAGCAACAGAAAGCAATGAACTCAGTGTGGATCAGCACATAGAGAGCAGCGAACCCAGTGTGGATCAGTGCATAGAATAAGAAGTCTGACAATACCAGGTTTAAGTCCAACCGATTTATTTGATAGTAAACTCACATGCTTTCGAGGTTTGCCCCTTCGTCAGGTGAATGGAGAGTACTGGCCTCAGACAGAGCATATGACAGCACAGACAGTTTACAGATTACTGATTAGAATGCGAGTCTTTACAACTGACCTGCTATTCAAGTCTTAAAGAGACTGACAATGTGAGTGGAAGGAGCATTGAGCACAGGTTAAAGAGATGTGTATTGTCTCCAGACAGTACAGTAAGTGAGGTTTTGCAAACCCAAGCAAGTCATGGGGGTTACAGATACTGTGACATGAACCCAAGATCCCTGTTGAGACCATCCTCATGTGTGCGGAACTTGGCTATCAGTCTCTGCTCAGCGACTCTGTGCTGTTGTGTGTTGTGAAGGCCGTCTTGGAGAATGCTTACCCGAAGGTCAGAGGCCGAATGCCCGTGACCACTGAAGTGTTCGCCAACAGTCGAGCAATGTTCATTCATCCATTGTCGTAGTGTCTGCATGGTCTCCCCAATGTACCATGCTTCGGGACATCCTTTCTTGCAGTGTATTAGGTAGACAACGTTGGCTGAGCTGCAAGAGTATGTACCGTGTACTTGGTGGATGGTATTCTCATGTGTAATGTCATCCATGTCGATGATCCGGCATGTCTTGCAGATGTTGCTGTGGCAAGGTTGTGTGGTATTGTGGTCACTGTTCTCCTGAAAGCTGGATAGTTTGTTGTGAACAATGGTCTGTTTGAGGTTGTGCAGTTGTCTGAAGGCAAGAAGTGGGGATGAGGATGGCCCTGGCGAGATGTTTGTCTTCATCAATGATATGTTGAAGACTCTGGAGAAGATGTCGTAGCTTCTCGGCTCTGGGGAGTACTGGACGACGAAGAGTACTCTGTCCACCGTGTCTGGTGTTTGTCTTCTGAGGAGGTCAGTGCTGTTTTTCGCTGTGGCCCATTGGAACTGTCGATCGATGAGTCGAGCGCCATATCCTGTTCTTATGAGGGTATCTTTCAGCTTCTGGAGGTGTCTGTCACGATCCTCCTCATCTGCGCAAATCCTGTGTATACAGAGGGCTTGTCCATAGGGGATGGCTTCTTTAACGTGTTTAGGGTGGAAGCTGGAGAAGTGGAGCATTGTGAGTTTGTCTGTGGGCTTGCAGTACAGTGAGGTGCTGAGGTGATCATCCTTGATGGAGATGTGTGTGTCCAAGAATGCAACCAAATCTGGAGAATAGTCCATGGTGAGTCTGATGGTGGGGTGGAACTTGTTGATATCATCATATAGTTCCACACACATGAGGACGGTCTTAACAAGGATCTTGGGTTCATGTCACACTACCTGTAACCCCCATGACTTGCCTTGGTTTGCAAAACCTCACTTACTGTACTGTGTGGAGACAATACACATCTCTTTAACCTGTGCTCCATGCTCCTTCCACTCACATTGTCAGCCTCTTTAAGACTTGAATAGCAGATCAGTTGTAAAGACTCACATTCTAATCAGTAATCTGTAAACTGTCTGTGCTGATACGTGCCCTGTCTGAGGCCAGTACTCTCCATTCACCTGACGAAGAGACAAACCTCGAAAGCTTGTGAGTTTACTATCAAATAAATCGGTTGGACTTAAACCTGGTGTTGTCAGACTTCTTACTGTGTTTACCCCAGTCCAACACCGGCATCTCCACATCATCAGTGCATAGAGGGCAGTGAACCCAGTGTGGATCAGAGCATAGAGAGCAGTGAACCCAGTGTGGATTAGAGCATAGAGAGCAGTGAACCCAGTGTGTATCAGCGCATAAAGGGCAGCAAATCCAGTGTGGATCAATGCATAGAGAATAGTGAATCCAGTGTGGATCAGTGTGACAGGATTTGGCAAAACCATTGTGGAACAACACGTGAGAGGTGAATCCAGTGTGGAGCAATATGGGAGGAGAATGTCGTAATCAGTGTGGATCATTGTGAGAGGAGACGGCGAACCCAGTGTACAGCAGTGCAAGGAGTGAGAGACGAATCCAGTGTGGAGCAACAGGGAGCAAGATCGTGCCAATCCAGTGTAGAACATGTTAGGAGGTCAGCAAACACTCTGGAGGAGGACAGGTGGACAGCAAACCCAATGCGGAACAGCATGGAAAGAATTGGCAAATCCAGGATAAAACAGTGCGGGAGCAGAATTTGGAACCTAGTATGAGTGGTGCGGGGGAGCAAAGCACCAATCTCAATATAATACAGTGCAAGACGTGAATGACAGGCAGTTTCAAGCAGTGCAGTAGGTGAAAGGTTTTCCAAGGTGGCTTCAGGGCACAGCAACTTCTTGCAAGTTGTGCCTAGCCCCTCTTTTACTCTCATTCTATATTTCTAAAACTTCATTCTAACTCTTTTAAGCTAAGTTAATCTTTCCCTACACTCTAGCTATGACTGAAAACTGTAGTCTGCACCCTCCCTCCTTTGCTTCTTTGTGTACAGTATGCTTTGTCTGTATAGCGAGAAAGAAACAATACTTTCACTGTATACTAATACATGTGATAATGATAAATCAAATCAAAGATGAAACCAGGTGAGAGCAGCTTAGGAGAAGAGTGATGAAACTAGTGCGAAGCAATTTGAGAGATGGATAGTGAACCCAATATAGAGCAGCACTGGAGGCAATGTAGAGCAGTGTGAGTGGAGAGCATTGGACCCAGTGTGGGACAATGGGACAATGCAGCAGTATTTCATAACTTATCTCCATGTCATGTCTATACCCTAGTAAACACCAAAGCAAAATACTTATCTAATATTTCTGCCATGTCTCTGTTGTTACTTTTGCTATTGTCCTGTCTATTCTTGAACGATCATATTCCTATTCCAGCCTTCTTTCTCCTTATTGATGTGCCGATAAAATATTTATTATTTCATTTTATGACCCTTGAAATTTGATCTCATAGTTTCTCCTTGCCTTTGTAATTGTTTTTTTGAATTCTCTCCCAATCTCTTCATATCCTCTATTATCATGGGCTTCTCTGCAGTCTATGTACTTGCTTTTTCCTCTTTCCTAATCTCCAATGTTCCTCATATTGTTATTCATCAATGGAGATTCACTTGTGTTCAATTTCTTTATTCTTTTGCTGAATATATTTCTCCTGCTCTTTGTTGAACCCTATTTTAAATGTGTCCCATTGTTGTTCCACATTGACGTTTGTGAATATTGTTGCCCATTGTGGTGCAGTGCAGGGGGAGGGCAGTGAACCCAATGTGTAGCAGTGTGTGGCATGGTGGGGGGTGGGGGGAGGAGTGACAAACCCAGCATATAGCAAAACCAGAAAATGCTGGTAAATCTCAGCATGCCTGACAGCATTTATGGAGAAAGAACAGAGTCAACGTTCTGTGTCTGGATGCTGAGATTTTCCAGCCCTTTCTGTTTCAGCCTCGACAGCAATTTGCTTTCATCTCAGTTTAGATGTGTATGCCAAACGCAGTGTGTAGTAGCGCGGAATGAAGACGGTGACCCTAATGAGGATCGGTGGGCGAGGAGAGCGTTTAACCAGGTGTTGAGCGGAGTGGGGGTTTCAGTGGTGACGCGGGATCAGAGAGTTGATCCCAGCGTACAACAGTATTTTAGTATGGAGGTGAGTATTGATCCCAGGGCAGAACAGCATGAGAGGATGGTGGCAAACGCAGTGTGGAGCAGTTTGAGAGGGAGTGCTGAACCCAGTATGGAACAGCGTAGCAGAAGAGAGAGGAAACCAACATGGAGAAGAGCAGTCGACAGTGATCAACCCAGTGTGGAGCAGCACAAGGGGAGAGCAGTGAATCTTTGTTGAGCAGCAAGATTGACAAACCAAATGTGGAAAAATGTTTTTATCCGGAAGGCGAACTCAGTGTGGAGCAGCATGGGTGGAATCGGCAATCTAGTATGAAGATTCGCAGGAGCAGAGCAGTGAACCCAGTATTGTGTGATGCAGAAGAAGAGCTGGAAACTCAACATAATGCAACGTAGGACATAAACGACGAGCACAGTTTTGAGTGGTGAAGCAGGATAACAATGAACCCAGTGCAAGCAGCACGGGAGGAAAACAATGAAACCAGCGTGGAGCAATGCGATAAGACTCTGGCAAATTGAATATGGAGCACGCAACAGAATAATAAATCCCAGTCAGGAGCAGTAGAGGAGGAGAGAGGTGAACACAGTATGGACCATCATGGGAGAAGAACGAAGAAACCGGTGTGGCCCAGTGCAGTGTGCGGTGAGCCCAGTTGGGCAGTAAGCATGGATGGCAAACACAGTATGGAGCAGAGGTGAGAGGAAAGTGGAAGATCCCTGTTTAAAGAGTGTGGGAAAAGATGGACGGGTGATCCCAGTTTGGCCTGGGCATGAGGAGATCTGTGAAACCCATTGAGCAGTGCATGAGCGAAGCGTCAAACCCAGTGTGGAGCCATGTGGATTCATGATGAAGAACCCAGTGTTGAGCATCACAGCTGTATCGCAGCAAACTCAGGGTAGGGCAGTGCAAGAGGAGCAAGTACAAGAGAAGTACAGGGAACAACACCAACCCTTGCACATGACCTTCTTTGATCTCTCAAGAACCTTCAACTTTATCAACCCTGAGAGATTATGAAGCACTCTCCTCCATTTTGGCTGCCCCAAAAATTTATCCCCATTCTCCACCTGCTCCACTATGACGTGCAAGCCGTGATCCTGATGAATGGATCCACCGCAGATCTGATTCACACCAACGTTGTTCTCAATCTTGCTCCCTGCAGTGCTCCATCTCACCCTCAGGAAGCTGCTGCTGGAGTAGAGTTCAAAGTACAAACAAGAATCTGTTCAGCATACAATACATGCAGGCCTGATCTAAAATCATCGCATCGTCCATCATGGAACTGCATAAGGTAAATGATGATAGCGTTTGTGCACAATTGGAGGCCACGTTCTAGACATGGTCAACACCTTCACCACGAAGTACGAGAGCATGGACCTTATACTAAATATCCATAAGCGGCAAAGAGAGCCGCAAACTCTGTGATGCAAAATGTGGATGAGGAGCCCAGTGTGAAGCAGTAGGAGTTTGATGAGCTCAGTGTGTGCAGCACAGGAGAAGAACAATGAAACCAGTGTGGAGCAATTTGAAAGGACAATGATATGGAGCAGTGCAGGAGAAATGTGGTAAACACAGTGTGGACCAGCGTGGGCCATGAGTGGTGAACCCAGCCGAGCCATGTGCATGGATGGTGAGCCTGGTATAGAGCAGTGTGGGATGAGAGTGATGAAATCTGTGTGGAGCAGTGCAAGAGGAGAGAGATGAAATCTGTGTGAAGCAGTGCCAGAGAAGAACACTGAACCCCATGGAGCAGCTCAGGAAGAGAACTGTGAACCAGTGTTGATCAGCAGAAGAGGAGAGCCTGAACCCAGTATGGAGCCATGTGGGAGAATAGTGATGACCCCGATGTGGAGTAGTGTGGGACGAGAGCCGTGATGCCAGGGTAGAACAATGTAGGAGAAATGCAGCGCAGACAATGGTCCTCTTCCAACCTGCCCTCATCACACAGAAATGCCCCATCACACCGGTTATCAAAATCGACAAAATGTCTTGGAAATGTGGACTGCTTTCCATACGCTGGGAGCCCACAAGGGCAGACAACAATGAGGTTCAGTGTGCCAGCACAACCTTCTGTCGCCTGAGGAAGCGCTTGAAGATTAGGAACTCAGACACTGCATAAAGCTCATGGTCTAGAGGGCAGTAGTGTTAGCACCCTCTTATATGGCCCAGTGACATGGACTCTGTACAACAGGCACCTCAAAACCCTGGAGAAGTAGCACCAATGCTGCCTCTAGGAGATACTGCAAATCCATTGGCAGAATAGGCACACAACGTTAGTGTTCTAACTCAAAGCGTCGAAGCATTGATCATGCTGAGTCAGCTTTGCTGGGCTGGCCATATCGCCACATGTCTAACATGAGACACCCAAAGCAAATGCTGTGTTTGGAGCTTCGATACAGCAAGCAAGCCAAAAGAGGACATTGAAAATTCATTAATACCCTGAAAACTTCCTCAAAACTTAAAACATTGTCACCAACACCAGGGAATCCCATGCCCAAGACCGCCTGAAGTGGATGAAAAGCACCTGAGAAGGAGCTGAACACCTTGATCTTCATCACCAAGAGCAGGTGGAAGCTGAGCAGTGTCAGGGAAAGGAGCGGGTAGCAATCCACCCTCTCATCCACTCCTGCAATCTTCATCTGTCCCCCTGTGATAAAGATTGTAGGCTGTCATTAGACTGTTCCATCACCTGAGAACTTATTTTGTGTGTTGTAGTGAATGTTTGACTAGATTTATCATTGTCACATGTATTAGGATACAGTGACATTTATTGTTTCTCGCACGCTAAACAAAACATACTGTAGATAGAGAACAAAAAGAGAGTGCATAATGTAGTGTTACAGTCATAGCTAGGGTGTCAAGAAAATTCATCTATTACGACGTAGTTCTATTCAGAGGTCTGATGAAGAAGCTGTTCTTGAATCAGTCAGTACGTGTCCTCAGACTTTTGTATCTTTTTCCCAACAGAAGAGGGTGGAAGAGAGTATGTCTGGGGTGCGTGGGGTCCTTGATTATGTTGGCTGCTTTTCCGAGGCAGCAGGAGGTGAAGGCAGAGTCAATGGATGGGAGGCTGGTTTGTGTGATGGACAGGGCTTCGTTCACGATACCTTGTAGTTTTTTGTGGTCTTGGACAGAGCAGGAGCCATATCAAACTGTGATACAGCCAGAAAGAATGTTTTCTATTGTGCATCTGTGAACGTTGGTGAGAGTTGTAGTGGACTTGCCAAGTTTCCTTAGCCTCCTGAGAAAGTAAAGGCATGGTTGGTTTTCTTAACTATAGCATCGGAATGGAGGGACCAGAATAGTTTGTTGGTGATCTGGACACCTACAAACTTGAAGCTCTCAAACATTTCCACTTCGTTCCTCTTGATGTACTCTGTCTCATCCTTGTTTGAGATCCAACCTGCTGCGGTGGTGTCATCAGCAAACTTGAAAATCAAGCTGGAGGATATTTTGGTCACACAGTCATAGGTGTGTAAGGAGTATAATAAGGTGCCGATAACACAGCTTTGTGGGGCACCAGTGTTAAGGATGATATTGGAGGAAGTGTTCTGTTTCTCCTTGCTGATTGCGGTCTGTGAGTTAAGAAGTCCAGGATCCGGTCACAGAGGGAGGAGCCGAGCCAAGGAGTTTGGAGATGAGCCTGGTAGGAATAATGGTGTTGAAAGTTGAGCTGTAGTCAATAAAAGGAGTCTGACATGTGTCTTTGTTGTTAAGTGTACCAGGTTTGAGTTTAGGGCCAGGGAGATAGCGTCTGCTGTAGACCTGCTGTAGCGATAAGCGAACTGTAGAGTATCCAGGCAATTTGGGAGGCTGGAATTGATTCATGCCATGATTAACCTTTCAAAGCACTTCATATTGATGGATGTCAGAGCCACTGAACCATCATTATTAAGAAACGCTGCCTGGCTTTTCTTTGGTACAGGGCTAATAGTTGCTTTCTTGAAGGAGATAACAACCTCAGATCGGTGTAAAGAGGGGTTAAAAATGTCTGCAAATGCCTCCTCTGGCTGTCCCATGTAGAGAAGCATTGGAGGAGAGTAGCATGCCCAATATGGAGTAGGACAGGAGGTGGGTGGCAAACCCAGTATGTAGAGATGAGGACAACGATATTGATGAGGAGCAATAGGAAAGGAGAATGTTTTACCGAGTGTTAAGTGAAGTGAGGCGTTTAGTGCCAACCTTATACAGCACAACACAGGACCAGAGAGCTGATCCCAGTGTGGAACAGTGTTTTAATTAAGAGGTGAGTAGTGATCTCAGGTGAAACAGCATGAGAGGACAACAGCAAATGCAATGTGGATCAGTGCAAGAGGGGCATGCTGAATCCAGTGTGGACCAGCACAGCAGAAGAGGGACGAAACCAGCATGGGGAAGAGTAGGAGGGCAGCCCTCAATCAAGTGTGAGCAGCGAAATTGATGAACCAAGTGTAGAATAATGTGTAATCAGGACGGTGAAAGCAGTGTGAAGCAACGCAGGTGGAATCAGCAATCTAGTCAGAAGTATTGCAGGAGCTGAGTGGTGAACCTGGTATGGAGTGATTAGGAGGAGACCTGCAAACTCAACATAATGCAACACAGGACATAAACAAAGAGCCCAGTTTCGAGTGGTAAAGCAGGACAGCAATGAACTCAGTGCAAGCAGCCTGGGAGAAAAACAATGAAACCAGTGTGGAGCAAAGTGAGAAAAGAACGGCAAATCAAATAGTGCAGGAGGAGCATGATAAATCCAGTCTGGAACAGTGGAGGTGGAGAAAGGTGTACACGGTATGGACCATGATGGGAGAAGAGCAATGAAACTAGTGTGGACCAGTACAGAGTGCGGTAAACCCAATTGAGCAGTGCACGTGGATGGCAAACCCAGTATATAGCAGAGCAAGAGGAAAGTGGGGATCCCAGTTTAGAAGAGTGTGGGAGGAGGTGGAGGGGTGATCCATGTGTGGAGCAGCACAAGAGGAGATCGGGGAAACCTATCGAGCAGCGCAGGAGCAGAGCGCTGATCCCAGTGTGGAGCCATGTGAATGAATGACAACGAATGCAGGATTGAGCAGCACAGCAATATTGCAGCAAACCCAGGAGGAGCAACTAAACCAACCAGAAACTACAAACAAAATGAAGGGAACAACATCAACTCTTGTACATGACCTCCTTTGATCTCACAAGAGCCTTTAACATTTTCAACCCTGAAAGATTAAGGAGAACTCTCCTCCTTTTTGGCTACCCCAAAAGTTTGTCACAATTTTCCACCTGCTCCACAATGACATGTAAACCTTAATCCTGACCAATGGATCTACCACAGATCCAATTCACACCAACTCATAAGAACATAAGAAATAGGAGCAGGATCTCTTCTCAATCGTGCTTCCTGCAATGCTCCATCTCACCCTCAGAAAGCTGCTGGTGGAATAGAGCTCAATTAAAGTACAAAAAAGAATCTGTTCAGTATCCAATATGTGCAGTCTGATCCAAGGTCATCCCATCCTCTGTAATGGAATTGAATAAAGGAAATGATGATTGCATCTGTGTACAATTGGAGAACAAGTTCCAAACCATGGTATGTATCTTCTCCAAGACGTATGAGTGCATGGGCCCTACACTAAATATCCATAAGGCGATGGCCCTTGTCTAACCTATCCTCATCACACAGAACTGGCCTCACACTAGTCATCAAAATTGAGAACAAGTCCTTGGAAAACTAGGACGACGTTCCATACCTTGGGAACCCACGGGGGCACACAGCAACAATGAGAGCTGCGAACTCCATATAATGCGACATAGGACATAAACGACTAGCCCAGTTTTGAGTGGTGAAGCAGGAGAGCGATGAACCCAATGTGAGCAGGACAGGAGAAGAGCAATGAAACCATTGGGGAACAATACAAGAAGAGCCTGGTGAATTAAATATGATACAGTGCAGAAGGACACTGGTAAACCTAGCAGTGGAGGAGAAGAGAGGTGAACACAGTATGGACCATTGTGGGAGGAGAGCAAAGAAACCAGTGTGGCCCAGTGCAGAGTGCAGTGAACCCAGTCAAGCAGTGCACATGGATGGCTAACCCAGTAGCAAGCAGCACAAAAGGAGATCGGAGATCCCAGTTTAGAAGAGCATGAGAGGAGGTGGAGCGGCGATCCCAGTTTGGATGCCAAGGTGGAGATCGGGGAAACCCACTGAGCAGCCAGGAGCAGAGCGCTGAACCCAGTGTGGAGTCATGTGGATGCATGACGGTGAACCCAGTGTTGAACAGCAGCACAGCAGTATAGCAGCAAACCCTGGGTGGATCAGTGCAGGAGGAGCAACAACACTAAGCAGCAACAATAACAGAAATGCAGGGAACAACATCAACTCTTGTACATAACCTTCTTTGATCTCACGAAAGCTTTCAACATTTTCAAATCTGAGAGATTATGGAGCATTCTCCTCCATTTCAGCTGCTCCAAATGTTTCTCACCATTCTCCACCTGCTCAACAATGACATGCAAGCCATGATCCTGATCAATGGACCCACCACAGATCCAATTCAGTTTGGATCCAATTCTGTGTCATCACACCAACTCTCTTCTCAATTTTTCTTCATGCAATGCTCCATATCACCCTCAGCATCCTGCCATTGGATTAGAGCTAAATTACAGAACAAACAATCTGTTCAACATCCCATACATGCAGGCCTGATTCAAGGTTGCCCCATCCTCTGTCTTTGAACTACACAATGAAAACAGTGCTTGTGTCTGCACCAAATTGGAAGCCAATCTCCAAGCCATCGATCTGCACTTTCACTGAGACATACAAGAGCATGGGCCTTAAACTAAACATCAGACCTGCCCTCGTCACACAGAACCTTCTCCACCGGTCATCAAAATTGACCATAAGTCTTGGAAAACATGGACCAGTTTCCTCACCTTAGGAGCCCTCAAGGGCAGACAACAACAAAAAGCTTCAACATTGCCTACAGTGTGCCAGCGCAGCCTCCTGTTGCCTGAAGAAGTGTCTGAAGATCAGGAGGCCAGACACATCACAAAGCTTATGGTCTACAGGGCAGTCGTGTTACCTCTCACCTAATCAGTTGGAAGACATGGACACTGCACAGCAGACACCTCAAAACCCTGGAGAAGTACCACCAGCGCTGCCACTGTAAACCCTGCAAATCCACTGGCAGCATTGGTTCATCAACTATATGTTCTAACTGAGGTCAGTCTCCTGAGCATTGAAGCATTGAGCATACTCAGTCAGCTCTGCTGGGCTGGCCACATTGCCATCTGTCTGACAGGAAACTGCCAAAGCAAACGCTGTACTTGGAGCTTCAATATGGCAAGCGAGCCCCAGGAGGGCAGAGAAAATGAATCAAGAACACTCTAAAGACTTCCCCTTTACTCAGAGAATGGTTGGGGTGTGGAATGGACTGCCTGCTGTGAAAGTGGATTTGGATGCTTTAGGAACTTTCAAGTGGTTGTTGGATAGGCACATGGAACACAACAGAATGATAGGGAGTGGGATAGCTTGATCTTGTTTTTGGACAAAGCTCGGCACAACACCGAGGGCTGAAGGACCTGTACTGTGTGTACTGTTCTGTGTTTCTATGTTAAAACTTACAGCATCGCCACCAAAGCCAAGGAATCCCGTGCCCAAGACCACCTGAAG
The DNA here is from genome assembly GCF_965287045.1 of Carcharhinus amblyrhynchos. Lineage (NCBI taxonomy): Eukaryota > Metazoa > Chordata > Chondrichthyes > Carcharhiniformes > Carcharhinidae > Carcharhinus > Carcharhinus amblyrhynchos. Next base: position 38,931,140 of record NC_137340.1, read on the forward strand.
TGGAGAAAAGTATCTGAGAAGGCCTTGATCATCATTGATGAAAACAAGCAGAAGCCGAGTGGTGTCAGAAAAGGAATGGTAGCAATCCACCCACTCACCCACTCCTCCAATCCCCAACGTTGTTTCCAATCTTGCTCCCTGCAATGCTCCATCTTATCCTCAGAAAGCTGCCGGTGGATTAGAGCTCAATTAAAATACAAACAAGAACGTGTTCAGCATGCAGTACGTGCAGGCCTCATCCAAGATCATCTCATCCTCTTGTCATGGAACTACATAAAGGAAACAATGAATGCGTTTGTGCACAATTGGAGACCAAGCTCCGAACCATGGTCAACACCTTCTCCAAGACATACGAGAGCATGGGCCTTACCTTCACCAAAACACAATGGTCCTCTTCCACCCTGCCCTTGTCTCACAGAACTTGCCCCACACTGGTTATCAAAATCGACAACGTCCTTGGAAAATGTGGACCACTTTCCATTCCTCGGGAGCCCATAAGGGCAAACAACAGTGAGCTTCAACACCATCTTCAGTGTGCCAACACAGCTTTTTTTCATCTAAGAAAGTGTTTGAAGATCAGGAACACACCCCAGCACAAAGCTCATGGTCTGCTGGGCAGTAGTGTTACCACCCACCATATGGCTCTCAGAGACGTGGACTCTGCACAGCAGGCACATCAAAAACCATGGAACAGTACCACCACTGTTGCCTCTACAACATCCTGTAAATCCGTTGGCAGCATAGGCACGCAACATCAGTGGTCTCGCTCTGGTCAATCTCCTGAGCATTCAAATATTGACCATGCTTAGTCAGGTCTGTTGGGTTGGCCACATCGTCTGCATGTTTGACACAAGACACCCAAAGCAAACGCTGTACTTGGAACTTCGATTCAGCAAGCGAGCCCCAAGTGGGCAGAGAAAATGCTTCAAGAACACCCTGAAAATTTCCTCAAAACATTCATCACCAACGACACCAGGAAATCACATGCCCAAAACTGCCTGAAGTGAATGAAAAGCATTTGAGAAGGAATTGAACATCTTGATCTTCATCGCCGAGAGCAAGCAGAAGACGAGCGGTGTCAGAGAAAGGAGTGCATAGCAATCCATCCACTCCTCCAATCCCCACCTGCCCTCCTGTGATAGAGATTGTAGGTTGTCGTTAGACTGCTCCATCATTTGAGAACTTCCTTTGAGTGTTGTAGTAAGTGTGGAAAAGTGTGGGAGGAGAATGGTATTGCTCAGTGTGGAGTAGCGCAGGATGAGGACGGTGACCCGAATGAGGAGGTGTGAGAAAGGAGAGCATTTAACTGAATGTTGAGTGGATTGGGGGTGGAATGGGGAAGGGGAGGAGGTGATACTAGTGGCTAGAGAACCGATATCAGTATACAATGGTGTTTTAGTAGGAACACGAGTGGGGTGAACCGAGGGTCGAACAGCATGAAATGATGGCAGCAAACCCAGTGTGGAGCAGCATAGCAGAAGAAGGAGGAAGCCAGTATGCAGCAGAGCAGGAGGACAGTGATCAACCTGGTGTGGAGCAGAACAAGAGAGAGAGAGATGAATCCAGTGCGAGCAGCAAGATTGGCGAACCAAGTGTGAAACAATGTGTTAGGAGGACGGTGAAAGCAGTATGGAACAGCATGGGTGGAATCGACAATGTAGTTTGAAGCATTGCAGGAGCAAAGCGGTGAACCCAGTATGGAGTGACATGGGAGGAGAGCTGCAAACTCAAGATAATGCAACGTAGATATGCGACATGGGACATAAACGATGATCCCAATTTGGAATGGTGAAATAGGAGAGCAATGAACCCAGTGCGAGCAGCACGGGAGAAGAACAATGAAATCAGTGAGGGGCAATACGAGAAGATTACAGAAAATCGAACATGGTGCAGTGCAGGACGAGAGTGATAAATCCAGTTTGGGGCAGTGTAGGAGGGGAGAGGTAAACACAAAATGGACCATCCTGGGAGAAGAACGAAGAAACCAGTGTGGCCCAGTGCAGGCAGAGTGCGGTGAACCCAGTCAAACAGTGCATATGGATGGCAAATGCAGTATGGAGCAGTGCAGGAGGAGAGAAGAGATCCCAGTTTCAAAGAGTGTGGGAGGAGGTGGAGAGGTGATCCCGGTGTGGAGCAGCACATGAGGCGAGTGGTGTAACCCAATGAGCAGCGCAGGAGCAGAGCGCCGAACCCAGTGTAGAGCCATGTGGATGCATGATAGCGAACATTGTTTTCAGCAGCGCAGCAGTATTGCAGCAAACCCAGGGTGGAGCATGCGGGAAGAGCAGCAACACCATGCAGCAAATACAAGAGAAATGCAGGGAATAAGGGCAGCATGGTGGCACACTGGTTAGCCTCACAGTGCCAGGGACCCAGGTTCGATTCCCGGCTTAGGTCACTGTCTGTGTAGAGTTTGCACATTCTCCCTATGTCTGCGTGGGTTTTCTTTGGGTGCTCCGGTTTCCTCCCACAGCCCAAAGATGTGCAGGCTAGGTGGATTGGGCATGCTAAATTGCCCCTTAGGAACTAGCTAGGGTAAATGTATGGTGTTGTGGGATTGTGGTTGGTGCAGACTCGATGGGCTGAATGGCCACCTGCGCTGTATGGATTCTATGACCTTGATCTGCAAAGCTGAGAGCAAACAGAAGAGAAATGTCAGGAAAAGGTGTGCCTAGCAGTGGGAGGGGAGAGTGTTTAACTGACTGTTGAGCAGAATAGGATATTTAGTAGCAAACTTGTATAATGCTATACAGACTAGAGATATGATCCCAGTGTACAACACTGTTTTAGTAAGAAGTGAGTGGTGATTCCAGGATAGGACAGCATGAGATGATGGCGGCAAATGCAGTATGGAGCAGTGCGAGAGGGGAGTGCTGAACCCAGTGTGGAGCAACGCAGCAGAACAGGGAGAAAATCAGCATGGAGAAGAGTAGCGGTCAACGCAATGTGGAGCAGCATGAGGGGAGAGAGACAAATACAGTGTGAAGCAGCAAGATTGGCAAACCAAGTGTAGAACAATCAGTTATCAGGATGGCAAAAGCAGGTTCGGTGGAATCAGCAGTCCAATATGAAACATTGCAGGAGCGGTGAACCTAGTATGCCAATCTGGAACTTAAATGATGAGCCCAGTTTTGAGTGGTACCCTAGAAGACCAATGGTCCAGTGTGAGCAGCATGGGAGAAGAACATGGAACCAGTGTACAGCAATGTGAGAAGAGTACAGCAAATTGAATATTGTGCCGCGCAACTAGCGCTTGATAAATCCAGTCTGGGGCAGCGAAGAAGGAGAGAGGTGAACACAGTATGGTTCATTGTGGGAGAAGAGTAAAGATTACAGTGTGGACCAGTCCAGGCAGAGGGCAGTGAACCCTGAGGAGTAGTGCACATGGATGGAGAACCCACTACAGAACAGTGTTGGATGTGAGCAGAGGTCCCGTTCAGAAGGAAGTAGGAGAAGGAGGAATGGTGATCCCAATGCGGAGCAGTATGTGAGGTGAGTAACGATCCCAGTGAGGGGGCATGTGGATGCATGACAACAAAACCAGTGTTGAGCAACACAGCAGCAAGCCCAGGATGCAGCTGTGAGGGAGGAGCAATTAAACCGAGCAGCAACTACAAGGGAAATTCAGGGAACAGCACCAACCCTCGTGTATGACATTCTTGAATCTTGCAAGAGCCGTCAACATTGTCAATCCTGAGGGATTATGGAGCACACTCCATTTCAGCTGCCCCAAATGTTTGTCACATTTCTCCAGCTGCTCCACAATGACATGCAAGCCTTGATCCTGACCAATGGATCCACCACAGATCAAATTCGCTTTGGAAATGTGGTCGTGAAATTCTGCATCATCACACCAACGCTCTTCTCAATTTTGCTTCATGCACACTCTGATCTGACACTCAGCAACCTGCCACTGGATTAGAGCTAAATTACAGAACAAACGACAATCTATTCAGTGATCCATACATGCAGGCCGGATCCAAAGTCGTCCTGTCCTTCTGTCAGTCAACGACGTATAGCAAATAATGATTGCGACTGCGCAAAATTGGAGGCCAAGTTCCAAACCATGGTCAACAGTACGAGAGATGTACATAAATATGCTGTCGCCTGAGGAAGTGTTTGAAGATCAGGAACTCAGTCAAATAACAGGGCTCATGGTCTACAGTGCTTACTGCAGTGTTACTGCCCATCTCTATGGCTCAGAAATGTTGATTATGTACAGCAGGCACCTCAAAACCCTGGAGAAGTAGCACCAGTGCTGCCTCTGGATGATCCTGAAAATCCATTGATAGCATAAACACACACCAACGCTCTTCTCAATTTTGCCACTGGACAATGCTCTCATTCAGGCCAATATCCCAGCACTGAAGCATTGACCATGCTGAGTCAACTCTGCTGGGCACACCATATCGCCAAATGTCTGACACGAGATACCCAAAGCAAATGCTGTGCTTGGAGCTACGATATTGCAAGCAAGTCCCATAGGAGCAGGAAAATTGCATCAATAACACCCTAAAAACGTCTTCAAAACTTAGAACAACCCCACTGATAGCAGGGAATCCCTTGCGCAAGACCATTTAAAATGGATGAAAAGCATTGAAAAGGAGCTGAACACCTTGATCTTCATCGCCAAGAGCAAGCAGAAGTCGAGTGGTGTCAGGAAAGGAGTGCGTTGTGATCCACTCACTCATCCACTCCTCTTTTCCATATCTGCCCCCCGTGATAGAAATTGTAGGCTATCATTCGACTGTTCCGCCATCTGTGAAATTATTTTGAGTGTTGTAGTAAGTGTGGAGAAGCACGGGGAGTGTTGCATGCCCAGTGTGAAGAGGGCAGGAGACAGGTGGCAATCCCAGTATGAAGTAACACGGAATGAGGATGGAGATCCGAATGAGGAGCAGCAGCTGAGGAGAGTGTTTAACTAAGTATTGAGTGGAGTGGGGCATTTATTGGTGAACTTGTATAATGCAACACAGGACCTCAGAACTGATCCTAGAGTACAACATTGTTTTAGTAAGGACATGAATAGTGATCCCAGGGTAGAACAGCATGAGAGGATGGGCAGCAAATGCAGTGTGGAGGAGTTTGAGAGGGGAGTGCTGAACCCAGTCTGGAGCAGCATGAGAGGAGTGAGTTGAATCCAGCGTTGAGCAGCGAGGTTGGCGAACCAAGTGTAGAAAAATGTGTTATCAGGAAAGTGAAAGAAGTAAGGGGCAAGGCATCAGCAATCCGGTATGAAGCGTCGCAGGAGCAGAGCGGTGGAGCTAGTATGGAGTGACAGGGGAGAAGATCTGCAAACTCTTTATAATGTGATGTAGGATAAATGACCAGCCTATTTTCGAGTGGTGAAACAGGACGGCAGTAAACCGAGTGCGAGCAGATAGGAGAAGAGCAATGAAACCAGTGCAGAGCAATGTGAGAAGAGTACTGTGAGTTGAATATGGTGCAGCACAGGAGAAGAGGAATAGTCTGGAGTAATGGAAGAAGACAGAAGCGAACACAGTGATCGTAGAAGAGCGAAGAAACCAGTGTGGCCCAGTGCAGGCAGAGTGCAGTAAACCTAGTCGAGCAGTGTGCAGGGATATCAAACCCAGTGTGGAGCACCACAGGAGGAGAGTGAAGATCTCAGTTTACAAGAATGTGGGAGGAGGTGGTGGGGCAATCCCAGTGTGGAGCAGCGTGTGAGGAGAGCGGTGGAACCCATTGAGTAGCACAGGAGCAGAGGGCTTATCCCAGTGTGGAGCCATTTGGATGCATGACGATGAACCCAGTGTTGTGCAGTTCAGCAGGAAACCTGAGGTGGAGGTGCATGGGACGAGCAACTACAAGAGAAATGCAGAGAAAGCAGCAGCAATTTTACATGATCTTCTTTGATCTCGGAAGAGTCTTCAACGTTGTCTATGCTGAGAGGTTATGGGGAACTATCCTCTGTGTTGGCTGCCCCAGTGGTCACCATTCTCTACCTGCTTCACAATGACACGTAGGCCATGAACCTGACCAACGGATCCACCATAAACCCAACTTATACCAATACTGTTCTCAATCTTGGTTCCGACATTGCACCATCGCACCCCCTGAAAGCTGCAAGTGAAATAGAGCTAAATGACAGAACAAACAAGAATCTGTTCAGCATCAAAAAGGTGCAGGCCTGATCCAGGGTCGTTCCATGTTGTTATGGAACTGTATTTGGAAACGGTGATTGTGCTTGTGCACAATTGGAGGCCAAGCTCCGAACCATGGTCAACACTTTCACCAAGATGTATGAGAGCGTGGGCCTTTCACTAAATATCCAGAAGACAATGGTCCTCTTTCAACCTCCCTCATCATACAGAACTGATGCCACCAAAACCGGTCATCAAAATCAACAACAAGTTCTTGGAAAATGTGGACTACGTTCCATAACGTGACAAGTCACAATGGCAGACAACAACAACAAGCTTCAACACTGTCTTCAGTGTGCCAACGCAGCCTTCTTTCACCTGAGGATGTGTTTGAAGATCAGGAACTCAGACAAGCACGAAGCTCATGGTCTACAGGGTCCTAGTGCTACAACCCTCTATGTGGCTCAGAGACGTGGACTCTGTACAGCAGGCACCTCAAACCCTGGAGAAATCCCTCCAGTGCTGCCACTGCAAGATCCTGCAAATCCATTGGCAGCAAAGGCACACAACGTCAGTGGTATCGCTCAGATCAATCTCCTGAGCATCGAAGCACTGACCAGGCTGAGTGATCTCTGCTGGGCTGGCCACTTCACCACATCAGACAGGAGTCTCCCAAAGCAATTTCTGTACTCACAGCTTTGATACAGCAAGCCCCAGGAGGGTAGAGAAAATGCATCAAGTACATCCCGAAAACTTCTTCACAATTTACAACACCGCCACTGACCCCAAGGAATCCCATGCCCAAGACTGGTTGAAGTGGATGAAAAGCATCTGAGAAGGAGCTGAACACCTTGATCTTCATCACTGAGAGCAAGCAGAAGCCAAACTTCATCAGGCGAAGGAGCATGGAGCAACCCACGCACTCACCCACTATCCCCTGTAATAGAGATTGTACGTTGTCATTAGACTGCTCCATCAGCTGTGAATTTATTTTAAGTGTTGTTGCAAGTGTGGAGAAGCGCAGGTGGAGTGTGGCATTGCCCAGTGTAGAGCAGTGTGGAAGGGTGGCAAACCTTGTATGTCTTAGTGTGGGATGAGGACGGTGATCCTAATGAAGAGCAGTGAGCTCAACTGAGTGTTGATCAGAGTTGTGGGGGGCTGGTTAGTGGCAAACTTGCATCACGCAACGTGTGTCCAGACAGCCGATCTCAGTGTACAATGGTGATTTTGTAAGGAGGTGAGTGATGAACCCAGGGTAGAATACCATAAGAGGATAGCGACACAAGAGAAGAAGGAGGAAAACAGTATGCAGCAGAGCACGAGGACAGCAGTCAACCTCTTGTGGAGCAGCAGAAGAGGAGAGAGATGAATCCAGTGTGAAGCAGCAAAATTGGCAAACCAAGTGGAGAACAACGTGCTATCAGGAAGGCAAAAGCAGTCTGGAGCAGGTTGGGTGGAATCAGCAGTCCAATATGAAACATTGCAGGAGCGGTGAACCTAGGATGCCAATGTGGAACATAAATGATGAGCCCAGTTTTGAGTGGTGCCCGAGAAGAGCAATGGATCCAGTATGAGCAGCGTGGGAGAAGAACATGAAACCAGTGTACAGCAATGTGAGAAGAGTACAGCAGATTGAATATTGTGCTGCGCAGCTAGCGCGTGATAAATCCAGTCTGGGGCAGCGAAGAAGGAGAGAGATGAACACAGTGTGGATCATTGTGGGAGAAGAGTGAAGACTCCAGTGTGAACCAGTCCAGGCAGAGTGCAGTGAACCCAGAGGAGTGGTGCACATGGACGAAGAACCCACTATGGAACAGTGTCGGATGTGAGCAGAGGTCCCGTTTAGAAGGAAGTAGGAGAAGGAGGAATGGTGATCCCAATGTGGAGCAGTATGTGAGCTGAGAAACGATCCCAGTGAGGTGGCATGTGGATGCATGACAACAAAACCAGTGTTGAGCAGCACAGCAGCAAGCCCAGGATGCAGTTGTGAGGGAGGAGCAATTAAACCAAGCAGCAACTACAAGGGAAATTCAGGGAACAGCACCAACCCTTGTGTATGACATTCTTTCATCTTGCAAGAGCCGTCAACATTGTCAATCCTGAGGGATTATGGAGCACACTCCATTTCAGCTGCCCCAAATGTTTGTCACATTTCTCCAGCTGCTCCACAATGACATGCAAGCCTTGATCCTGACCAATGGATCCACCACAGATCAAGTTCGCTTTGGAAATGTGGTCGTGAAATTCTGTATCATCACACCAACGCTCTTCTCAATTTTGCTTCATGCACACTCTGATCTGACACTCAGCAACCTGCCACTGGATTAGAGCTAAATTACAGAACAAACGACAATCTATTCAGTGATCCATACATGCAGGCCTGATCCAAAGTCGTCCTATCCTCCTGTCAGTCAACTACGTATAGCAAAGAATGATCGCGACTGCGCAAAATTGGAGGCCACGCTCCAAACCATGGTCAACACCTTTTCCAAAATGTACGAGAGATGTACATAAATATGCTGTCGCCTGAGGAAGTGTTTGAAGATCAGGAACTCAGTCAAATAACAGGGCTCATGGTGCAGTAGTGTTACTGCCCATCTCTATGGCTCAAATGTTGATTATGTACAGCAGGCACCTCAAAACCCTGGAGAAGTAGCACCAGTGCTGCCTCTGGATGATCCTGAAAATCCATTGATAACATAAACACACACCAACGCTCTTCTCAATTTTGCCACTGGACAATGGTCGCATTCAAGCCAATATCCCAGCATTGAAGCATTGACCATGCTGGGTCAACTCTGCTGGGCACACCATATGGCCAAATGTCTGACATGAGACACCCAAAGCAAATGCTGTGCTTGAAGCTTCGATATTGCAAGCAAGTCCCATCGGAGCAGGAAAAATGCATCAATAACACCCTGAGAACGTCCTCAAAACTTCGAACAACCCCACTGATAGCAGGGAATCCCTTGCGCAAGACCATTTAAAATGGATGAAAAGCATTGAAAAGGAGCTGAGCACCTTGATCTTCATCGCCAAGAGCAAGCGGAAGTCGAGGAGTGTCAGGAAAGGAGTGCATAGTGATCCACTCACTCAACCACTCCTCGATTCCATATCTGCCCCCTGTGATAGAAATTGTAGGCTATCATTCGACTGTTCTGCCCGCCATCTGTGAAACTATTTTGAGTGTTGTAGTCAGTGTGGAGAAGCACAGGGAGTGTTGCATGCCCAGAGTGAAGAGGGCAGGAGACAGGTGGCAAACCCAGTATGAAGTAACACTGAATGAGGACGGAGATCCTAATGAGCAGCAGCAGCTGAGGAGACTGTCTAACTAAGTATTGAGTGGAGTGGGGCGTTTATTGGTGAACTTGTATAATGCAACATATGACCAGAGAACTGATCCTAGAGTACAAGAGTGTTTTAGTAAGGAGATGAATGGTGATCCCAGGGTAGAACAGCATGAGAGGATGGCAGGAAATGCAGTGTGGAGCAGTTTGAGAGGGGAGTGCTGAACCCAGTCTGGAGCAGTATGAGAGGAGAGAGTTGAATCCAGCGTTGAGCAGCAAGGTTGGTGAACCAAGTGTAGAACAATGTGTTATCAGGAGAGTGAAAGAAGTGTGGAGCAAAGCATCAGCAATCCGGTATGAAGCATCGCAGGAGCAGAGCGGTGGAGCCAGTACGGCGTGACAGGGGAGAAGATCTGCAAACTCTTGATAATGTGATGTAGGATATAAACGACCAGCCTATTTTCGAGTGGTGAAGCAGGACAGCAATGAACCCAGTGCGAGCTGATAGGAGAAGAGCAATGAAACCTGTGCAGAGCAATGTGAGAAGAGTACTATGAGTTGAAAATGGTGCAGCACAGGAGAAGAGGAATAGTCTGGAGCAATGGAAGAAGAGAGAAGTGAACACAGTGATCGTGGGAGAAGAGTGAAGAAATCAGTGAGGCCCAGCACAGGCAGAGTGTAGTGAACCCAGTCGAGCAATGCGCAGGGATGTCAAACCCAGTGTAGAGCGCCACGGGAGAAGAGCGAAGATCTCAGTTTAGAAGAATGTGGGAGGAGGTAGTGGGACAATCCCAGTGTGGAGCAGCTGTGAGACGAGCGGTGGAACCCTTTGAGTAGTACAGGAGCAGAGGGCTGATCCCAGCGTGGAGCCATTTGGATGCATGACGATGAACCAAGTGTTGAGCAGTTCAGCAGAAAACCTGAGTTGGAGAAGCATGGGACGAGCAACTACAAGAGAAATGCATGGAAAGCATCGACAATTTTACATGATCTTCTTTGATCTCGGAAGAGTCTTCAACGTTGTCTGTGCTGAGATATTATGGGGAAGTATTTTCTGTGTTGGCTGCCCCAGTGGTCACCATTCTCCACCTGCTTCACAACGACACGTAGGCCGTGAAACTGACCAACGGATCCTCCACAAATCCAACTTATACCAATACTGTTCTCAATCTTGCTTCCAACATTGCACCATCTCACCCCCTGAAAGCTGCCAGTGAAATAGAGCTACATTACAGAACAAATAAGCATCTGTTCAGCATCCAATAGGTGCAGGCCGGATCCAGGGTCATCCCATCTTCTCATGCAACTGTATTTGGAAACGATGATTGTGCTTGCGCATTGGAGGCCAAGCTCCGAACCATGGTCAACACTTTCACCAAGATGTATGAGAGCGTGGGCCTTTCACTAAATATCCATAAGACAATGGTCCTCTTCCAACCTCCCTCATCATACAGAACTGATGCCACCAAAACCTGTCATCAAAATCAACAACATGTTCTTGGAAAATGTGGACAACGTTCCATAACGTGACAAGTCACAATGGCAGACAGCAACAAACTTCAACACTGTCTTCAGTGTGCCAACACAGCCTTCTGTCACCTGAGGGTGTGTTTGAAGATCAGGAACTCAGACAAGCACAAAGCTCATGGTCTACAGGGTCCTCGTGTTACAACCCTCTATATGGCTCAGAGACCTGGTCTCTGTACAGCAGGCACCTCAAACCTGGAGAAATCCCTCCAGTGCTGCCACTGCAAGATCCTGCAAATCCATTGGCTGCAAAGGTACACAACGTCAGTGGTATCGCTCAGATCAATCTCCTGAGCATCGAAGCACTGGCCAGGCTGAGTCAGCTCTGCTGGGCTGGCCACATCACCACGTCAGACAGGAGTCTCCCAAAGCAATTGCTGTACTCAGAGCTTTGATACCTCAAGCCCCAGGAGGGCAGAGAAAATGCATCAAGAACATCCTGAAAACTTCTTTAGAATTTACAACACTGTCACTGACCCCAAGGAATCCCATGCTCAAGACTGCTTGAAGTGGATGAAAAGCATCTGAGGAGGAGCTGAAAACCTTGATCTTCTTCACTGAGAGCAAGCGGAAGCCTAGCTTCATCAGGAGAAGGAGCACGGAGCAACCCACGCACTCAGCAGGTACCCCTCCATAATAGAGATCGTAGGCTGTCATTAGACTGCTCCATCAACTGTGAATTTATTTTAAGTGTTGTTGCAAGTGTGGAGAAGTGCAGGTGGAGTGTGGCATTGCCCAGTGTGGAGCAGTGTGGAAGGGTGGCAAACCTTGTGTGTCTTAGTGTGGGATGAGGACGGTGATCGTAATGAAGAGCAGTGAGCTCAACTGAGTGTTGATCAGAGTTGTGGGGGTCTGGTTACTGGCAAACTTGTATCACGCAACGTGTGTCCAGACAGCCGATCTCAGTGTACAATGGTGATTTTGTAACAGGTGAGTGATGAACCCAGGGTAGAATACCATAAAAGGATAGCAGCTCAAGAGAAGAAGGAGGAAACCAGTATACAGCAGAGCATGAGGACAGCAGTCAACCTCTTGTGGAGCAGCAGAAGAGGAGAGAGATGAATCCAGTGTGAAGCAGCAAGATTGGAAAACCAAGTGTAGAACAATGTGTTATCAGGAAGGCAAAAGCAGTCTGGAGCAGGTTGGGTGGAATCAGCAGTCCAATATGAAACATTGCAGGAGCGGTGAACCTATTATGCCAATGTGGAACATAAATGATGAGCCCAGTTTAGAGTGGTGCCCTAGAAGAGCAATGCATCCAGTGTGAGCAGCATGGGAGAAGAACATGAAACCAGTGTACAGCAATGTGAGAAGAGTACAGCAAATTGAATATTGTGCCTCGCAGCTAGCGCGTGATAAATCCAGTCTGGGGCAGCGAAGAAGGAGAGAGGTGAACACAATATGGATCATTGTGGGAGAAGAGTGAAGACTCCAGTGTGGACCAGTCCAGGCAGAGTGCAGTGAACCCAGAGGAGTAGTGCACATGGGTGGAGAACCCACTATGGAACAGTGTCGGATGTGAGCAGAGGTCCCGTTTTGAAGGAAGTAGGAGGAGGAGGAATGGTGATCCCAATGTGGAGCAGTATGTGAGCTGAGTAACGATCCCAGTGAGGGGGCATGTGGATGCATGACAACGAACCCAGTGTTGAGCAGCACAGCAGCAAGCCCAGGATGCAGCTGTCAGGGAGGAGCAACTAAACCGAGCAGCAACTACAAGGGAAATTCAGGGAACAGCACCAACCCTTGTGTATGACATTCTTTAATCTTGCAAGAGCCGTCAACATTGTCAATCCTGAGGGATTATGGAGCGCACTCCATTTCAGCTGCCCCAAATGTCTGTCACATTTCTCCAGCAGCTCCACAATGACGTGCAAGCCTTGATCCTGACCAATGGATCCACCACAGATCAAATTCGCTTTGGAAATGTGGTCGTGAAATTCTGTATCATCACACCAACGCTCTTCTCAATGTTGCTTCATGCACACTCTGATCTCACACTCAACAACCTGCCACTGGATTAGAGCTAAATTACAGAACAAACGACAATCTATTCATTGATCCATACATGCAGGCCTGATCCAAACTCGTCCTATCCTCCTGTCAGTCAACTACGTATAGCAAATAATGATCGCGACTGCACAAAATTGGAGGCCAAGTTCCAAACCATGGTCAACACCTTTTCCAAAATGTACGAGAGATGTACATAAATATGCTGTCGCCTGAGGAAGTGTTTGAAGATCAGGAACTCAGTCAAATAACAGGGCTTATGGTCTACAGTGCATTGGTGTTACTGCCTATCAGTATGGCTCAGAAATGTTGATTATGTACAGCAGGCACCTCAAAACCGTGGAGACATAGCACCAGTGCTGCCTCTGGATGATCCTGAAAATCCATTGATCGCATAAACACACACCAACGCTCTTCTCAATTTTGCCACTGGACAATGGTCACATTCAGGCCAATGTCCCAGCATTGAAGCATTGACCCAGCTGATTCCACTCTGCTGGGAACACCATATCGCCAAATGTCTGACACGAGACACCCAAAGCAAATGCTGTGCTTGGAGCTTTGATATTGCAAGCAAGTCCCATAGGAGCAGGAAAAATGCATCAATAACACCCCAAAAACGTCCTCAAAACTTGGAACAACCCCACTGATAGCAGGGAATCCCTTGCGCAAGACCACTTAAAACGGATGAAAAGCATTGAAAAGGAGCTGAACACCTTGATCTTCATCGCCAAGAGCAAGCGGAAGTCGAGTGGTGTCAGGGAAGGAGTGCATAGTGATCCACTCACACACCCACTCCTCTATTCCATATCTGTCCCCCATGATAGAGATGGTAAGCTGTCATTAGACTGTTCCGCCATCTGCGAAATTATTTTGAGTGTTGCAGTAAGTGTGGAGAAGCGCGGGGAGTGTTGCATGCCCAGTGTGTAGAGGGCAGGAGACAAGTGGCAAACCCAGTATGAAGTAACACGGAATGAGGACGGTGATCCTAACGAGGAGCAGTAGCAGAGGAGAGTGTTTAACTGAGTGTTGAGTGGGGCGTTCATCGCTGAACTTGTATAATGCAACATAGGACCAGAGTATTGATCCTAGACTACAACAGTGTTTTAGTAAGGAGATGAATAGTGAACCCAGGGTAGAACAGCATGAGAGGATGGCAGCAAATGCAGTGTGGAGCAGTTTGAGAGGGGAGTGCTGAACCCAGTCTGGAGCAGCATGAGAGGAGAGAGTTGAATCCAGTGTTGAGCAGAGAGGTTGGTGAACCAAGTGTAGAACAATGTGTTATCAGGAAAGTGAAAGAAGTATGGAGCAAGGCATCAGCAATCCGGTATGAAGCATCGCAGGAGCAGAGCGATGGAGCCAGTACGGCGTGACAGGGGAGAAGATCTGCAAACTCTTGATAATGTGATGTCGGATATAAACGAGCAGCCTATTTTCGAGTGGTGAAGCAGGACAGCAATGAACCCAGTGCGAGCAGATAGGAGAAGAGCAATGAAACCAGTGCGGAGCAATGTGAGAAGAGCACTGTGAGTTGAAAATGGTGCAGCACAGGAGAAGAGGAATAGTCTGGAGCAATGGAAGAAGAGAGAAGTGAACACAGTGATCACTGCAGAAGAGCGAAGAAACCAGTGAGGCCCAGCGCAGGCAGAGTGTAGTAAACCCAGTCAAGCAGTGCGCAGGGATGTCAGACCCAGTGTGCAGCACCACAGGAGAAGAGCGAAGATCTCAGTTTAGAAGAATGTGGGAGGAGGTAGTGGGACAATCCCAGTGTGGAGCAGCTGTGAGACGAGCGGTGGAACCCTTTGAGTAGCACAGGAGCAGAGGGCTGATCCCAGCGTGGAGCCATTTGGATGCATGATGATGAACCAAGTGTTGAGCAGTTCAGCAGAAAACCTGAGTTGGAGAAGCATGGGACGAGCAACTACAAGAGAAATGCAGGGAAAGCATCGACAATTTTACATGATCTTCTTTGATCTCGGAAGAGTCTTCAACGTTGTCTGTGCTGAGAGATTATGGGGAAGTATCCTCTGTGTTGGCTGCCCCAGTGGTCACCATTCTCCACCTGCTTCACAATGACACGTCGGCCATGAGCCTGACCAACGGATCCTCCACAAATCCAACTAACCCAATACTATTCTCAATCTTGCTTCCGACATTGCACCATCTCACCCCCTGAAAGCTGCCAGTGAAATAGAGCTAAATTCCTGAACAAACAAGAATCTGTTCAGCATCCAACAAGTGCAGGCCTGATCCAGGGTCATCCCATCTTGTCATGGAACTGTATTTGGAAACGATGATTGTGCTTGTGCACAATTGGAGGCCAAGCTCCGAACCATGGTCAACACTTTCTCCAAGAGGTATGAGAGCGTGGGCCTTTCACTAAATATCCAGAAGACAATGGTCCTCTTCCAACCTCCCTCGTCATACAAAACTGATGCCACCAAAGCCAGTCATCAAAATCAACAACATGTTCTTGGAAAATGTGGACTACGTTCCATAACGTGACAAGTCACAATGGCAGACAACAACAAACTTCAACACTGTCTTCAGTGTGCCAACGCAGCCTTCTGTCGCCTGAGGATGTGTTTGAAGATCAGGAACTCAGACAAGCACAAAGCTCATGGTCTACAGGGTCCGAGTGTTACAACCCTCTATGTGGCTCAGAGACGTGGACTCTGTACAGCAGGCACCTCAAACCCTGGAGAAATCCCTCCAGTGCTGCCACTGCAAGATCCTGCAAATCCATTGGCAGCAAAGGCACACAACGTCAGTGGTATCGCTCAGATCAATCTCCTGAGCATCGAAGCACTGACCAGGCTGAGTGATCTCTGCTGGGCTGGCCACTTCACCACATCAGACAGGAGTCTCCCAAAGCAATTTCTGTACTCACAGCTTTGATACAGCAAGCCCCAGGAGGGTAGAGAAAATGCATCAAGTACATCCCGAAAACTTCTTCACAATTTAGAACACCGCCACTGACCCCAAGGAATCCCATGCCCAAGACTGGTTGAAGTGGATGAAAAGCATCTGAGAAGGAGCTGAACACCTTGATCTTCATCACTGAGAGCAAGCAGAAGCCAAACTTCATCAGGAGAAGGAGCATGGAGCAACCCACGCACTCACCCACTATCCCCCTGTAATAGAGATTGTACGTTGTCATTAGACTGCTCCATCAGCTGTGAATTTATTTTAAGTGTTGTTGCAAGTGTGGAGAAGCGCAGGTGGAGTGTGGCATTGCCCAGTGTAGAGCAGTGTGGAAGGGTGGCAAACCTTGTATGTCTTAGTGTGGGATGAGGACGGTGATCGTAATGAAGAGCAGTGAGCTCAACTGAGTGTTGATCAGAGTTGTGGGGGGCTGGTTAGTGGCAAACTTGCATCACGCAACGTGTGTCCAGACAGCCGATCTCAGTGTACAATGGTGATTTTGTAAGGAGGTGAGTGATGAACCCAGGGTAGAATACCATAAGAGGATAGCGACACAAGAGAAGAAGGAGGAAAACAGTATGCAGCAGAGCACGAGGACAGCAGTCAACCTCTTGTGGAGCAGCAGAAGAGGAGAGAGATGAATCCAGTGTGAAGCAGCAAAATTGGCAAACCAAGTGGAGAACAACGTGCTATCAGGAAGGCAAAAGCAGTCTGGAGCAGGTTGGGTGGAATCAGCAGTCCAATATGAAACATTGCAGGAGCGGTGAACCTAGGATGCCAATGTGGAACATAAATGATGAGCCCAGTTTTGAGTGGTGCCCGAGAAGAGCAATGGATCCAGTATGAGCAGCGTGGGAGAAGAACATGAAACCAGTGTACAGCAATGTGAGAAGAGTACAGCAAATCGAATATTGTGCTGCGCAGCTAGCGCGTGATAAATCCAGTCTGGGGCAGCGAAGAAGGAGAGAGATGAACACAGTGTGGATCATTGTGGGAGAAGAGTGAAGACTCCAGTGTGAACCAGTCCAGGCAGAGTGCAGTGAACCCAGAGGAGTGGTGCACATGGACGAAGAACCCACTATGGAACAGTGTCGGATGTGAGCAGAGGTCCCGTTTAGAAGGAAGTAGGAGAAGGAGGAATGGTGATCCCAATGTGGAGCAGTATGTGAGCTGAGAAACGATCCCAGTGAGGTGGCATGTGGATGCATGACAACAAAACCAGTGTTGAGCAGCACAGCAGCAAGCCCAGGATGCAGTTGTGAGGGAGGAGCAATTAAACCAAGCAGCAACTACAAGGGAAATTCAGGGAACAGCACCAACCCTTGTGTATGACATTCTTTCATCTTGCAAGAGCCGTCAACATTGTCAATCCTGAGGGATTATGGAGCACACTCCATTTCAGCTGCCCCAAATGTTTGTCACATTTCTCCAGCTGCTCCACAATGACATGCAAGCCTTGATCCTGACCAATGGATCCACCACAGATCAAGTTCGCTTTGGAAATGTGGTCGTGAAATTCTGTATCATCACACCAACGCTCTTCTCAATTTTGCTTCATGCACACTCTGATCTGACACTCAGCAACCTGCCACTGGATTAGAGCTAAATTACAGAACAAACGACAATCTATTCAGTGATCCATACATGCAGGCCTGATCCAAAGTCGTCCTATCCTCCTGTCAGTCAACTACGTATAGCAAAGAATGATCGCGACTGCGCAAAATTGGAGGCCACGCTCCAAACCATGGTCAACACCTTTTCCAAAATGTACGAGAGATGTACATAAATATGCTGTCGCCTGAGGAAGTGTTTGAAGATCAGGAACTCAGTCAAATAACAGGGCTCATGGTGCAGTAGTGTTACTGCCCATCTCTCTGGCTCAAATGTTGATTATGTACAGCAGGCACCTCAAAACCCTGGAGAAGTAGCACCAGTGCTGCCTCTGGATGATCCTGAAAATCCATTGATAACATAAACACACACCAACGCTCTTCTCAATTTTGCCACTGGACAATGGTCGCATTCAAGCCAATATCCCAGCATTGAAGCATTGACCATGCTGGGTCAACTCTGCTGGGCACACCATATGGCCAAATGTCTGACATGAGACACCCAAAGCAAATGCTGTGCTTGAAGCTTCGATATTGCAAGCAAGTCCCATCGGAGCAGGAAAAATGCATCAATAACACCCTGAGAACGTCCTCAAAACTTCGAACAACCCCACTGATAGCAGGGAATCCCTTGCGCAAGACCATTTAAAATGGATGAAAAGCATTGAAAAGGAGCTGAGCACCTTGATCTTCATCGCCAAGAGCAAGCGGAAGTCGAGGAGTGTCAGGAAAGGAGTGCATAGTGATCCACTCACTCAACCACTCCTCGATTCCATATCTGCCCCCTGTGATAGAAATTGTAGGCTATCATTCGACTGTTCTGCCCGCCATCTGTGAAACTATTTTGAGTGTTGTAGTCAGTGTGGAGAAACACAGGGAGTGTTGCATGCCCAGAGTGAAGAGGGCAGGAGACAGGTGGCAAACCCAGTATGAAGTAACACTGAATGAGGACGGAGATCCTAATGAGCAGCAGCAGCTGAGGAGACTGTCTAACTAAGTATTGAGTGGAGTGGGGCGTTTATTGGTGAACTTGTATAATGCAACATATGACCAGAGAACTGATCCTAGAGTACAAGAGTGTTTTAGTAAGGAGATGAATGGTGATCCCAGGGTAGAACAGCATGAGAGGATGGCAGGAAATGCAGTGTGGAGCAGTTTGAGAGGGGAGTGCTGAACCCAGTCTGGAGCAGTATGAGAGGAGAGAGTTGAATCCAGCGTTGAGCAGCAAGGTTGGCGAACCAAGTGTAGAACAATGTGTTATCAGGAGAGTGAAAGAAGTGTGGAGCAAAGCATCAGCAATCCGGTATGAAGCATCGCAGGAGCAGAGCGGTGGAGCCAGTACGGCGTGACAGGGGAGAAGATCTGCAAACTCTTGATAATGTGATGTAGGATATAAACGACCAGCCTATTTTCGAGTGGTGAAGCAGGACAGCAATGAACCCAGTGCGAGCTGATAGGAGAAGAGCAATGAAACCTGTGCAGAGCAATGTGAGAAGAGTACTATGAGTTGAAAATGGTGCAGCACAGGAGAAGAGGAATAGTCTGGAGCAATGGAAGAAGAGAGAAGTGAACACAGTGATCGTGGGAGAAGAGTGAAGAAATCAGTGAGGCCCAGCACAGGCAGAGTGTAGTGAACCCAGTCGAGCAATGCGCAGGGATGTCAAACCCAGTGTAGAGCGCCACGGGAGAAGAGCGAAGATCTCAGTTTAGAAGAATGTGGGAGGAGGTAGTGGGACAATCCCAGTGTGGAGCAGCTGTGAGACGAGCGGTGGAACCCTTTGAGTAGTACAGGAGCAGAGGGCTGATCCCAGCGTGGAGCCATTTGGATGCATGACGATGAACCAAGTGTTGAGCAGTTCAGCAGAAAACCTGAGTTGGAGAAGCATGGGACGAGCAACTACAAGAGAAATGCATGGAAAGCATCGACAATTTTACATGATCTTCTTTGATCTCGGAAGAGTCTTCAACGTTGTCTGTGCTGAGATATTATGGGGAAGTATTTTCTGTGTTGGCTGCCCCAGTGGTCACCATTCTCCACCTGCTTCACAACGACACGTAGGCCGTGAAACTGACCAACGGATCCTCCACAAATCCAACTTATACCAATACTGTTCTCAATCTTGCTTCCAACATTGCACCATCTCACCCCCTGAAAGCTGCCAGTGAAATAGAGCTACATTACAGAACAAATAAGCATCTGTTCAGCATCCAATAGGTGCAGGCCGGATCCAGGGTCATCCCATCTTCTCATGCAACTGTATTTGGAAACGATGATTGTGCTTGCGCATTGGAGGCCAAGCTCCGAACCATGGTCAACACTTTCACCAAGATGTATGAGAGCGTGGGCCTTTCACTAAATATCCATAAGACAATGGTCCTCTTCCAACCTCCCTCATCATACAGAACTGATGCCACCAAAACCTGTCATCAAAATCAACAACATGTTCTTGGAAAATGTGGACAACGTTCCATAACGTGACAAGTCACAATGGCAGACAGCAACAAACTTCAACACTGTCTTCAGTGTGCCAACACAGCCTTCTGTCACCTGAGGGTGTGTTTGAAGATCAGGAACTCAGACAAGCACAAAGCTCATGGTCTACAGGGTCCTCGTGTTACAACCCTCTATATGGCTCAGAGACCTGGTCTCTGTACAGCAGGCACCTCAAACCTGGAGAAATCCCTCCAGTGCTGCCACTGCAAGATCCTGCAAATCCATTGGCTGCAAAGGTACACAACGTCAGTGGTATCGCTCAGATCAATCTCCTGAGCATCGAAGCACTGGCCAGGCTGAGTCAGCTCTGCTGGGCTGGCCACATCACCACGTCAGACAGGAGTCTCCCAAAGCAATTGCTGTACTCAGAGCTTTGATACCTCAAGCCCCAGGAGGGCAGAGAAAATGCATCAAGAACATCCTGAAAACTTCTTTAGAATTTACAACACTGTCACTGACCCCAAGGAATCCCATGCTCAAGACTGCTTGAAGTGGATGAAAAGCATCTGAGGAGGAGCTGAAAACCTTGATCTTCTTCACTGAGAGCAAGCGGAAGCCAAGCTTCATCAGGAGAAGGAGCACGGAGCAACCCACGCACTCAGCAGGTACCCCTCCATAATAGAGATCGTAGGCTGTCATTAGACTGCTCCATCAACTGTGAATTTATTTTAAGTGTTGTTGCAAGTGTGGAGAAGTGCAGGTGGAGTGTGGCATTGCCCAGTGTGGAGCAGTGTGGAAGGGTGGCAAACCTTGTGTGTCTTAGTGTGGGATGAGGACGGTGATCGTAATGAAGAGCAGTGAGCTCAACTGAGTGTTGATCAGAGTTGTGGGGGTCTGGTTACTGGCAAACTTGTATCACGCAACGTGTGTCCAGACAGCCGATCTCAGTGTACAATGGTGATTTTGTAAGAGGTGAGTGATGAACCCAGGGTAGAATACCATAAAAGGATAGCAGCTCAAGAGAAGAAGGAGGAAACCAGTATGCAGCAGAGCATGAGGACAGCAGTCAACCTCTTGTGGAGCAGCAGAAGAGGAGAGAGATGAATCCAGTGTGAAGCAGCAAGATTGGAAAACCAAGTGTAGAACAATGTGTTAAGAGGATGGCAAAAGCAGTCTGGAGCAGGTTGGGTGGAATCAGCAGTCCAATATGAAACATTGCAGGAGCGGTGAACCTATTATGCCAATGTGGAACATAAATGATGAGCCCAGTTTAGAGTGGTGCCCTAGAAGAGCAATGCATCCAGTGTGAGCAGCATGGGAGAAGAACATGACACCAGTGTACAGCAATGTGAGAAGGGTACAGCAAATTGAATATTCTGCCACGCAGCTAGCGCGTGATAAATCCAGTCTGGGGCAGCGAAGAAGGAGAGAGGTGAACACAATATGGATCATTGTGGGAGAAGAGTGAAGACTCCAGTGTGGACCAGTCCAGGCAGAGTGCAGTGAACCCAGAGGAGTAGTGCACATGGGTGGAGAACCCACTATGGAACAGTGTCGGATGTGAGCAGAGGTCCCGTTTTGAAGGAAGTAGGAGGAGGAGGAATGGTGATCCCAATGTGGAGCAGTATGTGAGCTGAGTAACGATCCCAGTGAGGGGGCATGTGGATGCATGACAACGAACCCAGTGTTGAGCAGCACAGCAGCAAGCCCAGGATGCAGCTGTCAGGGAGGAGCAACTAAACCGAGCAGCAACTACAAGGGAAATTCAGGGAACAGCACCAACCCTTGTGTATGACATTCTTTAATCTTGCAAGAGCCGTCAACATTGTCAATCCTGAGGGATTATGGAGCACACTCCATTTCAGCTGCCCCAAATATTTGTCACATTTCTCCAGCTGCTCCATAATGACATGCAAGCCTTGATTCTGACCAATGGATCCACCACAGATCAAATTCGCTTTGGAAATGTGGTCGTGAAATTCTGCATCATCACACCAACGCTCTTCTCAATTTTGCTTCATGCACTCTCTCATCTCACACTCTGCAACCTGCCACTGATTTATTGCTAAAATACAGAACAAACGACAATCTATTCAGTGACGCACACATGCAGGCCTGATCCAAAGTCGTCCTATCCTCCTGTCAGTCAACTTCGTATAGCAAATAATGATCACGACTGCGCAAAATTGGAGGCCAAGTTCCAAACCATGGTCAACACCTTTTCCAAAATGTATGAGAGATGTACATAAATATGCTGTCGCCTGAGGAAGTGTTTGAAGATCAGGAACTCAGTCAAATACCAGGGCTCATGGTCCACAGTGCAGTAGTGTTACTGCCCATCTGTATGGCTCAGAAATGTTGATTTTGTACAGCAGGCACCTCAAAGCCCTGGAGAAGTCGCACCAGTGCTGCCTCTGGATGATCCTGAAAATCCATTGATAGCATAAACACACATCAACGCTCTTCTCAATTTTGCCACTGGACAATGGTCTCACTCAGGCCAATATCCCAGCACTGAAGCATTGACCATGCTGAGTCAACTCTGCTGGGCATGCCATATCGCCAAATGTCTGACACGAGATACCCAAAGCATATGCTGCGCTTGGAGCGTCGATATTGCGAGCAAGTCCCATAGGAGCAGGAAGAATGCATCAATAACACCCTGAAAACGTCCTCAAAAGTTCGAACAACCCCACTGATAACAGGGAATCCCTTGCACAAGACCATTTAAAATGGATGAAAAGCATTGAAAAGGAGTTGAACACCTTGATCTTCATTGCCAAGAGCAAGCGGAAGTCGAGCGGTGTCAGGAAAGGAGTGCATTGTGATCCACTCACTCACCCAATCCTCTATTCCATATCTGCCCCCCGTGATAGAAATTGTAGGCTATCGTTCGACTGTTCCGCCATCTGTGAAATTATTTTGAGTGTTGTAGTAAGTGTGGAGAAGCACGGGGAGTGTTGCATACCCAGTGTGAAGAGGGCAGGAGACAGGTGGCAAACCCAGTATGAAGTAACACGGAATGAGGACGGAGATCCTAATGAGGAGCAGCGGCTGAGGAGAGTGTTTAACTAAGTATTGAGTGGATGGGGCTTTTATTGGTGAACTTGTATAATGCAACAGTGGACCCCAGAACTGATCCTAGAGTACAAGAGTGTTTTAGTAAGGAGATGAATAGTGATCCCAGGGTAGAACAGCATGAGAGGATGGCAGGAAATGCAGTGTGGAGCAGTTTGAGAGGGGAGTGCTGAACCCAGTCTGGAGCAGTATGAGAGGAGAGAGTTGAATCCAGCGTTGAGCAGCAAAGTTGGCTAACCAAGTGTAGAACAATGTGTTATCAGAAAAGTGAAAGAAGTATGGAGCAAGGCATCAGCAATCCGGTAGAAGCATCGCAGGAGCAGAGCGGTGGAGCCAGTACGACGTGACAGGGGAGAAGATCTGCAACTCTTTCTAATGTGATGTCAGATATAAACGACCAGCCTATTTTCGACTGGTGAAGCAGGACAGCAATGAACCCAGTGTGAGCAGATAGGAAAAGAGCAATGAAAGCAGTGCGGAGCAATGTGAGTAGAGCACTGTGAGTTGAATATGGTGCAGCACAGGAGAAGAGGAATAGTCTGGAATAATGGAAGAAGAGAGAAGCGAACACAGTGATCGTAGAAGAGCGAAGAAACCAGTGTGGCCCAGTGCAGGCAGAGTGCAGAAAACCCAGTCGAGCAGTGCGCAGGGATGTCAAGCCCAATGTGGAGCACCGCGGGAGGAGAGTGAAGATCTCAGTTGAGAAGAATGTGGGAGGTGTTGGTGGGGCAATCCCAGTGTGGAGCAGCGTGTGAGGAGAGTGGCGGAACCCATTGAGTAGCACAGGAGCAGAGGGCTGAACGGAGTATGGAGCCATTTGGATGCATGACGATGAACCTAGTGTTGAGCAGTTCAGCAGGAAACCTGAGTTGGAGAAGCATGGGATGAGCAACTACAAGTGAAATGCAGGGAAAGCATCAACAACTTTACATGACCTTCTTTGATCTCAGAAGAGCCTTCAACATTGTGTATGCTGAGAGATTATGGGAAACTATCCCCTGTTGGCTGCCCCAATGATCACCATTCTCCACCTGCTTCACAATGACACGTAGGCCATGATCCTGACCAACGGATTCATCACAGATCCAATTCATTTTGGAAATGTAGTCATGAAATTCTGCATCATCACACCAAGGCTCTTCTCAATTTTGCTTCGTGCAATGCTCTACCTCAAACTTAGAGCTAAATTACAGAACATACGACAATCTATTCAGCTATCGTAACGTGCAGGCCTGATCGAAAGTCGTCATATGCTCCTGTCAGTCAACTACGTATAGCAAATGATGATCGTGACTGTACAAAATTGGAGGCCATCTCCCAAACCATGGTCAACACCTTCTTGAAGATGTACGAGACCATGAACCTTACATTAAATATTCTGTCACCTGAGGAAGTGTTTGAAGATCAGGAACTCAGTCCCAGAACTGGGCTTATGGTTCACAGTGCAGTAGTGTTACTGCCCATCTATACGGCTGAGAGGTGTTGATTATGTACAGCAGGCACCTCAAAACCCTGGAGAAGTAGCACCAGCGCTGCCTCTGGATGATCCTGAAAATCCATTGGCAGCATAAACACATAATGTGAGTAGTCTCATTCAAGCCAATATCCCAGCGTTGAAGCATTGACCATGCTGAGTCAACTCTGCTGGGCAGGCCAAACTGCCACATATCTGACACGAGTTACCCATAGCAAACGTTGTGTTTGGAGCTTTGATACTACAAGCAAGTCCCATTGGAGCAGGAATAATGCATCAGGAACACCCTGAAAATGTCATCAAAACTTCCAACAACCCCACTGATAGCAGAGAATCCCTTGCACAAGACCACTTAAAGTGGATGAAAGCACTGAAAAGGAGCTGAACACATTGATCTTCATCGCCGAGAACAAGCGGATATCGAGCAGTGTTTGGGAAAGGAGTGCATAGTGATCCCCTCAGTCACCCATTCCTCTTTTCCATATCTGTCCGCCATGATAGAGATTATCGGCTGTCATTAGACTGTTCCGCGATCTGTGAAATTATTTTGAGTGTTGTAGTAAGTGTGGAGAAGCACGGGGAGTGTTGCATGCCCAGTGTGAAGAGGACAGGAGACAGGTGGCAAACCCAGTATGAAGTAACACGGAATGAGGACGGTGATCCTAATGAGGAGCAGGAGGAGAGGAGAGTGTTTAACTGAGTGTTGAGTGGAGTGGGGCGTTTATCGGTGAACTTGTATAATGCAACACAGGACCAGAGAACTGATCCTAGAGTACAACAGTGTTTTAGTAAGGAGATGAATAGTGATCCCAGGGTAGAACAGCATGAAAGGATGGCAGCAGATGCAGTGTGGACAGTTTGAGAGGGGAGTGCTGAATCCAGTCTGGAGCAGTATGAGAGGAGAGAGTTGAATCCAGTGTTGAGCAGCGAGGTTGGCGAACCGAGTGTAGAACAATGTGTTATCAGGAAAGTGAAAGAAGTGTGGAGCAAAGCATCAGCAATCTGGTATGAAGCATCGCAGGAACAGAGCGGTGGAGCCAGTGCGCCGTGACAGGAGAGAAGATCTGCAAACTCTTTATAATGCGATGGAGGATATAAACGACCAGCCTATTTTTGAGTAGTGAAGCAGGACAGCAATGAACCCAGTGCGAGCTGATAGGAGAAGAGCAATGAAACCAGTGCAGAGCAATGTGAGAAGAGTACTGTGAGTTGAATATGGTGCAGCACAGGAGAAGAGGAATAGTCTGGAGCAATGGAAGAAGAGACAAGTGAACACAGTGATCATGGGAGATGAGTGAAGAAACCAGTAAGGCCCAGCGCAGGCAGAGTGTAGTGAGCGCAGTCGAGCAATGCGCAGAGATGTCAAAGCCAGTGTAGAGCACTGCGGGAGGAGAGCGAAGATCTCAGTTTAGAAGAATGTGCGATGAGGTGGTGGGGCAATCCCAGTGTGGAGCAGCTGTGAGACGAGCGGTGGAACCCATTGAGTAGCACAGGTGCAGAGGGCTGATCCCAGTGTGGAGCCATTTGGATGCATGACGATGAACCCAGAGTTGTGCAGTTCAGCAGGAAACCTGAGGGGGAGAAGCATGGGACGAGCAACTACAAGAGAAATGCATGGAAAGCATCAACAATTTTACATGATCTACTTTGATCTCGGAAGAGTCTTCAACGTTGTCTATGCTGAGATATTATGGGGAAGTATCCTCTGAGTTGGCTGCCCCAGTGGTCACCATTCTCCACCTGCTTCACAACGACACATAGGCCGTGAAACTGACCAACGGATCCTCCACAAATCCAACTTATACCAATACTGTTCTCAATCTTGCTTCCAACATTGCACCATCTCACCCCCTGAAAGCTGCCAGTGAAATAGAGCTAAATTACAGAACAAATAAGCATCTGTTCAGCATCCAATAGGTGCAGGCCGGATCCAGGGTCGTCCCATCTTGTCATGGAACTGTATTTGGAAACGAGGATTGTGCTTGTGCACAATTGGAGGCCAAGCTCCGAACCATGGTCAACACTTTCACCAAGATGTATGAGATCGTGGGCCTTTCACTAAATATCCAGAAGACAATGGTCCTCTTCCAACCTCCCTCACCGTACAGAACTGATGCCACCAAAACCTGTCATCAAAATCAACAACATCTTCTTGGAAAATGTGGACTACGTTCCATAACGTGACAAGTCACAATGGCAGACAACAACAAGCTTCAACACTGTCTTCAGTGTGCCAACGCAGCCTTCTGTCACCTGAGGGTGTGTTTGAAGATCAGGAACTCAGACAAGCACAAAGCTCATGGTCTACAGGGTCCTCGTGTTACAACCCTCTATATGGCTCAGAGACCTGGACTCTGTACAGCAGGCACCTCAAACCTGGAGAAATCCCTCCAGTGCTGCCACTGCAAGATCCTGCAAATCCATTGGCTACAAAGGCACACAACGTCAGTGGTATCGCTCAGATCAATCTCCTGAGCATCGAAGCACTGACCAGGCTGAGTCAGCTCTGCTGGGCTGGCCACATCATCACGTCAGGCAGGAGTCTCCCAAAGCAATTTCTGTACTCAGAGCTTTGATACCTCAAGCCCCAGGAGGGTAGAGAAAATGCATCAAGAACATCCTGAAAACTTCTTTAGAATTTACATCACTGCCACTGACCCCAAGGAATCCCATGCTCAAGACTGCTTGAAGTGGATGAAAAGCATCTGAGGAGGAGCTGAACACCTTGATCTTCTTCACTGAGAGCAAGCGGAAGCCAAGCTTCATCAGGAGAAGGAGCACGGAGCAACCCACGCACTCAGCAGGTACCCCTCCATAATAGAGATCGTAGGCTGTCATTAGACTGCTCCATCAACTGTGAATTTATTTTAAGTGTTGTTGCAAGTGTGGAGAAGCGCAGGTGGAGTGTGGCATTGCCCAGTGTGGAGCAGTGTGGAAGGGTGGCAAACTTTGTATGTCTTAGTGTGGGATGAGGATGGTGATCCAAATGAAGAGCAGTGAGCTCAACTGAGTGTTGATCAGAGTTGTGGGGGGCTGGTTAGTGGCAAACTTGTATCACGCAACGTGTGTCCAGACAGCCGATCTCAGTGTACAATGGTGATTTTGTAAGGAGGTGAGTGATGAACCCAGGGTAGAATACCATAAGAGGGTAGCGGCACAAGAGGAGAAGGAGGAAACCAGTATGCAGCAAAGCACGAGGACAGCAGTCAACCTCTTGTGGAGCAGCAGAAGAGGAGAGAGATGAATCCAGTGTGAAGCAGCAAGATTGGCAAACCAAGTGGAGAACAATGTGTTATCAGGAAGGCAAAAGCAGTCTGGAGCAGGTTGGGTGGAATCAGCAGTCCAATATGAAACATTGCAGGAGCGGTGAACCTTGGATGCCAATGTGGAACATAAATGATGAGCCCAGTTTTGAGTGGTGCCCTAGAAGAGCAATGGATCCAGTGTGAGTAGAATGGGAGAAGAACATGAAACCAGTGTACAGCAGTGTGAGAAGAGTACAGCAAATCGAATATTGTGCCGCGCAGCTAGCGCATGATAAATCCAGTCTGGGGCAGCGAAGCAGAAGAGAGGAGAACACAGTATGGATCATTGTGGGAGAAGAGTGAAGACTCCAGTGTGGACCAGTCCAGGCAGAGTGCAGTGAACCCAGAGGAGTAGTGCACATGGATGGAGAACCCACTCTGGAACAGTATCGGATGTGATAGAGGTCCCGTTTGGAAGGAAGTAGGAGAAGGAGAAATATTGATCCCAATGTGGAGCAGTATGTGAGGTGAGTAACGATCCCAGTGAGGGGGCATGTGGATGCACGACAACAAAACCCGTGTTGAGCAGCACTGCAGCAAGTCCAGGATGCAGCTGTGAGGGAGGACAAATAAACCGAGCAGCAACGACAAGGCAAATTCAGGGAACCGCACCAACCCTCGTGTATGACATTCTTTAATTGTGCAAGAGCCGTCAACATTGTCAATCCTGAGGGATTATGGCGCACACTCCATCTCAGCTGCCCCAAATGTTTGTCACATTTCTCCAGCTGCTCCACAATGACATGCAAGCCTTGATCCTGACCAATGGATCCACCACAGATCAAGTTCACTTTGGAAATGTGGTCATGAAATTCTGCATCATCACACCAACGCTCTTCTCAATTTTGCTTCATGCACTCTCTGATCTCGCACTCAGCAACCTGCCACTGGATTAGAGCTAAATTACAGAACAAACGACAATCTATTCATTGATCCATACATGCAGGCCTGATCCAAAGTCGTCCTATCCTCCTGTCAGTCAACTACGTATAGCAAAGAATGATCGCGACTGCGCAAAATTGGAGGCCACGCTCCAAACCATGGTCAACACCTTTTCCAAAATGTACGGGAGATGTACATAAATATGCTGTCGCCTGAGGAAGTGTTTGAAGATCAGGAACTCAGTCAAATAACAGGGCTCATGGTCTACAGTGCAGTAGTGTTACTGCCCATCTCTATGGCACAAATGTTGATTGTGTACAGCAGGCACCTCAAAACCCTGGAGAAGTAGCACCAGTGCTGCCTCTGGATGATCCTTAAAATCCATTGATAGCATAAACACACACCAACACTCTTCTCAATTTTGCCACTGGACAATGGTCGCATTCAAGCCAATATCCCAGCATTGAAGCATTGACCGTGCTGAGTCAACTCTGCTGGGCACGCCATGTCGCCAAATGTCTGACACGAGACACCCAGAGCAAATGCTGTGCTTGAAGCTTCGATATTGCAAGCAAGTCCCATTGGAGCAGGAAAAATGCATCAATAACACCCTGAGAACGTCCTCAAAACTTAGAACAACCCCACTGATAGCAGGGAATCCCTTGCGCAAGACCATTTAAAATGGATGAAAAGCACTGAAAAAAGGAGCTGAGCACCTTGATCTTCATTGCCAAGAGCAAGCGGAAATCGAGTAGTGTCAGGAAAGGAGTGCATACTGATCCACTCACTCAACCACTCCTCGATTCCATATCTGCCCCCCGTGATGGAAATTGTAGGCTATCATTCGACTGTTCTGCCCGCCATCTGTGAAACTATTTTGAGTGTTGTAGTCAGTGTGGAGAAGCACAGGGAGTGTTGCATGCCCAGAGTGAAGAGGGCAGGAGACAGGTGGCAAACCCAGTATGAAGTAACACTGAATGAGGACGGAGATCCTAATGAGCAGCAGCAGTTGAGGAGACTGTCTAACTAAGTATTGAGTGGAGTGGGGCGTTTATTGGTGAACTTGTATAATGCAACATATGACCAGAGAACTGATCCTAGAGTACAAGAGTGTTTTAGTAAGGAGATGAATAGTGATCCCAGGGTAGAACAGCATGAGAGGATGGCAGGAAATGCAGTGTGGAGCAGTTTGAGAGGGGAGTGCTGAACCCAGTCTGGAGCAGTATGAGAGGAGACAGTTGAATCCAGCATTGAGCAGCAAGGTTGGCGAACCAAGTGTAGAACAATGTGTTATCAGGAGAGTGAAAGAAGTGTGGAGCAAAGCATCAGCAATCCGGTATGAAGCATCGCAGGAGCAGAGCGGTGGAGCCAGTACGGCGTGACAGGGGAGAAGATCTGCAACTCTTTCTAATGTGATGTCGGATATAAACGACCAGCCTATTTTCGAGTGGTGAAGCAGGACGGCAATGAACCCAGTGCGAGCAGATTGGAGAAGAGCAATGAAACCAGTGCAGAGCAATGTGAGAAGAGCACTGTGAGTTGAATATGGTGCAGCACAGGAGAAGAGGAATAGTCTGGAGTAATGGAAGAAGACAGAAGCGAACACAGTTATCGTAGAAGAGCAAAGAAACCCATGTGGCCCAGTGCAGGCAGAGTGCAGTAAACCCAGTGTGGAGCACCACGGGAGGAGAGGGAAGATCTCAGTTGAGAAGAATATGGGAGGAGGTGGTGGGGCAATCCCAGTGTGGAGCAGCATGTGAGGAGAGCGGTGGAACCCACTGAGTCGCACAGGAGCAGTGGGCTGAACGCAGTGTGGAGCCATTTGGATGCATGTCCATGAACCCAGGTCAGCTGAGCAGTTCAGCAGGACACCTGGGTTGGAGAAGCATGGGACGAGCAACTACAAGAGAAATGCAGGGAAAGCATCAACAACTTTACATGACCTTCTTTGATCTCAGAAGAGACTTCAACATTGTGTATGCTGAGAGATTATGGGAAACTATCCTCTGTTGGCTGCCCCAGTGGTCACCATTCTCCACCTGCTTCACAGTGACACATAGGCCGTGATCCTGACCAACGGATTCACCACAGATCCAATTCACTTTGGAAATGTAGTCATGAAATTCTGCATCATCACTCCAACGCTCTTCTCAATTTTGCTTCATGCAATGCTTAATCTCACACTTAGAGCTAAATTACAGAACATACGACAATCTATTCAGCGATCCTTGCGTGCAGGCCTGATCCAAAGTCGTCCTATCCTCCTGTCAGTCCACTACGTATAGCAAATGATGATCGCGACCGTACAAAATTTGAGGCCGTCTTCCAAACCATGGTCAACACCTTCTTGAAGATGTACGAGAGCATGAGCCTTACATTAAATATTCTGTCACCTGAGGAAGTGTTTGAAGATCAGGAACTCAGTCCCAGAACAGGGCTCATGGTTTAGAGTGCAGTTGTGTTACTGCCCATCTATATGGCTCAGGGATGTTGATTATGTACAGCAGGCACCTCAAAACCCTGGAGAAGTTGCACCAGCGCTGCCTCTGGATGATCCTGAAAATCCATTGGCAGCATAAACACATAACGTCAGTGGTCTCATTTCAAGCCAATATCCCAGCATTGAAGCATTGACCATGCTGAGTCAACTCTGCTGGACAGGCCAAACCGCCACATGTCTGACACGAGTTACCCAAAGCAAACGTTGTGCTTGGAGCTTTGATACTGCAAGTCCCACTGGAGCAGGAATAATGCATCAGTAACACCCTGAAAATGTCCCCAAAACTTACAACAACCCCACTGACACCAGGGAATCCCTCGCGCACGACCACTTAAAATGGATGAAAAGCATTGAAAAGGAGCTGGACACCTTGATCTTCATTGCCAAGAGCCAGCGGATGTTGAGCAGTTTTTGGGAAAGGAGTGCGTGGCAATCCACTCACTCACCCATTCCTTTATTCCATATCAGCACCCCCATGATAGAGATTGTAGGCTGTCATTAGACTGTTCCGCCATCTGTGAAATTATTTTGAGTGTTGTAGTAAGTGTGGAGAAGCGCGGGGAGTGTTGCATGCCCAGTGTGGAGAGGGCAGGAGACAGGTGGCAAACCCAGTATGAAGTAACACGGAATGAAGACGGAGATCCTAATGAGGAGCAGTAAAAGAGGAGACTGTTTAACTGAGTGTTGAGTGGAGTGGGGCATTTATCTGTGAACTTCTGTAATGCAACATCGGGCCAGAAAACTGATCCTAGATTACAACAGTGTTTTCGTAAGGAAATCAATAGCGATCCCAGGGTAGAACAGCATGAGAGGATGGGCAGCAAATGCAGTGTGGACAGTTTGAGAGGGGAGTGCTGAACCCAGTCTGGAGCAGTATGAGAGGAGAGAGTTGAATCCAGTGTTGAGCAGCGAGGTTGGCGAACCAAGTGTAGAACAATGTGTTATCAGGAAAATGATAGAAGTATGGAACAAGGCAGCAGCAATCCGGTATGAAGCATCGCAGGAGCAGAGCGCTGGAGCCAGTACGGCGTGACAGGGCAGAAGATCTGCAAACTCTTTATAATGCGATGGAGGATATAAACAACCAGCCTATTTTCGAGTGGTGAAGCAGGACAGCAATGAACCCACTGCGAGCTGATAGGAGAAGAGCAATGAAACCAGTGCGGAGCAATGTGAGAAGAGTACTGTGAGTTGAATATGGTGCAGCGCAGGAGAAGAGGAATAGTCTGGAGCAATGGAGGAAGAGGGAAGTGAACACAGTGATTGTGGGAGAAGAGCGAAGAAACCAGTGAGGCCCAGAGCAGGCAGAGTGTACTGAACCCAGTCGAGCAATGCGCAGGGATGTCAAACCCAGTGTGGAGCGCCACGGGAGGAGAGTGAAGATCTCAGTTTAGAAGAACGTGCGAGGAGGTAGTGGGGCGATCCCAGTGTGGAGCAGCTGTGAGAAGAGCGGTGGAACCCTTTGAGTAGCACAGGAGCAAAGGGCTGATCCCAGTGTGGAGCCATTTAGATGCATGACGATGAACCCAGTGTTGAGCAGTTCAGCAGGAAACCTGAGGCAGAGAAGCATGGGACGAGCAACTACAAGAGAAATGCAGGAAAAGCATCAACAATTTTACATGATCTTCTTTGATCTCGGAAGAGTCTTCAACGTTGTCTGTGCTGAGAGATTATGGGGAACTATGCTCTGTGTTGGCTGCCCCAGTGATCACCATTCTCCACCTGCTTCACAATGACACGTAGGCCATGAGCCTGACCAACGGATCCACCACAAATCCAATTTATACCAATACTGTTCTCAATCTTGCTTCCTACATTGCACCATCTCAGCCCAGAAAGCTGCCAGTGAAATAGGGCTAAATTACAGATCAAACAAGAATCTGTTCGGCATCCAATAGGTGCTGGCATGATCCAGGGTCGTCCCATCTTGTCATGGAACTGTATTTGGAAACGATGATTGTGCTTGTGCACAACTGGAGGCCAAGCTCTGAACCGTGGTCAACACTTTCACCAAGATGTATGAGAGCGTGGGCCTTTCACTAAATATCCAGAAGACAATGGTCCTCTTCCAACCTCCCTCATCGTACAGAACTGATGCTGCCAAAACCAGTCATCAAAATCAACAACATGTTCTTAGAAAATGTGGACTACATTCCATAACGTGACAAGTCACAATGGCAGACAACAACAAACTTCAACACTGTCTTCAGTGTGCCAACGCAGCCTTCTGTCACCTGAGGATGTGTTTGAAGATCAGGAACTCAGACAAGCACAAAGCTCATGGTCTACAGGGTCCGAGTGTTACAACCCTCTGTATGGCTCAGAGACGTGGACTCTGTACAGCAGGCACCTCAAGCCCTGGAGAAATCTCTCCAGTGCTGCCACTGCGAGATCCTGCAAATCCATTGGGTGCAAAGGCACACAACGTCAGTGGTATCGCTCAGATCAATCTCCTGACCATCGAAGCACTGACCAGGCTGAGTCATCTCTGCTGGGCTGGCCACATCCGCACGTCAGACAGGAGTCTCCCAAAGCAATTGCTGTACTCAGAGCTTTGATACAGCAAGCCCCAGGAGGGTGGAGAAAATGCATCAAGAACATCCCGAAAACTTCTTCAGAATTTACAACACTGCCACTGACCCCAAGGAATCCCATGCCCAAGACCGCTTGAAGTGGATGAAAAGCATCTGAGAAGGAGCTGAACACCTTGATCTTCATCACTGAGAGCAAGTGGAAGCCAAGCATCATCAGGAGAAGGAGCATGGAGCAACTCACGCACTCAGCCACAACCCCCCTGTAATCGAGATTGTATGCTGTCATTAGGCTGCTCCATCAGCTGTGAATTTATTTTAAGTGTTTTCGCAAGTGTGGAGAACTGCAGGTGGAGTGTGGCATTGCCCAGTGTGGAGCAGTGTGGAAGGGTGGCAAACCTTGTATGTCTTAGTGTGGGATGAGAACGGTGATCCTAAGTAAGAGCAGTGAGCTCAGCTGAGTGTTGATCAGAGTTGTGGGGGGCTGGTTAGTAGCAAACTTGTATCACGCAATGTGTGTCCAGACAGCCAATCTCAGTGTACACTGGTGATTTTGTAAGGAGGTGAGTGATGAACCCAGGGTAGAATACCATAAGAGGATAGCGGCACAAGCGAAGAAAGAGGAAACCAGTATGCAGCAGAGCCGGAGGACAGCAGTCAACCTCTTGTGGAGCAGCAGAAGAGGAGAGAGATGAATCCAGTGTGAAGCAGCAAGATTGGCAAACCAAGTGTAGAACAATGTGTTATCAGGAAGGCAAAAGCAGTCTGGAGCAGGTTGGGTGGAATCAGCAGTCCAATATGAAACATTGCAGGAGCGGTGAACCTATTATGCCAATGTGGAACATAAATGATGAGCCCAGTTTTGAGTGGTGCCCTAGAAGAGCAATGGATCCAGTATGAGCAGCATGGGAGAAGAACATGAAACCAGTGTACAGCAATGTGAGAAGAGTACAGCAAATCGAATATTGTGCCGCGCAGCTAGCGCATGATAAATCCAGTCTGCGGCAGCGAAGGAGAGAGGTGAACACAGTATGGATCATTGTGGGAGAAGAGTGAAGACTCCAGTGTGGACCAGTCCAGGCAGAGTGCAGTGAACCCAGAGGAGTAGTGCACATGGATGGAGAACCCACTATGGAACAGTGTCGGATGTGAGCAGAGGTCCCGTTTAGAAGGAAGTAGGAGAAGGAGGAATGGTGATCCAAATGTGGAGCAGTATGTGAGGTGAGTAACGATCCCAGTGAGGGGGCATGTGGATGCATGACAGCGAACCCAGTGTTGAGCAGCACAGCAGCAAGCCCAGGATGCAGCTGTGAGGGAGGAGCAACTAAACCGAGCAGCAACTACAAGGGAAATTCAGGGAACAGCACCAACCCTTGTGTATGACAGTCTTTAATCTTGCAAGAGCTGTCAACATTGTCAATCCTGAGGGATTATGGGGCACACTCCATTTCAGCTGCCCCAAATGTTTGTCACATTTCTCCAGCTGCTCCACAATGACATGCAAGCCTTGATCGTGACCAATGGATCCACCACAGATCAAATTCGCTTTGGAAATGTGGTTGTGAAATTCTGCATCATCACACCAACGCTCTTCTCAATGTTGCTTCATGCACACTCTGATCTCACACTCAACAACCTGCCACTGGATTAGAGCTAAATTACAGAACAAACGACAATCTATTCATTGATCCATACATGCAGGCCTGATCCAAAGTCGTCCTATCCTCCTGTGAGTCAACTACGTATAGCAAATAATGATCGCGACTGCACAAAATTGGAGGCCAAGTTCCAAACCATGGTCAACACCTTTTCCAAAATGTACAAGAGATGTACATAAATATGCTGTCGCCTGAGGAAGTGTTTGAAGATCAGGAACTCAATCAAATAACAGGGCTCATGGTCTACAGTGCATTAGTGTTACTGCCTATCTGTATGGCTCAGAAATGTTGATTATGTACAGCAGGCACCTCAAAACCGTGGAGACATAGCACCAGTGCTGCCTCTGGATGATCCTGAAAATCCATTGATCGCATAAACACACACCAACGCTCTTCTCAATTTTGCCACTGGACAATGGTCACATTCAGGCCAATGTCCCAGCATTGAAGCATTGACCCAGCTGATTCCACTCTGCTGGGAACACCATATCGCCAAATGTCTGACACGAGACACCCAAAGCAAATGCTGTGCTTGGAGCTTTGATATTGCAAGCAAGTCCCATAGGAGCAGGAAGAATGCATCAATAACACCCCAAAAACGTCCTCAAAACTTAGAACAACCTCACTGATAGCAGGGAATCCCTTGCGCAAGACCACTTAAAACGGATGAAAAGCATTGAAAAGGAGCTGAACACCTTGATCTTTATCGCCAAGAGCAAGCGGAAGTCGAGTGGTGTCAGGGAAGGAGTGCATAGTGATCCACTCACACACCCACTCCTCTATTCCATATCTGTCCCCCATGATAGAGATGGTAAGCTGTCATTAGACTGTTCCGCCATCTGCGAAATTATTTTGAGTGTTGCAGTAAGTGTGGAGAAGCGCGGGGAGTGTTGCATGCCCAGTGTGTAGAGGGCAGGAGACAAGTGGCAAACCCAGTATGAAGTAACACGGAATGAGGACGGTGATCCTAACGAGGAGCAGTAGCAGAGGAGAGTGTTTAACTGAGTGTTGAGTGGGGCGTTCATCGCTGAACTTGTATAATGCAACATAGGACCAGAGTATTGATCCTAGACTACAACAGTGTTTTAGTAAGGAGATGAATAGTGAACCCAGGGTAGAACAGCATGAGAGGATGGCAGCAAATGCAGTGTGGAGCAGTTTGAGAGGGGAGTGCTGAACCCAGTCTGGAGCAGCATGAGAGGAGAGAGTTGAATCCAGTGTTGAGCAGCGAGGTTGGTGAACCAAGTGTGGAACAATGTGTTATCAGGAAAATGAAAGAAGTATGGAGGAAGGCATCAGCAATCCGGTATGAAGCATCGCAGGAGCAGAGCGATGGAGCCAGTACGGTGTGACAGGGGAGAAGATCTGCAAACTCTTGATAATGTGATGTAGGATATAAACGACCAGCCTATTTTTGAGTGGTGAAGCAGGACAGCAATGAACCCAGTGTGAGCTGATAGGAGAAGAGCAATGAAACCACTGCGGAGCAATGTGAGAAGAGCACTGTGAGTTGAATATGGTGCAGCACAGGAGAAGAGGAATAGTCTGGAGCAATGGAAGAAGAGAGAAGCGAACACAGTGATCATGGGAGAAGAGCGAAGAAACCAGTGAGGCCCAGCGCAGGCAGAGTGTAGTGAACCCAGTCAAGCAGTGCGCAGGGATGTCAAACCCAGTGTGCAGCACCACGGGAGAAGAGCGAAGATCTCAGTTTAGAAGAATGTGCGAGGAGGTAGTGGGGCAATCCCAGCGTGGAGCAGCTGTGAGACGAGCGGTGGAACCCTTTGAGTAGCACAGGAGCAGAGGGCTGATCCCAGTTTGGAGCCATTTGGATGCATGACGATGAACCAAGTGTTGAGCAGTTCAGCAGAAAACCTGAGTTGGAGAAGCATGGGACGAGCAACTACAAGAGAAATGCAGGGAAACCATCGACAATTTTACATGATCTTCTTTGATCTCGGAAGAGTCTTCAACGTTGTCTGTGCTGACAGATTATGGGGAAATATCCTCTGTGTTGGCTGCCCCAGTGGTCACCATTCTCTACCTGCTTCACAATGACACGTCGGCCATGAGCCTGACCAACGGATCCTCCACAAATCCAACTAACCCAATACTGTTTTCAATCTTGCTTCTGACATTGCACCATCTCACCCCCTGAAAGCTGCCAGTGAAATAGAGCTAAATTCCTGAACAAACAAGAATCTGTTCAGCATCCAACAAGTGCAGGCCTGATCCAGGGTCATCCCATCTTGTCATGGAACTGTATTTGGAAACGATGATTGTGCTTGTGCACAATTGGAGGCCCAGCTCCGAACCATGGTCAACACTTTCTCCAAGATGTATGAGAGCGTGGGCCTTTCACTAAATATCCAGAAGACAATGGTCCTCTTCCAACCTCCCTCGTCATACAGAACTGATGCCACCAAAGCCAGTCATCAAAATCAACAACATGTTCTTGGAAAATGTGGACTACGTTCCATAACGTGACAAGTCACAATGGCAGACAACAACAAACTTCAACACTGTCTTCAGTGTGCCAACGCAGCCTTCTGTCACCTGAGGATGTGTTTGAAGATCAGGAACTCAGACAAGCACAAAGCTCATGGTCTACAGGGTCCGAGTGTTACAACCCTCTATGTGGCTCAGAGACGTGGACTCTGTACAGCAGGCACCTCAAACCCTGGAGAAATCCCTCCAGTGCTGCCACTGCAAGATCCTGCAAATCCATTGGCAGCAAAGGCACACAACGTCAGTGGTATCGCTCAGATCAATCTCCTGAGCATCGAAGCACTGACCAGGCTGAGTCATCTCTGCTGGGCTGGCCACTTCACCACATCAGACAGGAGTCTCCCAAAGCAATTTCTGTACTCACAGCTTTGATACAGCAAGCCCCAGGAGGGTAGAGAAAATGCATCAGGTTCATCCCAAAAACTTCTTCACAATTTACAACACTGCCACCGACCCCAAGGAATCCCATGCCCAAGACTGCTTGAAGTGGATGAAAAGCATCTGAGAGGGAGCTGAACACTTTGATCTTCATCACTGAGAGCAAGCAGAAGCCAAACTTCATCAGGAGAAGGAGCATGGAGCAACCCACACACTCACCCACTATCCCCCTGTAATAGAGATTGTACGTTGTCATTAGACTGCTCCATCAGCTGTGAATTTATTTTAAGTGTTGTTGCAAGTGTGGAGAAGCGCAGGTGGAGTGTGGCATTGCCCAGTGTAGAGCAGTGTGGAAGGGTGGCAAACCTTGTATGTCTTAGTGTGGGATGAGGACGGTGATCCTAATGAAGAGCAGTGAGCTCAACTGAGTGTTGATCAGAGTTGTGGGGGGCTGGTTAGTGGCAAACTTGCATCACGCAACGTGTGTCCAGACAGCCGATCTCAGTGTACAATGGTGATTTTGTAGGAGGTGAGTGATGAACCCAGGGTAGAATACCGTAAGAGGATAACGGCAGAAGAGAAGAAGGAGGAAACCAGTATGCAGCAGAGCATGAGGACAGCAGTCAACCTCTTGTGGAGCAGCACAAGAGGAGAGAGATGAATCCAGTGTGAAGCAGCAAGATTGGAAAACCAAGTGTAGAACAGTGTGTTATGAGGAAGGCAAAAGCAGTCTGGAGCAGGTTGGGTGGAATCAGCAGTCCAATGTGAAACATTGCAGGAGCGGTGAACCTAGTATGCCAATGTGGAACATAAATGATGAGCCCAGTTTTGAGTGGTGCCCTAGATGAGCAATGGATCCAGTGTGAGCAGCATGGGAGTAGAACAAGAAACCAGTGTACAGCAATGTGAGAAGAGTACAACAAATTGAATATTCTGCCACGCAGCTAGCGCATGATAAATCCAGTCTGGGGCAGCAAAGAAGGAGAGAGTATGGATCATTGTGGGAGGAGAGTAAAGAATCCAGTGTGGACCAGTCCAGGCGGAGTGCAGTGAACCCAGAGGAGTAGTGCACATGGATGGAGAACCCACTATGGAACAGTGTCGGATGTAAGCAGAGGTCTGTTTAGAAGGAAGTAGGAGAAGGAGGAATGGTGATCCCAATGCGGAGCAGTATGTGAGCTGAGTAACGATCCCAGTGAGGTGGCATGTGGATGCATGACAACAAAACCAGTGTTGAGCAGCACAGCAGCAAGCCCAGGATGCAGCTGTGAGGGAGGAGCAATTAAACCGAGCAGCAACTACAAGGGAAATTCAGGGAACAGCACCAACCCTTGTGTATGACATTCTTTCATCTTGCAAGAGCTGTGAACATTGTCAATCCTGAGGGAATATGCAGCACACTCCATTTCAGCTGCCCCACATGTTTATCACATTTCTCCAGCTGCTCCACAATGACATGCAAGCCTTGATCCTGACCAATGGATCCACCACAGATCAAATTCGCTTTGGAAATGTGGTCGTGAAATTCTGCATCATCACACCAACGCTCTTCTCAATGTTGCTTCATGCACACTCTGATCTCACACTCAGCAACCTGCCACTGGATTAGAGCTAAATTACAGAACAAACGACAATCTATTCAGTGATCCATACATGCCGGCC
The DNA here is from genome assembly GCF_965287045.1 of Carcharhinus amblyrhynchos. Lineage (NCBI taxonomy): Eukaryota > Metazoa > Chordata > Chondrichthyes > Carcharhiniformes > Carcharhinidae > Carcharhinus > Carcharhinus amblyrhynchos. The sequence goes on from NC_137340.1 coordinate 38,971,004, forward strand.
TGATCCAAACTCGTCCTATCCTCCTGTCAGTTAGCTACGTATAGCAAATAATGATCGCGACTGCGCAAAATTGGAGGCCAAGTTCCAAACCATGGTCAACACCTTTTCCAAAATGTACGAGAGATGTACATAAATATGCTGTCGCCTGAGGAAGTGTTTGAAGATCAGGAACTCAGTTAAATACCAGGGCTCATGGTCTACAGTGCATTGGTGTTACTGCCCATCTGTGTGGCTCAGAAATGTTGATTATGTACAGCAGGCACTTCAAAACCCTGGAGAAGTTACACCAGTGCTGCCCCTGGATGATCTTGAAAATCCATTGATAGCATAAACACACAGCAACGCTCTTCTCAATTTTGCCACTGGACAATGGTCTCATTCAGGGCAATGTCCCGGCATTGAAGCATTGACTATGCTGAGTCAACTCTGCTGGGCACACCATATCGCCAAATGTCTGACACGAGATACCCAAAGCAAATGCTGTGCTTGGAGCTTTGATACTGCAACGAAGTCCCATAGGAGCAGGAAAAATGCATCAATAACACCCTGAAAACATCCTCAAAACTGAGAGCAACCCCACAGATAGCAGGGAATCCGTTGCACAAGACCATTTAATGTGGATGAAAAGCATTGAAAACAAGCTGAACACCTTGATCTTTATCGCCAAGAGCAAGCGGAAGTCGAGTGGTGTCAGGAAAGGAGTGTATTGTGATCCACTCACTCACCCACTCCTCTACTCCATATCTGCCCCCTGTGATAGAAATTGTAGGTTATCATTCGACTGTTCCGCCCGCCATCTGTGAAATTATTTTGTGTTGTCGTAAGTGTGGAGAAGCACGGGGAGTGTTGCATGCCCAGAGTGAAGAGGGCAGGAGACAGGTGGCAAACCCAGTATGAAGAAACACGGAATGAGGACGGACATCCAAATGAGGAGCAGCAGCTGAGGAGTGTGATTAACTAAGTATTGAGTGGAGTGGGGCGTTTATTGGTGAACTTGGATATTGCAACACAGGACCAGAGAACTGATCCTAGAGTGCAACAGTGTTTTAGTGAGGAGATGAATAGTGATCCCAGGGTAGAACAGCATGAGAGGATGGCAGCAAATGCAGTGTGGAGCAGTTTGTGAGGGGAGTGCTGAACCCAGTCTGGAGCAGTATGAGAGGAGAGAGTTGAATCCAGTGTTGAGCAGTGAGGTTGGCGAACCAAGTGTAAAAAAGTGTGTTATCAGGAAAGTGAAAGAAGTGTGGAGCAAGGCATCAGCAATCCGGTCTGAAGCATCGCAGGAGCAGAGCGGTGGAGCCAGTACGGCGTGACAGGGGAGAAGATCTGCAACTCTTTATAATGTGATGTAGGATATAAACGACCAGCCTATTTTCGAGTGGTGAAGCAGGACGGCAATGAGTCCAGTGCGAGCAGATCGGAGAAGAGCAATGAATCCAATGCAGAGCAATGTGAGAAGAGTACTGTGAGTTGAATATGGTGCAGCACAGGAGAAGAGGAATAGTCTGGAGGAATGGAAGAAGAGAGAAGTGAACACAGTGATCGTGGGAGAAGAGCGAAGAAACCTGTTTGGCCCAGTGCAGGCAGCGTGCAGTAAACCCCAGTCGAGCAGTGCGCAGGGATATCAAACCCAGTGTGGAGCACCACGGGAGGAGAGTGAAGATCTCAGTTTAGAAGAATGTGGGAGGAGGTGATGGGGCAATCCCAGTGTGGAGCAGCATGTGAGGAGAGCGGTGGAACCCATTGAGTAGCACAGGAGCAGAGGGCTGATCCCAGTGTGCATGACGATGAACCCAGTGTTGAGCAGTTCTGCAGGAAACCTGAGTTGGAGAAGCATGGGACGAGCAACTACAAGAGAAATGCAGGGAAAGTATCAACAACTTTACATGATCTTCTTTGATCTCGGAAGAGTCTTCAACGTTGTCTATGCTGAGAGATTATGGGGAACTATCCTCTGTGTTGGCTGCCCCAGTGGTCACCATTCTCCACCTGCTTCACAATGACACGTAGGCCGTGAAGCTGACCAACAGATCCACCACAAATCCAACTTATACCAATACTGTTCTCAATCTTGCTTCCTACGTTGCACCATCTCAGCCCCAGAAAGCTCTCAGTCCAGACAGCCGATCTCAGCGTACAATGGTGATTTTGTAAGGAGGTGAGTGATGAACCCAGAGTAGAATACCATAAGAGGATAGCGGCACAAGAGAAGAAGGAGGAAACCTGTATGCAGCAGAGCATGAGGACAGCAGTCAACCTCTCGTGGAGCAGCACAAGAGGAGAGAGATGAATCCAGTGTGAAGCAGCAAGATTGGCAAACCAAACAATGTGTTATCAGGAAGGCAAAAGCAGTCTGGAGCAGGTTGGGTGGAATCAGCTGTCCTTTGTGAAACATTGCAGGAGCGGTGAACCTCGTATGCCAATGTGGAATATAAATGATGAGCCCAGGTTTCACTGGTGCCCTAGAAGAGCAATGGATCCAGTGTGAGCAGCATGGGAGAAGAACATGAAACCAGTGTACAGCAATGTGAGAAGAGTACAGAAAATTGAATATTGTGCCGCGCAGTTAGCGCATGATAAATCCAGTCTGGGGCAGCGAAGGAGAGGTGAACAAAGTATGGATCATTGTGGGAGAAGAGTAAAGACTCCAGTGTGGACCAGTCCAGGCACGGTGCAGTGAACCCAGAGGAGTAGTGCACATGGATGGAGAACCCACTCTGGAACAGTGTCGGATGAGAGCAGAGGTCCCGTTTAGAAGGAAGTAGGAGAAGGAGGAATGGTGATCCCAATGTGGAGCAGTATGTGAGGTGTGTAACGATCCCAGTGAGGGGGCATGTGGATGCATGACAACGAACCCAGTGTTGAGCAGTACAGCAGCAAGCCCAGGATGCAGCTGTGAGGGAGGAGCAACTAAACCGAGCAGCAACTACAAGGGAAATTCAGGGAACAGCACCAACCCTTGTGTATGACATTCTTTCATCTTGCAAGAGCCGTCAACATTGTCAATCCTGAGGGATTATGGAGCACACTCCATTTCAGCTGCCCCAAATATTTGTCACATTTCTCCAGCTGCTCCACAATGACATGCAAGCATTGATTCTGACCAATGGATCCACCACAGATCAAGTTCGCTTTGGAAATGTGGTCATGAAATTCTGCATCATCACACCAACGCTCTTCTCAATTTTGCTTCATGCACTCTCTCATCTCACACTCTGCAACCTGCCACTGAATTAGTGCTAAAATACAGAACAAACGACAATCTATTCAGTGACGCACACATGCAGGCCTGATCCAAAGTCGTCCTATCCTCCTGTCAGTCAACTTCGTATAGCAAATAATGATCACGACTGCGCAAAATTGGAGGCCAAGTTCCAAACCATGGTCAACACCTTTTCCAAAATGTATGAGAGATGTACATAAATATGTTGTCGCCTGAGGAACTGTTTGAAGATCAGGAACTCACTCAAATACCAGGGCTCATGGTCCACAGTGCAGTAGTGTTACTGCCCATCTGTATGGCTCAGAAATGTTGATTTTGTACAGCAGGCCCCTCAAAGCCCTGGAGAAGTCGCACCAGCGCTGCCTCTGGATGATCCTGAAAACCCATTGATAGCAGAAACACACACCAACGCTCTTCTCAATTTTGCCACTGGACAGTGGTCTCACTCAGGCCAATATCCCAGCATTGAAGCATTGACCATGCTGAGTCAACTCTGCTGGGCACGCCATATCGCCAAATGTCTGACACGAGATACCCAAAGCATATGCTGTGCTTGGAGCTTCGATATTGCGAGCAAGTCCCATAGGAGCAGGAAGAATGCATCAATAACACCCTGAAAACGTCCTCAGAAGTTCGAACAACCCCACAGATAACAGGGAATCCCTTGCACAAGACCATTTAAAATGGATGAAAAGCATTGAAAAGGAGTTGAACACCTTGATCTTCATTACCAAGAGCAAGCGGAAGTCGAGCGGTGTCAGGAAAGGAGTGCATTGTGATCCACTCACTCACCCAATCCTCTATTCCATATCTGCCTCCCGTGATAGAAATTGTAGGCTATCGTTCGACTGTTCCGCCATCTGTGAAATTATTTTGAGTGTTGTAGTAAGTGTGGAGAAGCACGTGGAGTGTTGCATGCCCAGTGTGAAGAGGGCAGGAGACAGGTGGCAAACCCAGTATCAAGTAACACGGAATGAGGACGGAGATCCTAATGAGGAGCAGCAGCTGAGGAGAGTGTTTAACTAAGTATTGAGTGGATGGGGCTTTTATTGGTGAACTTGTATAATGCAACACAGGACCAGAGAACTGATCCTAGAGTACAACATTGTTTTAGTAAGGAGATGAATAGTGATCCCAGGGTAGAACAGCATGAGAGGATGGCAGGAAATGCAGTGTGGAGCAGTTTGAGAGGGGAGTGCTGAACCCAGTCTGGAGCAGTATGAGAGGAGAGAGTTGAATCCAGCGTTGAGCAGCAAGGTTGGCGAACCAAGTGTAGAAAAATGTATTATCAGAAAAGTGAAAGAAGTATGGAGCAAGGCATCAGCAATCCGGTATGAAGCATCGCAGGAGCAGAGTGGTGGAGCCAGTACGACGTGACAGGGGAGAAGATCTGCAACTCTCTCTAATGTGATGTCAGATATAAACGACCAGCCTATTTTCGAGTGGTGAAGCAGGACGGCAATGAACCCAGTGTGAGCAGATAAGAAAAGAGCAATGAAACCAGTGCGGAGCAAAGTGAGTAGAGCACTGTGAGTTGAATATGGTGCAGCACAGGAGAAGAGGAATAGTCTGGAATAATGGAAGAAGAGAGAAGCGAACACAGTGATCGTAGAAGAGCGAAGAAACCAGTGTGGCCCAGTGCAGGCAGAGTGCAGTAAACCCAGTCGAGCAGTGCGCAGGGATGTCAAGCCCAGTGTGGAGCACCGCGGGAGGAGAGTGAAGATCTCAGTTGAGAAGAATGTGGGAGGAGGTGGTGGGGCAATCCCAGTGTGGAGCAGCGTGTGAGGAGAGTGGTGGAACCCATTGAGTAGCACAGGAGCAGAGGGCTGAACGGAGTATGGAGCCATTTGGATGCATGACGATGAACCTAGTGTTGAGCAGTTCAGCAGGAAACCTGAGTTGGAGAAGCATGGGATGAGCAACTACAAGAGAAATGCAGGGAAAGCATCAACAACTTTACATGACCTTCTTTGATCTCAGAAGAGCCTTCAACGTTGTGTATGCTGAGAGATTATGGGAAACTATCCCCTGTTGGCTGCCCCAATGATCACCATTCTCCACCTGCTTCACAATGACACGTAGGCCATGATCCTGACCAACGGATTCACCACAGATCCAATTCATTTTGGAAATGTAGTCATGAAATTCTGCATCATCACACCAAGGCTCTTCTCAATTTTGCTTCGTGCAATGCTCTACCTCAAACTTAGAGCTAAATTGCAGAAAATACGACAATCTATTCAGCGATCGTAACGTGCCGGCCTGATTGAAAGTCGTCATATGCTCCTGTCAGTCAACTACGTATAGCAAATGATGATCGTGACTGTACAAAATTGGAGGCCATCTCCCAAACCATGGTCAACACCTTCTTGAAGATGTACGAGACCATGAACCTTACATTAAATATTCTGTCACCTGAGGAAGTGTTTGAAGATCAGGAACTCAGTCCCAGAACTGGGCTTATGGTTCACAGTGCAGTAGTGTTACTGCCCATCTATACGGCTGAGAGGTGTTGATTATGTACAGCAGGCACCTCAAAACCCTGGAGAAGTAGCACCAGCGCTGCCTCTGGATGATCCTGAAAATCCATTGGCAGCATAAACACATAATGTGAGTAGTCTCATTCAAGCCAATATCCCAGCGTTGAAGCATTGACCATGCTGAGTCAACTCTGCTGGGCAGGCCAAACCGCCACATATCTGACACGAGTTACCCATAGCAAACGTTGTGTTTGGAGCTTTGATACTACAAGCAAGTCCCATTAGAGCAGGAATAATGCATCAGTAACACCCTGAAAATGTCATCAAAACATCCAACAACCCCACTGATAGCAGAGAATCCCTTGCACAAGACCACTTAAAATGGATGAAAGCATTGAAAAGGAGCTGAACACATTGATCTTCATCGCCGAGAACAAGCGGATATCGAGCAGTGTTTGGGAAAGGAGTGCAAAGTGATCCACTCGCTCACCCATTCCTCTTTTCCATATCTGTCCGCCATGATAGAGATTATCGGCTGTCATTAGACTGTTCCGCCATCTGTGAAATTATTTTGAGTGTTGTAGTAAGTGTGGAGAAGCACGGGGAGTGTTGCATGCCCAGTGTGAAGAGGACAGGAGACAGGTGGCAAACCCAGTATGAAGTAACAGGGAATGAGGACGGTGATCCTAATGAGGAGCAGGAGGAGAGGAGAGTGTTTAACTGAGTGTTGAGTGGAGTGGGGCATTTATCGGTGAACTTGTATAATGCAACAAAGGACCAGAGAACTGATCCTAGAGTACAACATTGTTTTAGTAAGGAGATGAATAGTGATCCCAGGGTAGAACAGCATGAGAGGATGGCAGCAAATGCAGTGTGGACAGTTTGAGAGGGGAGTGCTGAACCCAGTCTGGAGCAGTATGAGAGGAGAGAGTTGAATCCAGTGTTGAGCAGCGAGGTTGGCGAACCGAGTGTAGAACAATGTGTTATCAGGAAAGTGAAAGAAGTGTGGAGCAAGGCATCAGCAATCTGGTCTGAAGCATCGCAGGAGCAGAGCGGTGGAGCCAGTACGGCGTGACAGGAGAGAAGATCTGCAAACTCTTTGTAATGTGATGGAGGATATAAACGACCAGCCTATTTTTGAGTAGTGAAGCAGGACAGCAATGAACCCAGTGCGAGCTGATAGGAGAAGAGCAATGAAACCACTGCGGAGCAATGTTAGAAGAGCACTGTGAGTTGAATATGGTGCAGCACAGGAGAAGAGGAATAGTCTGGAGCAATGGAAGAAGAGAGAAGTGAACACAGTGATCATGGGAGATGAGTGAAGAAACCAGTAAGGCCCAGTGCAGGCAGAGTGTAGTGAGCGCAGTCGAGCAATGCGCAGAGATGTCAAAGCCAGTGTAGAGCACTGCGGGAGGAGAGCGAAGATCTCAGTTTAGAAGAATGTGCGATGAGGTAGTGGGGCAATCCCAGTGTGGAGCAGCTGTGAGACGAGCGGTGGAACCCATTGAGTAGCACAGGAGCAGAGGGCTGATCCCAGTGTGGAGCCATTTGGATGCATGACGATGAACCCAGAGTTGTGCAGTTCGGCAGGAAACCTGAGGGGGAGAAGCATGGGACGAGCAACTACAAGAGAAATGCAGGGAAAGCATCAACAATTTTACATGATCTTCTTTGATCTCGGAAGAGTCTTCAACGTTGTCTATGCTGAGATATTATGGGGAAGTATCCTCTGTGTTGGCTGCCCCAGTGGTCACCATTCTCCACCTGCTTCACAACGACACATAGGCCGTGAAACTGACCAACGGATCCTCCACAAATCCAACTTATACCAATACTGTTCTCAATCTTGCTTCCAACATTGCACCATCTCACCCCCTGAAAGCTGCCAGTGAAATAGAGCTAAATTACAGAACAAATAAGCATCTGTTCAGCATCCAATAGGTGCAGGCCGGATCCAGGGTCGTCCCATCTTGTCATGGAACTGTATTTGGAAACAAGGATTGTGCTTGTGCACAATTGGAGGCCAAGCTCCTAACCATGGTCAACACTTTCACCAAGATGTATGAGAGCGTGGGCCTTTCACTAAATATCCAGAAGACAATGGTCCTCTTCCAACCTCCCTCATCATACAGAACTGATGCCACCAAAACCTGTCATCAAAATCAACAACATCTTCTTGGAAAATGTGGACTACGTTCCATAACGTGACAAGTCACAATGGCAGACAACAACAAGCTTCAACACTGTCTTCAGTGTGCCAACGCAGCCTTCTGTCACCTGAGGGTGTGTTTGAAGATCAGGAACTCAGACAAGCACAAAGCTCATAGTCTACAGGGTCCTCGTGTTACAACCCTCTATATGGCTCAGAGACCTGGACTCTGTACAGCAGGCACCTCAAACCTGGAGAAATCCCTCCAGTGTTGCCACTGCAAGATCCAGCAAATCCATTGGCTACAAAGGCACACAACGTCAGTGGTATCACTCAGATCAATCTCCTGAGCATCGAAGCACTGACCAGGCTGAGTCAGCTCTGCTGGGCTGGCCACATCATCACGTCAGGCAGGAGTCTCCCAAAGCAATTTCTGTACTCAGAGCCTTGATACCTCAAGCCCCAGGAGGGTAGAGAAAATGCATCAAGAACATCCTGAAAACGTCTTTAGAATTTACATCACTGCCACTGACCCCAAGGAATCCCATGCTCAAGACTGCTTGAAGTGGATGAAAAGCATCTGAGGAGGAGCTGAACACCTTGATCTTCTTCACTGAGAGCAAGCGGAAGCCAAGCTTCATCACGAGAAGGAGCACGGAGCAACCCACGCACTCAGCAGGTACCCCCCCATAATAGAGATCGTAGGCTGTCATTAGACTGCTCCATCAACTGTGAATTTATTTTAAGTGTTGTTGCAAGTGTGGAGAAGCGCAGGTGGAGTGTGGCATTGCCCAGTGTGGAGCAGTGTGGAAGGGTGGCAAACTTTGTATGTCTTAGTGTGGGATGAGGACGGTGATCCAAATGAAGAGCAGTGAGCTCAACTGAGTGTTGATCAGAGTTGTGGGGGGCTGGTTAGTGGCAAACTTGTATCACGCAAAGTGTGTCCAGACAGCCGATCTCAGTGTACAATGGTGATTTTGTAAGGAGGTGAGTGATGAACCCAGGGTAGAATACCATAAGAGGGTAGCGGCACAAGAGGAGAAGGAGGAAACCAGTATACAGCAGAGCACGAGGACAGCAGTCAACCTCTTGTGGAGCAGCAGAAGAGGAGAGAGATGAATCCAGTGTGAAGCAGCAAGATTGGCAAACCAAGTGGAGAACAATGTGTTATCAGGAAGGCAAAAGCAGTCTGGAGCAGGTTGGGTGGAATCAGCAGTCCAATATGAAACATTGCAGGAGCGGTGAACCTTGGATGCCAATGTGGAACATAAATGATGAGCCCAGTTTTGAGTGGTGCCCTAGAAGAGCAATGGATCCAGTGTGAGTAGAATGGGAGAAGAACATGAAACCAGTGTACAGCAGTGTGAGAAGAGTACAGCAAATTGAATATTGTGCCGCGCAGCTAGCGCATGATAAATCCAGTCTGGGGCAGCGAAGGAGAAGAGAGGAGAACACAGTATGGATCATTGTGGGAGAAGAGTGAAGACTCCAGTGTGGACCAGTCCTGGCAGAGTGCAGTGAACCCAGAGGAGTAGTGCACATGGATGGAGAACCCACTCTGGAACAGTATCGGATGTGATAGAGGTCCCGTTTGGAAGGAAGTAGGAGAAGGAGAAATATTGATCCCAATGTGGAGCAGTATGTGAGGTGAGTAACGATCCCAGTGAGGGGGCATGTGGATGCACGACAACAAAACCCGTGTTGAGCAGCACTGCAGCAAGTCCAGGATGCAGCTGTGAGGGAGGACAAATAAACCGAGCAGCAATGACAAGGCAAATTCAGGGAACCGCACCAACCCTCGTGTATGACATTCTTTAATTGTGCAAGAGCCGTCAACATTGTCAATCCTGAGGGATTATGGCGCACACTCCATCTCAGCTGCCCCAAATGTTTGTCACATTTCTCCAGCTGCTACACAATGACATGCAAGCCTTGATCCTGACCAATGGATCCACCACAGATCAAGTTCGCTTTGGAAATGTGGTCATGAAATTCTGCATCATCACACCAGCGCTCTTCTCAATTTTGCTTCATGCACACTCTGATCTCACACTCAGCAACCTGCCACTGGATTAGAGCTAAATTACAGAACAAACGACAATCTATTCATTGATCCATACATGCAGGCCTGATCCAAACTCGTCCTATCCTCCTGTCAGTCAACTACGTATAGCAAAGAATGATCGCGACTGCGCAAAATTGGAGGCCACGCTCCAAACCATGGTCAACACCTTTTCCAAAATGTACGGGAGATGTACATAATTATGCTGTCGCCTGAGGAAGTGTTTGAAGATCAGGAACTCAGTCAAATAACAGGGCTCATGGTCTACAGTGCAGTAGTGTTACTGCCCATCTCTATGGCACAAATGTTGATTGTGTACAGCAGGCACCTCAAAACCCTGGAGAAGTAGCACCAGTGCTGCCTCTGGATGATCCTTAAAATCCATTGATAGCATAAACACACACCAACACTCTTCTCAATTTTGCCACTGGACAATGGTCGCATTCAAGCCAATATCCCAGCATTGAAGCATTGACCGTGCTGAGTCAACTCTGCTGGGCACACCATATGGCCAAATGTCTGACACGAGACACCCAGAGCAAATGCTGTGCTTGAAGCTTCGATATTGCAAGCAAGTCCCATTGGAGCAGGAAAAATGCATCAATAACACCCTGAGAACGTCCTCAAAACTTAGAACAACCCCACTGATAGCAGGGAATCCCTTGCGCAAGACCATTTAAAATGGATGAAAAGCACTGAAAAAAGGAGCTGAGCACCTTGATCTTCATCGCCAAGAGCAAGCGGAAATCGAGTAGTGTCAGGAAAGGAGTGCATAGTGATGCACTCACTCAACCACTCCTCGATTCCATATCTGCCCCCCGTGATGGAAATTGTAGGCTATCATTCGACTGTTCTGCCCGCTATCTGTGAAACTATTTTGAGTGTTGTAGTCAGTGTGGAGAAGCACAGGGAGTGTTGCATGCCCAGAGTGAAGAGGTCAGGAGACAGGTGGCAATCCCAGTATGAAGTAACACTGAATGAGGACGGAGATCCTAATGAGCAGCAGCAGCTGAGGAGACTGTCTAACTAAGTATTGAGTGGAGTGGGGCGTTTATTGGTGAACTTGTATAATGCCACCTATGACCAGAGAACTGATCCTAGAGTACAACAGTGTTTTAGTAAGGAGATGAATAGTGATCCCAGGGTAGAACAGCATGAGAGGATGGCAGGAAATGCAGTGTGGAGCAGTTTGAGAGGGGAGTGCTGAACACAGTCTGGAGCAGTATGAGAGGAGAGAGTTGAATCCAGCGTTGAGCAGCAAGGTTGGCGAACCAAGTGTAGAAAAATGTGTTATCAGGAAAGTGAAAGAAGTGTGGAGCAAGGCATCAGCAATCCGGTATGAAGCATCGCAGGAGCAGAGCGGTGGAGCCAGTACGGCGTGACAGGGGAGAAGATCTGCAACTCTTTCTAATGTGATGTCGGATATAAACGACCAGCCTATTTTCGAGTGGTGAAGCAGGACGGCAATGAACCCAGTGCGAGCAGATTGGAGAAGAGCAATGAAACCAGTGCAGAGCAATGTGAGAAGAGCACTGTGAGTTGAATATGGTGCAGCACAGGAGAAGAGGAATAGTCTGGAGTAATGGAAGAAGACAGAAGCGAACACAGTTATCGTAGAAGAGCAAAGAAACCCATGTGGCCCAGTGCAGGCAGAGTGCAGTAAACCCAGTGTGGAGCACCACGGGAGGAGAGGGAAGATCTCAGTTGAGAAGAATATGGGAGGAGGTGGTGGGGCAATCCCAGTGTGGAGCAGCGTGTGAGGAGAGCGGTGGAACCCACTGAGTCGCACAGGAGCAGTGGGCTGAACGCAGTGTGGAGCCATTTGGATGCATGTCCATGAACCCAGGTCAGCTGAGCAGTTCAGCAGGACACCTGGGTTGGAGAAGCATGGGACGAGCAACTACAAGAGAAATGCAGGGAAAGCATCAACAACTTTACATGACCTTCTTTGATCTCAGAAGAGACTTCAACATTGTGTATGCTGAGAGATTATGGGAAACTATCCTCTGTTGGCTGCCCCAGTGGTCACCATTCTCCACCTGCTTCACAGTGACACGTAGGCCGTGATCCTGACCAACGGATTCACCACAGATCCAATTCACTTTGGAAATGTAGTCATGAAATTCTGCATCATCACTCCAACGCTCTTCTCAATTTTGCTTCATGCAATGCTCTATCTCACACTCAGAGCTAAATTACAGAACATACGACAATCTATTCAGCGATCCTTGCGTGCAGGCCTGATCCAAAGTCGTCCTATCCTCCTGTCAGTCCACTACGTATAGCAAATGATGATCGCGACCGTACAAAATTTGAGGCCGTCTTCCAAACCATGGTCAACACCTTCTTGAAGATGTACGAGAGCATGAGCCTTACATTAAATATTCTGTCACCTGAGGAAGTGTTTGAAGATCAGGAACTCAGTCCCAGAACAGGGCTCATGGTTTAGAGTGCAGTTGTGTTACTGCCCATCTATATGGCTCAGGGATGTTGATTATGTACAGCAGGCACCTCAAAACCCTGGAGAAGTTGCACCAGCGCTGCCTCTGGATGATCCTGAAAATCCATTGGCAGCATAAACACATAATGTCAGTGGTCTCATTTCAAGCCAATATCCCAGCATTGAAGCATTGACCATGCTGAGTCAACTCTGCTGGGCAGGCCAAACCACCACATATCTGACACGAGTTACCCAAAGCAAACGTTGTGCTTGGAGCTTTGATACTGCAAGTCCCACTGGAGCAGGAATAATGCATCAGTAACACCCTGAAAATGTCCTCAAAACTTACAACAACCCCACTGACACCAGGGAATCCCTCGCGCACGACCACTTAAAATGGATGAAAAGCATTGAAAAGGAGCTGGACACCTTGATCTTCATCGCCAAGAGCCAGCGGATGTTGAGCAGTTTTTGGGAAAGGAGTGCGTAGCAATCCACTCACTCACCCATTCCTTTATTCCATATCAGCACCCCCATGATAGAGATTGTAGGCTGTCATTAGACTGTTCCGCCATCTGTGAAATTATTTTGAGTGTTGTACTAAGTGTGGAGAAGCGCGGAGAGTGTTGCATGCCCAGTGTGGAGAGGGCAGGAGACAGGTGGCAAACCCAGTATGAAGTAACACGGAATGAAGACGGAGATCCTAATGAGGAGCAGTAAAAGAGGAGACTGTTTAACTGAGTGTTGAGTGGAGTGGGGCATTTATCTGTGAACTTCTGTAATGCAACATCAGGCCAGAAAACTGATACTAGATTACAACAGTGTTTTCGTAAGGAGATGAATAGTGATCCCGGGGTAGAACAGCATGAGAGGATGGGCAGCAAATGCAGTGTGGACAGTTTGAGAGGGGAGTGCTGAACCCAGTCTGGAGCAGTATGAGAGGAGACAGTTGAATCCAGCGTTGAGCAGCAAGGTTGGTGAACCAAGTGTAGAACAATGTGTTATCAGGAAAGTGAAAGAAGTGTGGAGCAAGGCAGCAGCAATCTGGTATGAAGCATCGCAGGAGCAGAGCGCTGGAGCCAGTACGGCGTGACAGGAGAGAAGATCTGCAAATTCTTGATAATGGGACGTAGGATATAAACAACCAGCCTATTTTCCAGTGATGAAGCAGGACAGCAATGAACCCAGTGCGAGCAGATGGAGAAGAGCAATGAAACCAGTGCGGAGCAATGTGAGAAGAGCACTGTGAGTTGAATATGGTGCAGCACAGGAGAAGAGGAATAGTCTGGAGCAATGGGGGAAGAGAGAAGTGAACACAGTGATCGTGGGAGAAGAGTGAAGAAACCAGTGAGGCCTAGAGCAGGCAGAGTGAACTGAACCCAGTCGAGCAATGCGCAGGGATGTCAAACCCAGTGTGGAGCGCCACGGGAGGAGAGTGAAGATCTCAGTTTAGAAGAACGTGCGAGGAGGTAGTGGGGCGATCCCAGTGTGGAGCAGCTGTGAGAAGAGCGGTGGAACCCTTTGAGTAGCACAGGAGCAGAGGGCTGATCCCAGTGTGGAGCCATTTAGATGCATGACGATGAACCCAGTGTTGAGCAGTTCAGCAGGAAACCTGAGGCAGAGAAGCATGGGACGAGCAACTACAAGAGAAATGCAGGAAAAGCATCAACAATTTTACATGATCTTCTTTGATCTCGGAAGAGTCTTCAACGTTGTCTGTGCTGAGAGATTATGGGGAACTATGCTCTGTGTTGGCTGCCCCAATGGTCACCATTATCCACCTGCTTCACAATGACACGTAGGCCATGAGCCTGACCAACGGATCCACCACAAATCCAATTTATACCAATACTGTTCTCAATCTTGCTTCCTACATTGCACCATCTCAGCCCAGAAAGCTGCCAGTGAAATAGGGCTAAATTACAGATCAAACAAGAATCTGTTCGGCATCCAATAGGTGCAGGCATGATCCAGGGTCGTCCCATCTTGTCATGGAACTGTATTTGGAAACGATGATTGTGCTTGTGCACAACTGGAGGCCAAGCTCCGAACCATGGTCAACACTTTCACCAAGATGTATGAGAGCGTGGGCCTTTCACTAAATATCCAGAAGACAATGGTCCTCTTCCAACCTCCCTCATCGTACAGAACTGATGCTGCCAAAACCAGTCATCAAAATCAACAACATGTTCTTAGAAAATGTGGACTACATTCCATAACGTGAGACCTCACAATGGCAGACAACAACAAACTTCAACACTGTCTTCAGTGTGCCAACGCAGCCTTCTGTCACCTGAGGATGTGTTTGAAGATCAGGAACTCAGACAAGCACAAAGCTCATGGTCTACAGGGTCCGAGTGTTACAACCCTCTGTATGGCTCAGAGACGTGGACTCTGTACAGCAGGCACCTCAAGCCCTGGAGAAATCCCTCCAGTGCTGCCACTGCAAGATCCTGCAAATCCATTGGGTGCAAAGGCACACAACGTCAGTGGTATCGCTCAGATCAATCTCCTGAGCATCGAAGCACTGACCAGGCTGAGTCATCTCTGCTGGGCTGGCCACATCCGCACGTCAGACAGGAGTCTCCCAAAGCAATTGCTGTACTCAGAGCTTTGATACAGCAAGCCCCAGGAGGGTAGAGAAAATGCATCAAGAACATCCCGAAAACTTCTTCAGAATTTACAACACTGCCACTGACCCCAAGGAATCCCATGCCCAAGACCGCTTGAAGTGGATGAAAAGCATCTGAGAAGGAGCTGAACACCTTGATCTTCATCACTGAGAGCAAGTGGAAGCCAAGCGTCATCAGGAGAAGGAGCACGGAGCAACTCACGCACTCAGCCACAACCCCCCTGTAATCGAGATTGTATGCTGTCATTAGGCTGCTCCATCAGCTGTGAATTTATTTTAAGTGTTATCGCAAGTGTGGAGAACTGCAGGTGGAGTGTGGCATTGCCCAGTGTGGAGCAGTGTGGAAGGGTGGCAAACCTTGTATGTCTTAGTGTGGGATGAGAACGGTGATCCTAATTAAGAGCAGTGAGCTCAACTGAATGTTGATCAGAGTTGTGGGGGGCTGGTTAGTAGCAAACTTGTATCACGCAATGTGTGTCCAGACAGCCAATCTCAGTGTACACTGGTGATTTTGTCAGGAGGTGAGTGATGAACCCAGGGTAGAATACCATAAGAGGATAGCGGCACAAGCGGAGAAAGAGGAAACCAGTATGCAGCAGAGCCGGAGGACAGCAGTCAACCTCTTGTGGAGCAGCACAAGAGGAGAGAGATGAATCCAGTGTGAAGCAGCAAGATTGGAAAACCAAGTGTAGAACAATGTGTTAAGAGGATGGCAAAAGCAGTCTGGAGCAGGTTGGGTGGAATCAGCAGTCCAATATGAAACATTGCAGGAGCGTTGAACCTAGTATGCCAATGTGGAACCTAAATGATGAGCCCAGTTTTGAGTGGTGCCCTAGAAGAGCAATGGATCTAGTGTGAGTAGCATGGGAGAAGAACATGAAACCAGTGTACAGCAATGTGAGAAGAGTACAGCAAATCGAATATTGTGCCGCGCAGCTAGCGCATGATAAATCCAGTCTGGGGCAGCGAAGGAGAGAGGTGAACACAGTATGGATCATTGTGGGAGAAGAGTGAAGACTCCAGTGTGGACCAGTCCAGGCAGAGTGCAGTGAACCCAGAGGAGTAGTGCACATGGATGGAGAACCCACTATGGAGCAGTGTCGGATGTGAGCAGAGGTCCCGTTTAGAAGGAAGTAGGAGAAGGAGGAATGGTGATCCCAATGTGGAGCAGTATGTGAGGTGAGTAACGATCCCAGTGAGGGGGCATGTGGATGCATGACAACGAACCCAGTGTTGAGCAGCACAGCAGCAAGCCCAGGATGCAGCTGTGCGGGAGGAGCAACTAAACCGAGCAGCAACTACAAGAGAAATTCAGGGAACAGCACCAACCCTTGTGTATGATAGTCTTTCATCTTGCAAGAGCCGTCAACATTGTCAATCCTGAGGGATTATGGAGCACACTCCATTTCAGCTGCCCCAAATGTTTGTCACATTTCTCCAGCAGCTCCACAATGACATGCAAGCCTTGATCCTGACCAATGGATCCACCACAGATCAAATTCGCTTTGGAAATGTGGTCGTGAAATTCTGTATCATCACACTAGCGCTCTTCTCAATTTTGCTTCATGCACAGTCTGATCTCACACTCAGCAACCTGCCACTGGATTAGAGCTAAATTACAGAACAAACGACAATCTATTCATTGATCCATACATGCAGGCCTGATCCAAACTCGTCCTATCCTCCTGTCAGTCAACTACGTATAGCAAAGAATGATCGCGACTGCGCAAAATTGGAGGCCACGCTCCAAACCATGGTCAACACCTTTTCCAAAATGTACGAGAGATGTACATAAATATGCTGTCGCCTGAGGAAGTGTTTGAAGATCAGGAACTCAGTCAAATAACAGGGCTCATGGTCTACAGTGCAGTAGTGTTACTGCCCATCTCTATGGCTCAAATGTTGATTATGTACAGCAGGCACCTCAAAACCCTGGAGAAGTAGCACCAGTGCTGCCTCTGGATGATCCTGAAAATCCATTGATAGCATAAACACACACCAACGCTCTTCTCAATTTTGCCACTGGACAATGGTCGCATTCAAGCCAATATCCCAGCACGGAAGCATTGACAGTGCTGAGTCAACTCAGCTGGGCACACCATATGGCCAAATGTCTGACACGAGACACCCAAAGCAAATGCTGTGCTTGAAGCTTCGATATTGCAAGCAAGTCCCATCGGAGCAGGAAAAATGCATCAATAACACCCTGAGAACATCGTCAAAACTTAGAACAACCCCACTGACAGCAGGGAATCCCTTGCGCAAGACCATTTAAAATGGATGAAAAGCATTGAAAAGGAGCTGAGCACCTTGATCTTCATCGCCAAGAGCAAGCGGAAGTCGAGTAGTGTCAGGAAAGGAGTGCATAGTGATGCACTCACTCAACCACTCCTCGATTCCATATCTGCCCCCCGTGATGGAAATTGTAGGCTATCATTCGACTGTTCTGCCTGCCATCTGTGAAATTATTTTGAGTGTTGTAGTCAGTGTGGAGAAGCACAGGGAGTGTTGCATGCCCAGAGTGAAGAGGGCAGGAGACAGGTGGCAAACCCAGTATGAAGTAACACTGAATGAGGACGGTGATCCTAATGAGGAGCAGCAGCTGAGGAGACTGTCTAACTAAGTATTGAGTGGAGTGGGACGTTTATTGGTGAACTTGTATAATGCAACATACGACCAGAGAACTGATCCAAGAGTACAAGAGTGTTTTAGTAAGGAGACGAATAGAGATCCCAGGGTAGAACAGCATGAGAGGATGGCAGCAAATGCAGTGTGGAGCAGTTTGAGAGGGGAGTGCTGAACCCAGTCTGGAGCAGTATGAGAGGAGAGAGTTGAATCCAGCGTTGAGCAGCAAGGTTGGTGAACCAAGTGTAGAACAATGTGTTATCACGAAAGTGAAAGAAGTGTGGAGCAAGGCATCAGCAATCCGGTATGAAGCATCGCAGGAGCAGAGCGGTGGAGCCAGTACGGCGTGACAGGGGAGAAGATCTGCAACTCTTTCTAATGTGATGTCGGATATAAACGACCAGCCTATTTTCGAGTGGTGAAGCAGGACAGCAATGAGCCCAGTGTGAGCAGATAGGAGGAGAGCAATGAAACCAGTGCAGAGCAATGTGAGAAGAGTACTGTGAGTTGAATATGGTGCAGCACAGGAGAAGAGGAATAGTCTGGAGTAATGGAAGAAGACAGAAGCGAACACAGTTATCGTAGAAGAGCGAAGAAACCAGTGTGGCCCAGTGCAGGCAGAGTGCAGTAAACCCAGTCGAGCAGTGCACAAGGATGTCAAACCCAGTGTGGAGCACCACGGGAGGAGAGGGAAGATCTCAGTTGAGAAGAATATGGGAGGAGGTGGTGGGGCAATCCCAGTGTGGAGCAGCGTGTGAGGAGAGCGGTGGAACCCATTGAGTAGCACAGGATTAGAGGGCTGAACGCAGTGTGGAGCCATTTGGATGCATGTCCATGAACCCAGGTCAGCTGAGCAGTTCAGCAGGACACCTGGGTTGGAGAAGCATGGGACGAGCAACTACAAGAGAAATGCAGGGAAAGCATCAACAACTTTACATGTCCTTCTTTGATCTCAAAAGAGACTTCAACATTGTGTATGCTGAGAGATTTTGGGAAACTATCCTCTGTTGGCTGCCCCAGTGGTCACCATTCTCCACCTGCTTCACAGTGACACGTAGGCCGTGATCCTGACCAACGGATTCACCACAGATCCAATTCACTTTGGAAATGTAGTCATGAAATTCTGCATCATCACTCTAACGCTCTTCTCAATTTTGCTTCGTGCAATGCTCTATCTCACACTTAGAGCTAAATTACAGAACATACGACAATCTATTCAGCGATCCTTGCGTGCAGGCCTGATCCAAAGTCGTCCTATCCTCCTGTCAGTCCACTACGTATAGCAAATGATGATCACGACCGTACAAAATTTGAGGCCGTATTCCAAACCATGGTCAACACCTTCTTGAAGATGTACGAGAGCATGAGCCTTACATTAAATATTCTGTCACCTGAGGAAGTGTTTGAAGATCAGGAACTCAGTCCCAGAACAGGGCTCATGGTTTAGAGTGCAGTTGTGTTACTGCCCATCTATATGGCTCAGGGATGTTGATTATGTACAGCAGGCACCTCAAAACCCTGGAGAAGTTGCACCAGCGCTGCCTCTGGATGATCCTGAAAATCCATTGGCAGCATAAACGCATAACGTCAGTGGTCTCATTCAAGCCAATATCCCAGCATTGAAGCATTGACCATGCTGAGTCAACTCTGCTGGACAGGCCAAACCACCACATGTCTGACACGAGTTACCCAAAGCAAACGTTGTGCTTGGAGCTTTGATACTGCAAGTCCCACTGGAGCAGGAATAATGCATCAGTAACACCCTGAAAATGTCCTCAAAACTTACAACAACCCCATTGACACCAGGGAATCCCTCGTGCAAGACCACTTAAAATGGATGAAAAGCATTGAAAAGGAGCTGGACACCTTGATCTTCATCGCCAAGAGCCAGCGGATGTTGAGCAGTTTTTGGGAAAGGAGTGCGTAGCAATCCACTCACTCACCCATTCCTTTATTCCATATCAGCACCCCCATGATAGAGATTGTAGGCTGTCATTAGACTGTTCCGCCATCTGTGAAATTATTTTGAGTGTTGTACTAAGTGTGGAGAAGCGCGGGGAGTGTTGCATGCCCAGTGTGGAGAGGGCAGGAGACAGGTGGCAAACCCAGTATGAAGTAACACGGAATGAAGACAGAGATCCTAATGAGGAGCAGTAAAAGAGGAGACTGTTTAACTGAGTGTTGAGTGGAGTGGGGCATTTATCTGTGAACTTCTGTAATGCAACATCAGGCCAGAAAACTGATCCTAGATTACAACAGTGTTTTTGTAAGGAAATGAATAGCGATCCCAGGGTAGAACAGCATGAGAGGATGGGCAGCAAATGCAGTGTGGACAGTTTGAGAGGGGAGTGCTGAACCCAGTCTGGAGCAGTATGAGAGGAGAGAGTTGAATCCAGCGTTGAGCAGCAAGGTTGGCGAACCAAGTGTAGAACAATGTGTTATCAGGAAAGTGAAAGAAGTGTGGAACAAGGCAGCAGCAATCTGGTATGAAGCATCGCAGGAGCAGAGCGGTGGAGCCAGTACGGCGTGACAGGGGAGAAGATCTGCAAACTCTTTATAATGTGATGTCGGATATAAACAACGAGCCTATTTTCGAGTGGTGAAGCAGGATGGCAATGAACCCAGTGCGAGCAGATGGGAGAAGAGCAATGAAACCAGTGCAGAGCAATGTGAGAAGAGTACTGTGAGTTGAATATGGTGCAGCGCAGGAGAAGAGGAATAGTCTGGAGCAATGGAGGAAGAGAGAAGTGAACACAGTGATTGTGGGAGAAGAGCGAAGAAACCAGTGAGGCCCAGAGCAGGCAGAGTGTACATAACCCAGTCGAGCAATGCGCAGGGATGTCAAACCCAGTGTGGAGCGCCACGGGAGGAGAGTGAAGATCTCAGTTTAGAAGAACGTGCGAGGAGGTAGTGGGGCGATCCCAGTGTGGAGCAGCTGTGAGAAGAGCGGTGGAACCCTTTGAGTAGCACAGGAGCAGAGGGCTGATCCCAGTGTGGAGCCATTTAGATGCATGACGATGAACCCAGTGTTGAGCAGTTCAGCAGGAAACCTGAGGCAGAGAAGCATGGGACGAGCATCTACAAGAGAAATGCAGGAAAAGCATCAACAATTTTACATGATCTTCTTTGATCTCGGAAGAGTCTTCAACGTTGTCTGTGCTGAGAGATTATGGGGAACTATGCTCTGTGTTGGCTGCCCCAATGGTCACCATTATCCACCTGCTTCACAATGACACGTAGGCCATGAGCCTGACCAACGGATCCACCACAAATCCAATTTATACCAATACTGTTCTCAATCTTGCTTCCTACATTGCACCATCTCAGCCCAGAAAGCTGCCAGTGAAATAGGGCTAAATTACAGATCAAACAACAATCTGTTCGGCATCCAATAGGTGCTGGCATGATCCAGGGTCGTCCCATCTTGTCATGGAACTGTATTTGGAAACAATGATTGTGCTTGTGCACAACTGGAGGCCAAGCTCCGAACCATGGTCAACACTTTCACCAAGATGTATGAGAGCGTGGGCCTTTCACTAAATATCCAGAAGACAATGGTCCTCTTCCAACCTCCCTCGTCATACAGATTTGTTGCCACCAAAACCGGTCTTCAAAATCAACAACATGTTCTTGGAAAATGTGGACTACATTCCATAACGTGACAAGTCACAACGGCAGACAACAACAACAAGCTTCAACACTGTCTTCAGTGTGCCAATGCAGCCTTCTGTCACCTGAGGGTGTGTTTGAAGATCAGGAACTCAGACAAGCACAAAGCTCATGGTCTACAGGGTCCTAGTGTTACAACCCTCTGTATGGCTCAGAGACGTGGACTCTGTACTGCAGGCACCTCAAACCTGGAGAAATCGCTGCAGTGCTGCCACTGCAAGATCCAGCAAATCCATTGGCAGCAAAGGCGCACAACGTCAGTGGTATCGCTCAGATCAATCTCCTGAGCATCGAAGCACTGACCAGGCTGAGTCATCTCTGCTGGGCTGGCCACATCACCATGTCAGACAGGAGTCTCCCAAAGCAATTGCTGTACTCAGAGCTTTCATACAGCAAGCCCCAGGAGGGTAGAGAAAATGCATCAAGAACATCCTGAAAACTTCTTTAGAATTTACAACACTGTCACTGACCCCAAAGAATCCCATGCTCAAGACTGCTTGAAGTGGATGAAAAGCATCTGAGGCGGAGCTGAACACCTTGATCTTCATCACTGAGAGCAAGCAGAAGCCAAGGTTCATCAGGAGAAGGAGCACAGAGCAACCCACGCACTCAGCAGGTACCCCTCCGTAATAGAGATCGTAGACTGTCATTAGACTGCTCCATCAGCTGTGAATTTATTTTAAGTGTTGTTGCAAGTGTGGAGAAGCGCAGGTGGAGTGTGGCATTGCCCAGTGTGGAGCAGTGTGGAAGGGTGGCAAACCTTGTATGTCTTAGTGTGGGATGAGGACAGTGATCCAAATGAAGAGCAGTGAGCTTGATCAGAGTTGTGGGGGGCTGGTTAGTGGCAAACTTGTATCACGCAACATGTGTCCAGACAGCCAATCTCAGTGTACAATGGTGATTTTGTAAAGAGGTGAGTGATAAACCCAGGGTAGAATATCATAAGAGGATAGCGGCACAAGAGAAGAAGGAGGAAACCAGTTTGCAGCAGAGCACGAGGACAGCAGTCAACCTCTTCTGGAGCAGCACAAGAGGAGAGAGATGAATCCAGTGTGAAGCAGCAAGATTGGAAAACCAGACAATGTGTTATCAGGAAGGCAAAAGCAGTCTGGAGCAGGTTGGGTGGAATCAGCAGCCCAATATGAAACATTGCAGGAGCGGTGAACCTATTATGCCAATGTGGAACATAAATGATGGGCCCAGTTTTGAGTGGTGCCCGAGAAGAGCAATGGATCCAGTGTGAGCAGCATGGGAGAAGAACATGAAACCAGTGTACAGCAATGTGAGAAGAGTACAGCAAATTGAATATTGTGCCTCGCAGAAGCGCATGATAAATCCAGTCTGGGGCAGCGAAGGAGAGAGGTGAACACAGTATGGATCATTGTGGGAGAAGAGTGAAGACTCTAGTGTGGACCAGTCCAGGCAGAGTGCAGTGAACCCAGAGGAGTAGTGCACATGGATGGAGAACCAACTATGGAACAGTGTCGGATGTGAGCAGAGGTCCCGTTTAGAAGGAGGTAGGAGAAGGAGGAATGGTGATCCCAATGCGGAGCAGTATGTGAGGTGAGTAACGATCCCAGTGAGGTGGCATGTGGATGCATGACAACGAACCCAGTGTTGAGCAGCACAGCAGCAAGCCCAGGATGCAGCTGTGAGGGAGGAGCAATTAAACCGAGCAGCAACTGCAAGGGAAATTCAGGGAACAGCACCAACCCTCGTGTATGACATTCTTTAATCTTGCAAGAGCCATCAACATTGTCAATCCTGAGGGATTATGGAGCACACTCCATTTCAGCTGCCCCAAATGTTTGTCACATTTCTCCAGCTGCTCCACAATGACATGCAAGCCTTGATCCTGACCAATGGATCCACCACAGATCAAATTCGCTTTGGAAATGAGGTCGTGAAATTCTGCATCATCACACCAACGCTCTTCTCAATTTTGCTTCATGCACACTCTGATCTCACACTCAACAACCTGCCACTGGATTAGAGCTAAATTACAGAACAAACGACAATCTATTCAGTGATCCATACATGCCGGCCTGATCCAAACTCGTCCTATCCTCCTGTCAGTCAACTACGTATAGCAAATAATGATCGTGACTGCGCAAAATTGGACGCCACGCTCCAAACCATGGTCAACACCTTTTCCAAAATGTACGAGAGATGTACATAAATATGCTGTCGCCTGAGGAAGTGTTTGAAGATCAGGAACTCAGTCAAATAACAGGGCTCATGGTCTACAGTGCAGTAGTGTTACTGCGCATCTCTATGGCTCAAATGTTGATTATGTACAGCAGGCACCTCAAAACCCTGGAGAAGTAGCACCAGTGCTGCCTCTGGATGATCCTGAAAATCCATTGATAGCATAAACACACACCAACGCTCTTCTCAATTTTGCCACTGGACAATGGTCACATTCAGGCCAATGTCCCAGCATTGAAGCATTGACCCAGCTGATTCCACTCTGCTGGGAACACCATATCGCCAAATGTCTGACACGAAACACCCAAAGCAAATGCTGTGCTTGGAGCTTTGATATTGCAAGCAAGTCCCATCGGAGCAGGAAAAATGCATCAATAACACCCCAAAAACGTCCTCAAAACTTAGAACAACCCCACTGATAGCAGGGAATCCCTTGCGCAAGACCACTTAAAACGGATGAAAAGCATTGAAAAGGAGCCAAGAGCAAGCGGAAGTCGAGTGGTGTCAGGGAAGGAGTGCATACTGATCCACTCACACACCCACTCCTCTATTCCATATCTGTCCCCCATGATAGAGATGGTAAGCTGTCATTAGACTGTTCCGCCATCTGCGAAATTATTTTGAGTGTTGCAGTAAGTGTGGAGAAGCGCGGGGAGTGTTGCATGCCCAGTGTGTAGAGGGCAGGAGACAAATGGCAAACCCAGTATGAAGTAACACGGAATGAGGACGGTGATCCTAACGAGGAGCAGTAGCAGCGGAGAGTGTTTAACTGAGTGTTGAGTGGGGTGTTCATCGCTGAACTTGTATAATGCAACATAGGACCAGAGTATTGATCCTAGACTACAACAGTGTTTTAGTAAGGAGATGAATAGTGAACCCAGGGTAGAACAGCATGAGAGGATGGCAGCAAATGCAGTGTGGAGCAGTTTGAGAGGGGAGTGCTGAACCCAGTCTGGAGCAGCATGAGAGGAGAGAGTTGAATCCAGTGTTGAGCAGCGAGGTTGGTGAACCAAGTGTAGAACAATGTGTTATCAGGAAACTGAAAGAAGTATGGAGCAAGGCATCAGCAATCCGGTATGAAGCATCGCAGGAGCAGAGCGATGGAGCCAGTACGGCGTGACAGAGGAGAAGATCTGCAAACTCTTGATAATGTGATGTGGGATATAAACGACCAGCCTATTTTCGAGTGGTGAAGCAGGACAGCAATGAACCCAGTGCGAGCTGATAGGAGAAGAGCAATGAAACCACTGCGGAGCAATGTGAGAAGAGTACTGTAAGTGAAAATGGTGCACTACAGGAGAAGAGGAATAGTCTGGAGCAATGGAAGAAGAGAGAAGTGAACACAGTGATCATGGAAGAAGAGCGAAGAAACCAGTGAGGTCCAGCGCAGGCAGAGTGTAGTGAACCCAGTCAAGCAGTGCGCAGGGATGTCAAACCCAGTGTGCAGCACCACGGGAGAAGAGTGAAGATCTCAGTTTAGAAGAATGTGGGAGGAGGTAGTGGGACAATCCCAGTGTGGAGCAGCTGTGAGACGAGCGGTGGAACCCTTTGAGTAGCACAGGAGCAGAGGGCTGATCCCAGCGTGGAGCCATTTGGATGCATGACGATGAACCCAGTGTTGAGCAGTTCAGCAGGAAACCTGAGCTGGAGAAGCATGGGACGAGCAACTACAAGAGAAATGCAGGGAAAGCATCGACAATTTTACATGATCTTCTTTGATCTCGGAAGAATCTTCAACGTTGTCTGTGCTGAGAGATTATGGGGAAGTATCCTCTGTGTTGGCTGCCCCAGTGGTCACCATTCTCCACCTGCTTCACAATGACACGTCGGCCAAGAGCCTGACCAACGGATCCTCCACAAATCAAACTAACCCAATACTATTCTCAATCTTGCTTCCGACATTGCACCATCTCACCCCCTGAAAGCTGCCAGTGAAATAGAGCTAAATTCCTGAACAAACAAGAATCTGTTCAGCATCCAACAAGTGCAGGCCTGATCCAGGGTCATCCCATCTTGTCATGCAACTGTATTTGGAAACGATGATTGTGCTTGTGCACAATTGGAGGCCAAGCTCCGAACCATGGTCAACACTTTCTCCAAGATGTATGAGAGCGTGGGCCTTTCACTAAATATCCATAAGACAATGGTCCTCTTCCAACTTCCCTCGTCATACAAAACTGATGCCACCAAAGCCAGTCATCAAAATCAACAACATGTTCTTGGAAAATGTGGACTACGTTCCATAACGTGACAAGTCACAATGGCAGACAACAACAAACTTCAACACTGTCTTCAGTGTGCCAACGCAGCCTTCTGTCACCTGAGGATGTGTTTGAAGATCAGGAACTCAGACAAGCACAAAGCTCATGGTCTACAGGGTCCGAGTGTTACAACCCTCTATATGGCTCAGAGACGTGGACTCTGTACAGCAGGCACCTCAAACCCTGGAGAAATCCCTCCAGTGCTGCCACTGCAAGATCCTGCAAATCCATTGGCAGCAAAGGCACACAACGTCAGTGGTATCGCTCAGATCAATCTCCTGAGCATCGAGGCACTGACCAGGCTGAGTCATCTCTGCTGGGCTGGCCACATCACCACGTCAGACAGGAGTCTCCCAAAGCAATTTCTGTACTCACAGCTTTGATACAGCAAGCTCCAGGAGGATGGAGAAAATGCATCAAGTACATCCCGAAAACTTCTTCACAATTTACAACACTGCCACTGACCCCAAGGAATCCCATGCCCAAGACTGCTTGAAGTGGATGAAAAGCATCTGAGAAGGAGCTGAACACTTTGATCTTCATCACTGAGAGCAAGCAGAAGCCAAACTTCATCAGGAGAAGGAGCATGGAGCAACCCACGCACTCACCCACTATCCCCCTGTAATAGAGATTGTACGTTGTCATTAGACTGCTCCATCAGCTGTGAATTTATTTTAAGTGTTGTTGCAAGTGTGGAGAAGCGCAGGTGGAGTGTGGCATTGCCCAGGGTAGAGCAGTGTGGAAGGGTGGCAAACCTTGTATGTCTTAGTGTGGGATGAGGACGGTGATCCTAATGAAGAGCAGTGAGCTCAACTGAGTGTTGATCAGAGTTGTCGGGGGCTGGTTAGTGGCAAACTTGCATCACGCAACGTGTGTCCAGACAGCCGATCTCAGTGTACAATGGTGATTTTGTAGGAGGTGAGTGATGAACCCAGGGTAGAATACCGTAAGAGGATAGCGGCACAAGAGAAGAAGGAGGAAACCAGTATGCAGCAGAGCATGAGGACAGCAGTCAACCTCTTGTGGAGCAGCACAAGAGGAGAGAGATGAATCCAGTGTGAAGCAGCAAGATTGGAAAACCAAGTGTAGAACAGTGTGTTATGAGGAAGGCAAAAGCAGTCTGGAGCAGGTTGGGTGGAATCAGCAATCCAATGTGAAACATTGCAGGAGCGGTGAACCTAGTATGCCAATGTGGAACATAAATGATGAGCCCAGTTTTGAGTGGTGCCCTAGATGAGCAATGGATCCAGTGTGAGCAGCATGGGAGAAGAACATGAAACCAGTGTACAGCAATGTGAGAAGAGTACAACAAATTGAATATTCTGCCACGCAGCTAGAGCGTGATAAATCCACTCTGGGGCAGCGAAGAAGGAGAGAGGTGAACACAGTATGGATCACTGTGGGAGGAGAGTAAAGAATCCAGTGTGGACCAGTCCAGGCGGAGTGCAGTGAACCCAGAGGAGTAGTGCACATGGATGGAGAACCCACTATGGAACAGTGTTGGATGTAAGCAGAGGTCTGTTTAGAAGGAAGTAGGAGAAGGAGGAATGGTGATCCCAATGTGGAGCAGTATGTGAGCTGAGTAACGATCCCAGTGAGGTGGCATGTGGATGCATGACAACAAAACCAGTGTTGAGCAGCACAGCAGCAAGCCCAGGATGCAGCTGTGAAGGAGGAGCAACTAAACCGAGCAGCAACTACAAGGGAAATTCAGGGAACAGCACCAACCCTTGTGTATGACAGTCTTTCATCTTGCAAGAGCCGTCAACATTGTCAATCC
Source organism: Carcharhinus amblyrhynchos (assembly GCF_965287045.1). Taxonomy (NCBI): domain Eukaryota; kingdom Metazoa; phylum Chordata; class Chondrichthyes; order Carcharhiniformes; family Carcharhinidae; genus Carcharhinus; species Carcharhinus amblyrhynchos. The sequence continues at coordinate 38,998,533 of NC_137340.1, forward strand.
TGAGGGAATATGGAGCACACTCCATTTCAGCTGCCCCAAATGTTTGTCACATTTCTCCAGCTGCTCCACAATGACGTGCAAGCCTTGATTCTGACCAATGGATCCACCACAGATCAAATTCGCTTTGGAAATGTGGTCGTGAAATCCTGCATCATCACACCAACGCTCTTCTCAATTTTGCTTCATGCACTCTCTCATCTCACACTCTGCAACCTGCCACTGATTTATTGCTAAAATACAGAACAAACGACAATCTATTCAGTGACGCACACATGCAGGCCTGATCCAAAGTCGTCCTATCCTCCTGTCAGTCAACTTCGTATAGCAAATAATGATCACGACTGCGCAAAATTGGAGGCCAAGTTCCAAACCATGGTCAACACCTTTTCCAAAATGTATGAGAGATGTACATAAATATGTTGTCGCCTGAGGAAGTGTTTGAAGATCAGGAACTCAGTCAAATACCAGGGCTCATGGTCCACAGTGCAGTAGTGTTACTGCCCATCTGTATGGCTCAGAAATGTTGATTTTGTACAGCAGGCACCTCAAAACCCTGGAGAAGCCGCACCAGTGCTGCCTCTGGATGATCCTGAAAATCCATTGATAGCATAAACACACATCAACGCTCTTCTCAATATTGCCACTGGACAATGGTCTCACTCAGGCCAATATCCCAGCACTGAAACATTGACCATGCTGAGTCAACTCTGCTGGGCACGCCATATCGCCAAATGTCTGACACGAGATACCCAAAGCATATGCTGTGCTTGGAGCGTCGATATTGCGAGCAAGTCCCATAGGAGCAGGAAGAATGCATCAATAACACCCTGAAAACGTCCTCAAAAGTTCGAACAACCCCACTGATAACAGGGAATCCCTTGCACAAGACCATTTAAAATGGATGAAAAGCATTGAAAAGGAGTTGAACACCTTGATCTTCATTGCCAAGAGCAAGCGGAAGTCGAGCGGTGTCAGGAAAGGAGTGCATTGTGATCCACTCACTCACCCAATCCTCTATTCCATATCTGCCCCCTGTGATAGAAATTGTAGGCTATCGTTCGACTGTTCCGCCATCTGTGAAATTATTTTGAGTGTTGTAGTAAGTGTGGAGAAGCACGGGGAGTGTTGCATACCCAGTGTGAAGAGGGCAGGAGACAGGTGGCAAACCCAGTATGAAGTAACACGGAATGAGGACGGAGATCCTAATGAGGAGCAGCAGCTGAGGAGAGTGTTTAACTAAGTATTGAGTGGATGGGGCTTTTATTGGTGAACTTGTATAATGCAACAGAGGACCCCAGAACTGATCCTAGAGTAGAAGAGTGTTTTAGTAAGGAGATGAATAGTGATCCCAGGGTAGAACAGCATGAGAGGATGGCAGCAAATGCAGTGTGGACAGTTTGAGAGGGGAGTGCTGAACCCAGTCTGGAGCAGTATGAGAGGAGAGAGTTGAATCCAGCGTTGAGCAGCAAAGTTGGCGAACCAAGTGTAGAACAATGTGTTATCAGGAAAGTGAAAGAAGTGTGGAGCAAGGCATCAGCAATCCGGTATGAAGCATCGCAGGAGCAGAGCGGTGGAGCCAGTACGACGTGACAGGGGAGAAGATCTGCAACTCTTTCTAATGTGATGTCGGATATAAACGACCAGCCTATTTTCGACTGGTGAAGCAGGACAGCAATGAACCCAGTGTGAGCAGATAGGAAAAGAGCAACGAAACCAGTGCGGAGCAATGTGAGTAGAGCACTGTGAGTTGAATATGGTGCAGCACAGGAGAAGAGGAATAGTCTGGAATAATGGAAGAAGAGAGAAGCGAACACAGTGATCGTAGAAGAGCGAAGAAACCAGTGTGGCCCAGTGCAGGCAGAGTGCAGTAAACCCAGTCGAGCAGTGCGCAAGGATGTCAAGCCCAATGTGGAGCACCGCGGGAGGAGAGTGAAGATCTCAGTTGAGAAGAATGTGGGAGGAGGTGGTGGGGCAATCCCAGTGTGGAGCAGCGTGTGAGGAGAGTGGTGGAACCCATTGAGTAGCACAGGAGCAGAGGGCTGAACGGAGTATGGAGCCATTTGGATGCATGACGATGAACCTAGTGTTGAGCAGTTCAGCAGGAAACCTGAGTTGGAGAAGCATGGGATGAGCAACTACAAGAGAAATGCAGGGAAAGCATCAACAACTTTACATGACCTTCTTTGATCTCAGAAGAGCCTTCAATATTGTGTATGCTGAGAGATTATGGGAAACTATCCCCTGTTGGCTGCCCCAATGATCACCATTCTCCACCTGCTTCACAATGACACGTAGGCCATGATCCTGACCAACGCATTCACCACAGATCCAATTCATTTTGGAAATGTAGTCATGAAATTCTGCATCATCACACCAAGGCTCTTCTCAATTTTGCTTCGTGCAATGCTCTACCTCAAACTTAGAGCTAAATTACAGAACATACGACAATCTATTCAGCGATCGTAACGTGCAGGCCTGATCGAAAGTCGTCATATGCTCCTGTCAGTCAACTACGTATAGCAAATGATGATCGCGACTGTACAAAATTGGAGGCCATCTCCCAAACCATGGTCAACACCTTCTTCAAGATGTACAAGACCATGAGCCTTACATTAAATATTCTGTCACCTGAGGAAGTGTTTGAGGATCAGGAACTCAGTCCCAGAACTGGGCTTATGGTTCACAGTGCAGTAGTGTTACTGCCCATCTATACGGCTGAGAGGTGTTGATTATGTACAGCAGGCACCTCAAAACCCTGGAGAAGTAGCACCAGCGCTGCCTCTGGATGATCCTGAAAATCCATTGGCAGCATAAACACATAATGTCAGTGGTCTCATTCAAGCCAATATCCCAGCGTTGAAGCATTGACCATGCTGAGTCAACTCTGCTGGGCAGGCCAAACCGCCACATATCTGACACGAGTTACCCATAGCAAACGTTGTGTTTGGAGCTTTGATACTACAAGCAAGTCCCATTGGAGCAGGAATAATGCATCAGTAACACCCTGAAAATGTCATCAAAACTTCCAACAACCCCACTGATAGCAGAGAATCCCTTGCACAAGACCACTTAAAATGGATGAAAGCACTGAAAAGGAGCTGAACACATTGATCTTCATCGCCGAGAACAAGCGGATATCGAGCAGTGTTTGGGAAAGGAGTGCATAGTGATCCCCTCACTCACCCACTCCTCTTTTCCATATCTGTCCGCCATGATAGAGATTGTAGGCTGTCATTAGACTGTTCCGCGATCTGTGAAATTATTTTGAGTGTTGTAGTAAGTGTGGAGAAGCACGGGGAGTGTTGCATGCCCAGTGTGAAGAGGACAGGAGACAGGTGGCAAACCCAGTATGAAGTAACACGGAATGAGGACGGTGATCCTAATGAGGAGCAGGAGGAGAGGAGAGTGTTTAACTGAGTGTTGAGTGGAGTGGGGCGTTTATCGGTGAACTTGTATAATGCAACACAGGACCAGAGAACTGATCCTAGAGTACAACAGTGTTTTAGCAAGGAGATGAATACTGATCCCAGGTTAGAACAGCATGAGAGGATGGCAGCAAATGCAGTGTGGACAGTTTGAGAGGGGAGTGCTGAACCCAGTCTGGAGCAGTATGAGAGGAGACAGTTGAATCCAGTGTTGAGCAGCGAGGTTGGCAAACCAAGTGTAGAACAATGTGTTATCAGGAAAGTGAAAGAAGTGTGGAGCAAGGCATCAGCAATCCGGTATGAAGCATCGCAGGAGCAGAGCGCTGGAGCCAGTGCGGCGTGACAGGAGAGAAGATCTGCAAACTCTTTATAATACTATGGAGGACATAAACGACCAGCCTATTTTTGAGTGGTGAAGCAGGACAGCAATGAACCCAGTGCGAGCTGATAGGAGAAGAGCAATGAAACCAGTGCGAGCAATGTGAGAAGAGCACTGTGAGTTGAATATGGTGCAGCACAGGAAAAGAGGAATAGTCTGGAGCAATGGAAGAAGAGAGAAGTGAACACAGTGATCGTGGGAGAAGAGTGAAGAAATCAGTGAGGCCCAGCGCAGGCAGAGTGTAGTGAACCCAGTCGAGCAATGCACAGGGATGTCAAACCCAGTGTAGAGCACTGCGGGAGGAGAGCGAAGATCTCAGTTTAGAAGAATGTGCGAGGAGGTAGTGGGACGATCCCAGTGTGGAGCAGCTGTGAGACGAGCGGTGGAACCCATTGAGTAGCACAGGAGCAGAGGGCTGATCCCAGCGTGGAGCCATTTGGATGCATGACGATGAACCGAGTGTTGAGCAGTTCAGCAGAAAACCTGAGTTGGAGAAGCATGGGACGAGCAACTACAAGAGAAATGCAGGGAAAGCATCGACAATTTTACATGATCTTCTTTGATCTCGGAAGAGTCTTCAACGTTGTCTGTGCTGAGATATTATGGGGAAGTATTTTCTATGTTGGCTGCCCCAGTGGTCACCATTCTCCACCTGCTTCACAACGACACGTAGGCTGTAAAACTGACCAACGGATCCTCCACAAATCCAACTTATACCAATACTGTTCTCAATCTTGCTTCCAACATTGCACCATCTCACCCCCTGAAAGCTGCCAGTGAAATAGAGGTACATTACAGAACAAATAAGCATCTGTTCCGCATCCAATAGGTGCAGGCCGGATCCAGGGTCGTCCCATCTTCTCATGCAACTGTATTTGGAAACGATGATTGTGCTTGCGCATTGGAGGCCAAGCTCCGAACCATGGTCAACACTTTCACCAAGATGTATGAGAGCGTGGGCCTTTCACTAAATATCCATAAGACAATGGTCCTCTTCCAACCTCCCTCATCATACAGAACTGATGCCACCAAAACCTGTCATCAAAATCAACAACATGTTCTTGGAAAATGTGGACTACGTTCCATAACGTGACAAGTCACAATGGCAGACAGCAACAAACTTCAACACTGTCTTCAGTGTGCCAACGCAGCCTTCTGTCACCTGAGGGTGTGTTTGAAGATCAGGAACTCAGACAAGCACAAAGCTCATAGTCTACAGGGTCCTCGTGTTACAACCCTCTGTATGGCTCAGAGACCTGGACTCTGTACAGCAGGCACCTCAAACCTGGAGAAATCCCTCCAGTGCTGCCACTGCAAGATCCTCCAAATCCATTGGCTGCAAAGGCACACAACGTCAGTGGTATCGCTCAGATCAATCTCCTGAGCATCGAAGCACTGACCAGGCTGAGTCAGCTCTGCTGGGCTGGCCACATCACCACGTCAGACAGGACTCTCCCAAAGCAATTGCTGTACTCACAGCTTTGATACAGCAAGCCCCAGGAGGGTAGAGAAAATGCATCAAGAACATCCTGAAAACTTCTTTAGAATTTACAACACTGCCACTGACCCCAAGGAATCCCATGCTCAAGACTGCTTGAAGTGGATGAAAAGCATCTGAGGAGGAGCTGAACACCTTGATCTTCTTCACTGAGAGCAAGCGGAAGCCAAGCTTCATCAGGAGAAGGAGCACGGAGCAACCCACGCACTCAGCAGGTACCCCTCCATAATAGAGATCGTAGGCTGTCATTAGACTGCTCCATCAACTGTGAATTTATTTTAAGTGTTGTTGCAAGTGTGGAGAAGTGCAGGTGGAGTGTGGCATTGCCCAGTGTGGAGCAGTGTGGAAGGGTGGCAAACCTTGTATGTCTTAGTGTGGGATGAGGACAGTGATCCAAATGAAGAGCAGTGAGCTCAACTGACTGTTGATCAGAGTTGTGGGGGGCTGGTTAGTGGCAAACTTGTATCACGCAACGTGTGTCCAGACAGCCGATCTCAGTGTACAATGGTGATTTTGTAAGGAGGTGAGTGATGAACCCAGGGTAGAATACCATAAGAGGATAGCGGCACAAGAGAAGAAGGAGGAAACCAGTATGCAGCAAAGCACGAGGACAGCACTCAACCTCTTGTGGAGCAGCACAAGAGGAGAGAGATGAATCCAGTGTGAAGCAGCAAGATTGGCAAACCAAGTGGAGAACAATGTGTTATCAGGAAGGCAAAAGCAGTCTGGAGCAGGTTGGGTGGAATCAGCAGTCCAATATGAAACATTGCAGGAGCGGTGAACCTAGGATGCCAATGTGGAACATAAATGATGAGCCCAGTTTTGAGTGGTGCCCGAGAAGAGCAATGGATCCAGTGTGAGTAGAATGGGAGAAGAACATGAAACCAGTGTACAGCAATGTGAGAAGAGTACAGCAAATTGAATATTGTGCCTCGCAGCTAGCGCGTGATAAATCCAGTCTGGGGCAGCGAAGGAGAAGAGAGGAGAACACAGTATGGATCATTGTGGGAGAAGAGTGAAGACTCCAGTGTGGACCAGTCCAGGCAGAGTGCAGTGAACCCAGAGGAGTAGTGCACATGGATGGAGAACCCACTCTGGAACAGTATCGGATGTGATAGAGGTCCCGTTTGGAAGGAAGTAGGAGAAGGAGAAATAGTGATCCCAATGTGGAGCAGTATGTGAGCTGAGTAACGATCCCAGTGAGGGGGCACGTGGATGCACGACAACAAAAGCCGTGTTGAGCAGCACTGCAGCAAGTCCAGGATGCAGCTGTGAGGGAGGACAAATAAACCGAGCAGCAACGACAAGGCAAATTCAGGGAACCGCACCAACCCTCGTGTATGACATTCTTTAATTGTGCAAGAGCCGTCAACATTGTCAATCCTGAGGGATTATGGCGCACACTCCATCTCAGCTGCCCCAAATGTTTGTCACATTTCTCCAGCTGCTCCACAATGACATGCAAGCCTTGATCCTGACCAATGGATCCACCACAGATCAAGTTCGCTTTGGAAATGTGGTCATGAAATTCTGCATCATCACACCAACGCTCTTCTCAATTTTGCTTCATGCACTCTCTGATCTGACACTCAGCAACCTGCCACTGGATTAGAGCTAAATTACAGAACAAACGACAATCTATTCAGTGATCCATACATGCAGGCCTGATCCAAAGTCGTCCTATCCTACTGTCAGTCAACTACGTATAGCAAAGAATGATCGCGACTGCGCAAAATTGGAGGCCACGCTCCAAACCATGGTCAACACCTTTTCCAAAATGTACGAGAGATGTACATAAATATGCTGTCGCCTGAGGAAGTGTTTGAAGATCAGGAACTCAGTCAAATAACAGGGCTCATGGTCTACAGTGCAGTAGTGTTACTGCCCATCTCTATGGCACAAATGTTGATTATGTACAGCAGGCACCTCAAAACCCTGGAGAAGTAGCACCAGTGCTGCCTCTGGATGATCCTGAAAATCCATTGATAGCATAAACACACACCAACACTCTTCTCAATTTTGCCACTGGACAATGGTCGCATTCAAGCCAATATCCCAGCATTGAAGCATTGACCGTGCTGAGTCAACTCTGCTGGGCACACCATATGGCCAAATGTCTGACACGAGACACCCAGAGCAAATGCTGTACTTGAAGCTTCGATATTGCAAGCAAGTCCCATCGGAGCAGGAAAAATGCATCAATAACACCCTGAGAACGTCCTCAAAACTTAGAACAACCCCACTGATAGCAGGGAATCCCTTGCGCAAGACCATTTAAAATGGATGAAAAGCACTGAAAAGGAGCTGAGCACCTTGATCTTCATCGCCAAGAGCAAGCGGAAGTCGAGTAGTGTCAGGAAAGGAGTGCATACTGATCCACTCACTCAACCACTCCTCGATTCCATATCTGCCCCCCGTGATGGAAATTGTAGGCTATCATTCAACTGTTCTGCCCGCCATCTGTGAAATTATTTTGAGTGTTGTAGTCAGTGTGGAGAAGCACAGGGAGTGTTGCACGCCCAGAGTGAAGAGGGCAGGAGACAGGTGGCAAACCCAGTATGAAGTAACACTGAATGAGGACGGAGATCCTAATGAGGAGCAGCAGCTGAGGAGACTGTCTAACCAAGTATTGAGTGGAGTGGGACGTTTATTGGTGAACTTGTATAATGCAACATACGACCAGAGAACTGATCCTAGAGTAGAAGAGTGTTTTAGTAAGGAGATGAATAGTGATCCCAGGGTAGAACAGCATGAGAGGATGGCAGGAAATGCAGTGTGGAGCAGTTTGAGAGGGGAGTGCTGAACCCAGTCTGGAGCAGTATGAGAGGAGACAGTTGAATCCAGCGTTGAGCAGCAAGGTTGGCGAACCAAGTGTAGAACAATGTGTTATCAGGAAAGTGAAAGAAGTGTGGAGCAAGGCATCAGCAATCCGGTATGAAGCATCGCAGGAGCAGAGCGATGGAGCCAGTACGGCGTGACAGGGGAGAAGATCTGCAACTCTTTCTAATGTGATGTCGGATATAAACGACCAGCCTATTTTCGAGTGGTGAAGCAGGACGGCAATGAACCCAGTGTGAGCAGATAGGAGAAGAGCAATGAAACCAGTGCGGAGCAATGTGAGAAGAGTACTATGAGTTGAATATGGTGCAGCACAGGAGAAGAGGAATAGTCTGGAGCAATGGAGGAAGAGAGAAGTGAACACAGTGATCGTGGGAGAAGAGCGAAGAAACCAGTGAGGCCCAGAGCAGGCAGAGTGTACTGAACCCAGTCGAGCAATGCACAGGGATGTCAAACCCAGTGTGGAGCGCCACGGGAGGAGAGTGAAGATCTCAGTTTAGAAGAATGTGCGAGGAGGTAGTGGGGCGATCCCAGTGTGGAGCAGCTGTGAGAAGAGCAGTGGAACCCATTGAGTAGCACAGGAGCAGAGGGCTGATCCCAGTGTGGAGCCATTTAGATGCATGACGATGAACCCAGTGTTGAGCAGTTCAGCAGGAAACCTGAGGCAGAGAAGCATGGGACGAGCAACTACAAGAGAAATGCAGGGAAAGCATCAACAATTTTACATGATCTTCTTTGATCTCGGAAGAGTCTTCAACGTCGTCTGTGCTGAGAGATTATGGGGAACTATCCTCTGTGTTGGCTGCCCCAGTGATCACCATTCTCCACCTGCTTCACAATGACACGTAGGCCATGAGCCTGACCAACGGATCCACCACAAATCCAATTTATACCAATACTGTTCTCAATCTTGCTTCCTACATTGCACCATCTCAGCCCAGAAAGCTGCCAGTGAAATAGGGCTAAATTACAGATCATACAAGAATCTGTTCGGCATCCAATAGGTGCAGGCATGATCCAGGGTCGTCCCATCTTGTCATGGAACTGTATTTGGAAACGATGATTGTGCTTGTGCACAACTGGAGGCCAAGCTCCGAACCATGGTCAACACTTTCACCAAGATGTATGAGAGCGTGGGCCTTTCACTAAATATCCAGAAGACAATGGTCCTCTTCCAACCTCCCTCATCATACAGAACTGATGCCGCCAAAACCAGTCATCAAAATCAACAACAAGCTCTTAGAAAATGTGGACTACATTCCATAACGTGAGACCTCACAATGGCAGACAACAACAAACTTCAACACTGTCTTCAGTGTGCCAACGCAGCCTTCTGTCACCTGAGGATGTGTTTGAAGATCAGGAACTCAGACAAGCACAAAGCTCATGGTCTACAGGGTCCTAGTGTTACAACCCTCTGTATGGCTCAGAGACGTGGACTCTGTGCAGCAGGCACCTCAAGCCCTGGAGAAATCCCTCCAGTGTTGCTACTGCGAGATCCTGCAAATCCATTGGGTGCAAAGGCACACAACGTCAGTGGTATCGCTCAGATCAATCTCCTGACCATCGAAGCACTGACCAGGCTGAGTCAGCTCTGCTGGGCTGGCCACATCACCACATCAGACAGGAGTCTCCCAAAGCAATTGCTGTACTCAGAGCTTTGATACAGCAAGCTCCAGGAGTGTAGAGAAAATGCATCAAGAACATCCTGAAAACTTCTTCACAATTTACAACACTGCCACTGACCCCAAGGAATCCCATGCCCAAGACCGCTTGAAGTGGATGAAAAGCATCTGAGAAGGAGCTGAACACCTTGATCTTCATCACTGAGAGCAAGCGGAAGCCAAGCATCATCAGGAGAAGGAGCACGGAGCAACTCACGCACTCAGCCACAACCCCCCTGTAATCGAGATTGTATGCTGTCATTAGGCTGCTCCATCAGCTGTGAATTTATTTTAAGTGTTATCGCAAGTGTGGAGAACTGCAGGTGGAGTGTGGCATTGCCCAGTGTGGAGCAGTGTGGAAGGGTGGCAAACTTTGTATGTCTTAGTGTGGGATGAGAACAGTGATCCTAATGAAGAGTAGTGAGCTCAGCTGAGTGTTGATCAGAGTTGTGGGGGGCTGGTTAGTAGCAAACTTGTATCACGCAATGTGTGTCCAGACAGCCAATCTCAGTGTACACTGGTGATTTTGTAAGGAGGTGAGTGATGAACCCAGGGTAGAATACCATTAGAGGATAGCGGCACAAGCGAAGAAAGAGGGAACCAGTATGCAGCAGAGCCGGAGGACAGCAGTCAACCTCTCGTGGAGCAGCACAAGAGGAGAGAGATGAATCCAGTGTGAAGCAGCAAGATTGGCAAACCAAGTGGAGAACAATGTGTTAAGAGGATGGCAAAAGCAGTCTGGAGCAGGTTGGGTGGAATCAGCAGTCCAATAAGAAACATTGCAGGAGCGGTGAACCGAGTATGCCAATGTGGAACATAAATGATGAGCCCAGTTTTGAGTGGTGCCCGAGAAGAGCAATGGATCCAGTATGAGCAGCGTGGGAGAAGAACATGAAAGCAGTGTACAGCAATGTGAGAAGAGTACAGCAAATTGAATATTGTGCCGCGCAGCTAGCGCATGATAAATCCAGTCTGGGGCAGCGAATGAGAGAGGTGAACACAGTATGGATCATTGTGGGAGAAGAGTGAAGACTCCAGTGTGGACCAGTCCAGGCAGAGTGCAGTGAACCCAGAGGAGTCATACACATGGATGGAGAACCCACTATGGAACAGTGTCGGATGTGAGCAGAGGTCCCGTTTAGAAGGAAGTAGGAGAAGGAGGAATGGTGATCCCAATGTGGAGCAGTACGTGAGGTGAGTAACGATCCCAGTGAGGGGGCATGTGGATGCATGACAGCGAACCCAGTGTTGAGCAGCACAGCAGCAAGCCCAGGATGCAGCTGTGCGGGAGGAGCAACTAAACCGAGCAGCAACTACAAGGGAAATTCAGGGAACAGCACCAACCCTTGTGTATGACAGTCTTTCATCTTGCAAGAGCCGTCAACATTGTTTATCCTGAGGGATTATGGAGCGCACTCCATTTCAGCTGCCCCAAATGTCTGTCACATTTCTCCGGCAGCTCCACAATGACGTGCAAGCCTTGATCCTGACCAATGGATCCACCACAGATCAAATTCGCTTTGGAAATGTGGTCGTGAAATTCTGCATCATCACACCAACGCTCTTCTCAATGTTGCTTCATGCACACTCTGATCTCACACTCAACAACCTGCCACTGGATTAGAGCTAAATTACAGAACAAACGACAATCTATTCATTGATCCATACATGCAGGCCTGATCCAAACTCGTCCTATCCTCCTGTCAGTCAACTACGTATAGCAAATAATGATCGCGACTGCACAAAATTGGAGGCCAAGTTCCAAACCATGGTCAACACCTTTTCCAAAATGTACGAGAGATGTACATAAATATGCTGTCACCTGAGGAAGTGTTTGAAGATCAGGAACTCAGTCAAATAACAGGGCTCATGGTCTACAGTGCATTAGTGTTACTGCCTATCTGTATGGCACAGAAATGTTGATTATGTACAGCAGGCACCTCAAAACCGTGGAGACATAGCACCAGTGCTGCCTCTGGATGATCCTGAAAATCCATTGATCGCATAAACACACACCAACGCTCTTCTCAATTTTGCCACTGGACAATGGTCACATTCAGGCCAATGTCCCAGCATTGAAGCATTGACCCAGCTGATTCCACTCTGCTGGGAACACCATATCGCCAAATGTCTGACACGAGACACCCAAAGGAAATGCTGTGCTTGGAGCTTTGATATTGCAAGCAAGTCCCATAGGAGCAGGAAAAATGCATCAATAACACCCCAAAAACGTCCTCAAAACTTAGAACAACCCCACTGATAGCAGGGAATCCCTTGCGCAAGACCACTTAAAACGGATGAAAAGCATTGAAAAGGAGCTGAACAAATTGATCTTCATCGCCGAGAACAAGCGGATATCGAGCAGTGTTTGGGAAAGGAGTGCATAGTGATCCCCTCACTCACCCATTCCTCTTTTCCATATCTGTCCGCCATGATAGAGATTGTAGGCTGTCATTAGACTGTTCCGCGATCTGTGAAATTATTTTGAGTGTTGTAGTAAGTGTGGAGAAGCACGGGGAGTGTTGCATGCCCAGTGTGAAGAGGACAGGAGACAGGTGGCAAACCCAGTATGAAGTAACACGGAATGAGGACGGTGATCCTAATGAGGAGCAGGAGGAGAGGAGAGTGTTTAACTGAGTGTTGAGTGGAGTGGGGCGTTTATCGGTGAACTTGTATAATGCAACACAGGACCAGAGAACTGATCCTAGAGTACAACAGTGTTTTAGCAAGGAGATGAATACTGATCCCAGGTTAGAACAGCATGAGAGGATGGCAGCAAATGCAGTGTGGACAGTTTGAGAGGGGAGTGCTGAACCCAGTCTGGAGCAGTATGAGAGGAGACAGTTGAATCCAGTGTTGAGCAGCGAGGTTGGCAAACCAAGTGTAGAACAATGTGTTATCAGGAAAGTGAAAGAAGTGTGGAGCAAGGCATCAGCAATCCGGTATGAAGCATCGCAGGAGCAGAGCGCTGGAGCCAGTGCGGCGTGACAGGAGAGAAGATCTGCAAACTCTTTATAATACTATGGAGGACATAAACGACCAGCCTATTTTTGAGTGGTGAAGCAGGACAGCAATGAACCCAGTGCGAGCTGATAGGAGAAGAGCAATGAAACCAGTGCGAGCAATGTGAGAAGAGCACTGTGAGTTGAATATGGTGCAGCACAGGAAAAGAGGAATAGTCTGGAGCAATGGAAGAAGAGAGAAGTGAACACAGTGATCGTGGGAGAAGAGTGAAGAAATCAGTGAGGCCCAGCGCAGGCAGAGTGTAGTGAACCCAGTCGAGCAATGCACAGGGATGTCAAACCCAGTGTAGAGCACTGCGGGAGGAGAGCGAAGATCTCAGTTTAGAAGAATGTGCGAGGAGGTAGTGGGACAATCCCAGTGTGGAGCAGCTGTGAGACGAGCGGTGGAACCCTTTGAGTAGCACAGGAGCAGAGGGCTGATCCCAGCGTGGAGCCATTTGGATGCATGACGATGAACCGAGTGTTGAGCAGTTCAGCAGAAAACCTGAGTTGGAGAAGCATGGGACGAGCAACTACAAGAGAAATGCAGGGAAAGCATCGACAATTTTACATGATCTTCTTTGATCTCGGAAGAGTCTTCAACGTTGTCTGTGCTGAGATATTATGGGGAAGTATTTTCTATGTTGGCTGCCCCAGTGGTCACCATTCTCCACCTGCTTCACAACGACACGTAGCCTGTAAAACTGACCAACGGATCCTCCACAAATCCAACTTATACCAATACTGTTCTCAATCTTGCTTCCAACATTGCACCATCTCACCCCCTGAAAGCTGCCAGTGAAATAGAGGTACATTACAGAACAAATAAGCATCTGTTCCGCATCCAATAGGTGCAGGCCGGATCCAGGGTCGTCCCATCTTCTCATGCAACTGTATTTGGAAACGATGATTGTGCTTGCGCATTGGAGGCCAAGCTCCGAACCATGGTCAACACTTTCACCAAGATGTATGAGAGCGTGGGCCTTTCACTAAATATCCATAAGACAATGGTCCTCTTCCAATCTCCCTCATCATACAGAACTGATGCCACCAAAACCTGTCATCAAAATCAACAACATGTTCTTGGAAAATGTGGACTACGTTCCATAACGTGACAAGTCACAATGGCAGACAGCAACAAACTTCAACACTGTCTTCAGTGTGCCAACGCAGCCTTCTGTCACCTGAGGGTGTGTTTGAAGATCAGGAACTCAGACAAGCACAAAGCTCATAGTCTACAGGGTCCTCGTGTTACAACCCTCTGTATGGCTCAGAGACCTGGACTCTGTACAGCAGGCACCTCAAACCTGGAGAAATCCCTCCAGTGCTGCCACTGCAAGATCCTCCAAATCCATTGGCTGCAAAGGCACACAACGTCAGTGGTATCGCTCAGATCAATCTCCTGAGCATCGAAGCACTGACCAGGCTGAGTCAGCTCTGCTGGGCTGGCCACATCACCACATCAGACAGGACTCTCCCAAAGCAATTGCTGTACTCAGAGCTTTGATACCTCAAGCCCCAGGAGGGTAGAGAAAATGCATCAAGAACATCCTGAAAACTTCATTAGAATTTACAACACTGCCACTGACCCCAAGGAATCCCATGCTCAAGACTGCTTGAAGTGGATGAAAAGCATCTGAGGAGGAGCTGAACACCTTGATCTTCTTCACTGAGAGCAAGCGGAAGCCAAGCTTCATCAGGAGAAGGAGCACGGAGCAACCCACGCACTCAGCAGGTACCCCTCCATAATAGAGATCGTAGGCTGTCATTAGACTGCTCCATCAAGTGTGAATTTATTTTAAGTGTTGTTGCAAGTGTGGAGAAGTGCAGGTGGAGTGTGGCATTGCCCAGTGTGGAGCAGTGTGGAAGGGTGGCAAACCTTGTATGTCTTAGTGTGGGATGAGGACAGTGATCCAAATGAAGAGCAGTGAGCTCAACTGACTGTTGATCAGAGTTGTGGGGGGCTGGTTAGTGGCAAACTTGTATCACGCAACGTGTGTCCAGACAGCCGATCTCAGTGTACAATGGTGATTTTGTAAGGAGGTGAGTGATGAACCCAGGGTAGAATACCATAAGAGGATAGCGGCACAAGAGGAGAAGGAGGAAACCAGTACGCAGCAAAGCACGAGGACAGCAGTCAACCTCTTGTGGAGCAGCACAAGAGGAGAGAGATGAATCCAGTGTGAAGCAGCAAGATTGCCAAACCAAGCGTAGAACAATGTGTTATCAGGAAGGCAAAAGCAGCCTGGAGCAGGTTGGGTGGAATCAGCAGTCCAATATGAAACATTGCAGGAGCGGTGAACCTAGGATGCCAATGTGGAACATAAATGATGAGCCCAGTTTTGAGTGCTGCCCGAGAAGAGCAATGGATCCAGTGTGAGTAGAATGGGAGAAGAACATGAAACCAGTGTACAGCAGTGTGAGAAGAGTACAGAAAATTGAATATTGTGCCGCGCAGCTAGCGCATGATAAATCCAGTCTGGGGCAGCGAAGGAGAAGAGAGGAGAACACAGTATGGATCATTGTGGGAAAGAGTGAAGACTCCAGTGTGGACCAGTCCAGGCAGAGTGCAGTGAACCCAGAGGAGTAGTGCACATGGATGGAGAACCCACTCTGGAACAGTATCGGATGTGATAGAGGTCCCGTTTGGAAGGAATTAGGAGAAGGAGAAATAGTGATCCCAATGTGGAGCAGTATGTGAGCTGAGTAACGATCCCAGTGAGGGGGCATGTGGATGCACGACAACAAAACCCGTGTTGAGCAGCACTACAGCAAGTCCAGGATGCAGCTGTGAGGGAGGACAAATAAACCGAGCAGCAACGACAAGGCAAATTCAGGGAACCGCACCAACCCTCGTGTATGACATTCTTTAATTGTGCAAGAGCCGTCAACATTGTCAATCCTGAGGGATTATGGCGCACACTCCATCTCAGCTGCCCCAAATGTTTGTCACATTTCTCCAGCTGCTCCACAATGACATGCAAGCCTTGATCCTGACCAATGGATCCACCACAGATCAAGTTCACTTTGGAAATGTGGTCGTGAAATTCTGCATCATCACACCAACGCTCTTCTCAATTTTGCTTCATGCACTCTCTGATCTGACACTCAGCAACCTGCCACTGGATTAGAGCTAAATTACAGAACAAACGACAATCTATTCAGTGATCCATACATGCAGGCCTGATCCAAAGTCGTCCTATCCTCCTGTCAGTCAACTACGTATAGCAAAGAATGATCGCGACTGCGCAAAATTGGAGGCCACGCTCCAAACCATGGTCAACACCTTTTCCAAAATGTACGAGAGATGTACATAAATATGCTGTCGCCTGAGGAAGTGTTTGAAGATCAGGAACTCAGTTAAATACCAGGGCTCATGGTCTACAGTGCATTAGTGTTACTGCCCATCTGTGTGGCTCAGAAATGTTGATTATGTACAGCAGGCACTTCAAAACCCTGGAGAAGTTGCACCAGTGCTGCCCCTGGATGATCCTGAAAATCCATTGATAGCATAAACACACAGCAACGCTCTTCTCAATTTTGCCACTGGACAATGGTCTCATTCAGGGCAATGTCCCGGCATTGAAGCATTGACTATGCTGAGTGAACTCTGCTGGGCACACCATATCGCCAAATGTCTGACACGAGATACCCAAAGCAAATGCTGTGCTTGGAGCTTTGATACTGCAACGAAGTCCCATAGGAGCAGGAAAAATGCATCAATAACACCCTGAAAACATCCTCAAAACTGAGAGCAACCCCACAGATAGCAGGGAATCCGTTGCACAAGACCATTTAATGTGGATGAAAAGCATTGAAAACAAGCTGAACACCTTGATCTTCATCGCCAAGAGCAAGCAGAAGTCGAGTGGTGTCAGGAAAGGAGTGTATTGTGATCCACTCACTCACCCACTCCTCTACTCCATATCTGCCCCCTGTGATAGAAATTGTAGGTTATCATTCGACTGTTCCGCCCGCCATCTGTGAAATTATTTTGTGTTGTCGTAAGTGTGGAGAAGCACGGGGAGTGTTGCATGCCCAGAGTGAAGAGGGCAGGAGACAGGTGGCAAACCCAGTATGAAGTAACACGGAATGAGGACGGAGATCCAAATGAGGAGCAGCAGTTGAGGAGTGTGATTAACTAAGTATTGAGTGGAGTGGGGCGTTTATTGGTGAACTTGGATATTGCAACACAGGACCAGAGAACTGATCCTAGAGTGCAACAGTGTTTTAGTGAGGAGATGAATAGTGATCCCAGGGTAGAACAGCATGAGAGGATGGCAGCAAATGCAGTGTGGAGCAGTTTGTGAGGGGAGTGCTGAACCCAGTCTGGAGCAGTATGAGAGGAGAGAGTTGAATCCAGTGTTGAGCAGTGAGGTTGGCGAACCAAGTGTAAAAAAGTGTGTTATCAGGAAAGTGAAAGACGTATGGAGCAAGGCATCAGCAATCCGGTCTGAAGCATCGCAGGAGCAGAGCGGTGGAGCCAGTACGGCGTGACAGGGGAGAAGATCTGCATCTCTTTATAATGTGATGTCGGATATAAACGACCAGCCTATTTTCGAGTGGTGAAGCAGGACGGCAATGAGTCCAGTGCGAGCAGATAGGAGAAGAGCAATGAATCCAATGCAGAGCAATGTGAGAAGAGTACTGTGAGTTGAATATGGTGCAGCACAGGAGAAGAGGAATAGTCTGGAGTAATGGAAGAAGAGAGAAGTGAACACAGTGATCGTGGGAGAAGAGCGAAGAAACCTGTTTGGCCCAGTGCAGGCAGCGTGCAGTAAACCCCAGTCGAGCAGTGCGCAGGGATATCAAACCCAGTGTGGAGCACCACGGGAGGAGAGTGAAGATCTCAGTTTAGAAGAATGTGGGAGGAGGTGGTGGGGCAATCCCAGTGTGGAGCAGCATGTGAGGAGAGTGGTGGAACCCATTGAGTAGCACAGGAGCAGAGGACTGATCCCAGTGTGCATGACGATGAACCCAGTGTTGAGCAGTTCAGCAGGAAACCTGAGTTGGAGAAGCATGGGACGAGCAACTACAAGAGAAATGCAGGGAAAGCATCAACAACTTTACATGATCTTCTTTGATCTCGGAAGAGTCTTCAACGTTGTCTATGCTGAGAGATTATGGGGAAC
This sequence comes from Carcharhinus amblyrhynchos, assembly GCF_965287045.1. Taxonomy (NCBI): domain Eukaryota; kingdom Metazoa; phylum Chordata; class Chondrichthyes; order Carcharhiniformes; family Carcharhinidae; genus Carcharhinus; species Carcharhinus amblyrhynchos. Next base: position 39,016,471 of record NC_137340.1, read on the forward strand.
TATCCTCTGTGTTGGCTGCCCCAGTGGTCACCATTCTCCACCTGCTTCACAATGACACGTAGGCCGTGAAGCTGACCAACGGATCCGCCACAAATCCAACTTATACCAATACTGTTCTCAATCTTGCTTCCTACGTTGCACCATCTCACCCCCAGAAAGCTCTCAGTCCAGACAGCCGATCTCAGCGTACAATGGTGATTTTGTAAGGAGGTGAGTGATGAACCCAGAGTAGAATACCATAAGAGGATAGCGGCACAAGAGAAGAAGGAGGAAACCTGTATGCAGCAGAGCATGAGGACAGCAGTCAACCTCTCGTGGAGCAGCACAAGAGGAGAGAGATGAATCCAGTGTGAAGCAGCAAGATTGGCAAACCAAACAATGTGTTATCAGGAAGGCAAAAGCAGTCTGGAGCAGGTTGGGTGGAATCAGCTGTCCTTTGTGAAACATTGCAGGAGCGGTGAACCTAGTATGCCAATGTGGAATATAAATGATGAGCCCAGGTTTCACTGGTGCCCGAGAAGAGCAATGGATCCAGTGTGAGCAGCATGGGAGAAGAACATGAAACCAGTGTACAGCAATGTGAGAAGAGTACAGAAAATTGAATATTGTGCCGCGCAGTTAGCGCATGATAAATCCAGTCTGGGGCAGCGAAGGTGAGGTGAACACAGTATGGATCATTGTGGGAGAAGAGTAAAGACTCCAGTGTGGACCAGTCCAGGCACAGTGCAGTGAACCCAGAGGAGTAGTGCACATGGATGGAGAACCCACTCTGGAACAGTGTCGGATGTGAGCAGAGGTCCTGTTTAGAAGGAAGTAGGAGAAGGAGGAATGGTGATCCCAATGTGGAGCAGTATGTGAGGTGAGTAACGATCCCAGTGAGGGGGCATGTGGATGCATGACAATGAACCCAGTGTTGAACAGCACAGCAGCAAGCCCAGGATGCAGCTGTGAGGGAGGAGCAACTAAACCGAGCAGCAACTACAAGGGAAATTCAGGGAACAGCACCAACCCTTGTGTATGACATTCTTTCATCTTGCAAGAGCCGTCAACATTGTCAATCCTGAGGGATTATGGAGCACACTCCATTTCAGCTGCCCCAAATATTTGTCACATTTCTCCAGCTGCTCCACAATGACATGCAAGCCTTGATTCTGACCAATGGATCCACCACAGATCAAATTCGCTTTGGAAATGTGGTCGTGAAATTCTGCATCATCACACCAACGCTCTTCTCAATTTTGCTTCATGCAGTCTCTCATCTCACACTCTGCAACCTGCCACTGATTTATTGCTAAAATACAGAACAAACGACAATCTATTCAGTGACGCACACATGCAGGCCTGATCCAAAGTCGTCCTATCCTCCTGTCAGTCAACTTCGTATAGCAAATAATGATCACGACTGCGCAAAATTGGAGGCCAAGTTCCAAACCATGGTCAACACCTTTTCCAAAATGTATGAGAGATGTACATAAATATGCTGTCGCCTGAGGAAGTGTTTGAAGATCAGGAACTCAGTCAATACCAGGGCTCATGGTCCACAGTGCAGTAGTGTTACTGCCCATCTGTATGGCTCAGAAATGTTGATTTTGTACAGCAGGCACCTCAAAGCCCTGGAGAAGCCGCACCAGTGCTGCCTCTGGATGATCCTGAAAATCCATTGATAGCATAAACACACATCAACGCTCTTCTCAATTTTGCCACTGGACAATGGTCTCACTCAGGCCAATATCCCAGCACTGAAGCATTGACCATGCTGAGTCAACTCTGCTGGGCATGCCATATCGCCAAATGTCTGACACGAGATACCCAAAGCATATGCTGTGCTTGGAGCGTCGATATTGCGAGCAAGTCCCATAGGAGCAGGAAGAATGCATCAATAACACCCTGAAAACGTCCTCAAAAGTTCGAACAACCCCACTGATAACAGGGAATCCCTTGCACAAGACCATTTAAAATGGATGAAAAGCATTGAAAAGGAGTTGAACACCTTGATCTTCATTGCCAAGAGCAAGCGGAAGTCGAGCGGTGTCAGGAAAGGAGTGCATTGTGATCCACTCACTCACCCAATCCTCTATTCCATATTTGCCCCCCGTGATAGAAATTGTAGGCTATCGTTCGACTGTTCCGCCATCTGTGAAATTATTTTGAGTGTTGTAGTAAGTGTGGAGAAGCACGGGGAGTGTTGCATACCCAGTGTGAAGAGGGCAGGAGACAGGTGGCAAACCCAGTATGAAGTAACACGGAATGAGGACGGAGATCCTAATGAGGAGCAGCAGCTGAGGAGAGTGTTTAACTAAGTATTGAGTGGATGGGGCTTTTATTGGTGAACTTGTATAATGCAACAGAGGACCCCAGAACTGATCCTAGAGTACAAGAGTGTTTTAGTAAGGAGATGAATAATGTTCCCAGGGTAGAACAGCATGAGAGGATGGCAGCAAATGCAGTGTGGACAGTTTGAGAGGGGAGTGCTGAACCCAGTCTGGAGCAGTGTGAGAGGAGAGAGTTGAATCCAGCGTTGAGCAGCAAAGTTGGCGAACCAAGCGTAGAACAATGTGTTATCAGGAAAGTGAAAGAAGTGTGGAGCAAGGCATCAGCAATCCGGTATGAAGCATCGCAGGAGCAGAGCGGTGGAGCCAGTACGACGTGACAGGGGAGAAGATCTGCAACTCTTTCTAATGTGATGTCGGATATAAACGACCAGCCTATTTTCGACTGGTGAAGCAGGACAGCAATGAACCCAGTGTGAGCAGATAGGAAAAGAGCAATGAAACCAGTGCGGAGCAATGTGAGTAGAGCACTGTGAGTTGAATATGGTGCAGCACAGGAGAAGAGGAATAGTCTGGAATAATGGAAGAAGAGAGAAGCGAACACAGTGATCGTAGAAGAGCGAAGAAACCCGTGTGGCCCAGTGCAGGCAGAGTGCAGTAAACCCAGTCGAGCAGTGCGCAGGGATGTCAAGCCCAGTGTGGAGCACTGCGGGAGGAGAGTGAAGATCTCAGTTGAGAAGAATGTGGGAGGAGGTGGTGGGGCAATCCCAGTGTGGAGCAGCGTGTGAGGAGAGTGGTGGAACCCATTGAGTAGCACAGGAGCAGAGGGCTGAACGGAGTATGGAGCCATTTGGATGCATGACGATGAACCTAGTGTTGAGCAGTTCAGCAGGAAACCTGAGTTGGAGAAGCATGGGATGAGCAACTACAAGAGAAATGCAGGGAAAGCATCAACAACTTTACATGACCTTCTTTGATCTCAGAAGAGCCTTCAACATTGTGTATGCTGAGAGATTATGGGAAACTATCCCCTGTTGGCTGCCCCAATGATCACCATTCTCCACCTGCTTCACAATGACACGTAGGCCATGATCCTGACCAACGGATTCACCACAGATCCAATTCATTTTGGAAATGTAGTCATGAAATTCTGCATCATCACACCAAGGCTCTTCTCAATTTTGCTTCGTGCAATGCTCTACCTCAAACTTAGAGCTAAATTACAGAACATACGACAATCTATTCAGCGATCGTAACGTGCAGGCCTGATCGAAAGTCGTCATATGCTCCTGTCAGTCAACTACGTATAGCAAATGATGATCGCGACTGTACAAAATTGGAGGCCATCTCCCAAACCATGGCCAACACCTTCTTGAAGATGTACGAGACCATGAGCCTTACATTAAATATTCTGTCACCTGAGGAAGTGTTTGAAGATCAGGAACTCAGTCCCAGAACAGGGCTTATGGTTCACAGTGCAGTAGTGTTACTGCCCATCTATACGGCTGAGAGGTGTTGATTATGTACAGCAGGCACCTCAAAACCCTGGAGAAGTAGCACCAGCGCTGCCTCTGGATGATCCTGAATGTCCATTGGCAGCATAAACACATAATGTCAGTGGTCTCATTCAAGCCAATATCCCAGCATTGAAGCATTGACCATGCTGAGTCAACTCTGCTGGGCAGGCCAAACCGCCACATATCTGACACGAGTTACCCATAGCAAACGTTGTGTTTGGAGCTTTGATACTACAAGCAAGTCCCATTGGAGCAGGAATAATGCATCAGTAACACCCTGAAAATGTCATCAAATCTTCCAACAACCCCACTGATAGCAGAGAATCCCTTGCACAAGACCACTTAAAATGGATGAAAGCACTGAAAAGGAGCTGAACACATTGATCTTCATCGCCGAGAACAAGCGGACATCGAGCAGTGTTTGGGAAAGGAGTGCAAAGTGATCCACTCGCTCACCCATTCCTCTTTTCCATATCTGTCCGCCATGATAGAGATTATCGGCTGTCATTCGACTGTTCCTCCATCTGTGAAATTATTTTGAGTGTTGTAGTAAGTGTGGAGAAGCACGGGGAGTGTTGCACGCCCAGTGTGAAGAGGACAGGAGACAGGTGGCAAACCCAGTATGAAGTAACACGGAATGAAGACGGAGATCCAAATGAGGAGCAGGAGGAGAGGAGAGTGTTTAACTGAGTGTTGAGTGGAGTGGGGCGTTTATCGGTGAACTTCTGTAATGCAACATCGGGCCAGAAAACTGATCCTAGATTACAGCAGTGTTTTAGTAAGGAGATGAATAGTGATCCCAGGGTAGAACAGCATGAGAGGATGGGCAGCAAATGCAGTGTGGAGCAGTTTGAGAGGGGAGTGCTGAACCCAGTCTGGAGCAGTATGAGAGGAGAGAGTTGAATCCAGCGTTGAGCAGCAAGGTTGGCGAACCAAGCGTAGAAAAATGTGTTATCAGGAAAGTGAAAGAAGTGTGGAACAAGGCAGCAGCAATCCGGTCTGAAGCATCGCAGGAGCAGAGCGGTGGAGCCAGTACGGCGTGACAGGAGAGAAGATCTCCAAACTCTTTATAATACGATGTAGAATATAAATGACCAGCCTATTTTTGAGTGGTGAAGCAGGACAGCAATGAACCCAGTGCGAGCTGATAGGAGAAGAGCAATGAAACCAGTGCGAGCAATGTGAGAAAAGCACTGTGAGTTGAATGTGGTGCAGCACAGGAGAAGAGGAATAGTCTGGAGCAATGGAAGAAGAGAGAAGTGAACACAGTGATCGTGGGAGAAGAGTGAAGAAATCAGTGAGGCCCAGCGCAGGCAGAGTGTAGTGAACCCAGTCGAGCAATGCGCAGGGATGTCAAACCCAGTGTAGAGCACTGCGGGAGGAGAGCGAAGATCTCAGTTTAGAAGAATGTGCGAGGAGGTAGTGGGACAATCCCAGTGTGGAGCAGCTGTGAGACGAGCGGTGGAACCCTTTGAGTAGCACAGGAGCAGAGGGCTGATCCCAGTGTGGAGCCATTTGGATGCATGACGATGAACCAAGTGTTGAGCAGTTCAGCAGAAAACCTGAGTTGGAGAAGCATGGGACGAGCAACTACAAGAGAAATGCAGGGAAAGCATCGACAATTTTACATGATGTTCTTTGATCTCGGAAGAGTCTTCAACGTTGTCTGTGCTGAGATATTATGGGGAAGTATTTTCTGTGTTGGCTGCCCCAGTGGTCACCATTCTCCACCTGCTTCACAACGACACGTAGGCCGTGAAACTGACCAACGGATCCTCCACAAATCCAACTTATACCAATACTGTTCTCAATCTTGCTTCCAACATTGCACCATCTCACCCCCTGAAAGCTGCCAGTGAAATAGAGGTACATTACAGAACAAATAAGCATCTGTTCAGCATCCAATAGGTGCAGGCTGGATCCAGGGTCGTCCCATCTTTTCATGCAACTGTATTTGGAAACGATGATTGTGCTTGCGCATTGGAGGCCAAGCTCCGAACCGTGGTCAACACTTTCACCAAGATGTATGAGAGCGTGGGCCTTTCACTAAATATCCAGAAGACAATGGTCCTCTTCCAACCTCCCTCGTCATACAGAACTGATGCCACCAAAACCTGTCATCAAAATCAACAACATGTTCTTGGAAAATGTGGACTACGTTCCATAACGTGACAAGTCACAATGGCAGACAGCAACAAACTTCAACACTGTCTTCAGTGTGCCAACACAGCCTTCTGTCACCTGAGGGTGTGTTTGAAGATCAGGAACACAGACAAGCACAAAGCTCATGGTCTACAGGGTCCTCGTGTTACAACCCTCTGTATGGCTCAGAGACCTGGACTCTGTACAGCAGGCACCTCAAACCTGGAGAAATCCCTCCAGTGCTGCCACTGCAAGATCCTGCAAATCCATTGGCTGCAAAGGCACACAACGTCAGTGGTATCGCTCAGATCAATCTCCTGAGCATCGAAGCACTGACCAGGCTGAGTCAGCTCTGCTGGGCTGGCCACATCACCACGTCAGACAGGAGTCTCCCAAAGCAATTGCTGTACTCAGAGCTTTGATACCTCAAGCCCCAGGAGGGCAGAGAAAATGCATCAAGAACATCCTGAAAACTTCTTTAGAATTTACAACAATGCCACTGACCCCAAGGAATCCCATGCTCAAGACTGCTTGAAGTGGATGAAAAGCATCTGAGGAGGAGCTGAACACCTTGATCTTCTTCACTGAGAGCAAGCGGAAGCCAAGCTTCATCAGGAGAAGGAGCACGGAGCAACCCACGCACTCAGCAGGTACCCCTCCATAATAGAGATCGTAGGCTGTCATTAGACTGCTCCATCAACTGTGAATTTATTTTAAGTTTTGTTGCAAGTGTGGAGAAGTGCAGGTGGAGTGTGGCATTGCCCAGTGTGGAGCAGTGTGGAAGGGTGGCAAACCTTGTATGTCTTAGTGTGGGATGAGGACAGTGATCCAAATGAAGTGCAGTGAGCTCAACTGACTGTTGATCAGAGTTGTGGGGGGCTGGTTAGTGGCAAACTTGTATCACGCAACGTGTGTCCAGACAGCCGATCTCAGTGTACAATGGTGATTTTGTAAGGAGGTGAGTGATGAACCCAGGGTAGAATACCATAAGAGGATAGCGGCACAAGAGAAGAAGGAGGAAACCAGTATGCAGCAGAGCACGAGGACAGCAGTCAACCTCTTGTGGAGCAGCAGAAGAGGAGAGAGATGAATCCAGTGTGAAGCAGCAAGATTGGCAAACCAAGTGTAGAACAATGTGTTATCAGGAAGGCAGAAGCAGTCTGGAGCAGGTTGGGTGGAATCAGCAGTCCAATATGAAACATTGCAGGAGCGGTGAACCTAGGATGCCAATGTGGAACATAAATGATGAGCCCAGTTTTGAGTGGTGCCCGAGAAGAGCAATGGATCCAGTGTGAGTAGAATGGGAGAAGAACATGAAACCAGTGTACAGCAATGTGAGAAGAGTACAGCAAATTGAATATTGTGCCGCGCAGCTAGCGCATGATAAATCCAGTTTGGGGCAGCGATGGAGAAGAGAGGAGAACACAGTATGGATCATTGTGGGAGAAGAGTAAAGACTCCAGTGTGGACCAGTCCAGGCAGAGTGCAGTGAACCCAGAGGAGTAGTGCACATGGATGGAGAACCCACTCTGGAACAGTATCGGATGTGATAGAGGTCCCGTTTCGAAGGAAGTAGGAGAAGGAGAAATAGTGATCCCAATGTGGAGCAGTATGTGAGCTGAGTAACGATCCCAGTGAGGGGGCATGTGGATGCACGACAACAAAACCCATGTTGAGCAACACTGCAGCAAGTCCAGGATGCAGCTGTGAGGGAGGACAAATAAACCGAGCAGCAACGACAAGGCAAATTCAGGGAACCGCACCAACCCTCGTGTATGACATTCTTTAATTGTGCAAGAGCCGTCAACATTGTCAATCCTGAGGGATTATGGCACACACTCCATCTCAGCTGCCCCAAATGTTTGTCACATTTCTCCAGCTGCTCCACAATGACATGCAAGCCTTGATCCTGACCAATGGATCCACCACAGATCAAGTTCGCTTTGGAAATGTGGTCATGAAATTCTGCATCATCACACCAGCGCTCTTCTCAATTTTGCTTCATGCACTCTCTGATCTCACACTCAGCAACCTGCCACTGGATTAGAGCTAAATTACAGAACAAACGACAATCTATTCAGTGATCCATACATGCAGGCCTGATCCAAAGTCGTCCTATCCTCCTGTCAGTCAACTACGTAAAGCAAATAATGATTGCGACTGCGCAAAATTGGAGGCCACGCTCCAAACCATGGTCAACACCTTTTCCAAAATGTACGAGAGATGTACATAAATATGCTGTCACCTGAGGAAGTGTTTGAAGATCAGGAACTCAGTCAAATAACAGGGCTCATGGTCTACAGTGCAGTAGTGTTACTGCCCATCTGTATGGCTCAAATGTTGATTATGTACAGCAGGCACCTCAAAACCCTGGAGAAGTAGCACCAGTGCTGCCTCTGGATGATCCTGAAAATCCATTGATAGCATAAACACACACCAACACTCTTCTCAATTTTGCCACTGGACAATGGTCGCATTCAAGCCAATATCCCAGCATTGAAGCATTGACCATGCTGAGTCAACTCTGCTGGGCACACCATATGGCCAAATGTCTGACACGAGACACCCAGAGCAAATGCTGTACTTGAAGCTTCGATATTGCAAGCAAGTCCCATCGGAGCAGGAAAAATGCATCAATAACACCCTGAGAACGTCCTCAAAACTTAGAACAACCCCACTGATAGCAGGGAATCCCTTGCGCAAGACCATTTAAAATGGATGAAAAGCACTGAAAAGGAGCTGAGCACCTTGATCTTCATCGCCAAGAGCAAGCGGAAGTCGAGTAGTGTCAGGAAAGGAGTGCATACTGATCCACTCACTCAACCACTCCTCGATTCCATATCTGCCCCCCGTGATGGAAATTGTAGGCTATCATTCAACTGTTCTGCCTGCCATCTGTGAAATTATTTTGAGTGTTGTAGTCAGTGTGGAGAAGCACAGGGAGTGTTGCATGCCCAGAGTGAAGAGGGCAGGAGACAGGTGGCAAACCCAGTATGAAGTAACACTGAATGAGGACGGAGATCCTAATGAGGAGCAGCAGCTGAGGAGACTGTCTAACCAAGTATTGAGTGGAGTGGGACGTTTATTGGTGAACTTGTATAATGCAACATACGACCAGAGAACTGATCCTAGAGTAGAAGAGTGTTTTAGTAAGGAGATGAATAGTGATCCCAGGGTGGAACAGCATGAGAGGATGGCAGGAAATGCAGTGTGGAGCAGTTTGAGAGGGGAGTGCTGAACCTAGTCTGGAGGAGTATGAGAGGAGAGAGTTGTATCCAGCATTGAGCAGCAAGGTTGGCGAACCAAGTGTAGAACAATGTGTTATCAGGAAAATGAAAGAAGTGTGGAGCAAGGCATCAGCAAACCGGTATGAAGCATCGCAGGAGCAGAGCGATGGAGCCAGTATGGCGTGACTGGAGACAAGATCTGCAACCTCTTTGTAATACGATGTAGAATGTAAACGAGCAGCCTATTTTCAAGTGGTGAAGCAGGATGGCAATGAACCCAGTGTGAGCAGATCGGAGAAGAGCAATGAAACCAGTGCAGAGAAATGTGAGAATAGTACTGTGAGTTGAATATGGTGCAGCACAGGAGAAGAGGAATAGTCTGGAGTAATGGAAGAAGACAGAAGCGAACACAGTTATCGTAGAATAGCAAAGAAACCAGTGTGGCCCAGTGCAGGCAGAGTGCAGTAAACCCAGTCGGACAGTGCACAGGGATGTCAAACCCAGTGTGGAGCACCACGGCAGGAGAGGGAAATCTCAGTTGAGAAGAATATGGGAGGAGGTGGTGGGGCAATCCCAGTGTGGAGCAGCGTGTGAGGAGAGCGGTGGAACCCACTGAGTCGCACAGGAGCAGTGGGCTGAACGCAGTGTGGAGCCATTTGGATGCATGTCCATGAACCCAGGTCAGCTGAGCAGTTCAGCAGGACACCTGGGTTGGAGAAGCATGGTACGAGCAACTACAAGAGAAATGCAGGGAAAGCATCAACAACTTTACATGACCTTCTTTGATCTCAGAAGAGCCTTCAACATTGTGTATGCTGAGAGATTATGGGAAACTATCCTCTGTTGGCTGCCCCAGTGGTCACCATTCTCCACCTGCTTCACAGTGACACGTAGGCCGTGATCCTGACCAACAGATTCACCACAGATCCAATTCACTTTGGAAATGTAGTCATGAAATTCTGCATCATCACTCCAACGCTCTTCTCAATTTTGCTTCGTGCAATGCTCTATCTCACACTTAGAGCTAAATTACAGAACATACGACAATCTATTCAGCGATCCTTGCGTGCAGGCCTGATCCAAAGTCGTCCTATCCTCCTGTCAGTCCACTACGTATAGCAAATGATGATCGCGACCGTACAAAATTTGAGGCCGTCTTCCAAACCATGGTCAACACCTTCTTGAAGATGTACGAGAGCATGAGCCTTACATTAAATATTCTGTCACCTGAGGAAGTGTTTGAAGATCAGGAACTCAGTCCCAGAACAGGGCTCATGGTTTAGAGTGCAGTTGTGTTACTGCCCATCTATATGGCTCAGGGATGTTGATTATGTACAGCAGGCACCTCAAAACCCTGGAGAAGTTGCACCAGCGCTGCCTCTGGATGATCCTGAAAATCCATTGGCAGAATAAACACATAACGTCAGTGGTCTCATTCAAGCCAATATCCCAGCATTGATGCATTGACCATGCTGAGTCAACTCTGCTGGACAGGCCAAACCACCACATGTCTGACACGAGTTACCCAAAGCAAACGTTGTGCTTGGAGCTTTGATACTGCAAGTCCCACTGGAGCAGGAATAATGCATCAGTAACACCCTGAAAATGTCCTCAAAACTTACAACAACCCCATTGACACCAGGGAATCCCTCGCGCACGACCACTTAAAATGGATGAAAAGCATTGAAAAGGAGCTGGACACCTTGATCTTCATTGCCAAGAGCCAGCGGATGTTGAGCAGTTTTTGGGAAAGGAGTGCGTAGCAATCCACTCACTCACCCATTCCTTTATTCCATATCAGCACCCCCATGATAGAGATTGTAGGCTGTCATTAGACTGTTCCGCCATCTGTGAAATTATTTTGAGTGTTGTAGTAAGTGTGGAGAAGCGCGGGGAGTGTTGCATGCCCAGTGTGGAGAGGGCAGGAGACAGGTGGCAAACCCAGTATGAAGTAACACGGAATGAAGACGGAGATCCTAATGAGGAGCAGTAAAAGAGGAGACTGTTTAACTGAGTGTTGAGTGGAGTGGGGCATTTATCTGTGAACTTCTGTAATGCAACATCGGGCCAGAAAACTGATCCTAGATTACAACAGTGTTTTCGTAAGGAAATGAATAGCGATCCCGGGGTAGAACAGCATGAGAGGATGGGCAGCAAATGCAGTGTGGACAGTTTGAGAGGGGAGTGCTGAACCCAGTCTGGAGCAGTATGAGAGGAGAGAGTTGAATCCAGTGTTGAGCAGCGAGGTTGGCGAACCAAGTGTAGAACAATGTGTTATCAGGAAAATGATAGAAGTATGGAACAAGGCAGCAGCAATCCGGTATGAAGCATCGCAGGAGCAGAGCGCTGGAGCCAGTACGGCGTGACAGGGCAGAAGATCTGCAAACTCTTTATAATGTGATGTAGGATATAAACAAACAGCCTATTTTCGAGTGGTGAAGCAGGACAGCAATGAACCCACTGCGAGCTGATAGGAGAAGAGCAATGAAACCAGTGCGGAGCAATGTGAGAAGAGTACTGTGAGTTGAATATGGTGCAGCGCAGGAGAAGAGGAATAGTCTGGAGTAATGGAGGAAGAGAGAAGTGAACACAGTGATTGTGGGAGAAGAGCGAAGAAACCAGTGAGGCCCAGAGCAGGCAGAGTGTACTGAACCCAGTCGAGCAATGCGCAGGGATGTCAAACCCAGTGTGGAGCGCCACGGGAGGAGAGTGAAGATCTCAGTTTAGAAGAACGTGCGAGGAGGTAGTGGGGCAATCCCAGTGTGGAGCAGCTGTGAGAAGAGCGGTGGAACCCTTTGAGTAGCACAGGAGCAGAGGGCTGATCCCAGTGTGGAGCCATTTGGATGCATGACGATGAACCCAGTGTTGAGCAGTTCAGCAGGAAACCTGAGGCAGAGAAGCATGGGACGAGCAACTACAAGAGAAATGCAGGAAAAGCATCAACAATTTTACATGATCTTCTTTGATCTTGGAAGAGTCTTCAACGTTGTCTGTGCTGAGAGATTATGGGGAACTATGCTCTGTGTTGGCTGCCCCAGTGGTCACCATTATCCACCTGCTTCACAATGACACGTAGGCCATGAGCCTGACTAATGGATCCACCACAAATCCAATTTATACCAATACTGTTCTCAATCTTGCTTCCTACATTGCACCATCTCAGCCCAGAAAGCTGCCAGTGAAATAGGGCTAAATTACAGATCAAACAAGAATCTGTTCGGCATCCAATAGGTGCAGGCATGATCCAGGGTCGTCCCATCTTGTCATGGAACTGTATTTGGAAACGATGATTGTGCTTGTGCACAACTGGAGGCCAAGCTCCGAACCATGGTCAACACTTTCACCAAGATGTATGAGAGCGTGGGCCTTTCACTAAATATCCAGAAGACAATGGTCCTCTTCCAACCTCCCTCATCGTACAGAACTGATGCTGCCAAAACCAGTCATCAAAATCAACAACATGTTCTTAGAAAATGTGGACTACATTCCATAACGTGACAAGTCACAATGGCAGACAACAACAAACTTCAACACTGTCTTCAGTGTGCCAACGCAGCCTTCTGTCACCTGAGGATGTGTTTGAAGATCAGGAACTCAGACAAGCACAAAGCTCATGGTCTACAGGGTCCGAGTGTTACAACCCTCTATATGGCTCAGAGACGTGGACTCTGTACAGCAGGCACCTCAAGCCCTGGAGAAATCTCTCCAGTGCTGCCACTGCGAGATCCAGCAAATCCATTGGGTGCAAAGGCACACAACGTCAGTGGTATTGCTCAGATCAATCTCCTGACCATCGAAGCACTGACCAGGCTGAGTCATCTCTGCTGGGCTGGCCACATCACCACGTCAGACAGGAGTCTCCCAAAGCAATTGCTGTACTCAGAGCTTTGATACAGCAAGCCCCAGGAGGGTAGAGAAAATGCATCAAGAACATCCCGAAAACTTCTTTAGAATTTACAACAATGCCACTGACCCCAAGGAATCCTATGCTCAAGACTGCTTGAAGTGGATGAAAAACATCTGAGGAGGAGCTGAACACCTTGATCTTCTTCACTGAGAGCAAGCGGAAGCCAAGCTTCATCAGGAGAAGGAGCACGGAGCAACCCACGCACTCAGCAGGTACCCCTCCATAATAGAGATCGTAGGCTGTCATTAGACTGCTCCATCAACTGTGAATTTATTTTATGTGTTGTTGCAAGTGTGGAGAAGTGCAGGTGGAGTGTGGCATTGCCCAGTGTGGAGCAGTGTGGAAGGGTGGCAAACCTTGTATGTCTTAGTGTGGGATGAGGACAGTGATCCAAATGAAGAGCAGTGAGCTCAACTGACTGTTGATCAGAGTTGTGGGGGGCTGGTTAGTGGCAAACTTGTATCACGCAACGTGTGTCCAGACAGCCGATCTCAGTGTACAATGGTGGTTTTGTAAGGAGGTGAGTGATGAACCCAGGGTAGAATACCATAAGAGGATAGCGGCACAAGAGAAGAAGGAGGAAACCAGTATGCAGCAGAGCACGAGGACAGCAGTCAACCTCTTGTGGAGCAGCAGAAGAGGAGAGAGATGAATCCAGTGTGAAGCAGCAAGATTGGCAAACCAAGTGTAGAACAATGTGTTATCAGGAAGGCAGAAGCAGTCTGGAGCAGGTTGGGTGGAATCAGCAGTCCAATATGAAACATTGCAGTAGCGGTGAACCTAGGATGCCAATGTGGAACATAAATGATGAGCCCAGTTTTGAGTGGTGCCCGAGAAGAGCAATGGATCCAGTGTGAGTAGAATGGGAGAAGAACATGAAACCAGTGTACAGCAATGTGAGAAGAGTACAGCAAATTGAATATTGTGCCGCGCAGCTAGCGCATGATAAATCCAGTCTGGGGCAGTGAAGGAGAAGAGAGGAGAACACAGTATGGACCATTGTGGGAGAAGAGTGAAGACTCCAGTGTGGACCAGTCCAGGCAGAGTGCAGTGAACCCAGAGGAGTAGTGCACATGGATGGAGAACCCACTCTGGAACAGTATCGGATGTGATAGAGGTCCCGTTTGGAAGGAAGTAGGAGAAGGAGAAATAGTGATCCCAATGTGGAGCAGTATGTGAGCTGAGTAACGATCCCAGTGAGGGGGCATGTGGATGCACGACAACAAAACCCATGTTGAGCAGCACTGCAGCAAGTCCAGGATGCAGCTGTGAGGGAGGACAAATAAACCGAGCAGCAACGACAAGGCAAATTCAGGGAACCGCACCAACCCTCGTGTATGACATTCTTTAATTGTGCAAGAGCCGTCAACATTGTCAATCCTGAGGGATTATGGCACACACTCCATCTCAGCTGCCCCAAATGTTTGTCACATTTCTCCAGCTGCTCCACAATGACATGCAAGCCTTGATCCTGACCAATGGATCCACCACAGATCAAGTTCTCTTTGGAAATGTGGTCATGAAATTCTGCATCATCACACCAACGCTCTTCTCAATTTTGCTTCATGCACTCTCTGATCTCACACTCAGCAACCTGCCACTGGATTAGAGCTAAATTACAGAACAAACGACAATCTATTCAGTGATCCATACATGCAGGCCTGATCCAAACTCGTCCTATCCTCCTGTCAGTCAACTACGTATAGCAAATAATGATCGCGACTGCGCAAAATTGGAGGCCACGCTCCAAACCATGGTCAACACCTTTTCCAAAATGTACGAGAGATGTACATAAATATGCTGTCACCTGAGGAAGTGTTTGAAGATCAGGAACTCAGTCAAATAACAGGGCTCATGGTCTACAGTGCAGTAGTGTTACTGCCCATCTGTATGGCTCAAATGTTGATTATGTACAGCAGGCACCTCAAAACCCTGGAGAAGTAGCACCAGTGCTGCCTCTGGATGATCCTGAAAATTCATTGATAGCATAAACACACACCAACACTCTTCTCAATTTTGCCACTGGACAATGGTCGCATTCAAGCCAATATCCCAGCATTGAAGCATTGACCATGCTGAGTCAACTCTGCTGGGCACACCACATGGCCAAATGTCTGACACGAGACACCCAGAGCAAATGCTGTACTTGAAGCTTCGATATTGCAAGCAAGTCCCATCGGAGCAGGAAAAATGCATCAATAACACCTTGAGAACGTCCTCAAAACTTAGAACAACCCCACTGATAGCAGGGAATCCCTTGTGCAAGACCATTTAAAATGGATGAAAAGCACTGAAAAGGAGCTGAGCACCTTGATCTTCATCGCCAAGAGCAAGCGGAAGTCGAGTAGTGTCAGGAAAGGAGTGCATACTGATCCACTCACTCAACCACTCCTCGATTCCATATCTGCCCCCCGTGATGGAAATTGTAGGCTATCATTCAACTGTTCTGCCTGCCATCTGTGAAATTATTTTGAGTTTTGTAGTCAGTGTGGAGAAGCACAGGGAGTGTTGCATGCCCAGTGTGAAGAGGGCAGGAGACAGGTGGCAAACCCAGTATGAAGTAAACTGAATGAGGACGAAGATCCTAATGAGGAGCAGCAGCTGAGGAGACTGTCTAACTAAGTATTGAGTGGAGTGGGACGTTTATTAGTGAACTTGTATAATGCAACATACGACCAGAGAACTGATCCTAGAGTAGAAGAGTGTTTTAGTAAGGAGATGAATAGTGATCCCAGGGTAGAACAGCATGAGCGGATGGCAGGAAATGCAGTGTGGAGCAGTTTGAGAGGGGAGTGCTGAACCCAGTCTGGAGCAGTATGAGAGGAGAGAGTTGTATCCAGCATTGAGCAGCAAGGTTGGCGAACCAAGTGTAGAACAATGTGTTATCAGGAAAGTGAAAGAAGTGTGGAGCAAGGCATCAGCAATCCGGTATGAAGCATCGCAGGAGCAGAGCGATGGAGCCAGTATGGCGTGACTGGAGACAAGATCTGCAACCTCTTTATAATACGATGTAGAATATAAACGACCAGCCTATTTTCAAGTGGTGAAGCAGGATGGCAATGAACCCAGTGCGAGCAGATCGGAGAAGAGCAATGAAACCAGTGCAGAGCAATGTGAGAATAGTACTGTGAGTTGAATATGGTGCAGCACAGGAGAAGAGGAATAGTCTGGAATAATGGAAGAAGACAGAAGCGAACACAGTTATCGTAGAAGAGCAAAGAAAGCAGTGTGGCCCAGTGCAGGCAGAGTGCAGTAAACCCAGTCGAGCAGCACGCAGGGATGTCAAACCCAGTGTGGAGCACCACGGCAGGAGAGGGAAGATCTCAGTTGAGAAGAATATGGGAGGAGGTGGTGGGGCAATCCCAGTGTGGAGCAGCGTGTGAGGAGAGCGGTGGAACCCACTGAGTCGCACAGGAGCAGTGGGCTGAACGCAGTGTGGAGCCATTTGGATGCATGTCCATGAACCCAGGTCAGCTGAGCAGTTCAGCAGGACACCTGGGTTGGAGAAGCATGGGACGAGCAACTACAAGAGAAATGCAGGGAAAGCATCAACAACTTTACATGACCTTCTTTGATCTCAGAAGAGACTTCAACATTGTGTATGCTGAGAGATTATGGGAAACTATCCTCTGTTGGCTGCCCCAGTGGTCACCATTCTCCACCTGCTTCACAGTAACACGTAGGCCGTGATCCTGACCAACGCATTCACCACAGATCCAATTCACTTTGGAAATGTAGTCATGAAATTCTGCATCATCACTCCAACGCTCTTCTCAATTTTCCTTCTTGCAATGCTCTATCTCACACTTAGAGCTAAATTACAGAACATACGACAATCTATTCAGCGATCCTTGCGTGCAGGCCTGATCCAAAGTCGTCCTATCCTCCTGTCAGTCCACTACGTATAGCAAATGATGATCGCGACCGTACAAAATTTGAGGCCGTCTTCCAAACCATGATCAACACCTTCTTGAAGATGTACGAGAGCATGAGCCTTACATTAAATATTCTGTCACCTGAGGAAGTGTTTGAAGATCAGGAACTCAGTCCCAGAACAGGGCTTATGGTTCACAGTGCAGTTGTGTTACTGCCCATCTATATGGCTCAGGGATGTTGATTATGCACAGCAGGCATCTCAAAACCCTGGAGAAGTTGCACCAGCGCTGCCTCTGGATGATCCTGAAAATCCATTGGCAGCATAAACACATAACGTCAGTGGTCTCATTCAAGCCAATATCCCAGCATTGAAGCATTGACCATGCTGAGTCAACTCTGCTGGACAGGCCAAACCACCACATGTCTGACACGAGTTACCCAAAGCAAACGTTGTGCTGGGAGCTTTGATACTGCAAGTCCCACTGGAGCAGGAATAATGCATCAGTAACACCCTGAAAATGTCCTCAAAACTTACAACAACCCCATTGACACCAGCGAATCCCTCGCGCACGACCACTTAAAATGGATGAAAAGCATTGAAAAGGAGCTAGACACCTTGATCTTCATTGCCAAGAGCCAGCGGATGTTGAGCAGTTTTTGGGAAAGGAGCGCGTAGCAATCCACTCACCCACCCATTCCTCTATTCCATATCAGCACCCCCATGATAGAGATTGTAGGCTGTCATTAGACTGTTCCGCCATCTGTGAAATTATTTTGAGTGTTGTACTAAGTGTGGAGAAGCGCGGGGAGTGTTGCATGCCCAGTGTGGAGAGGGCAGGAGACAGGTGGCAATCCCAGTATGAAGTAACACTGAATGAGGACGGTGATCCTAATGAGGAGCAGCAGCTGAGGAGAGTGTTTAACTAAGTATTGAGTGGATGGGGCGTTTATTGGTGAACTTGTATAATGCAACACAGGACCAGAGAACTGATCCTAGATTACAACATTGTTTTAGTAAGGAGATGAATAGTGATCCCAGGGTAGAACAGCATGAGAGGATGGGCAGCAAATGCAGTGTGGAGCAGTTTGAGAGGGGAGTGCTGAACCCAGTCTGGAGCAGTATGAGAGGAGAGAGTTGAATCCAGCGTTGAGCAGCAAGGTTGGTGAACCAAGTGTAGAAAAATGTGTTATCAGGAAAGTGAAAGAAGTATGGAGCAAGGCATCAGCAATCCGGTATGAAGCATCGCAGGAGCAGAGCGGTGGAGCCAGTACGGCATGACAGGGCAGAAGATCTGCAAACTCTTTATAATGCGATGGAGGATATAAACAACCAGCCTATTTTCGAGTGGTGAAGCAGGACAGCAATGAACCCAGTGCGAGCTGATAGGAGAAGAGCAATGAAACCAGTGCGGAGCAATGTGAGAAGAGTACTGTGAGTTGAATATGGTGCAGCGCAGGAGAAGAGGAATAGTCTGGAGCAATGGAGGAAGAGAGAAGTGAACATAGTGATTGTGGGAGAAGAGTGAAGAAACCAGTGAGGCCCAGAGCAGGCAGAGTGTACTGAACCCAGTCGAGCAATGCGCAGGGATGTCAAACGCAGTGTGGAGCGCCACGGGAGGAGAGTGAAGATCTCAGTTTAGAAGAATGTGCGAGGAGGTAGTGGGGCAATCCCAGTGTGGAGCAGCTGTGAGAAGAGCGGTGGAACCCATTGAGTAGCACAGGAGCAGAGGGCTGATCCCAGTGTGGAGCCATTTAGATGCATGACGATGAACCCAGTGTTGAGCAGTTCAGCAGGAAACCTGAGGCAGAGAAGCATGGGACGAGCAACTACAAGAGAAATGCAGGAAAAGCATCAACAATTTTACATGATCTTCTTTGATCTCGGAAGAGTCTTCAACGTTGTCTGTGCTGAGAGATTATGGGGAACTATGCTCTGTGTTGGCTGCCCCAGTGGTCACCATTATCCACCTGCTTCACAATGACACGTAGGCCATGAGCCTGACCAACGGATCCACCACAAATCCAATTTATACCAATACTGTTCTCAATCTTGCTTCCTACATTGCACCATCTCAGCCCAGAAAGCTGCCAGTGAAATAGGGCTAAATTACAGATCAAACAACAATCTGTTCGGCATCCAATAGGTGCACGCATGATCCAGGGTCGTCCCATCTTGTCATGGAACTGTATTTGGAAACAATGATTGTGCTTGTGCACAACTGGAGGCCAAGCTCCGAACCATGGTCAACACTTTCACCAAGATGTATGAGAGCGTGGGCCTTTCACTAAATATCCAGAAGACAATGGTCCTCTTCCAACCTCCCTCATCGTACAGAACTGATGCTGCCAAAACCAGTCATCAAAATCAACAACATGTTCTTAGAAAATGTGGACTACATTCCATAACGTGACAAGTCACAATGGCAGACAACAACAAACTTCAACACTGTCTTCAGTGTGCCAACGCAGCCTTCTGTCACCTGAGGAGGTGTTTGAAGATCAGGAACTCAGACAAGCACAAGGCTCATGGTCTACAGGGTCCGAGTGTTACAACCCTCTATATGGCTCAGAGACGTGGACTCTGTACAGCAGGCACCTCAAGCCCTGGAGAAATCTCTCCAGTGCTGCCACTGCGAGATCCAGCAAATCCATTGGGTGCAAAGGCACACAACGTCAGTGGTATCGCTCAGATCAATCTCCTGAGCATCGAAGCACTGACCAGGCTGAGTCAGCTCTGCTGGGCTGGCCACATCACCACATCAGACAGGAGTCTCCCAAAGCAATTGCTGTACTCAGAGCTTTGATACAGCAAGCTCCAGGAGTGTAGAGAAAATGCATCAAGAACATCCTGAAAACTTCTTCACAATTTACAACACTGCCACTGACCCCAAGGAATCCCATGCCCAAGACCGCTTGAAGTGGATGAAAAGCATCTGAGAAGGAGCTGAACACCTTGATCTTCATCACTGAGAGCAAGCGGAAGCCAAGCATCATCAGGAGAAGGAGCACGGAGCAACTCACGCACTCAGCCACAACCCCCCTGTAATCGAGATTGTATGCTGTCATTAGGCTGCTCCATCAGCTGTGAATTTATTTTAAGTGTTATCGCAAGTGTGGAGAACTGCAGGTGGAGTGTGGCATTGCCCAGTGTGGAGCAGTGTGGAAGGGTGGCAAACTTTGTATGTCTTAGTGTGGGATGAGAACAGTGATCCTAATGAAGAGCAGTGAGCTCAGCTGAGTGTTGATCAGAGTTGTGGGGGGCTGGTTAGTAGCAAACTTGTATCACGCAATGTGTGTCTAGACAGCCAATCTCAGTGTACACTGGTGATTTTGTAAGGAGGTGAGTGATGAACCCAGAGTAGAATACCATAAGAGGATAGCGGCACAAGCGAAGAAAGAGGGAACCAGTATGCAGCAGAGCAGGAGGACAGCAGTCAACCTCTCGTGGAGCAGCACAAGAGGAGAGAGATGAATCCAGTGTGAAGCAGCAAGATTGGAAAACCAAGTGTAGAACAATGTGTTAAGAGGATGGCAAGAGCAGTCTGGAGCAGGTTGGGTGGAATCAGCAGTCCAATATGAAACATTGCAGGAGCGGTGAACCTAGTATGCCAATGTGGAACATAAATGATGAGCCCAGTTTTGAGTGGTGCTTGAGAAGAGCAACGGATCCAGTATGAGCAGCGTGGGAGAAGAACATGAAACCAGTGTACAGCAATGTGAGAAGAGTACAGCAAATCGAATATTGTGCCGCGCAGCTAGCGCATGATAAATCCAGTCTGGGGCAGCGAACGAGAGAGGTGAACACAGTATGGATCATTGTGGGAGAAGAGTGAAGACTCCAGTGTGGACCAGTCCAGGCAGAGTGCAGTGAACCCAGAGGAGTCATACACATGGATGGAGAACCCACTATGGAACAGTGTTGGATGTGAGCAGAGGTCCCGTTTGGAAGGAAGTAGGAGAAGGAGGAATGGTGATCCCAATGTGGAGCACTATGTGAGGTGAGTAACGATCCCAGTGAGGGGGCATGTGGATGCATGACAACGAACCCAGTGTTGAGCAGCACAGCAGCAAGCCCAGGATGCAGCTGTGAGGGAGGAGCAACTAAACCGAGCAGCAACTACAAGAGAAATTCAGGGAACAGCACCAACCCTTGTGTATGACAGTCTTTCATCTTGCAAGAGCTGTCAACATTGTCAATCCTGAGGGATTATGGAGCACACTCCATTTCAGCTGCCCCAAATGTTTGTCACATTTCTCCAGCTGCTCCACAATGACGTGCAAGCCTTGATCGTGACCAATGGATCCACTACAGATCAAATTTGCTTTGGAAATGTGGTTGTGAAATTCTGCATCATCACACCAACGCTCTTCTCAATGTTGCTTCATGCACACTCTGATCTCACACTCAACAACCTGCCACTGGATTAGAGCTAAATTACAGAACAAACGACAATCTATTCATTGATCCATACATGCAGGCCTGATCCAAAGTCGTCCTATCCTCCTGTCAGTCAACTACGTATAGCAAATAATGATCGCGACTGCACAAAATTGGAGGCTAAGTTCCAAACCATGGTCAACACCTTTTCCAAAATGTACGAGAGATGTACATAAATATGCTGTCGCCTGAGGAAGTGTTTGAAGATCAGGAACTCAGTCAAATAACAGGGCTCATGGTCTACAGTGCATTAGTGTTACTGCCTATCTGTATGGCTCAGAAATGTTGATTATGTACAGCAGGCACCTCAAAACCGTGGAGACATAGCACCAGTGCTGCCTCTGGATGATCCTGAAAATCTATTGATCGCATAAACACACACCAACGCTCTTCTCAATTTTGCCACTGGACAATGGTCTCATTCAGGGCAATGTCCCAGCATTGAAACATTGACCCAGCTGATTCCACTCTGCTGGGAACACCATATCGCCAAATGTCTGACACGAGACACCCAACGCAAATGCTGTGCTTGGAGCTTTGGTATTGCAAGCAAGTCCCATAGGAGCAGGAAAAATGCATCAATAACACCCCAAAAACGTCCTCAAAACTTAGAACAACCCCACTGATAGCAGGGAATCCCTTGCGCAAGACCACTTAAAACGGATGAAAAGCATTGAAAAGGAGCTGAACACCTTGATCTTCATCGCCAAGAGCAAGCGGAAGTCGAGTGGTGTCAGGAAAGGTGTGCATAGTGATCCACTCACACACCCACTCCTCTATTCCATATCTGTCCCCCATGATAGAGATGGTAAGCTGTCATTAGACTCTTCCGCCATCTGCGAAATTATTTTGAGTGTTGCAGTAAGTGTGGAGAAGCGCGGGGAGTGTTGCATGCCCAGTGTGTAGAGGGCAGGAGACAAGTGGCAAACCCAGTATGAAGTAACACTGAATGAGGACGGTGATCCTAACGAGGAGCAGTAGCAGAGGAGAGTGTTTAACTGAGTGTTGAGTGGGGCGTTCATCGCTGAACTTCTATAATGCAACATAGGACCAGAGTATTGATCCTAGACTACAACAGTGTTTTAGTAAGGAGATGAATAGTGATCCCAGGGTAGAACAGCATGAGAGGATGGCAGCAAATGCAGTGTGGACAGTTTGAGAGGGGAGTGCTGGACCCAGTCTGGAGCAGCATGAGAGGAGAGAGTTGAATCCAGTGTTGAGCAGCGAGGTTGGTGAACCAAGTGTAGAACAACGTGTTATCAGGAAAGTGAAAGAAGTATGGAGCAAGGCATCAGCAATCCGGTATGAAGCATCGCAGGAGCAGAGCGATGGAGCCAGTACGGCGTGACAGGGGAGAAGATCTGCAAACTCTTGATAATGTGATGTAGGATATAAACGAGCAGCCTATTTTCGAGTGGTGAAGCAGGACAGCAATGAACCCAGTGCGAGCTGATAGGAGAAGAGCAATGAAACCAGTGCGGAGCAATGTGAGAAGAGTACTGTGAGTTGAAAATGGTGCAGCGCAGGAGAAGAGGAATAGTCTAGAGCAATGGAAGAAGAGAGAAGTGGACACAGTGATCATGGAAGAAGAGCGAAGAAACCAGTGAGGCCCAGCGCAGACAGAGTGTAGTGAACCCAGTCAAGCAGTGCGCAGGGATGTCAAACCCAGTGTGCAGCACCACGGGAGAAGAGCGAAGATCTCAGTTTAGAAGAATGTGGGAGGAGGTAGTGGGACAATCCCAGCGTGGAGCAGCTGTGAGACGAGCGGTGGAACCCTTTGAGTAGCACAGGAGCAGAGGGCTGATCTCAGCGTGGAGCCATTTGGATGCATGACGATGAACCAAGTGTTGAGCAGTTCAGCAGAAAACCTGAGTTGGAGAAGCATGGGATGAGCAACTACAAGAGAAATGCAGGGAAAGCATCGACAATTTTACATGATCTTCTTTGATCTCGGAAGAGTCTTCAACGTTGACTGTGCTGACAGATTATGGGGAAGTATCCTCTGTGTTGGCTGCCCCAATGGTCACCATTCTCCACCTGCTTCACAATGACACGTCGGCCAAGAGCCTGACCAACGGATCCTCCACAAATCCAACTAACCCAATACTATTCTCAATCTTGCTTCCGACAGTGCACCATCTCACCCCCTGAAAGCTGCCAATGAAATAGAGCTAAATTCCTGAACAAACAAGAATCTATTCAGCATCCAACAAGTGCAGGCCTGATCCAGGGTCATCCCATCTTGTCATGGAACTGTATTTGGAAACGATGATTGTGCTTGTGCACAATTGGAGGCCAAGCTCTAAACCATGGTCAACACTTTCCCCAAGATGTATGAGAGCGTGGGCTTTTCACTAAATATCCATAAGACAATGGTCCTCTTCCAACCTCCCTCGTCATACAAAACTGATGCCACCAAAGCCAGTCATCAAAATGAAAAACATGTTCTTGGAAAATGTGGACTACATTCCATAACGTGACAAGTCACAATGGCAGACAACAACAAACTTCAACACTGTCTTCAGTGTGCCAACGCAGCCTTCTGTCACCTGAGGGTGTGTTTGAAGATCAGGAACTCAGACAAGCACAAAGCTCATGGTCTACAGGGTCCGAGTGCTACAACCCTCGATGTGGCTCAGAGACGTGGACTCTGTACAGCAGGCACCTCAAACCCTGGAGAAATCCCTCCAGTGCTGCCACTGCAAGATCCAGCAAAGGCACACAACGTCAGTGGTATCGCTCAGATCAATCTCCTGAGCATCGAAGCACTGACCAGGCTGAGTCAGCTCTGCTGGGCTGGCCACTTCACCACATCAGACAGGAGTCTCCCAAAGCAATTTCTGTGCTCACAGCTTTGATACAGCAAGCTCCAGGAGAGTAGAGAAAATGCATCAAGAACATCCTGAAAACTTCTTCAGAATTTACAACACTGCCACTGACCCCAAGGAATCCCATGCCCAAGACTGCTTGAAGTGGATGAAAAGCATCTGAGAAGGAGCTGAACACCTTGATCTTCATCACTGAGAGCAAGCAGAAGCCAAACTTCATCAGGAGAAGGAGCATGGAGCAACCCACCCACTCAGCCACTCCCCCACTGTAATAGAGATTGTCGGCTGTCATGAGACTGCTCCATCAGCTGTGAATTTATTTTAAGTGTTATCGCAAGTGTGGAGAAACGCAGGTGGAGTGTGGCATTGCCCTGTGTGGAGCAGTGTGGAATGGTGGCAAACCTTGTATGCCTTAGTGTGGGATGAGGACGGTGATCCTAATGAAGAGCAGCGAGCTCAACTGAGTGTTGATCAGAGTTGTGGGGGGCTGGTTAGTGGCAAACTTGTATCACGCAACGTGTGCCCAGACAGCCGATCTCAGTATACAATGGTGATTTTGTAAGGAGGTGAGTGATGAACCCAGGGTAGAATACCATAAGAGGATAGCGGCACAAGAGGAGAAGGAGGAAACCAGTATACAGCAGAGCACGAGGACAGCAGTCAACCTCTTCTGGAGCAGCACAAGAGGAGAGAGATGAATCCAGTGCGAAGCAGCAAGATTGGCAAACCAAGTGTAGAACAATGTGTTATCAGGAAGGCAAAAGCAGTCTGGAGCAGGTTGGGTGGAATCAGCAGTCCAACGTGAAACATTGCAGGAGCATTGAACCTAGTATGCCAATGTGGAATATAAATAATGAGCCCAGTTTTGAGTGGTGCCCTAGAAGAGCAATGGATCCAGTGTGAGTAGCATGGGAGAAGAACATGAAACCAGTGTACAGCAATGTGAGAAGAGTACAGCAAATTGAATGTTGTGCCTCGCAGAAACGCATGATAAATCCAGTCTGGGGCAGCGAAGAAGGAGAGAGGTGAACACAGTATGGATCATTGTGGGAGAAGAGTGAAGACTCCAGTGTGGACCAGTCCAGGCAGAGTGCAGAGAATCCAGAGGAGTAGTGCACATGGATGGAGAACCCACTCTGGAACAGTGTCGGATGTGAGCAGAGGTCCCGTTTAGAAGGAAGTAGGAGACGGAGGAATGGTGATCCCAATGTGGAGCAGTATGTGTGGTGAATAACGAACCCAGTGAGGGGGCATGTGGATGCATGACAACGAACCCAATGTTGAGCAGCACAGCAGCAAGCCCAGGATGCAGCTGTGAGGGAGGAGCAACTAAACCGAGCAGCAACTACAAGGGAAATTCAGGGAACAGCACCAGCCCTCGTGTATGACATTCTTTAATCTTGCAAGAGCCGTCAACATTGTCAATCCTGAGGGATTATGGAGCACACTCCATTTCAGATGCCCCAAATGTTTGTCACATTTCTCCAGCTGCTCCACAATGACATGCAAGCCTTGATCCTGACCAATGGATCCACCACAGGCCAAATTCGCTTTGGAAATGTGGTCGTGAAATTCTGCATCATCACACCAACGCTCTTCTCAATTTTGCTTCATGCACAGTCTCATCTCACACTCAGCAACCTGCCACTGGATTAGAGCTAAGTTACAGAACAAACAACAATCTATCCAGTGATCCATACATGCAGGCCTGATCCAAAGTCGTCCTGTCTTTCAGTCAGTCAACTACGTATAGCAAATAATGATCGCGACTGCGCAAATTTGGAGGCCAAGTTCCAAACCATGGTCAGCAGTATGAGAGATGTACATAAATATGCTGTCGCCTGAGGAAGTGTTTGAAGATCAGGAACTCAGCCAAATAACAGGGCTCATGGTCTACAGTGCAGTCGTGTTACTGCCCATCTCTATGGCTCAGAAATGTTGATTATGTACAGCAGGCACCTCAAAACCCTGGAGAAGTAGCACCAGTGCTGCCTCTGGATGATCCTGAAAATCCATTGATAGCATCAACACACACCAACGCTCTTCTCAATTTTGCCACTGGACAATGGCCTCACTCAGGCAAATATCCCAGCACTGAAGCATTGACCATGCTGAGTCAACTCTGCTGGGCACGCCATATCGCCAAATGTCTGACACGAGATACCCAAAGCAAATGCAGTGCTTGGAGCTTCGATATTGCAAGCAAGTCCCTTAGGAGCAGGAAAAATGCATCAATAACACCCTGAAAACGTCCTCAAAACTTAGAACAACCTCACTGATAGCAGGGAATCCCTTGCGCAAGACCATTTAAAATGGATGAAAAGCATTGAAAAGGAGCTGAACACCTTGATCTTCATCGCCAAGACCAAGCAGAAGTTGAGTGGTGTCAGGAAAGGAGTGCGTTGTGATCCACTCACTCATCCACTCCTCTTTTCCATATCTGCCCCCCGTGATGGAGATTGTAGGCTATCATTCGACTGTTCCACCATCTGTGAAATTATTTTGAGTGTTGTAGTAAGTGTGGAGAAGCACGGGGAGTGTTGCATGCCCAGTGTGAAGAGGGCAGGAGACAGGTGGCAATTCCAGTATGAAGTAACACGGAATGAGGACGGTGATCCTAATGAGGAGCAGCAGCTGAGGAGAGTGTTTAACTAAGTATTGAGTGGAGTGGGGCGTTTATTGGTGAACTTGTATAATGCAACACAGGACCAGAGAACTGATCCTAGAGTACCAGAGTGTTTTAGTAAGGAGATGAATAGAGATCCCAGGGTAGAACAGCATGAGAGGATGGCAGCAAATGCAGTGTGGAGCAGTTTGAGAGGGGAGTGCTGAACCCAGTCTGGAGCAGTATGAGAGGAGAGAGTTGAATCCAGCGTTGAGCAGCAAGGTTGGCGAACCAAGTGTAGAACAATGTGTTATCAGGAAAGTGAAAGAAGTGTGGAGCAAGGCATCAGCAATCCGGTCTGAAGCATCGCTGCAGCAGAGCGGTGGAGCCAGTACGGCGTGACAGGGGAGAAGATCTGCAACTCTTTATAATGTGATGTAGGATATAAACGACCAGCCTATTTTCGAGTGGTGAAACAGGAAGCAATAAACCGAGTGTGAGCAGATAGGAGAAGAGCAATGAAACCAGTGCAGAGCAATGTGAGAAGAGTACTATGAGTTGAATATGGTGCAGCACAGGAGAAGAGGAATAGTCTGGAGTAATGGAAGAAGAGAGAAGCAAACACAGTGATCGTAGAAGAGCGAAGAAACCCGTGTGGCCCAGTGCAGGCAGAGTGCAGTAAACCCAGTCGAGCAGTGCGCAGGGATATCAAACCCAGTGTGGAGCACCACAGGAGGAGAGCAAAGATCTCAGTTGAGAAGAATGTGGGAGGAGGTGGTGGGGCAATCCCAGCGTGGAGCAGCTGTGAGGACAGCGGTGGAACCCATTGAGTAGCACAGGAGCAGAGGGCTGATCCCAGTGTGGAGCCATTTGGATGCATGACGATGAATCCAGTTTGTACAGTTCAGCAGGAAACCTGAGGTGGAGATGCATGGGACGAGCAACGACAAGAGAAATGCAGGGAAAGCAGCAGCAATTTTACATGATCTTCTTTGATCTCGGAAGAGTCTTCAACGTTGTCTATGCTGAGAGATTATGGGGAACTATCCTCTCTGTTGGCTGCCCCAGTGGTCACCATTCTCTATCTCCTTCACAAGGACACGTCGGCCATGAACCTGACCAACGGATCCACCACAAACCCAACTTATACCAATACTGTTCTCAATCTTGCTTCTTACATTGCACCATCTCACCCCCAGAAAGCTGCCAGTGAAATAGAGCTACATTACAGAACAAACAAGAATCTGTTCAGCATCCAATAGGTGCAGGCCTGATCCAGGGTCGTCCCATCTTGTCATGGAACTGTATTTGGAAACAATGATTGTGCTTGTGCACAATTGGAGGCCAAGCTCCGAACCATGGTCAACACTTTCACCAAGATGTATGAGAGCGTGGGCCTTTCACTAAATATCCAGAAGACCATGGTCCTCTTTCAACCTGCCCTCGTCGTACAGAACTGATGCCACCAAAACCGGTCATCAAAATCAACAACAAGTTCTTGGAAAATGTGGACTACGTTCCATAACATGACAGCTCACAATGGCAGACAACAACAACAAACTTCAACACTGTCTTCAGTGTGCCAACGCAGCCTTGCTGAGGATGTGTTTGAAGATCAGGAACTCAGACTAACACAAAGCTCATGGTCTACAGGGTCCGAGTGTTACAACCCTCTATGTGGCTCAGAGATGTGGACTCTGTACAGCAGGCACCTCAAACCCTGGAGAAATCCCTCCAGTGCTGCCACTGCAAGATCCTGCAAATCCATTGGCAGCAAAGGCACACAACGTCAGTGGTATGGTTCAGATCAATCTCCTGAGCATCGAAGCACTGATCAGGCTGAGTCAGCTCTGCTGGGCTGGCCACATCACCATGTCAGACAGGAGTCTCCCAAAGCAATTGCTGTACTCAGAGCTTTGATACAGCAAGCCCCAGGAGGGTAGAGAAAATGCATCAAGAACATCCTGAAAACTTCTTCAGAATTTACAGCACTGCCACTGACCCCAAGGAATCGCATGCCCAAGACCACTTGAAGTGGATGAAAAGCATCTGAGAAGGAGCTGAACACCTTGATCTTCATCACTGAGAGCAAGAGGAAGCCAAGCTTCATCAGGAGAAGGAGCACGGAGCGACTCACCCACTCAGCCACTATCCCCTGTAATCGAGATTGTAGGCTGTCATTAGACTGCTCCATCAGCTGTGAATTTATTTTAAGTGTCGTCGCAAGTGTGGAGAAGCGCAGGTGGAGTGTGGCATTGCCCAGTGTGGAGCAGTGTGGAAGGGTGGCAAACTTGTATGTCTTAGTGTGGGATGAGGACGGTGATCCTAATGAAGAGCAGTGAGCTCAACTGAGTGTTGATCAGAGTTGTGGGGGGCTGGTTCGTGGCAAACTTGTATCACGCAACGTGTGTCCAGACAGCCAATCTCAGTGTACAATGGTGATTTTGTAAGGAGGTGAGTGATGCACCCAGGGTAGTACAACATAAGAGGATAGTGGCACAAGAGAAGAAGGAGGAAACCAGTATGCAGCAGAGCATGAGGACAGCAGTCAGCCTCTCGTGGAGCAGCACAAGAGAAGAGAGATGAATCCAGTGTGAAGCAGCAAGATTGGCAAACCAAGTGTAGAACAATGTGTTATCAGGAAGACAAAAGTAGTCTGGAGCAGGTTGGGTGGACTCAGCAGTCCAATATGAAACATTGCAGGACCGGTGAACCTAGTATGCCAATGTGGAACATAAATGATGAGCCCAGTTTTGAGTGGTGCCCTAGAAGAGCAGTGGATCCAGTGTGAGCAGCGTGGGAGAAGAACATGAAACCAGTGTACAGCAATGTGAGAAGAGTACAGCAAATTGAATATTGTGCCGCGCAGCTCGCGCATGATAAATCCAGTCTGGGGCAGCGAAGAAGGAGAGAGGTGAACACAGTGTGGATCATTGTGGGAGAAGAGTGAAGACTCCAGTGTGGACCAGTCCAGGCAGAGTGCAGTGAACCCAGAGGAGTAGTGCACATGGATGGAGAACCCACTCTGGAACAGTGTCGGATGTGAGCAGAGGTCCCGTTTAGAAGGAAGTAGGAGAAGGAGGAATGGTGATCCCAATGTGGAGCAGTGTGTGAGGTGAGTAACGATCCCAGTGAGGGGGCATGTGGATGCATGACAACGAACCCAGTGTTCAACAGCGCAGCAGCAAGCCCAGGATGCAGCTGTGAGGGAGGAGCAATTAAACCGAGCAGCAAGTACAAGAGAAATTCAGGGAACAGCACTAACTCTTGTGTATAACATTCTTGAATCTTGCAAGAGCCATCAACATTGTCAATCCTGAGGGATTATGGAGCACACTCCATTTCAGCTGCCCTAAATGTTTGTCACATTTCTCCAGCTGCTCCACAATGACATGCAAGCCTTGATCGTGACCAATGGATCCACCACAGATCAAATTCGCTTTGGAAATGTGGTTGTGAAATTCTGCATCATCACACCAACGCTCTTCTCAATTTTGCTTCATGCACTCTCTGATCTCACACTCAGCAACCTGCCACTGGATTAGTGCTATAGCAAATAATGATCGCGACTGCGCAAAATGGGAGGCCGAGTTCCAAAATATGGTCAACACCTTTTCCTAAATATACGAGAGATGTACATAAATATGCTGTCGCCTGAGGAGGTGTTTGAAGATCAGGAATTCAGTCAAATAACAGTGCTCATGGTCTACAGTGCAGTCGTGTTACTGCCTATCTGTATGGCTCAGAAATGTTGATTATGTACAGCAGGCACCTCAAAACCCTGGAGAAGTAGCATCAGTGCTGCCTCTGGATGATCCTAAAAATCCATTGATAGCATCAACACACACCAACGCTCTTCTCAATTTTGCCACTGGACAATGCTCTCATTCAGGCCAATATCCCAGCACTGAAGCATTGACCATGCTGAGTCAACTCTGCTGGGCACGCCATATCGCCAAACGTCTGACACGAGATACCCAAAGCAAATGCAGTGCTTGGAGCTTCGATATTGCACGCAAGTCCCATCGGAGCAGGAAAAATGCATCAATAACACCCTGAAAACGTCCTAAAAACTGAGAACAACCCCACTGATAGCACGGAATCCCTTGCGCAAGTCCATTTAAAATGGATGAAAAGCATTGAAAAGGAGCTGAACACCTTGATCTTCATCGCCAAGAGCAAGCGGAAGTCGAGTGGTGTCAGGAAAGGAGTGCATTGTGATCCACTCACCCACCCACTCCTCAATTCCATATCTGCCCCCCATGATAGAAATTGTAGGCTATCATTTGACTGTTCCGCCCACCATCTGTCAAATTATTTTGAGTGTAGTAGTAAGTGTGGAGAAGCGCGGGGAGTGTTGCATGCCCAGTGTGAAGAGGGCAGGAGACAGGTGGCAAACCCAGTATGAAGTAACACGGAATGAGGACGGTGATCCTAATGAGGAGCAGCAGTTGAGGAGTGTGTTTAACTGAGTGTTGAGTGGAGTGGGGCGTTTATTGGTGAACTTGTATAATGCAACACAGGGCCAGAGAACTGATCCTAGATTACAACATTGTTTTAGTAAGGAGATGAATAGTGATCCCAGGGTAGAACAGCATGAGAGGATGGCAGCAAATGCAGTGTGGAGCAGTTTGAGAGGGGAGTGCTGAACCCAGTCTGGAGCAGTATGAGAGGAGAGAGTTGAATCCAGTGTTGAGCAGCGAGGTTGGCGAACCAAGTGTAGGACAATGTGTTATCAGGAAAGTGAAAGAAGTATGGAGCAAGGCATCAGCAATCCGGTAGAAGCATCGCAGGAGCAGAGCGGTGGAGCCAGTACAGCGTGACAGGGGAGAAGATCTGCAACTCTTTCTAATGTGATGGAGGATATAAACAACCAGCCTATTTTCGAGTGGTGACACAGGACAGCAATGAACCCAGTGTGAGCAGATAGGAGAAGAGCAATGAAACCAGTGCGAGCAATGTGAGAAGAGTACTGTGAGTTGAATATGGTGCAGCACAGGAGAAGAGGAATAGTCTGGAGGAATGGAAGAAGAGAGAAGCGAACACAGTGATCGTGAGAGAAGAGCGAAGAAACCTGTGTGGCTCAGTGCAGGCAGAGTGCAGTAAACACAGTCGAGCAGTGCACAGGGATGTCAAACCCAGTGTGGAGCACCACAGGAGGAGAGTGAAGATCTCAGTTTAGAAGAATGTGGGAGGAGGTTGTGGGGCAATCCCAGTGTGG
The DNA here is from genome assembly GCF_965287045.1 of Carcharhinus amblyrhynchos. Classification (NCBI taxonomy): domain Eukaryota; kingdom Metazoa; phylum Chordata; class Chondrichthyes; order Carcharhiniformes; family Carcharhinidae; genus Carcharhinus; species Carcharhinus amblyrhynchos. The sequence goes on from NC_137340.1 coordinate 39,048,502, forward strand.
AGCAGCGTGTGAGGGGAGCGGTGGAACCCATTGAGTAGCACAGGAGCAGAGGGCTGAATGGAGTATGGAGCCATTTGGACGCATGACCATGAACCCAGTGTTGAGCAGTTCAGCAGGAAGCCTGAGTTGGAGAAGCATGGGACAAGCAACTACAAGAGAAATGCAGGGAAAGCATCAACAACTTTACATGACCTTCTTTGATCTCAGGAGAGCCTTCAACATTGTGTATGCTGAGAGGTTATGGGAAACTATCCTCTGTGTTGGCTGCCCCAGTAGTCACCATTCTCCACCTGCTTCACAATGACACATAGGCTGTGAACCTGACCAACGGATCGTCCACAAATCCAACTTATACCAATACTGTTCTCAATCTTGCTTCCTACATTGCACCATCTCACCCCCAGAAAGCTGCCAGTGAAATAGAGATAAATTACAGAACAAACAAGAATCTGTTCAGCATCCAATAGGTGCAGGCCTGATCCAGGGTTGTCCCATGTTGTCATGGAACTGTATTTGGAAACGATGATTGTGCTTCTGCACAATTGGTGGCCAAGCTCCGAACCATGGTCAACACTTTCCCCAAGATGTATGAGTGTGGGCCTTTCACTAAATATCCATAAGACAATGGTCCTCTTCCAACCTCCCTCATCGTACAGAACTGATGCTGCCAAAACCAGTCATCAAAATCAACAACATGTTCTTAGAAAATGTGGACTACATTCCATAACGTGAGACCTCACAATGGCAGACAACAACAAACTTCAACACTGTCTTCAGTGTGCCAACGCAGTCTTCTGTCACCTGAGGATGTGTTTGAAGATCAGGAACTCAGACAAGCACAAAGCTCATGGTCTACAGGGTCCGAGTGTTACAACCCTCTATATGGCTCAGAGACGTGGACTCTGTACGGCAGGCACCTCAAACCCTGGAGAAATCCCTCCAGTGCTGCCACTGCAAGATCCTGCAAATCCATTGGCAGCAAAGGCACACAACGTCAGTGGTATGGTTCAGATCAATCTCCTGAGCATCGAAGCACTGACCAGGCTGAGTCAGCTCTGCTGGGCTGGCCACATCACAACGTCAGACAGGAGTCTCCCAAAGCAATTGCTGTACTCAGAGCTTTGATACAGCAAGCCCCAGGAGGGTAGAGAAAATGCATCAAGAACATCCTGAAAACGTCTTCAAAATTTACAACAGTGCCTCTGACCCCAAGGAATCCCATGCCCAAGACCGCTTGAAGTGGATGAAAAGCATCTGAGAAGGAGCTGAACACCTTGATCTACGTCACTGAGAGCAAGCGGAATCCAAGCATCATCAGGAGAAGGAGCACGGAGCAACCCACCCACTACCCCCCTGTAATAGAGATTGTAGGCTGTCATGAGACTGCTCCATCAGCTGTGAATTTATTTTAGGTGTCGTCGCAAGTGTGGAGAAGCGCAGGTGGAGTGTGGCATTGCCCAGTGTGGAAGGGTGGCAAACCTTGTATGTCTTAGTGTGGGATGAGGACGGTGATCCAAATGAAGAGCAGTGAGCTCAACTGAGTGTTGATCAGAGTTGTGGGGGGCTGGTTAGTGGCAAATTTGTATCACGCAACGTGTGTCCAGACAGCTGATCTCAGTGTACAATGGTGATTTTGTAAGGAGGTGAGTGATGAACCCAGGGTAGAATACCATAAGAGGATAGCGGCACAAGAGAAGGAGGAAACCAGTATGCAGCAGAGCAGGAGGACAGCAGTCAACCTCTTGTGGAGCAGCACAAGAGGAGAGAGATGAATCCAGTGTGAAGCAGCAAGATTGGAAAACCAAGTGTAGAACAATGTGTTATCAGGAAGGCAAAAGCAGTCTGGAGCAGGTTGGGTGGAATCAGCAGTCCAATATGAAACATTGCAGGAGCGATGAACCTAGGATGCCAATGTGGAACATAAATGATGAGCCCAGTTTTGAGTGGTGCCCTAGAAGAGCAATGGATCCAGTGTGAGCAACATGGGAGTAGAACACGAAACCAGTGTACAGCAATGTGAGAAGAGTACAGCAAATTGAATATTGTGCCGCACAGCTAGCGCATGATAAATCCAGTCTGGGGCAGCGAAGGAGGAGAGAGGAGAACATAGTATTGATCATTGTGGGAGAAGAGTGAAGACTCCAGTGTGGACCAGTCCAGGCAGAGTGCAGTGAACCCAGAGGAGCAGTGCACATGGATGGAGAACCCACTCTGGAACAGTATCGGATGTGATAGAGGTCCCGTTTCGAAGGAAGTAGGAGAAGGAGAAATGGTGATCCCAATGTGGAGCAGTATGTGAGCTGAGTAACGATCCCAGTGAGGGAGCATGTGGATGCACGACAACAAAACCCGTGTTGAGCAGCACTGCAGCAAAACCAGGATGCAGCTGTGAGGGAGGACAAATAAACCGAGCAGAAACGACAAGGCAAATTCAGGGAACCGCACCAACCCTCGTGTATGACATTCTTTAATTGTGCAAGAGCCGTCAACATTGTCAATCCTGAGGGATTATGGAGCACACTCCATCTCAGCTGCCCCAAATGTTTGTCACATTTCTCCAGATGCTCCACAATGACGTGCAAGCCTTGATCCTGACCAATGGATCCACCACAGATCAAATTTGCTTTGGAAATGTGGTCGTGAAATTCTGCATCATCACACCAACGCTCTTCTCAATGTTGCATCATGCACACTCTCATCTCACACTCTGCAACCTGCCACTGAATTAGTGCTAAAATACAGAACAAACGACAATCTATTCAGTGATCCATACATGCAGGCCTGATCCAAAGTCGTCCTATCCTCCTGTCAGTCAACTACGTATAGCAAATAATGATCGCGACTGCGCAAAATTGGAGGCCAATTTCCAAACCATGGTCAACACCTTTTCCAAAGTGTACAAGTGATGTACATAAATATGCTGTCGCCTGAGGAAGTGTTTGAAGATCAGGAACTCAGTCAAGTAACAGGGCTCATGGTCTACAGTGCATTAGTGTTACTGCCCATCTGTATGGCTCAGAAATGTTGATTATGTACAGCGGGCACCTCAATACCCTGGAGAAGTAGCACCAGTGCTGCCTCTGGATGATCCTGAAAATCCATTGATAGCATAAACACACACCAACGCTCTTCTCAATTTTGCCACTGGACAATGGTCTCATTCAGGCCAATATCCCAGCACTGAAGCATTCACCAAGCTGAGTGAACTCTGCTGCGAACGCCATATCGCCAAATGTCTGACACGAGATACCCAAACCAAATGCTGTGCTTGGAGCTTTGATATTGCAAGCAAGTCCCATAGGAGCAGGAAAAATGCATCAATAACGCCTGAAAACGTCCTCAAAACTTCAAACAACCCCACTGATAGCAGGAAATCCCTTGCGCAAGACCATTTAAAAGGGATGAAAAGCATTGAAAAGGAGCTGAACACCTTGATCTTCATCGCCAACAGCAAGCGGAAGTCGAGCGGTGTCAGGAAAGGAGTGCATAGTGATCCACTCACTCACCCACTCCTCGATTCCATATCTGCCCCCTGTGATAGAAATTGTAGGCTATCATTCGACTGTTCCGCCCACCATTTGTGAAATTATTTTGAGTGTTGTAGTAAGTGTGGAGAAGCACAGGGAGTGTTGCATGCCCAGTGTGAAGAGGGCAGGAGACAGGTGACAAACCCAGTATGAAGTAACACGGAATGAGGATGGAGATCCTAATGAGGAGTAGTAGGAAAGGAGTGTTTAACTGAGTATTGAGTGGAGTGGGGCGTTTATTGGTGAAATTGTATTATGCAACACAGAACCAGAGAACTGATCCTAGAGTAAAAGAGTGTTTTAGTAAGGAGACGAATACTGATCCCAGGGTAGAACAGCATGAGAGGATGGCAGCAAATGCAGTGTGGAGCAGTTTGAGAGGGGAGTGCTGAACACAGTCTGGAGCAGTGTGAGAGGAGAGAGTTGAATCCAGTGTTGAGCAGCGAGGTTGGCGAACCAAGTGTAGGACAATGTGTTATGAGGAAAGTGAAAGAAGTGTGGAGCAAGGCATCAGCAATCCGGTATGAAGCATCGCAGGAGCAGAGCGCTGGAGCCAGTACGGCGTGACAGGGGAGAAGATCTGCAACTCTTTCTAATGTGATGGAGGATATAAACAACCAGCCTATTTTCGAGTGGTGAAGCAGGACGGCAAAGAACCAATTGGGAGCAGATAGGAGAAGAGCAATGAAACCAGTGCAGAGCAATGTGAGAAGAGTACTGTGAGTTGAATATGGTGCAGCACAGGAGAAGAGGAATAGTCTGGAGCAATGGAAGAAGAGAGAAGTGAATACAGTGATTGTAGAAGAGCAAAGAAAGCAGTGTGGCCCAGTGCAGGCAGAGTGTAGTAAACCCAGTCGAGCAATGCGCAGGGATGTCAAACCCAGTGTGGAGCACCACGGGAGGAGAGTGAAGATCTCAGTTTAGAAGAATGTGCGAGGAGGTGATGGGGCAATCCCAGTGTGGAGCAGCGTGTGAGGAGAGAGGTGGAACCCATTGAGTAGCACAGGAGCAGAGGGCTGATCCCAGTGTGCATGACCATGAACCCAGTGTTGAGCAGTTCAGCAGCAAACCTGAGTTGGAGAAGCATGGGACGAGCAACTACAAGAGAATTGCAGGGAAAGCATCAACAACTTTACATGACCTTCTTTGATTTCAGAAGAGCCTTCAACATTATGTATGCTGAGAGATTATGGGAAACTATCCTCTGTTGGATGCCCCAATGGTCACCATTCTCTACCTGCTTCACAATGACACATAGGCCGTGATCCTGACCAATGGATTCACCACAGATCCAATTCACTTTGGAAATGTAGTCATGAAATTCTGCATCATCTGCACCAACGCTCTTCTCAATTTTGCTTCGTGCAATGCTCTATCTCACACTCAGAGCTAAATTACAGAACATGGGACAATCTATTCAGCGATCCTTACGTGCAGGCCTGATCCAAAGTCGTCCTATCCTCCTGTCAGTCAACTACGTATAGCAAATGATGATCGCGACTGTACAACATTGGAGGAAATCTTCCAAACCATGGTCAGCACCTTCTCGAAGATGTAAGAGAGCATGAGCCTTACATTAAATATTCTGTCACCTGAGGATGTGTTTGAAGATCAGGAACTCAGTCCCAGAACAGGGCTCATAGTTTACAGTGCAGTAGTGTTACTGCCCATCTATATGGCTCAGGGATGTTGATCATGTACAGCAGGCACCTCAAAATCCTGGAGAAGTAGCACCAGCGCTGCCTCTGGATGATCCTGAAAATCCATGGGCAGCATAAACACATAATGTCAGTGGTCTCATTCAAGCCAATATCCCAGCATTGAAGCATTGATCATGCTGAGTCAACTCTGCTGGGCAGGCCAAACCACCACATGTCTGACACGAGTTACCCAAAGCAAACGTTGTGCTTGGAGCTTTGATACTGCAAGCAAGTCCCATTGGAGCAGGAATAATGCATCAGTAACACCCTGAAGGTGTCCTCAAAACTTCCAACAACCCCACTGATAGCAGAGAATCCCTTGCGCAAGACCACTGAAAATGGATGAAAGCACTGAAAAGGAGCTGAACACCTTGATCTTCATCGCCGAGAACAAGCGGAAATCGAGCAGTGTTTGGGAAAGGAGTGCATAGTGATCCCCTCACTCACCCATTCCTCTATTCCAGATCTGTCCCCCATGATAGAGATTGTAGGCTGTCATTAGACTGTTCCGCCATCTGTGAAATTATTTTGAGTGTTGTAGTAAGTGTGGAGAAGCACGGGGAGTGTTGCACGCCCAGTGTGAAGAGGGCAGGAGACAGGTGGCAAACCCAGTATGAAGTAACACGGAATGAGGACGGTGATCCTAATGAGGAGCAGTAGGAGATGAGAGTGTTTAACTGAGTGTTGAGTGGAGTGGGGCGTTTATCGGTGAACTTGTTTCATGCTACATAGGACCAGAGAACTGATCCAAGGGTGCAACAGTGTTTTCGTAAGGAGAGGAACAGTGATCCCAGGGTAGAACAGCATGAGAGGATGGGCAGCAAATGCAGTGTGGAGCAGTTTGTGAGGGGAGTGCTGAACCCAGTCTGGAGCAGTATGAGAGGAGAGAGTTGAATCCAGTGTTGAGCAGCGAGGTTGGCGAACCAAGTGTAGAACAATGTGTTATCAGGAAAGTGAAAGAAGTGTGGAGCAAGGCATCAGCAATCCGGTATGAAGCATCGCAGGAGCAGAGCGCTGGAGCCAGTATGGCGTGACTGGAGACAAGATCTGCAAACTCTTTATAATACGATGTAGAATATAAACGACCAGCCTATTTTCGAGTGGTGAAGCAGGACAGCAATGAACCCAGTGCGAGCTGACAGGAGAAGAGCAATGAAACCAGTGCGAGCAATGTGAGAAGAGTACTGTGAGTTGAATATGGTGCAGCACAGGAGAAGAGGAATAGTCTGGAGCAATGGGGGAAGAGAGAAGTGAACACAGTGATCGTGGGAGAAGAGCGAAGAAACCAGTGAGGCCCAGTGCAGGCAGAGTGTAGTAAACCCAGTCGAGCAATGTGCAGGGATGTCAAACCCACTGTGAAGCACTGCGGGAGGAGACCGAAGATCTCAGTTCAGAAGAATGTGGGAGGAGGTAGTGGGGCAATCCCAGTGTGGAGCAGCTGTGAGATGAGCGGTGGAACCCATTGAGTAGCACAGCAGCAGAGGGCTGATCCCAGTGTAGAGCCATTTGACGATGAACCCAGTGTTGAGCAGTTCAGCAGGAAACCTGAGCGGGAGAAGCATGGGACGAGCATCTACAAGAGAAATGCAGGGAAAGCATCAACAATTTTACATGATCTTCTTTGATCTCGGAAGAGTCTTCAATGTTGTCTATGCTGAGAGATTATGGGGAACTATCCTCTGTGTTGGCTGCCCCAATGGTCACCATTCTCCACCTGCTTCACTGACACTTCAGCCAAGAACCTAACCAACGGATCCACCAGAAATCCAACTTATACCAATACTGTTCTCAATCTTGCTTCTTACATTGCACCATCTCACCCCCAGAAAGCTGCCAGTGAAATAGAGCTACATTACAGAACAAACAAGAATCAGTTCAGCATGCAATAGGTCAGGCCTGATCCAGGGTTGTCCCATCTTGTCATGGAACTGTATTTGGAAACGATGATTGTGCTTGTGCACAATTAGAGGCCAAGCTCCAAACCATGGTCAACACTTTCACCAAGATGTATGAGAGCGTGGGCCTTTCACTAAATATCCAGAAGACAATGGTCGTCTTCCAACCTCCCTCGTCATACAGAACTGATGCCACCAAAACCGGTCATCAAATGTGGAAAATGTGGACTACGTTCCATAACGTGAGACCTCACAATGGCAGACAACAACAACAAGCTTCAACACTGTCTTCAGTGTGCCAACGCAGTCTTCTGTCACCTGAGGATGTGTTTGAAGATCAGGAACTCAGACAAGCACAAAGCTCATGGTCTACAGGGTCCTAGTGTTACAACCCTCTATATGGCTCAGAGACGTGGACTCTGTACGGCAGGCACCTCAAACCCTCGAGAAATCCCTGTAGTGCTGCCACTGCAAGATCCTGCAGCAAAGGCACACAACGTCAGTGGTATCACTCAGATCAATCACCTGAGCATCGAAGCACTGACCAGGCTGAGTCAGCTCTGCTGGGCTGGCCACATCACCACGTCAGATAGGAGTCTCCCAAAGCAATTGCTGTACTCAGAGCTTTGATACAGCAAGCCCCAGGAGGGTAGAGAAAATGCATCAAGAACATCCTGAAAACTTCTTCAGAATTTACAACACTGCCACTGACCCCAAGGAATCCCATGCCCAAGACCGCTTGAAGTGGATAAAAAGCATTTGAGGAGGAGCTGAACACCTTCATCTTCATCACTGAGAGCAAGCGGAAGCCAAACTTAATCAGGAGAAGGAGCATGGAGCAACCCACACACTCACCCACTCCCCCACTGTAATAGAGATTGTCGGCTGTCATGAGACTGCTCCATCAGCTGTGAATTTATTTTAAGTGTTATCGCAAGTGTGGAGAAACCCGGGTGGAGTGTGGCATTGCCCAGTGTGGAGCGGTGTGGAATGGTGGCAAACCTTGTATGCCTTAGTGTGGGATGAGGACGGTGATCCTAATGAAGAGCAGTGAGCTCAACTGAGTGTTGATCAGAGTTGTGGGGGGCTGGTTAGTGGCAATCTTGTATCACGCAACGTGTGCCCAGACAGCGATCTCAGAGTACAATGGTGATTTTGTAAGGAGGTGAGTGATGAACCCAGGGTAGAATACCATAAGAGGATAGCGGCACAAGAGGAGAAGGAGGAAACCAGTATACAGCAGAGCACGAGGACAGCAGTCAACCTCTTGTGGAGCAGCACAAGAGGAGAGAGATGAATCCAGTGTGAAGCAGCAAGATTGGCAAACCAAGTGTAGAACATTGTGTTATCAGGAAGGCGAAAGCAGTCTGGAGCAGGTTGGGTGGAATCAGCAGTCCAACATGAAACATTGCAGGAGCGGTGAACCTAGTATGCCAATGTGGAATATAAATGATGAGCCCAGTTTTGAGTGGTGCCCTAGAAGAGCAATGGATCTAGTGTGAGTAGCATGGGAGAAGAACATGAAACCAGTGTACAGCAATGTGAGAAGAGTACAGCAAATTGAATATTGTGCCTCGCAGAAGCGCATGATAAATCCAGTCTGGGGCAGCGAAGAAGGAGAGAGGTGAACACAGTATGGATCATTGTGGGAGAAGAGTAAAGACTCCAGTGTGGACCAGTCCAGGCAGAGTGCAGAGAATCCAGAGGAGTAGTGCACATGGATGGAGAACCCACTATGGAACAGTGTCGGATGTGAGCAGAGGTCCCGTTTAGAAGGAAGTAGGAGACGGAGAAATGGTGATCCCAATGTGGAGCAGTATGTGAGCTGAGTAACGATCCCAGTGAGGGGGCATGTGGATGCATGACAACAAAACCAATGTTGAGCAACACAGTAGCAAGCCCAGGATGCAGCTGTGAGGGAGGAGCAACTAAACAGAGCAGCAACTACAAGGGAAATTCAGGGAACAGCACCAACCCTTGTGTATGACATTCTTGAATCTTGCAAGAGCCGTCAACATTGTCAATCCTGAGGGATTATGGAGCACACTCCATTTCAGCTGCCCCAAATGTTTGTCACATTTCTCCAGCTGCTCCACAATGACATGCAAGCCTTGATCCTGACCAATGGATCCACCACAGATCAAATTCGCTTTGGAAATGTGGTCGTGAAATTCTGCATCATCACACCAACGCTCTTCTCAATTTTGCTTCATGCACACTCTCATCTCGCACTCTGCAACCTGCCACTGGATTAGAGCAAAATTACAGAACAAACAACAATCTATTCAGTGATCCATACATGCAGGCCTGATCCAAAGTCGTCCTATCGTCCTGTCAGTCAACTACGTATAGCAAATAATGATTGCGACTGCGCAAAATTGGAGGCCAAGTTCCAAACCATGGTCAACACCTTTTCCAAAATGTACAAGAGATGTACATAAATATGCTGTTGCCTGAGGAAGTGTTTGAAGATCAGTAACTTAGTCAAGTAACTGGGCTCATGGTCTACAGTGCATTAGTGTTACTGCCTATCTGTATGGCTCAGAAATGTTGATTATGTACAGCAGGCACCTCAAAACCCTGGAGAAGTAGCACCAGTGCTGCCTCTGGATGATCCTGAAAATCCATTGATAGCATCAACACACAGCAACGCTCTTCTCAATTTTGCCACTGGACAATGGTCTCATTCAGGCCAATATCCCGGCATTGAAGCATTGACCATGCTGAGTCAAATCTGCTGGGCACGCCATATCGCCAAATGTCTGACACGAGATACCCAAAGCAAATGCAGTGCTTGGAGCTTCGATATTGCAAGCAAGTCCCATAGGAGCAGGAAAAATGCATCAGTAACACCCTGAAAACGTCCTCAAAACTTAGAACAACCCCACTGATAGCAGGGAAACCCTTGGGCAAAACCATTTAAAATGGATGAAAAGCATTGAAAAGGAGCTGAACACCGTGATCTTCATCGCCAAGAGCAAGCAGAAGTTGAGCGGTGAGAGGAAGGGAGTGCATAGTGATCCACTCAATCACCCAATCCTCTATTCCATATCTGGCCCCCGTGATAGAAATTGTAGGCTATCATTCGACTGTTCCGCCATCTGTGAAATTATTTTGAGTGTTGCAGTAAGTGTGGAGAAGCACGGGGAGTGTTGCATGCCCAGTGTGAAGAGGGCAGGAGACAGGTGGCAATCCCAGTATGAAGTAACACGGAATGAAGACGGAGATCCTAATGAGGAGCAGCAGCTGAGGAGAGTGTTTAACTAAGTATTGAGTGGAGTGGGGCGTTTATTGGTGAACTTGTATAATGCAACATAGGACCAGAGAACTGATCCAAGATTACAACAGTGTTTTAGTAAGGAGATGAATAGTGATCCCAGGGTAGAACAGCATGAGAGGATGGCAGCAAATGCAGTGTGGAGCAGTTTGAGAGGGGAGTGCTGAACCTAGTCTGGAGCAGTATGAGAGGAGAGAGTTGAATCCAGAGTTGAGCAGCGAGGTTGGCGAACCAAGTGTAGAACAATGTGTTATCAGGAAAGTGAAAGAAGTGTGGAGCAAGGCATCAGCAATTCGGTATGAAGCATCGCAGGAGCAGAGCAGTGGAGCCAGTACGGCGTGACTGGAGAGAAGATCTGCAAACTCTTTATAATGTGATGTAGGATATAAACAAACAGCCTATTTTCAAGTGGTGAAGCAGGACAGCAATGAACCCAGTGCGAGCTGATAGGAGAAGAGCAATGAAACCAGTGCGGAGCAATGTGAGAAGAGTACTGTGAGTTGAATAGTGTGCAGCACAGGGGAAGAGGAATAGTCTGGAGTAATGGAAGAAGAGAGAAGTGAACACAGTGATCGTGGGAGAAGAGCGAAGAAACCAGTGAGGCCCAGTGCAGGCAGAGTGTAGTGAACCCAGTCGAGCAACGCACATGGATGTCAAACCCACTGTGAAGCACTGCGGGAGGAGAGCGAAGATCTCAGTTCAGAAGAATGTGGGAGGAGGTAGTGGGGCAATCCCAGTGTGGAGCAGCTGTGAGAAGAGTGGTGGAACCCATTGAGTAGCACAGCAGCAGAGGGCTGATCCCAGTGTGGAGCCATTTGGATGCATGACGATGAACCCAGTGTTGAGCAGTTCAGCAGGAAACCTGAGGGGGAGAAGCATGGGACGAGCATCTACAAGAGAAATGCAGGGAAAGCATCAACAATTTTACATGATCTTCTTTGATCTCGGAAGTGTCTTCAACGTTGTCTATGCTGAGAGATTATGGGGAACTATCCTCTGTGTTGGCTGCCGCAATGGTCACCATTCTCCACCTGCTTCACTGACACTTCAGCCAAGAACCTAACCAACGGATCCACCAGAAATCCAACTTATACCAATACTGTTCTCAATCTTGCTTCCTACATTGCACCATCACATCCCCAGAAAGCTGCCAGTGAAATAGAGCTACATTACAGAACAAACAAGAATCTGTTCAGCATCCAATCGGTCAGGCCTGATCCAGGGTCGTCCCATCTTGTCATGGAACTGTATTTGGAAACGATGATTGTGCTTGTGCACAACTGGAGGCCAAGCTCCGAACCATGGTCAACACTTTCACCAAGGTGTATGAGAGCGTGGGCCTTTCACTAAATATCCAGAAGACAATGGTCGTCTTCCAACCTCCCTCGTCATACAGCACTGATGCCACCAAAACCAGTCATCAAATGTGGACTACGTTCCATAACGTGAGACCTCACAGTGGCAGACAACAACAACAAGCTTCAACACTGTCTTCAGTGTGCCAACACAGTCTTCTGTCACCTGAGGATGTGTTTGAAGATCAGGAACTCAGACAAGCACAAAGCTCATGGTCTACAGGGTCCTAGTGTTACAACCCTCTATATGGCTCAGAGACGTGGACTCTGTACGGCAGGCACCTGAAACCCTCGAGAAATCCCTGCAGTGCTGCCACTGCAAGATCCTGCAAATCCATTGGCAGCAAAGGCACACAACGTCAGTGGTATCACTCAGATCAATCTCCTGAGCATCGAAGCACTGACCAGGCTGAGTCATCTCTGCTGGGCTGGCCACATCAGCACGTCAGACAGGAGTCTCCCAAAGCAATTGCTGTACTCAGAGCTTTGATACAGCAAGCCCCAGGAGGGTAGAGAAAATGCATCAAGAACATCCTGAAAACTTCTTCAGAATTTACAACACTGCCACTGACCCCAAGGAATCCCATGCCCAAGACCGCTTGAAGTGGATGAAAAGCATCTGAGAAGGAGCTGAACACCTTGATCTTCATCACTGAGAGCAAGCGGAAGCCAAGCATCATCAGGAGAAGGAGCACGGAGCAACCCACACACTCACCCACTACTCCCCTGTAATAGATATTGTAGGCTGTCATTAGACTGCTCCATCAGGAGGTGAGTGATGAACCCAGGGTAGAATACCATAAGAGGATAGCGGCACAAGAGCAGAAGGAGGAAACCAGTATGCAGCAGAGCACGAGGACAGCAGTGTAACCTCAGCACAAGAGGAGAGAGATGAATCCAGTGTGAAGCAGCAAGATTGCCAAACCAAGCGTAGAACAATGTGTTATCAGGAAGGCAAAAGCAGCCTGGAGCAGGTTGGGTGGAATCAGCAGTCCAATATGAAACATTGCAGGAGCGGTGAACCTAGTATGCCAATGTGGAACATAAATGATGGGCCCAGTTTTGAGTGGTGCCCTAGAAGAGCAATGGATCCAGTGTGAGCAGCATGGGAGAAGAACATGAAACCAGTGTACAGCAATGTGAGAAGAGTACAGCAAATTGAATATTGTGCCGCGCAGCTAGCACATGATAAATCCAGTCTGGGGCAGTGAAGGAGAGAGGTGAGCACAGTATGGATCATCGTGGGAGAAGAGTAAAGACTCCAGTGTGGACCAGCGCAGGCAGCATGCAGTGAACCCAGAGGAGTGGTGCACATGGATGGACAACCCACCGTGGAGTAGTGTCGGATGTGAGCAGAGGTCCCGTTTGGAAGGAAGTAGGAAAAGGAGGAATGGTGATCCCAATGTGGAGCAGTATGTGAGGTGAGTAACGATCCCAGTGAGGGAGCATGTGGATGCATGACAACAAATCCAGTGTTGAGCAGCACAGCAGCAAGCCCAGGTTGCAGCTGTGAGGGAGGAGCAACTAAACCAAGCAGCAACTACAAGGGAAATTCAGGGAACAGCACCAACCCTTGTCTATGACATTCTTTAATCTTGCAAGAGCCATCAACATTGTAAATCCTGAGCGATTATGGAGCACGCTCCATTTCAGTTGACCCAAATGTATGTCACATTGCGACTGCGCAAAATTGGAGGCCAAGTTCCAAACCATGGTCAACACCTTCTCAAAATGTGTGGTATTCTTTCGCCTGAGGTAGTGCTTGAAGATCAGGAACTTAGTCCCAGAACAGGGCTCATGGTCTACAGTGTAGTAGTGTTTTAATCCGCCTACATGGCTCAGATATTGATTATGTACAGCAGACACCTCAAAGCCCAGGAGAACTAGCACTTGCGCTGCCTCTGGAAGACCCTGAAAATCCATAGGCATACATCAGTGGTATCATTCAGGCCAATATCCCAGCATTGAAGCATTCACCATGCTGAGTCAGCTCTGCTGGGCACACCATATCACCACGTCTGACACGAGACACCCAAAGCAAACGCTGTGCTTGGAACTTCGATACAGCAAGCGAATCCCATAGGAGCATGGATAATGCATCAATAACACCCTGGAAACGTCCTCAAAACTTACAGCAACCCCACTGACACCAGGGAATCCCTTGCCCAAGAGCACTTAACATGGATGAAAAGCTTTGAAAAGGAGCTGAACGCCTTGATCTTCATCGCCGAGAGCAAGCGGAAGTCAAACAGTGTCAGGGAAAGGAGTGCATAGCCATCCACTCACTCACCCACTTCTCTATTCCATATCTGCCCCCCCGATAGAGATTGTAGGCTGTCATTCGACTGCTCCACCATCTGTAAACTTATTTTGAGTAAGTGTGGAGAAACGCAAGAGGAGAGTGGCATGCCCAGTGTGAAGAGGGCAGGAGGCGGGTGGCAAACCCAGTATGTAGTAGCGTGGGATGAGGACGGTGATCCTAATGAGGAGCAGTGGGAAACAAATGTGTTTAACCGAGTACTCAGTGGAGTGGGGCGTTTAGCGGTGAACTTGTCTCATGCAACATAGGAGTGGTGATCCCAGAGTAGAAAAGCAGGACAGAACGACAGCAAACACAGTGTGGAGCAGTTTGAGAGGGGACTGCTGAACCTGGTGTGGAACAGTGCAGAAGGAGAGGGTGAAACCCAGAATGAAGAGGAGGAGGAGGACAGCAGTCAACCCAGCATCAAGCAGCTTGAGAGGAGATAGATGAAGCCAGTGTTCAGCAGTGAGGTTGGCAAACCAAGTGTAGAACAATGTGTTTATCAGGAAGGTGAAAGAAATGTGGAGCAAGGCAGATGGAATTGGCAATCTAATATGAAGCATCGCAGGAGCAGGAGCAGTGGACCCAGTGACAGGGGAGAAAATCTGCCATAATGTGATGTAGGATATAAACGACCAGCCTATTTTTGAGTGGTGAAGCAAGACGGCAATGAACCCAGTGCGAGCAGTATAGGAGAAGAGCAATGAAACCAGAGCGGAGCAATGCGAGAAGAGTATGGTGCAGCACAGGAGAAGAGTAATAGTCTGGAGCAGAGGAGGAGAAGAGAAGTGAACACTATCTCTCATGGGAGAAGAGTGAAGAAACCAGTGTGGCCTAGTGCAGTCGGAGTGCAGTGAACCCAGTCGAGCAGTGCGTATGGATGGCAAACCCAGTGTGGAGCACAGCGGGAGGAGAGCAGAGATTCCAGTTTAGAAGAATGTGGGAGGAGATGGTGGGGCAATCCCAGTGTGGAGCAGTGTGTGAAGAGAGCAGTGGATCCCACTGAGCATCACAGGAGCTGAGGGCCGATCCCAGTGTGGAGCCATCTGGATGCATGACAATGAACCCAGTGTTGAGCAGTTCAGCAGGAAACTCAGGATGGAGAAGCATGGGACGAGCAACTACAAGAGAAATGCAGGGAACATCATCAACAATTTTACATGACATTCTTTCATCTCAGAAGAGCCTTCAACATTGTCTATGCTGAGAGATTATGGAGAATTATCCTCTGTGTTGGCTGCCCCAATGGTCACCATTCTCCACCTGCTTCACAATGAGACGTAGGCCATGAACCTGACCAACGGATCCACCACAAATCCAACTTATACCAATGCTGTTCTCAATCTTGCTTCCTACATTGCACCATCTCACCCCCAGAAAGCTGCTGGTGAAATAGAGCTAAATTACAGAACAAACAAGAATCTGTTCGCATCCCATCGGTGCAGGCCTGATCCAGGGTCATCCCATCTTGTCATGGAACTGCATTTGGAAACGATGATTTTGCTTGTGCTCAGTTGGAGGCCAAGCTCCAAACCATGGTCAACACTTTCACCAAGATGTATAAGAGTGTGGGCCTTTCACTAAATATCCATAAGAGAATGGCCCTCTTCCAATCTGGCCTCGTCATACAGAACTGACCCCCCCCCCCAAAACCGGTCATGAAAATCAACAAGTTCTTGGAAAATGTGGACTCCATTCCATAACGTGAGAGCCCACAATGGCAGACAACAACAACAAGCTTCAACACTGTCTTCAGTGTGCCAGCGCAGCCTTCTGTCACCTGAGGAAGTGTTTAAAGATCAGGAACTCAGACTTAGCACAAAGCTCATGGTCTACGGGGGTCCTAGTGTTACATCCCTCTATGTAGCTCAGAGATGTGGACTCTTGTACAGCAGGCATCTCCATACCCTGGAGAAGTACCACCAGCACTGCCTCTTCAAGAACCTACAAATCCTTTGGCAGCATAGGCACAAAATATCAATGGTCTCACTCAGGTCAATCTCCTGAGCATCGATGGCAGCTTCGATACAGCAAGCAAGCCCCAAGCGGGCAAGGAACATGCATCAACAACACCCTGAAAACTTCCTCAGAACTTACAACATCCCCACAGAGAATTCTGTGCTCGTGTTTTAGTAAGGAGGTGAGTGGTGATCCCAGGGTAGGACAGCATGAGAGGATGGTTGCAAATGCAGTGTGGAGCAGCACAAGAGGGGAGAGATAGTTCTAGTGTTGAATAGTTAGATTGGCAAACCAAGTGTAGAACGATGTGTTAGCGGGAAGGTGAAAGCAGTGTGAAGCAGTGCAGGCGGAATTGGCAATACAGCATGAAGCATTGCAGAAGCAGAGTGGTAAACCCAGTAGCAGTGACATGGGAGGAGAGCTGCAAACTCAATATAGTGTGATGTAGAACATAACTGACAAGTCCAGTTTCGAGTGATGAAGCAGGAGAGCAAAAGAGCACGGGAGAAAAACAAGCCACTATAGCATAATGTGAGAAGAGTATGGCAAATTGAATATGGTGCAGCGCTGGAGGAGAGTGATAAATCCAATTTGGAGCAGTGGAGAAGGAGAGAGGTGAATACAATAGGGACCATTGTGAGAGTAGGGCGAAGAAACCGGTGTGAGTGCGGTGAACCCAGTCGAGCAGTGCACATGGATGGCAAATCCAGTACAGAGCAGCGCGGGAGGAGAGCAGAGAAACCTGTTGAGCAGTGGGTGACACCAGGGAATCCTGTGCCCCAGGCGGCCTGAATTGGATGAAAAGAATCCAAGAAGGAGCCGAACAGCTTGATCTTCATCACCGAGGGCAAATGGAAGCCAAGCGTTGTCAGGGAATGGAGTAACAATCCACCCAGTCACCCACCCCTTCAATCCCCATCTGCCCCCGCTTGATCAAGTTTATGGGCTGTCATCATACTGCTTCATCACTTGGCAACTTGTTTTGAGTGTTACATCAAATGTGGGGATGCGCAGGGAAGCGTTGCATGCTCAATGTGGAACAGGGCATGAGAAGAGTGGCAAACCCAGTATGTAGTAGTGTGGGATTCGCAGCAATGGGAGAGGAGAGCATTTAACCATTCCCAGTGTACAACAGTGTTTCAGTAGGGAGGTGAGTAGTGATCCCAGGGTAGAACAGCATGAGGGGACAGTGACAAGCAATCCAGAGATCCCAGTTTAGAAGAGAGTATGAGAAAGTGGAGGGGCCATCCCAGTGTGAAGCAGGAGGAAATTGGTGAAACCCATTGAGCAGCGCAGGAGCAAAACGCCGAACCCAATGAGGAGCCATGTGGATGGATGATGATGAACTCAGTGTTGAGCAGCATAACAGAATTGCAGCAAATCCAGTGTGGTGCCATGCAGGAGGAACAACTACACCAAGCAGCAAATACAAGAGAAATGCAGGCAAACGTAGTGTGGAGCAGCACGAGAGTAAAGAGATGAATCCTGTGTCGAGCAGTGAGATTGGCAAACCAAGTGTGGAACAATGAGTTAGGAAGATGGTGAAAACAGTATGAAGGAGCGTGGTTGGAATCAGCAATCTAGTGTGAAGCATCGCAAGAGCAGAGCAATGAACCCAGGATGGAGTGATGTGGGAGGAGAATTGCAAACTCAGTATAATGTGATGTAGGAGATAAGCAACAAACCCAGTTTTGAGTGGTGTAGGAGGAGATCGGTGAGCCCAGTGAGGAGCTATGTGGATGGATAACAATGAATCTGGTGTTGAGCAGTGCAGCAGTATAGCAGCAAACCCAAGGTGTCAACCATGTATTTGTCTCAAATGTTTGTCACCATTCTCCACCTGCTTCACAATGACATGCAAGCCTTGATCTTGACTAATGGATCCACCACAGATCCAATGCACGCTCGGAATGGGGTCAAGCAGTTCTGTGTCATCACACCAATGGTATTCTCAATCTATCTTCCTGCAGTGCTCCATTTCACCCTCAGCAAGCTGCTGCTGGAGCAGAGCTAAATTACAGAACAAACAAGAATCTGTTCCGCGTCTAGTGCATGCAGAGCTGATCCAAGGTCGTCCCATCCTCTATTATTGAGCTACATAAAGCAAACAATGTTTGCGTCTGTGCACAATTGGAGGCCAAGCTCCAAATCATCATCAATACCATGAGAGCATGGGCCTTACACTAAATATCCATAAGACAATGGTTATCTTGCAGCCAGTCCTCGTCAGACAGAACTGCCCCCCAACATAGGTTATCAAATTTGACAACAAGTCGTTAGAAAATGTCAACCACTTTCCATATCTTAGGAGCCCACGGCCTTCAGGGGCAGATGACAACAAGGTTCAACACTGCCTTCAGTTTACAGGCATAGTCCCCTTTCACCTGAGGAAGTGTTTAAAGATTAGGAATTCAGACACAGCACAAAGCTCATGATCTACAGGGCAGTAGTGTTATCACCCTCAGAGATGTGGATAATGTGCAGAAAGACACCTTAAAGCCCTGGAAAAGTACCATCAGTGCTGCCTCTGCAAGATCTTGCAAATCCATTGGCAGCATAGGCTCACAACATCAGTGGTCTCACTCGAGTCAATCTCAAAGAACAGTACAACACAGGTACAGGCCCTTTGGCCCACCAAGCTTGCATCGATCACGTTGTCCTACCATCTTACCATCTCCTGAGCAACCATCTTACCATCTCCTGAGTATTGAGGCATTCCTTGTGCTGAGTCTGCTCTGCTGGGCTGGCCACATCGTCCCCATGTTTGACAGGAGACCCCCAAAGCAAATGCTGTGCTTGGAGCTTCGATACAGCAAGTGAACCCCAAGACGGCTGAGAAAATGCACCGAGCACCCTCCAAACCTCCTCAAATCATACAACATCCCCACTGACACCAGGGAATTCCTGTGCCCAAGACTGCTAAAAGTGAATGAAAAGCATCCGAGAAGGAGATCTTCATCACTGAGAGCAAGCGGAAGCTGTGCGGTGTCAGGTAAAGAAGCATGTAGCAATTCACCCACTTACCCACTCCTCCAATCCCCATCTGTCCCCATGATAGAGATTGTAGGCTGTCAAGAGACTGCTCTTTCACCTGAGAACTTACGTTGTGTGTTGTAATAAGTGTGGAAAAATGCAGGCAGACAGTGGCATTGCCCACTGTGGAGCAAGGCAGGAGAAGTGTGGCAAACCCAATATGTTGTAGTGCGGGATGAGGACAGTGATCCTAATGAGGAGCAGTGGGAGAGGAGAATGTTTAACTGAGAGTTGAGCAGATTCGTGGGTTTAGCGGTAAACTTGTATAACGTGACATAGGACCAGGCAGCTGATCCCAGTGTACCACAATGTTTTAGTAAGGAGGTGAGTGTGATCCCAGGGTAGAACAGCATGAGAGGATGGCGGCAAACATAGTGTGGAGCAGTGCAGCAGAAGAGGGACCAAATCAGAATGCAGAATTGCGAGAGCAGGGCAGTGAACCCAATATGCTATGACACAGGCGGAGAACTGCAAACTCAATATAATGAGACACTGGACATAAATAACAAGCCCAGTTTGGAGTTGTGCAGTAGGAGAGCAATGAACTCAGTCTGAGCAGCATAAGAGAAAAGTGATGAAACCAGTGTGGAGCAATATGAGAAGAGTACGCAAATCGAATATGGTACAAAAGGAGAGTGATAAATCCAGTCTGAAGCAGTGGAGGAGGAGGAGAGAGGTGAACACAGAATGGACCATGGTGGGAGAGAAGCGAAGAAACCAATGTGAGCCAGTGCAGTGAACCTATTCGAGCAGTGTGCAGGGATGGCAAACTGAGTATGGAGTAGCATAGGAGGAGAGCAGAGATCCCAGTTTAGAAGAGTGTAGGAGGAGGTGGAGGAGTGACACCAGTGTGGAGCAGCATGTGAGGAGAGTAATGATCGCAGTGTGGAGCCATGTGGGTTGATAATGACGAACCCAGGGTTGAGTAGCGCAGCTGATAGCAGCAAACCCAAGGTGAAGCAGTGCGGGAAGAGCAATGACACAGTCACATCAGTGCTCTCGTTGAAATCAATATCCCCAACATCGAACCATAGACCACGGTCAGTCAGCTCTGCTCAGTAGGCCACATCATCCACTTGCCTGGCATGAGACTCCCAGCAAACACTACTTGGGACTTCATTACATCAAGCGAGCTTTCAACAAGGGCAGACAATAACAAGCATCAATACTGTCTGCAGTGTACCAGCACACCTCCAGCTGCCTTAGGGAGTGTTTGAAGATCAGGAACCCAGACACAGCACAAAACTCATGGTCTCCAGGGCAGTAATGTTACTGCCCTCCTAAATGGTTCAGAGGCATGGACTCTGTACAGCAAGTAGCTCAAAACCGAAGAGAAGTATCACCAGCGTTGCCTCTGGACAATCCTGCAAATCCATTGGCAGCATAAACTCATCAACATCAGTGGTGCCGCACAGGTGAATAACCCAGCACTGAAGCATTGACCATGCTGAGACAGCTCTGCTGGGCTGGCCATATCGCTGCATGTCTGACACGAGACACCCAAAGCAAACACTGTACTTGGAGCTTCGATACAGCAAGCGAGGCCCAGGAGGGCAGAGAAAATGCACCAAGAACTCCCTGAAAACTTTTTCAAAATTTACAACATCACCACCAACACCAGGGAATCCCATGCCCAAGGCAACCTGAAGTGAATGAAAAGTGATAGAGATTGTAGATTGTGCATTGTACTGCTCTGTCACCTGTAAATCTATTTTGAGTATTATATTAAGTGTTGAAAAGCGCAGGAGGGGGAGTGGCATGCCCAGTGTGGAGAGGGCAGAGGAAGGGTGGCAAACCCAGTATGGAGTTGTGTAGGTTGAGGATGGTGATCCTAATGAGGAGCAGTGGGAAGGGAGAGTTGGGTTTTAGTGGTGAACTTGTATAATGTAACCAGCATGGAGAAAAGCGGGAAGACAGCAGCCAAACCAATGTGGAGCAGCAGGAGAAAAGAGAGATAAATCCAGTGTAATGATGTGAGATTTGTGAACCAAGTGTAGAACAATCTGTTATCAGGAAGGTGAAAGCAGTGCAGAGCAGCGTGGGTGGAATCAACAAACTTGCATGAAGCATTGCAGGAGCAGAGCAGTGAACCCCGTATGGTGTGACATGGGAGAGGAGCTGCGAACTCAATGTAACGCGATGCTGAACATAAACAACAAGCCCAGTTTCAAGTGGCGAAGCAGGAGAGCAATGAACCCAGTGCGAGCAGCGCAGGAGAAGGACATGAAACCAGTGTGGAGCAATGTGAGAAGAGTACGGCGAATCAAATATTGGGCAGCACAGGAGGAGAGTGATGAATCCAGTCTGGAGCAGTGGAGGAGGAGAGAGGTTGACACAGTATGGACCATCGTGGGAGGAGAGGAAAGAAACCAGTGTGGACCAGTGCAGGCAGAGTGCAGTGAACCCAGTCAAGCAGTGCGTATGGATGGCAAGCACAGGATGGAGCAGTGCAGGAGGAGAGCAGAGTCTCAGTTTAGAAGGATGTGGGAGAAGGATGTGGGTTGGAAGGATTAGAGTAACGACACCTAAGTGCAGCAGCGCAGGAGGAGAGTGATAAAACCTTTATGAGCAGTGTGGGAGGTGAGTGGTGAACCCAACATGGAGCAACACGTGAGGAGGGTAAAGATCCCAGTGTGCAGCGGTGCAGAAGGAGACCACCAAACCCAGTGTGGAGCGGTGCAGAAGGAGACCACCAAACCCAGTGTGGAGCGGTGCGGAAGGAGACCACCAAACCCAGTGTGGAGCAGTGCAGAAGGAGACCACCAAACCCAGTGTGCAGCAGTGCAGAAGGAGACCACCAAACCCAGTGTGGAGCGGTAAAACTTGTATAATGTGACGCGGGACAAGAGAGCTCATCCCAGTGTCCAACAGTGTTACGGTGATCCCAGGGGAGGACATCATGAGAGGACGGCGGCAGTGTGGAACATTGCAGGAGGGGATAGCTGAACCCAGTGTGGAGCAGTTAAACAGAGGAAGGAGGAAATCAGACTGCAGAATCGCAGATGCAGAGCGGTGAACTCAGTGTGGCGTGTTGTATATGGAGAGCTGTGAACTCAATGTAATGTACTGTTGGACATAAATGTCAAGCCTAGTTTTGAGTATGTAGCAGGAAGGGAATGAACCCGGTGCAAGCAGCACAAGAGAAAAACAATGAAATCAGTGTGGAACATTGAGAGGTGAGAACAGTGACTCGAATATGGTGCAATGCCGGGGGAGAGTGATAAATCCAGTCTAGGGCAGTCCAGAGTGCGATGAACCCAGGCGAGCAGTATGCATGGATGACAACCCCAGTATGGAGCAGCGTTGGAGGAGAGCGGAGATCCCAGTTTAGAAGAGTGTGGGAAGAGGTGGAGGGGTGATCCTAGTGTGGAGCAGAGCATGAGAAGATTGGTGAAACCCAATGAAAAGCGCAGGAGCAGAGCGTCGAACCCAGAGAGCGGTGATTCCTGTGTGGAGCCATCTGGCAGATAACAATGAACCCAGTGTTGAACACTGCAGTGGTATAGGTTGGAGCTGCACATGATTGAGAGTTGAATCAAGTGTGGAGCAATTCAAGAAGAGAACAGTGAATCAAATATGGAACAGCACAAGAGGAGAGCGATAAATCCAGCCTGGAGGCCAAGCTCCAATCCATCATCAACACAATTCACATTCAGAATGCAATGAAGCAATTCTGTGTCATCAATCTTGCTTCCTGCAATTGTCCATCTCCCCCTCAGAAAGCTGTCAGTGGAATAGAGCTCAATTAAAGTACAAACAAGAATCTGTTCACTCTCCAATACATGCAGGCCTGATCCAAGAGGTCCCATCCTCTGTCATGGAATTACATAAAGGAAACAATGATTCCGTCTGTACAGAATTGGAGATCAAGCTCTGAATCATGATCAACACCTTCACCAAGATGTACGAGAGCATGGGCCTTACACTAAACATTCATAAGACAATGTTCCTCTTCCACCCTGCCCCTATCACACGGAACTTGTCGCACACTGATGATCAAAATCGACAATAAGTCTTTGGAAAATATGGACCACTTCCCGTACCTTGGGAGCCCACAAGTAATATAACAGCAATGAGGATCAACACTGTCTTCCGTGTGCCAGCACAGGCTTCTGTCACCTAAGAAAATGTTTGGAGATCAGGAACTCAGACCCAGCGCAAAGCTCATGATCTACAGGGCACTATTGTTACCACTCTCCTATGTGGCTCAGAGACGTGGACATGGTATAGCAGGCTCCTCAAAACCCTGGAGAAGTACCACCAGTGCTGCCTCCGCAAGATTCAGCAAATCCGTTGGCAACATCAGTTGACATCAATGGTCTCACTCAGGTCAATCCCCTGAAGCATTGACCATGCTGAGTCAGCTCTGCTGGTGGGCCACATCATCTGCATATCTGACAGGAGAATCCCAAACCAAACGCTGTACTCGGAGCTTTGATACAGCAGGCGAGCCCCAGGAAAGTAGAAAAAATTAATCATGAACACCTTCAAAACTTGCAACATAACCACTGACAGAGAGTCCTGTGTCCAAGACTGCTTGAAGTGGATGAAAAGCATCTGAGGAGGAGCTGAAGACCTTGACCTGAGCAGTTTCAAGGAAAGGAGCGTGTAGCAATCCATCCATTCATCCACTCCTCCAAACACCATCAGCCCCCCATGATAGAGATTGTCAGTTATCATTGGACTGCTCGCTCATTTGAGAACATATTTTGAGTGTTGCAGCAAGTGGGGAGAAACACAGAAGGAGAGTGGCATTGTCCAGTGTGAAACAGGGCAGGAGAAGGGTGGCAAACCCAATGTGTAGTAGCAAGGGACGAGGATGGTAATCCGAATGAAAGCAGTGGGAGAGGAGAGCTGAGTGTTGAGCAGAGTGGGGCATTTAATAGTGAACTTGTATAATGCAACGTGGGACCAGACAGCTGATCCCAGTGTACAACAGTGTTTTAGTGAGTAGTGATCGCACGGTAGAACAGCATGAGAGGATGGCGGCAAACGCAGTATGGACCAGTTCGAGAGGGGACGGCTGAACCCAGTGTGGAGCAGTGCAGCAGAAGAACAGGAAACCAGCATGGTGAAGAACAGGAGGACAGTGTTCAGCCCAACGTGCAGCAGCACAAGAGGAGAGAGATGAGCCCATGAGATTGGCGAATCAAGTGTGGCCCAATGTATTAGGACGGCAAAAGCATTGTGGAGCAGCTGGGGTGGAATCAGCAACCTAGTATGAAGCAAAGCAGAAGCAGAGCTGTGAACCTAGTATGGACTGATGTTGGAGAAAAGCTGCAAACTCAACATAATGCAATGCAGGACATAAATGATGAGCCCAATTTCGAGTGGTGAAGCAGCAGAACAATAAACTCAGTGCGAGCAGCACCAGAGAAGAACAATGAAACCAATGTGGAGCAATGTGAGAAGAGTACGGCAAATCACATATGGTGCAGCACAGGAGGACAGTGATAAATCCAATCTGGTACAATGAGGAGGAGAGAGGTAAACACAATATTGACCATGGTCAGAGGAAAGCAACAAAACCTGTGTGGCCCAGCGCGGCAAAGTGCGGTGAAACCAGTCAAGAAGTGCACATGAATGGTGATCCCAGTAGGGAGCAGCGTGGCAGGAGAGTGACGATCCCAGTTTGGAAGAGTGTGGGAGGAGGTGGAGGGGCAAACCTAGTATGGAGCAGTGTGGGAGAAGAATGGTAATCCCAGTGTGGGAGGACAGTGATGAAACCAGGTGATCAATGGACGAGTAGACCAGTGAACCCAGTGTTGAACAGTGCACGAGGAGCTCTGTGAACTCAAGTATATAGCCATGTGGGAGCACCTTCACCAAGATGTTCGAGAGCATTGACCTCACACTAAAGATCCGTAAGAAAATGGTTCTCTCCCAAACTGCCCTCATCACACAGAATGCCCCCTCTCCTCCACATCAGTTATCAAAATTGACAACAAGAGCTTGGAAAATGTGGACCAATTTCCATACCTTGGGAGCCAACTTCAATACGGGCAGTGAACATCAAGCTTCAGCACTGTCTTCAGTGTGCAGGCACAGCCTTATGTCACCTGAGGAAGTATCTGAAGGTCAGGAACTCAGACCCAGTATAAAGCTCATGGTCTATAGAGCAGTAGTGTTACCACCCACCAATATGGCTCAGAGATGTGGACAATGTACAGAAAGGCACCTCAAAACCTGGAGTAGAACAACCAGTGCTGCTTCTGTAAGATCCTGAAAATTCATTTGCAGCAGCAGTATACATCAGTGGTCTCTCTGGTCTTTGTCCCCAGCATCTAAGCATTGACCATGCTGAGTCAGCTCTGCTGAGCAGGCCACATCATCCATATGTCTGATGCTGGACTCTCAAAGAAAACACTGTACTTGGAGCTTCGATATAACAATCGAGCCCCAAGAGGGCAGAGAAAATGCATCAAGAACATCCTGAAAGGTTACAACATCACCACTGACAGTAGGGATTCCCATGCCCAAGACCACCTGAAGAGGGAACTGAACACCTTGATCTTCATCGCCAAGAGCAAATGGAAGCCAAGCAGTGTCAGGGAAAGGTCCGCGTAGCAATCCACCCACTCACCCTCTGTTATAAACCCCATCTGCTCCTGTGATAGAGACTGTAGGCTGTCATTAGACTGCTCCATCAGCTGTGAATTTATCTTGAGTGTTGTAGTAAGTGTGGAGAAGTGTGGGAGAAAGGTGGCAAACCCAGTATGTTGTAGATGAGAATGGTGATCCTAATGAGGAGCAGTGAGAGAGGAGAGTGTTTAACCGAGTGTTAAACGGAGTGGGGTGTTTTATTGGCAAACTTGCATAATGTAATACGGGATCAGAGAGCTGATCTCAATGTACAACAGTGTTTTAGTAAGGAGGTGAGTAGTGATCCCAGGACAGAACGGCATGAGTGGATGGCAGCAAATACAACATGGAGCAGCACGAGAGGGGAGTGTTTAACCCAGTGTGGAGCAATGCAGCAGAAGAGGGAGGACAGCAGCATGGAGAAGACCGGGAGAACAGCAATCAAACAAGTGTGGAGCACCACAAGAGGAGAGAGATAATCCAGTGTAGAGAAGCGAGATTGGCGAGCCATGTGTTAGAAGGATGGTGAAAGCAGTGTGGAGCAGTGCGGGTGGAATCAGCAATCTAGTATGAAACATCTCAGAAGCAGAATGGTGAACCCAGGATACAGTGAAATGCAATGAGAATGGTAATCAAATGAGGAGTGGGAGAGGGGAGCATTTAACTGAGAGTTGAGTGGATTGAAGGGTTTAGCGGTAAACTTGTATAATGCAACATAGGACCAGAAAGTTGATTCCAGTGTACAACAGTGTTTTAGTAAGAGGTGAGTGGTGATCCCAGGGTAGAACAGCATGAGAGGATGGCGGCAAACACGGTGCGAGAGGATAGTGCTGAACCCAGTGTGGAGCGGCGCAGCAAAAGAGGAAATCAGAATGCAGCATCACAGGAGCAGAACGGTGAAGCCAGCATGGTGTGATGCAGGCAGGGAATTGTGAACTCAATATAATGTAATGCATATATCGACATTATTATGAATGGAATAACAGATACCTGGGAGTGAGTTATAGACTGGAATCTAATCGAGGGGTTTGGGATGGTTTATATATAGAATCACCTCAGAACTTATTTAGAGTGTTGTGGCAAACGTGGAGAAGCATGGAAAGAGAGTGGCATGCCAGTGTTGAGCACTGCAGGAGATGGGTGGCAAACCCAATGTCTAACAGTGCGGAATAAAGACAGTGATCTTAATGAGGAGCAGTGGAAGAGGAGAGCATTTAACCAAGTGTTGAGCGGAGGTAGAGAGGTCCTGTGGGAAAGGGAAAAGAAGAAAGTAGGAATATACATGCTTGTGTTTCCTAAGCCTTTATGCTGGAACCTGGTGTCCAGCCATCTTGGATCTGCTTAGCACCTGACCAAGGCCTTGCTCTGTCAAGTCCGTGTGGTAGCTGGTGTGCAATGGTCACCCATTATTAAAATAATTCTTGCACAAGCATCTTCCACCCTTAAAATGATGTTCAGGATGTGGAATATCCTGACGCTCATGGACATACCCAACAGTGACAGATGGGAACAGCATTCTGCTATCGTGGCCTGGGGTCTTGATAGGCCTGGATAGATTGGAAATGGGGATATGTTTCCATTGGTAGGACGCACTAGGATCCGAGGGCACAGCCTCAGAGTAAATGGGCAGTCCTTCAGAACTGAGATGTAGAGGAATTTCTTCAGCCAGAGAATGGTGAATCCATGGAATTCATTGCCACATAAGGCTGTGGCTGCCAGGACATTGGGTTTGATTATAATTGATTTGATTTAGTCTTGTCACATGTATTAGTATACAGTGAAAAGAATTGTTTCTTGCATATTGTTTCTTGACAAGGCATACCATTCATAGAGAGGGAAAGTAGCAAGAGTGCAGAATGTAGTGTTACAATCATAGCTAGAGTGTCCAGAAAGATTAGCTTAATGCAAGGTAGGTCCATTCAAAAGTTTGATGACAGCAGGGAAGAAGCTGTTCTTGAGTGGGTTAGTATGTGTCCTCGGGCTTTGTTCACAACATTTTGTAGTTTCTTGCAGCCATGGATACAGCAGGAGCCATATCAAATTGTGATATAAGCAGAAAGAAAGCTTTCTATGATGCATCTGTAAAAGTTGATGAGAGTCGTAGTGTAGTGGGCATACCAAGTATCCAAAGTGTATTTAAGACAGAGATAGATAGGTTCCTGATTGGTAAGGGGATAAAAGGTTCCCAGGTAAAGTCAGGGGAATGGGGCTGAGAAACTTATTAGCCATGACTGAATGGTGGAGCAGACTCAATGGGCCAAATGGTCTAATTCTAATCCTATATCTTATGAACTTATGATCTCAGGTGCTTCAACTTTGATATTGTTGCCCTAAGCGAGACCCAACAGGCAAGGGAAACAAATGGCTGTAACACTGTGTTCTGGAAAGGTAAACCAGAGGAAGACTGCTGCCTTCACTGGGTTGACTTCGCCATGAAAAATAAGTTGACTGTTTCAGAGATTCCCTTTGTGAGATAAATGAACATCTCATAACCCTTTGACTCACCCTAGCCCAAAACTTATACAGTTATTAGCATGTACACCCCAATGTTTGAAGCTACAGACCAGTCAAAGAGGCCTTATACTGTGGCCTTGAAGAATCCCTGGCCCAAGTTAGGTAACAAGCTGAATTATCTTTGGCGACTTCAACGTCAAAGTTAGAAAAGGCACAAACGTCTGAGGAGGTGCACCTGGCAATGAAGGGCTTGGGAAATCCAACACCAATGGTACCCTGTTCCTGAAGGAAATGTCTAGAACGCAGTCTTGTCATAATAAACATTTTATGCAACAGTGCAGGAGGAGGATGGTGAATCCAGTATGGAACAGTGCGTAGGGGCAGGTGGCCACTCAGTGTAAAGCAGGAGGAGGAACTGTGTGGTAATCTAGTGTGGGGTAGTGCTAGAGGGGGAGTGTTGAACGCAGTGTGGAGCAGCGCAGCAGGAGATGGAGGGAACCAGTATTCAACAGAGCGGGAGGACAGCGGTCAATCTGGTGTGGAGCAGCACGAGAGGAGAGCAATGAATCCAGTGTGGAGCAGGGGAGGACAAGATTGGTGAACTCAGTGTATGTCAGTGTGTTAGGAGGGCGGTGATCCCAATATGGAGAGCAGTGTGGGAGGAAATGACAAACCTAGTTTGGAATCATGCAGGGGGAGAGTTGTGAACTCAATAGAATGGAACGCAGCATATATATGAGCCCAGTCTGAAGTGGTGCAGCAGGAGAGCAATGTGCCCTGTGCAAACGATGAAACCAGTGTGGAGAAATGCAAGAAGAGTACAGCCAATCAAATGCGGAGTAGTGCTAGATGAGAGCGATGTATCTGGGCTGGAGCAGTGGAGAAAAGAGGTTAACCCAATGTTGATCAGCGTGGGAGGACAGCGGTGATACCAGTGTGACCCAGCGCAGGCAGAGGGCTGTGAATCCCAGTCGAGCAGTGTGCATGGATGGTGAACCCAGTATGGAGCAGCTTGGAAGGAGAGTGGCAATCCCAGTGTGGAGCAATGCAGGAGGAGAGCGGCGATTCCAGTTTAGAAGTGGGATGGAGGAGGGGGTGCGAGAGGTAACCCCCCATCGAGCAGCGCAGGATAAAACAGTTAAAACCTCTGTGTAGCAGGACAGTAACGAAATCTGTGTTGAACAGTTCGGGAGGACACCCTGTAGAATAATGTGGGAGGAGAGCAGAGAATCTGTTGTTGATTAGGTTGATTAGCATGACTAATTCACCTAACTTATCCATCTTTGTATTTTGGGAGGAAACTGAAATACCCGAAGGAAACCCACACAGGCACAGGGAGAAGATGAAAATTCCACACACACACAGTCACTCAAGGTTAGAATCAAACCTGGGTTCCTGGCTCTGTGAGGCATCAGTGCTAACCACTGTGCTGCCCATATCGCACATTGCCAACTGTGGTTTTGATTTGATTTATAATTGTCACATGTATTAATATACAGTAAAAAGTATTGTTTCTTGTATTCCATACAAGGGAATAGAGAAGGAAAGGAGAGAGCGCAGATTATAGTGTTACAATCATAGCTATGGCGTAGAGAATGATCAACTTGGTGCAAGGTAGATCCATTCAAAAGTCAGGGAGCAGGAAAGAAGCTGTTCTTGAGCCGGTTGGTACGTGACCTCAGACTTTTGTATCTTTTTCCCAACGGAAGAAGGTGAAAAAGAGAATGTCCGGGGTACGTGGGTCCTTGATTATGTTGGCTGCTCCAGGTGACTTTGAAACATCGCAAGCCAGGCTTATGTAAATGAGAAGAAGTTGCTCAAGATGTGAAAATATGTGAAAAAACCCATCCAAGGAAGCAATTCGCACATTGAGGCTCCATCCCCTTTTTGATGACTGAATGTAAATGGCTGTTGAGGAAGTCTCACCTAATAAATCATGATGCCCCCATCTGGGGACGTCTCCGGCATCCACTGTTCACTGTGGATGTTCGTTCCTGACAGAAATTGCTCTCAACTGTCACTAAACAACTTCATGCAGGGAATGGGAGTGATATTTTGATTGTCTACTTCGACAGTGATGAACGATCAGCAACAATTCACTTTGCTTTGTCCACTGTGGACCTGAGGGAAATTTTAATTTTGGCTTTCCTTCATTACTCTGTGGCTCCAGCTACAAAGTGCACTCTACATCTTAAATGAGGGTGAATTTTGCTGCTGCAGATTCATTAAGTTGAGTAGATTGTCAATGTCCATTTCCAAAGCTTGTCCAGGAAGAACGTCAACATTGAGAAAGGTAGCACAGGGTCATTCCTGAGGAATTACAGCCAGAAAGAAGGAACTTTTTCAGCAGAAGGTATAAAAATAGAAAATTACATTTAAAGAAATAAAATCTGGCAGCACAAAGGGAAACCATTATGCCCATTCCAGCTCTTTGAAAGCTATCAATTACCAATAGTTCCACCTCCCTGTTTCTTTCCCCATAGACATGCAAATATTTCCTTTGTGATATGGGTGAGAAACTTTGCAATGATACCAGTTTCCTTCACTTGGAAGAACCAATAGTCATTACTGAAAGAACAAAACACATCGGAGTGTTAAATACAAGATTGGTTTATTGGATAGCTTCCCAGAGCTGTACATTTATTTTGATTCTTAAATCTCTCTTTCACATAATTGTTCTGCACTAAAAGCTTTCAAAGAACAAATGATTTTTTTTCTTCACTAAGGTCATACTTTTAACTTGCTAAAATTAATTCACTATTTTTTATATGTCTAGGCATTTGGACTCTATACCCCAAATTCCTGTTGATTACCTTACCAGCAAAAAAGCACTTGAAGAGATGCCAACTGAAAGACTTCTCAATAGCATTCCAATAATACACTAATTTAGAATGCCAACTAACAAAGCTTATTGGACAAACAAGATTGACAGATGACATGACAGATGTTGAGGTTGGGGATAGATGTGTGAATGCTCTAGAGAATGCCAGTATATTGAAGGAGGAAATGTTGGATAGCCTAAATTGTATTAAAGTAGACAAGTCCTCAGAGCTGACTGGAATCTATCCCAGGTTACTGCGGGAGGCAAAGGAATAAATAGCTGGGGCTTTAACAGATATCTTCACACCCAATTTGACCACAGGCAAGGTTCCAGAGGACTGGAGAATAGCCAATGTTTTTCCCTTGTTTAAAAAAGGAAGCAGGGATAATCCAGGAAATTACAGGCCAGTGAGCCTGACATCAGTGGTGGGCAGTTTTTGGAGAAGATACTGATGAACAGGATAAATCCACATTTGGGTGAAAATGGGCTAGTTAGTGATAGGCAGCATGGTTTTGTACGGGGAAGGTCATGTCCCACCAACTTGATTGCGTTTTTTGAGAACAGAAGGATATGGACCGAGTAAGGGAAGAAGATTTTCTGTAGTTCAGTTAGGGCATCAAAATGTTTTTGGGAGAATTCTGCCTAAGTGTTGAATTCAATAAGAAGTCTGACAACACCAGGTTTAAGACCAACCGATTTATTTGATAGTAAACTCACAAACTTTCGAGGATTCCCTCTTCGTCAGGTGGATGGAGAGGCCAGATGTCTGATCACTTCCAGATGGAGGATGTCTGAGGCCAGAACTCTCCATCCATCTGATGAACAGGGAAACCTCGAAAGCTTGTGAGTTTACTATCAAATAAATCGGTTGGACTTAAACCAGACTTCTTACTGTGTTTACCCCAATCCAATGCTGGCATCTCCACATCATAAGTGTTGAACTCACAGGAAAACTGGGGTAATTCACACTAGTTCTTTTCAGTGACAGTTCACACTAGAATCTTCCACACCCTGTGACTCAGCTTCCATTCTCCAGTGAAAACAATCTTAGTTTATTCAATCTCTCCTCATAGTCAACACCCTTGAGACCAGACAACATTCTGGTGAACTTTCTTTGCACTCTCTCCAAAGCTTCTGCATCCTTCTGGTAGTGTGGCAAATAGAACTACACACAATGCTTTAAATGCGGCCGAACCAAGGTTGTATATACCTGCTGCATGATTTCCCAACTCTTGCACTTAATGCCCCGGCCAATGACGGCAAGCATGCCATATGCCTTCTTAATCACCTTGACCAGAAAGATACTTGATGAGGGGAGGGCTGTGGATGTAGTTCTTATGGACTTTAGTAAGGTGTTTGACAGTGTCCCACGTGGAAGATTGGTGCAAAAACTAAAATCACATGGAATTCAGGGTGAACTGATTAGATGGATGCAGAACTGGCTTGGTCATATAAGACTGAGTCGAGGTGGGAGGATGTTTTACAGTATGGAGTTGGCTAGTGGTGTTCCACAGGGTTCAGTGCTGAGACCTCTGTTGTTTGTAGTATATATAACTGATCTGGAGGAAAATGTGGGTGGTATGATTAGGAAGTTTGTGGATGATACGAAGATTGGTGGAGTTGCGGATGGTGCCGAGGATTGTCAGAGGATACAACAGGATATAGATAGATCGGAGACTTGGGCGCAGAAATGGTGGATGAAATTTAATCCAGACAAATGCGAGGTGATGCATTTGGAGGATCAAACTTAGGTGTGAATTATACTGTAATTGGCATAACCCTCATGAACGTTAATGCACAGAAGGATGTGGATGTGCAGGTCCACAGTTCCCTAAAAGTGGCAACACAGATGGTCAAGATGATTAAGAAGGCATATGGCATGCTTGCCATCATTGGCCGGGGCACTGAGTACAAGAGTTGGGAAATCATGCAGCAGCTATATACAACCTTGGTTAGGCCGCATTTGGCGCATTGTGTGCAGTTCTGGTTGCCACACAACCAGAAAGACGCAGAAGCTTTGGAGAGAGTGCAAGGAAGGTTCACCAGGACGTTGCTAGACTCAAGGGTGGTGACTATGAGGAGAGGTTGAATAAACTAGGATTGTTTTCAGTGGAGAACTGAGGCATAGAGTGTGGGAGATTCTAGTATGAACTCCCACAGAAAAAAAACGAACATGAATTACTCCAGTTTTCCCCCAAATTCAACCCTTAGAATTCTTTTGAGAGAATCCTGCCTATGATGCCCTAATTGAACTACAAAAAAAAACTCCCTGCCCTTATTCAGAAGTATTCCTCTCTTCATGTACCCATCCAGATGCCTCTTAAATGTTACTAATTTGCCTTATTTGCACCACCTCCTTTTGCAGCTCATTTCAGGCATCCACCATTCTCTGCTTTTAAAACTCTTTACTCTTTTAAACTCACTCTCTAACAATGCACTATTACAATCTCTTACAGATTTGGCGATTCTTATGACCCTGGAGACACCTGACCTGAAGCTGAACCAGATCAATCGACCACATGGGGGCCAGTGGCCAGCACTGCAATCCCAGAACCGGGGCCCTCACACTCCCGGTCCCCACAACCCAGGAAATCACCTCTGGAGCCAGGGCCTGCACAACCCCAGCTCCCAGCGACCAGATCTCCAACTCCATGGCTGGTGACTTCTCCCACTACCCCCTTCCTAGCCTCCACCAACCCTGATGGCCAGACCAGCAAGTCTGGAGCCGGGCCTCCACTCAACCAGCTCCTCGGACCCAGGGAGCTGTGTCCTTGCCTAAAAATCACTGATACTGCTTTTTTAAATTTATTTGCAGATCCAGAGGTCCTCCGACCCCCAAAAGAAGACCCCAACCCGGCAGTGACCCAGAGGACTCCAACACGTGGGCCTGGCCATCGGCTCATATGCAACCCCAGCGACGTCATCCACTTACCAGCCTTTGACCCATCCATGTCGGAGCATGGTCTGGACATCCTCCAACCTCCAAAGTCAAACTGCAGCTCAACAGCAACCCAGAATGCCCAACCACACAGACCCGTCTACTGACAAAGGAACCACAAGCAAGGCAACAAATCATCTATCCACACACTGACCAAAGTGAAGAGCCTCACACCTATACCCTTAATACTGCATCCCGCTGTCACTGTATCCCAGGCCCGAAAAGAAGCAGTCACTCCAGGAACTGTGGGAAGCATGCAGGCCTGCAGGTGAGAGTTTAACAACACGGTTCCAAGGCCCCCCCTCCCCAACTTACTCCTAGAGAAACTTAAAGCCAAACTCACTTTTCAAAGGGAACTGTGGGATTATTGTGTACTCTGTTTCATGGATTCAGTCTGCTTCACCAGACTGTGTTCTACAATCAGACAGCTTCTCAGTCCACCAAATAGGCCATATAGTGGTCTCGGGCAAGGCAACTGGAGGTGGGGTTTTCCTTCTAATCAACATCTCTTGGTGCCCAGAAGTAGTAACAATGGCGAGTTTCTGCTTCCCGGACCTAGAATACTTGACCCTAAAATGTCATCCCTGCCACCTCCTGCAGGAGTTCACCTCTGTTATCCTGGCAGAAGTTTACATCCCATCCCATGCGGATGTGAAGACTGCACTGGACAAAGTATACACCACCATAAATAGCCCTGAGCCAAAGCATTCCGAGACCTTGTTCAATGTCACCAGGGACTTCAATCAGGCCAAGCTCAAGAGCACACCACCAAAATACCACAAGCACATCTCCTGCTCCACCAGAGGCCCAAGCATCTTTTGATTTGATATTTGATACACAAATATCAAACATCACTCTATCGCCCATCCACACTTTGGCAAATCACGAGACTCTGCTCCTGCTCCTGGCTTACAAGCAAAAATTGAAATCGGAGAATTCATTAAAGAAACTTGTGCAAAGTTGTTCTGAGGAATCAGATGATCTCCTGTGGGACTGCTTTGAGTCAGTATTTAAAAACTCAGCGACCAACCTGAATGAAGCTATTGTAGATTTGGTAATATATAATCAGACAGGTTTAATAAACAATCTCAGAGTAAAAGATCCCCTGGGAAACAGTGACCACAACATGGTAGAATTTGGCATTCAGGTTTGAGAGTGAGAAACTTGGGTCAGAAACAACTGTGCTAAACTTAAATGAG
This sequence comes from Carcharhinus amblyrhynchos, assembly GCF_965287045.1. NCBI lineage: Eukaryota > Metazoa > Chordata > Chondrichthyes > Carcharhiniformes > Carcharhinidae > Carcharhinus > Carcharhinus amblyrhynchos. Next base: position 39,083,544 of record NC_137340.1, read on the forward strand.
GGTAATTACTTACAAAGAAGGGCAGAGTTGGCTGGATTGGACTGGGAAATGAGTTTAGCAGAAAAGACAGTTGATCAGCAGCAGCAGATGTTTATGAAAATAATTCACGTCTCGAAACAAAGGTATATCACGGTGAGGCAGAAGGATTCTAGGAAGGGGATAAATCATCCATGGTTAACCAGGGAACTTAGTGTTAGTATTAAACTGAAAGAAAAAAAACATACAATGTGGCACAAATTGGTGGTCAGCCAGAGGATTGGGAAAGCCTTAAAAATCAACAATACTTTACCAAAAAAAAATCAAGAGGGGAAGATAATTGATGAGGGTAAACTAGCAAGTAATATAAAAACAAACAACAAGAGATTTTTGGGCCTGGGCCTATCTTATACATAGTGGCATGGTCGCACAGTGGTTAGCACTGCTGCTTCACAGCGCCAGGGACACGGGTTTGATTCCTGGCTTGGGTCACTGTCTATGTGGAGTCTGTACATTCTCCCTGTGTCTGCGTGGGTTTCCTCCAGGTGCTCCAGTGTCCTCCTGCAGTTCTGAAAGGCATGCTGGTTAGGTGCATTGACCTGAACAGGCAGTGGACTGTGGCAAATTTCACAGTCACTTCGTTGCTGTGTTAATGTGAGCCTTACTCATGACTAATAAATAAACTTCACTTAAAAGGTTCAGGTAATGAGTTCCAGCTGGACAGGCCACTGCCTGTTACGAGGGGAATTCATACTCAACAGACCCCACAGGGATATCAATCAATGATTTCCCCATGGACCTCGTGGGGGTTATCACAACAAGCTAAATTAAAATTATTAGATCCAATTCTCCAAAAAAAAGATTGATAACGATAAATGAAAATAGCAGATAGTTAACTTTGGAATCATTCATGCTCCATATTCCACTTCTGCAGCAAGAAGGATTAACAGGTACATCACAGAAACACGATGCTTCTGTGGTGTTCTGAAAAAGCGTGCAGATTCATAATGTTGCCTGTATTTTCTCCCTCAGCTGTTGACTGACCCTCAGCTGTTGTTTGTTTCCAGCATTTCCTTCAAAAAAGAGCTAAATCACAACTGTACAGCAGAGGGAGCCATTGAGCATCTAATAGTCAGGAGCAAGATGACTGAGGTGTCATTTTATGATGTGAAGATGCCAGCGTTGGACTGGGGTAAACACAGTAAGAAGTCTTACAACACCAGGTTAAAGTCCAACAGGTTTATTTGGTAGCAAAGTCCACTAGCTTTCAGAGCGCTGCTCCTTCGTCAGGTAAGTGAGAGTTCTGTTCACAAACAGGGCATATAAAGACACAAACTCAATTTACAAAATAATGGTTGGAATGCGAATCTTCATAGGTAATCAAAGGTATAGGTAATTAAAGGTACAGACAATGTGATTGGAGAGAGCATTAAGCTCAGGTTAAAGAGATGTGTATTGTCTCCAGAGAGGACAGTCAGATTTTGCAAGCCCAGGCAAATCATGGAGGTTACAGATTTTGGGATATGAACCCAAGATCCCAGTTGAGACTGTCCTCATGTGTGTGGAATTTGGCTATCAGTCTCTGCTCAGTGACACTGCGTTGTCGTGTGTCGTGAAGGCTGCCTTGGAGAACGCCCACCCGAAGATCAGAGGCCGAATGCCGATGACCGCTGAAGTGTTCCCCAACAGGAAGAGAACACTCTTGCCTGATGATTGTCGAGTGGTGTGTATTCATCCGTTGTCATAGCGTCTGCAGTAGTCTCCCCAAAGTGCCATGCCTCGGGACATCCTTTTCTGCAGCATATCAGGTAGACAACGTTGGCCGAGATGCAAGAGTATGTGCTGTGTACCTTGTGGATAGTGTTCTCATGTGAGATGGCATCTGTGTTGATGACCCGACACGTCTTGCAGAGGTTGCTGTGGCAGGGTTGTGTGTCATTGTTCCCCCGAAGGCTGGGAGGTTTGCTGAGAACAATGATCTGTTTGAGGTTGTGCAGTTGTTTGAAGGCAAGAAGTGGGGGGTGTGGGGATGGCCTTGGCGCGATGTTCACCTTCATTAATGACATGTTGAAGGCTCCAGAGAAGATGCCATAGGTTCTCCGCTCTGGGGAAGTATTGTTCGCCGTGTCCTGTGTTTGTCTTCTGAGGACGTTGGTGCGGTTTTTTGCTGTGGCGCGTCGGAATTGTTGATCGATGAGTTGAATGCATTATCCTGTTCTTGCGAGGGCGTCTTTCAGCATCTGGAGGTGTCTATTGCAATCCTCTTCATCTGAGCAGATCCTGTGTATACAGAGGGCTTGTCCATAGGGGATGGCTTCTTTAATGTGTTTAGGGTGGAAGCTGGAGAAGTGGAGCGTTGTGAGGTTATCCATGGACTTGCGGTACAGTGAAGTGCTAAGGTGACTGCCCTTGATGGAGATGCATGTGTCCAAGAATGCAATCAATTCTGGAGAGTAGTCCATGGTGAGACTGATGGTGGGATGGAACTTGTTGATCTCATCAGTGATTGTTCACCATTAGTCCAAAGGAAGAAAATGTCATCGATATATCGAGTGTTTTGATCGCTGCAAACACTTAGAATCATGGAATTCCTACAGTGCAGAAGGAAGCCACTCAGCCCATCGAGTCTGCACTGAAATCCCCTAATCGCCACACTCCGGCACCTGTTTGGGTACATTGAGGGAGAATTTAGCATGGCCAATGCAGGAGGAAATCGGAGCACCTGGAGGAAACCCACGCAGACATGGGGAGAATGTGCAGACACCACACAGACTGATATGTCTTCATATTGACTCATTTGAGGATCCTCTCCGGCTGTGTTGAAAGGGGCCTTGCCTCTGTCCATCCATTTTCCACAGTTCTTCACCCCTTGCAGTTCAACTGGGAGGACATTTCAGATCTGGAATGAAAGGACAGGGCCATTCTGAAGTATGATCTATGTGAAAATGTCTGGACATGAGATGGCAGCATGTACTCAAGCATAAATTGCTAAAGTTGAATTTGAGCATTTGATCATCTTGGTAGTTTAATAATATTAAGTTAAAAATGAGCCAAGGAAGTCGATCTGGATTTTATACAAAAACAGAAAATGCTGGAAAATCTCAGCAAGTCTGACAGCATCTGTGGAGAGAAAACAGCTAATGTTTCAAGTCTGGATTCAGCATTTCGTTTCAGATTCCAGCATCTGCAGTAATTTGCTTTTATCTTAGAGCTGGATTTTATATTTTTGAGTGAGGTAGAGAGAATGGAAGCAGAGTGGTCTGCCCCTACCAATCAACTGTTGCATGGCCAATTATTAGCCATCCAGCAGGAATGAGGTCAATAAAAGTGCAAAGAGGTTGTCATCTAATTGACAGGGTGGGACATTATTTGACAGAGGGGTAATGTCGCCAACAGGAAATTCTTCAAATTCTTGTTCTTCTAAGATTCCACTCCATTCTGTAAATGCATCAAAAAAAATGCTGGAAGAGAAATTTCAAGAATATCAAATATTTTAATGTAGAATAGAATCATAGAGTAGAATCCCTACACTGCCGAAGGAGGCCATTTGGCCCTTCAAGTCTGCATCAACCATCCCGTAGTACCATCCCGTGGTAGAACATAAAGTTCTGTGTGATGAATGTGCGAGCAGCTTCAAAGCCCCCAGCATTTCCAAAGGTATTTCACAGGTTGTTAGTCTAAGTAATGAGATTAGCAGTTGTAGACGACCAAAAGAAATACATTGTCCTGCTAATAGGAAATGCTTGGAGAGAAGACACACATATATTAACCTTTCAAAACTAACAGAAGATGAGGGGACAAATAGTCAAATATACAGTGGGGCAATTCTCCCAGCCCATTGCGCTGTTCTAGCAGACTGGGAGACATCATGGGGCTCTCCACCGGGTGCCACGGCCTCTGCGTATCTCCGGCCACCAGATTTCTGGAATCGTCAACTCCAAGCTGGAAATTGATGTGGAGCTGATCTGTATATTAAAATCTTCAGTTAAATATCATTAGCGGGCCCAGGACTGAAGTCTCCAGGTCCACTAGCCTCTTCGACGCCCCCCTCCCAACTTGCTGCCAGGAATGGTACACTAACAGGAAACTGGCGGCCCAACCCTGCTGGAGTGAATGGAGGACAGGAGTAAGAGTATGGGTGGTTTGTTTTGAAAATCCCGCTTAAAACAAAACCAGTGTGAGTTAATCCAGTTTTTGCATGCATTTGACACTTAGAATTTTTTGGGAGAATCCCAGCCACATAGAGAATCTTCAAAGGGGAACAACAATATCATTAGCAAATCTTCTGTGGACACAGGGAGGCAGTTTCTATCATGCAGCCCGAGGGACAGGTTTGCTAGCTAGCAGACTGTAAGCTGGTTCTAGCTAACAGCCCAGAAGTAAGAGTGCAGAAACCTTCGTGGAGGCAGTTAAAACCCATATTTTCATTGAACCAAGAAGAGGCATTCCCCAGAATAACTCCTCAATGCTATACAGTATGGTAACTATAAGCTGGCCTTTACTTGTAAATCTATTGATTTGAATGCTGTTTGGGAAGGGAGAAGTCCTGAAAGTGTTTAATTGCTGTTTAACCTGTATGTGTGAGTGTTTAGCAGTTTTCTTATATGTAATTGTCATAGATTATTGTAGTCTCTGTGCATGTATTTGTGTCTTTTCATTACTGCAATAAATAGTCCTTATAGAAGGGAATTTAGTCAGACAGAATTCATAGACGTGTACAGCTAACAATCAATCTTACCCAACATTGTGATTTAAGCAGTTGATTTATATATATATAGGAGTTTTGGAAATGAATTATGTTTATATGTTTAATGTGAACTAAATTGATCATATGAATTTGTTGAATCTCCTGTATTAGTTAAATTGTGTTGTATTAGTCAAGATTAAGAAAAAGCAGATGTGAAGAGTTTCAGTGCAAAGCTAAATGAATTATAACATTGAAAAGAAAAGAATGCAGATTTGCACATTATAATTACCAACAATAAGGAAAAAGCAAATTATAAGCTGGTTTTCAAGAGAAATCATGTAAAGCAAGAACATTTGATGTTACGAAGTATAAAACCATATCATATCCAGACTGGGAATGATGTCAAATGAAGGGCCCACATTTGCCATCAGACCAAGTCTAGGCATTTAGTTAATGATGACACAGACAAAATGTAGTTTCATATATTTCCTAGCAACCAAGAAGTTACATGTGTCAACAGGTGGACTTCTGTTAATTGGATTTTACAAATAGAAAGTCATTATGTAAGGTGGCAAATTGTAATTGATTAAAACAATACTGTGATGATTGGATTGACATATCAATAATAAATGAAATCACATTTAGCTAATGACTGGGATGGACTAAAGACTACAAAAGATTATAATTGCCATGTATTTTGACAGGAAAGACTGCTTAGCACATTTGATGTCAGCCATCGATCAAGATTATTGTTTTATTGTTCTGTATGTTTTGTCTGATTTTTTCATGTTGTAATAAAACTAATTTTAAAATAAATTCAGTTACGCTTTAAAACTGAGTCATTTTACCTTTGTGAAAGTTTGCATTTAGAATTACTCACGACTTTCTAATGATATCCAGCCACCAAATCGAAATTCCCCGCTACAGTCTTTAATAAGTGTTATACTACAACTAAGCTGGTTACCGTTCTCACTGGATCTCTCACATGGCTCCTTACACCATTCCTGTAGGCAAAACTGCACAACACCACAAACCAATGTCCCAGGTTGGGACACCCTCACAGATAACATCAGCTGGATTTGTCACAGGTGGAGGATAATCCTGGTGGGATTTGTGTGTGAACCAGCAATCTTTGTTTAACAAGTAATTATCTGTGTTACTGGGAAATTGGGGAGAGTTACTATACTGCTACTTCATTTTGAAAGATGCAACCAGATGAAAAGCACAATCCAAAAGGGAATGAATGACGGCAGCAAGAGATTCTTACATATGTGTAGTATCATCATAAGCCGATCTATTGAGAGATTCATCTACATCTAACATCCACCACAGGCTGAAAATGAGAAGTCAAATACAATCAAACAATGATTATAACTTAAAAAGCAAACCAGCTCACATGAACATCAATATTGACATAAAGACTGTCATACCAGCATTAATGGGAGTATACCATAGACCACTACCCCCAAACATTCAGCTGGAAATGGAAGAGAAAATATGTAGGCTGAAAAGACAACAGGGCATTTTAAATAGCTCAGTGTAAACTAAGATAGATTTAGTGAGAAAGGAATGGAGGGAACAGAATTCATAAGGTGCATTCAGGAGAACCTTTTTTGACCAGTAAGTAGCAAGCCCAAGAAGGGAGGGTGCAGTTCTGAAGTTTGTTTTAGCCCACGGGACTGGGCAAGTGGAAGTGGGAAGCATTTTGGTGGTAGCAATTATGATTCAGTTCTAACATAATTATGGAAAAGACAAAGGGAGTACAGGATTAACGTTCTAAATTGGGGTATGGCCAATTTTACTCTGCAGACAAGTGATTTAGTAAAAGTGGACTGGAAATAGTTGCTTGATGATAAATCTATCAGAACAACGTGAGGCATTCACAGGGAAGATTCCAGGAATTCAGAACAAGCATATTCCCACAAAGAAAAAGGGTGAGATTGCGAAACATTGAGCCCCCTGCTCAAATATAGAGCTCAAAGAGCTTACAGGGAAGAGAAGGCAGAAAAGGAAAAATTATGTCAGATACCAAACATATGAATAAGGAGCAGGCATGGGCCGTTCGGACATTTGAGCCTGTTCACCATTTAAATAAGATCATGACTAACCTGATAGTAATCTCAAATCTGCAACCCACTTACCCCCATTAACTTATCACCCCCTTGCTTACCAAAAATCTATCCACTTCTGCCATACCCTATATAAACAAACAAGAAAAGCTTGGGTAGATGATTAAAGGGCAGGCACAGTCAAATTAAGTGCCCCATAAAAATTGGTGAATTAGAAGAATATTTATGCAGAGATCGTCAATGATTAATAATAAGGCTGATATGGGCAAATTTCCTAAAATGGACTAAAAGAGCAGAGAATTCCCAACTATTTAAAATAATGAAAAAGAATTGAGGTAATGATTGATTGATTTAAAAAGTATACATCCCCTGATAACAAGCATTACTGTTAAATAATTGAAATGTTTAAATATTAAAAATTCTGCCCTATTTCTAGAAATGTTTGCAATTTGGTTGAGATCCAGCATTATATCAACTTACATTAAATTATGTCGCACAGTTTTAAAACCAAAATCAAATGACTAAAAGGCACTCAAGAATATAGAAAATTGGAAACAGATTATAATCAGTTCTATAATTTTAATATTGTTTGGTAAAATAATTGCAAAAAGATCAGCTAATTCAATTTTTTTTGACCAGAGACAAAAAGGATTTATAACAGGCACATGAGGGTGTAATAAAAGTATAACAACCTTGCAAAATTTTCTTAAGGGTGTATAAAGAAATAAGAATGATTTGGCAGTAGTGTTCAAAGACATATCCAAATATTTCAACTCAATTGGGCATATATTGATCCTTAAAGGCTAGGTTTAAATAGTAAATTTATCAATTTTACTGACAATTTATTTAAAGAAGCATCAATTTTAATAGAGGCAGACAAGGGAAAACCAAACCCAATTTTAATTATGAAAGGAATTAAGCAAGATGATCCTATGTGTCTGGTCCTTTTTAACACTCTTAATCCACAGAATCCCTTCAGTGCAGAAGAAGCCATTCAGCCTATTATGGCTGCACCAATCCTCCGACAGAGCATCGTACTTGGGACAACCTCCTGCCCTGTCCCCATAACATGGAGGTTCCGGCATTGGACTGGGGTAAACACAGTAAGAAGTCTGACAGCACCAATTTAAACCTGGTGTTGTCAGACTTCTTACTGTGCTATCCCCATAACCCCAGCCACCTAACCTGCACATCACTGGACTAAGGAAACGAGCTCCCGGAGGGAGACATGGGGAGAACACGCAAACCCCACACAATCACTCAAGGCTGGAACCGAACCCAGAGCCCTGGCACTGAGAGGCAGCAATGCTAACCACTGTGCCACCGTGCCATATTTAAGAACTTAGAGGTGTGGACTTGCAGCTAAATAACAACCCTGGGGTGCTTTATATGACCTCACTCGCCTTCGCTGAAGACTTCACTCTAGTGAGTGAACAGACAAGTATGTCGAAATGAGTAAGAAATCATCAATCTCTGAGAAATTCTGTGAGAAATTAATAAATAAACTTTAAATGCAGGTAGCAAACAGTCACCAATTGGAACCATTATTCTTTATTCATTCTGTGGCTTGCCAACCCTGTCAATGATCATTTTTCACATATGTTTGTACGTGTTCAGCAACTGTTAATTGTTACCATTTTCAGTACCTGATTTCCTTCACTTCCAAGACAACAAGATTCATTCCATGTCAAAAAAAGTTTCCAGTTCCTAGAAATTCACACCAAAAATAAACAGTAGGTTTTTTATGACACGAAAGAATAAAACCTTCTGTTTCAATAATAAATTGAAATTCTATTTCAATAAAGAAACTAAGATATATTAACCCAGGTGACTTTTGAGATTTATCTCAAAGCAAGGATTGGCCTATCAGTATGCATGGGGTGAATGCTTGGGGTGAAAAATTACAATCATGGATCGACAATCTATTGTTGACTCCTCTCAAGCCTCCATGGTGTTACAACATATTAAAAACTTTTTCCATTCCGCATTTCTACTATCATCTATTTTTAATGGAAACCTCTCTGAATGCTTAGTTAGTATTGAATAGTATTATTTAAAAGACAGCCTAGACTATATTACATTTACCAGAAGATATTTCCAACCCTATTGTACACACAAGAGCTAGAGAGAGGGATCTGGGTGTGTCAGAATTGGAAATACAAATCCCAGTTGCATTACTTAGGAAGACCAAATCACTCATAACATCAACAGACAAAATAATAGAGGATTTTTTTATACAGTGGGATTCACAAGATCAATCAGATTGACAATCTTGATATAATGAAAGGCATTTCTGCATCTTTGAAAAAGCATTCTAACCTACATAATAGTAAAGCCAAATAAAGTATCAGACAAGAACAGAAGATTTTGGAAAAATTTAGCAGGTCTGGCAGGATCTGTAAGGAGAGAGAAAGCAAAGTTAATGTTTCAAGTTCTTTTGGCTCTTCATCAGAACGAAAGGGAGGGGGACTGTGTTAGATGTTAAACTGTAGTTGTAAGAGATAGCAACAAAATGGAGCAACTTGAAGAGCAAAAGACAGATGAACGGGGGTGGGGGGGGGGGGGCCGGGGCATTTGCATTGAGGCAATACATATATGGGATATTTTAAAAAGGGGTTTAAGATACAGGAAAGAGGTCAACATCTAAAACTGTCCCATTCAATGTCAAGCCCAACCAGAAGATTAGATCCTGCTCCTCTAGCTTGCGCCTGGCTTCACTGCAGCAGATCAAGGACAGGCATGTAGGCATGAGAACAGGGTGCTGCGTATATCAATAAATATGTTTGATGCTGAATTGCCATTGGAGCCTGAGCTGAAGTAACATCTAGTTACCCAAATAGAAAGGTTTACTCTATTTAGTGCAAGTTTGGATTTTAAAAATATACTCTTAATTGCCAAGGTATAGGTATTTCTTACCTTTACAATGATTATATCACAAATCATTGGTTTCAATTCAATTATTTTAAACAGTCTTTTATAAAATCCCTTGTACTTGGAGTAATGCTTATCCCACCAGGTATTTTTTATCATTTGGTAAGTCTGGATACATCATGAAATGGAAAAGATGTAGTGCATCAAACAAACCATCTCTGAAGATGCTAGAATCGGAAACAAAAACAGAAATTGCTGGAAAAACTCAGCAGATCTGACAACATCCATGGAGAGAGAATAGAGCCAATGTTTTGAGTCTGGATGACCCATCATCAGAGCTAATCATTTTTTGTTTTTGTTCCACCTCTCACATTTCAGACAGCACTTTTTTGTTAAAAATGCAAGAATTTTTAGAGATATAACAAAATCTTTAATCTTAAAGATAAAGTATCAGCTACACAGTTCACCTCGAACCTTATATTAGAAAAAATGATGTATCCTTATTTAAACCTGACAATTTTTCAAAAGGGCAATGATGTGGCAATCATCAATGTCACAATCAGATATGGGGATAACAACTCTCTGGAAAATGCCTGGGATGAGAAGGTAATCAAATATTGACATTCAACTGATAAGATTAAAACACTGCCCGTTGGCTAGAATGTAAAATTTTTCTATTTCTTTCCTGCAGTAAAAGGTTCAAACGGAATGACTCTCTGGCCAGATTTTTGCATGTCAATCATTTTAAAAACTTCACCTGTCGAGCTACAAGCTTAGCAATATTTTTAACGTTACAGATTCTATGGATTTTTGTAATTAAGATTGTTTGCCCATCCATTTTATGGGACTTTTAAGATTTTTTATATTGTTTGATTTTATATTCTACATCTCAAATTGTTTTCATCTTAAAAATAAATGTTTATACTTTATTTCTTTTTCCTTTTATGATCACATTGGGGAGAGTTACAGAACAAAGAGATCTAGGGGTACATGTTCATAGCTCCTTGAAAGTGGAGTCACAGGTGGACAAAGTGGTGAAGAAAACATTCGGCATGCTTGGTTTCATCAGTCAGAACTTTGAATATAGGAGTTGGGACATCTTGTTGAAGTTGTACAAGACATTGGTAAGGGCACACTTGGAATATTGTGTGCATTTCTGGTTACCCTATTATAGAAAGGGTAATATTAAACTAGAAAGAGTAAAGAAAAGATTTACTAGGATGCTACTGGGACTTGATGGATTGAGTTATAAGGACAGGCTGAATAGACTGGGACCTTTTTCTCTGAAGCGTAGGAGGCTGAGGGGTGACCTTATAGAGGTCTATAAAATGATGAGGGGCAGAGATAAGGTAGATAGGAAATTTATTTTCCCAAAGGTAGGGTTGTCTAAAACTAGATGGCATAGGTTTAAGGTGAGAGGGAGAGGTACAAAAGTGTCCAGAAGGCAATTGTTTCACACAGAGGGTGGTGAGCGTCTGGAACAAGCTGCCAGAGGTGGTAGTAGTAGAGGTGGGTACAATTTTATTTTTTAAAAAGCATTTAGATAGTTACATGGATATGATGAGTATAGAGGAATATGGGCCAAATGCGGGCAATTGGGATTAGTTTAGGGGTTTACAAAAAAAGGTGGCATGGGCAAGTTGGGCTGAAGGGCCTGTTTCCATGCTGTAAACCTCTATGACTCTATGATCACATACTAGATGATGAAGTATCTTCTTCTAACTTGCTAACTTGAATGATTTATTATCCAGTTAACAAATTCAGTCTTCCATTTTGCTAAGTTCTGTGGCAACAATTTTTGAATAATTATAGCTGCTTTTACTCTTATTACACCTCCCACGCCCTTGTTTTTCTGGGAATGTGGCTTCTTTTTAATGATTTAGATTTTGTGGACAAGCCACAGAAAACCTCCAAAAGTACTTTGGATATTTAATATCAATGTTCTATTCTAACAAGACAGGTTCAATAAGATAGTTCAGACAACATATGGAATCCTTTCTATTATTAACACAGACATGGAATATAACAGCAGGAAGTGTATGCTGGAACTATACAAAACACTAGATAGGTCACGATTTGCGTACTGTGTGCAGATCTGGTCACCTCATTACAGAAAAAATGTAATTGCATTACAGAGGATACAGAGGAGATTTACAACGATGTTGCCAGGACAGGAAAAATTGCAGCTACGAGGAAAGCTTGTGTAGGCTGGGTTTGTTCTCCTTGGAACAGAGAAGACTGAGGGGAGATTTAATTGAGATGTACATGATAGTTAGGGGCCTGGACATGGTCTATGAAGCCTCTCCTTCCCCGCCTCTCCTTCCCCACCTCCCCTCCCCCCACCTCCATCCCAGCCCCAGTGTAGCCGTCAGCAATAGTTTCAAAATGCATTGGAAGATTCCAAAAGAAACTGCTGGCCAATTGAGACTGTATTTGATGGTGTGGGTGGTGAACGGTTTGTGGTTGTGTGGTGAAGGTGAAAAGATTCGCTACCCAGGGGTGTGGTGGAAGAAAGAGTGTGAGTGAGTGGAAGTGAGTGAGTGAGTGACTGAGTGAGTGTGTGTATGACTGAGTGTCAGTGAGTGAACAGAAGAGACAGGTTGAGTATGGGAAATGTGGGTGGTCACCCTCACACCAACACATAATCATGTCCACTCAGTGGGTGAGAGTGAGTGAGTGAGCATCAAGAGATAGGGAGTGAGCTAGATGAACAAACTCTGTTCTCCTCACATTCTAATAGTTCTATTGATTCCTTTTTTTAAATTATCAATGTACTGCTTTGACATTGCTTTATCTTTGCTAAGAAAGTTGTTTCTTTTCTTTGTACCTCAACTTTATTTTTGAAATTCATGTTTAATGTTGTACCAAACCTTATCTTTCTGAAATTTGCTTGTTGGCCCCTTGAATGAGGAGAAAATGGAAATGTGCCCTCCCTCCATGTGAAAAGATTGGACAAACCTGACTTAACCTACCTATATCCTTTTGCAGATTCTTTGTATCCTCCTCATAACTTGCTTTCCCAGCTATCTTTGTATTATCAGCAATTTGGCGACAGTATAGTTGGTTCCTTCATATAGATTGTAAATAGCTTTGAGGTCTCAGTACTGGTCCCGATGGCACTCTACTAACTATAGTTTACCAAGCTGAAAAAGACATATTTATCCCAACTCTGGTTCTTGTTTGCTAATCAATCCCCTAACCCGGCTAATATATTACCACCAACACCATGGGCTCTTAGCTTGTGCAGAAAGTTTTTGTGTGACATCTTATTAAAATGCCTTTTCAAAATCCAAGTACATTACATCTAATGGTTCTGGCTTTATCCACTCTGCTTGTTACATCCTCAAGGAATTCTAATAAATTTGTCAAATATGATTTCCCTTTCACAAACCCATGCTGAGCTTTTCTAATTATATTATGACTTTCTAAATGTACTGCTACCACCCCTTAATAATGAGTTCATTTCCCAATGACAGATGTTAATCTAACTGCTTCATGGTTTCTTGCATTCAGGCTTCATCCTTTCTTGAATATAAAAGTTACATTTGTGGTTTTCCAATCTGCTGGGACCTTTCCAGAATTGAGGGAATTTCAGGAGATTACAACCAATGCATCCATTATCTTCGCAGTCATTTTCTTTAAGATGCCAGGATACAAGAGGATACAAGCCAGCAGATCCAGTGGACTTTAGTTTTCTCACTAGTTTTCCTAGTATTGTTTGCTAAAGGTCCTGGTTGTTCTAAGTTCCTTCCTCCCTGTTGCCTCTTGATTTTTTTTTACAATTCTTTGGGTGCTTTCTATATCTTCCACTCTGAAAACAGGTACCAAATATTTGTTCAAAGTATGCTATTTCCTTGTTTCCCATTATTAATTCCCCAATCTCACCCTCTAGGCGCCAGTGTTTACTTTAGCTCCTCTCCCTTTATATATATCTGTAAAAGCTGTTACTCTCTGGCTTTTTATTCCTTGCTAGTTTTCTCTCATAAACCAGTTTCTTCCTTTTTATTATTTTTAAGTCATCCTTTCCTGGTTTCTAAATTTTTCCCAATCTTCTGGGCTATCGCTAATCATTACAACAAACTGAATTTAGATTTTGATCTGCCAAACCAAGATAATGTCCCACTGTTTTATTGATTTCATCCTTTATTAACAAAGCCACCCCACCTCCTTTCCCTTTCTTCTTGTCCTTCTGAAATGTTAAACCCTTAAATATTCAGGTCTCAGCCTTGGTCATTTTACAACCATGGGCAGGATTTTCTAGCCATCCTCACCTTGCAACCAAAAAATCCTGCCCGAAGTCAATGGACCTTTGCATGGCTCCCACACCCCACCACCCCCTCTTTGCATGGTTCCTGTCTGCTGTGATTCCTGAGGCAAGCGGGATGGGAAAATTTGCCCCCAACATCTCTGCAATGGTTGCAATACCATATTCATTGTTTTTCTATTTCAATTCATTAATTATGTTAAGAATGTTCATGCACTCAGATAAAAAAATACCATTTTTCCCTCCTCTAGCCTTATTTGCTGATGCACAATTAACTTAGCATGCTTTTTTTTATTTGTTGAGGTGATGGGATGTCAGGGCCAATATTTTTGCCCATCCCTAATTGCCTTTGAACTCAGTGTCCCATTCAGAGGGCACTTAAGAATCAACCACATTGCTGTGAGTCTGGAGTCGCATGTCAACCAGGCCAGGTAAGGACAACAGATTTCCTTCCCCGAGTAAACCAGATTGGTTTTGATGACAATCAACAATTGTTTTATTATTAGACTTTTAAATCCAGATTTTTACTGATTTGAAATTTCACCACCTGCCATGGAGGGATAGGAACCCAGGGTCCCATAACACTGCCTTGAGTCTCTGGATTGCTAGTTGAGTGACAATACCACTACATCACCACCTCCCCATCTCATAGCACAAAGGCAGATGATTACGGTTTTGATTTGATTTGATTTAACATACAGTGAAAAGTATTATTTCTTGCGCTCTATACAGACAAAATATACCGTTCATAGAGAAGAAAATGAGAGCATGCAGAATGTAGTGTTACAGACATAGCTAGGGTGTAGAGAAAGATCAACTTAATGTGTGGCAAGTTCATTCAAAAGTCTGACAGCAGCAGGGAAGAAGCTGTTCTTGAGTCGGTTGGTACATGACCTCAGACTTTTGTATCTTTTTCCCAAAGGAAGAAGGTGGAAGAGAGGATGTCCGGGGTGCGTGGGGTTGCTTTGCCAAGGCAACAGGGAGTGTAGACAGGATCAATGGATGGGAGGCTGGTTTTTGGTTGTTGGTGATCAGTATTCCATCCCCAGGATGTCATTGTAGGAGTTCCTCAGGGTAGTGCTATAGGTCCAACTATCTTCAGCTGCATCATCACTGAACTTCCTTCTATCATATGGTCAGAAATGGGGGTGTCCACTCATGTTTGCAGAGTGTTCGGTACCATTTGCAATTCCTTAGATACTAAAGCAATCTGTGCATACATGCAGCAAGACCTCAATAACATTCAGGCTTGGGCATTTAAATGACAATTAACTTACCCAAAAGTGCCAAGTAATAACCAACTCCAATAAGAGAGAATCTAAGCATCTCTCTTTGATGTTTAACAATATTATCATCACTGAATCCACCACCATCAAAATCCTGGGTGTCGCCATTGATCAGAAAGGCAACTGGGCCAGCCTTATAAATACTGTGGCTCCAAAATGCAGATAAGGGGTTAGTAATTCTGCGGTAATTTGCTTCCTGACTCCCCCAAATCAGTCCACCATCTATGTGCTGCATACAGGAGTGTGGGGGAATATTCTCCACTTGTCTGGATGTTTGTTGCTCCATCAACACTCAAGAAGCTGAACACAATTCAGCACAAGGTTGCCCAATTAAACACCACTCTATTCACCAGCTTAAACAGCCACTTCCTCCACTGCAGGTGCATGGTGGCATTAGGGTTACCATTTACAAGATACATTGCAGCAACTCAACAAGTCTTTTTCAACTGTACCTTGAACTCATGAGCTCTACCACCTAGGAGGATAAGGGCAGCAGAGACACAGGAATATCAGCATCTGCAAGTTTCCTTCCAAGTCACATGCCATGCTAATATTGAACTTTTTGGTATTTCTCCACTGTCACTGGGTCAAAATCCTGGAACTCCCTTTCTAACAAAATTGTGATTCTACCCGCATCAGATGCATTGCAATGGTCAAAACTTCCCACCACCTTCTCAAAACAAATTAGAGGTAGGCAATATATACTGGCCTTACCATCCCATGAATGAATGAAAGAAAATGTTAAACCATAAAACTACAGCATGAGTTCTCTCCAGTGCTAGGTCTTATTTATTGTCTATTTTACTTCATGTAAACTATCATGAGACAGTGGGCTGGGTTTTATGGTAGGAATATCAATAAGGCTAACAGAACTTGCTTTGAATTATGAGAAAATTGAATATCAACATCAGGTAACTGCACATGCAGTTAAAGGTGGAAATGATAAAGTTACTGTCTGAGATGCAACATTCCTTCAAAACTCTCCTGAAAATGGTATCTTGTTACCTAGCTCAATACATTGAATGGCATGAAGTCACTACACTGGCATCAGAAATGTGAACTACACCCAACAGAACAAGTGTATGTACTTTTTCAGCAGTGTGGTATGTTTTAGTTACTGAAGACCAACTTCTCTGGCACTGAAATTCAATGGTTATAAGCATGGTGTCGTATTCCTTTATATCTTAATAATTGTTGGAATTTTTTTAAAGTTACTTTTAAGTTGGATTTTTTTTGTGCCTCTCAAGCCAATAGTTTTTCCTTTCGCTCCCTTTCATTTTCGGTACTGTACTGGACATCGAATTAAATATCCTAATGAACACTCTGCACTGCCATTGACTAATCTTCAATATGATTAAGGAAATACACAATTGCTTGCCCTATCACATGGATCCCAGTTCCTCTGTTGAAGACACCATTCTTTCGATAGTTGTCTGATAGCAACCTACAGTGCAAAAAACCCATAGAAAATTTATGCAAGTCTAATGAACATCCTTAACTTTAAAGTCCGGCCCAACCATCTATGCCATTACATTGCAAGATAATTGATGAAAAAACTATTGGGCTAAAAGTTCACTAAGGACCTAATGGTACATATGTAAAAGTTAATATAAAATTCTTCACCATGATGAAATATTTAGACACACGAGATGCAATAGCAATTTAGTCAGCTAATTAAATAAAACTGTCTTGTTGGTGAATGTGCATGTGTTTTAGTCTTTAAAATCTCCTATTACAAGGTGGTGATTTAGTTTTATTTAGTCAAATCAATAGATGTGTTTACCCATTAAGAATTCCAATTCATCACTCAAGGCAACATTAACCCTGACATTGTAGGTAAAGTTTATTATTAATCACAAGTAGGTTTACATTAATACTGCAATGAAGTTACTGTGAAAATCCCCTAGTCACCACACTCTGGTGCCTTGGGTACACTGAAGGAGAATTTAGCATGGCGGATGCACCTAACCAGCACATCTTTCAGACTGTGGGAGGAAACTGGAGCACCCAGAGGAAACCCATGTAGACACAGGGAGAACATGTAGACTCTGCAAACAGTGAACCAAGCCAGGAATCGAATCCGTGTCCCTGATGCAGTGCTAGCAACTGTGCCACCGTGCCACCCCACCTTGGTTGTGGGGAGTGGATACACGCCCTACTTTCCTGTCGTCTTTAGCAATGATCAGAGCGCGAAAGAATTCAATAGAAAATGTTGTTTTCTGATCTGAGACCAATCACTCTGGTAGCTACAAAGTGGGGACTGTGAAGGGGAAAAGACACAAAAACAGAAAATGCTTGAAAATCTCAGCAGCTCTGACAACATCGGTGGAGAGAGAATAGAGCAAACGTTTTGAGTCTAGATGGCCCTTCGTCAGAGGCGAGGAGACAATTTGATACATTGGCAAAAATGGGATTAATTCTACATAGTTGGGAGATCAGGGTAGAGGGAGTACTTCAATTGTTAATTTTGCTTGTTAATAGTAACTACAGGTCGCCTCATGTCAGAAATGACATAGTGTTTAGTGTGCAAACAGCGTGTTTGCAGTTTCAGTGAAATTACCTTTCCCGTTAGCTCTTCTGCAGTATCAACGGGCTGGCTCAATTTGGAGGGAATGCTGCACGTTTATTAAAATAGAATATGAACTTTGATTCTCTCAGTGGAAAACTATCGGAATAAAGTCTGAGCTGATGCGGATTGGCCCGCTGTTTGTTAATGATCGCACCATTCAGCGCCTTATCAAGCGATTCCCTCCCACGTAAAGCCAGGCACTGAATGTGGAGAATCAGCGTCACTGGCCTCGACCTGCCCACTGGCTGCATGGCTCTCTATCACAGTTGGAGCTATCGGAGATAGAAGCTCTTTTTAATTCCCCAGCCACTGCATTTCAAATCCAGGTGAGTGACGGCTGTACAAGATCTGAGTTCTTGAACCCTCTGCTGTTATTTTGTGATCTTGCATTGCAACAGCAAGAACTTAGCAACATTGTAGTTGTAACATGTTATTCAGAAGGATCATGAAGGGCAGTCTGTCATTCGCTTTGTCATTCATTATCCTTACTGTCTCCTGTGCTTTTACTAATACGATTTTTCCCACCCCTCCAGGTGTTAGTCTGAGCGGCGCGAGTGGTGATGGAGAGGCTGGGAGAGTTTAGTTTTTTGCGCTGGCTAAGAGAAGGTCGGCAGTCTCGGAAGCTGATTCTGTTCATAGTGTTTATAGCCCTGCTCCTGGACAACATGCTGCTGACAGTGGTGGGTAAGTAAAATGAGTCAAAGTGGGGCTGGGGTTGTAAGAGCATCCTGTGCTCCTGGGGATCAAATCAAGTCATGGTACATTTAACACTGATTTAAAGAGGGCGGGTGTTTATGACAACCAGAAATGAACGTTGAAATTCGGTGTTCCATGGAAGCTGTAGAAAATATCTTTTTTTAATGTTAAAATGTCCTTTCAATTGTTTAGCCATGACATAAGCAGGTGGCCTGCGCATATTAGGATCTCGCCTAATATATGGACAACACTTCGGACATATCAAGCCTATCACAGTATTTAAACAACAGTTTTGTTCTGGTATAAAATGTATCAGATTGATGTTCTTATGCGAGAAGCGAGCAGCGTGGGGTTACTCTGCACCAGTTGTGCAGTAACACAGCTAGCCTCCAGTTGGGGTCAGTGCACACTGCTTTGAACATAATTGTAACTTTTAAACGAACCCCTCCCTCCGCCAAACAAAACAGCCCTGTGCGTCGGTGCTACTTTACTAACTGATTTAGTATGTTCAGGGGAAATGAAACGAGACTTTGTATCAACCACGGCATGGTGCGCCGGATAGTCAGTGTTTGACTAACTATGTCATGACCACCCTACCATTGTGCGCGCTCTGTACACGGCCGCGATGTGATTGATGGTGACAGTGTGGTCCTTGGAGGACACACGGACAGTCCAGATCCCATTTCTCTGTGGTTAGTTTACTCGAGAATCTTTTCTATGGGTTCAACACTGATCTGTTTCGGATTATAAACACTGTAGGGATTGCAACTTGTTTTCGGTTAATAGACTCAAAAGGAAGTCCAATTTCCTTCGAATTATTGGCACTGTCATTTCTGGAGTCAGCGGCCGTTGCTTTGAAAGAACTGTCCGATTAATTCCCCACCTCAAACCCCACCAAATGAGTTATCTTCAAACCAGGTGTTCTTAAAGTTTCCTATAGAATCTGGTCTATTATTCAGCCAGTGAATCCCAGAATTTCAAGATTTTTTGGGGGGGAGGGGAGATTCCCGGGGATCCCAGTCCCGCTCCCTCTCTTGTTACATCTACCAATTATTTTAAATCTCTCATCTTTGGTACTGACCAGAGAAACGCTTTCTCCAACAAAACCCCAGTGAATTTTGGAAACTGCTTTTCGGTCCCTCTCTAACCCACTCCAGGGAGAAGAATCCTAGCCTTTCTCAAACCCTCCGTTTTTCAAAACTCCCTCAGTGCATTCGCATTCTGTAAATCCCCTTTACGTCCCCCCCACCGCCTCCCCAAGACCTGAACATCCTCCTAATGTGTGTAAATTGATTGCAGATTATAGACATTGTAAAGCCCGTATCTTGTTTCAGATTATAGGGCCTGAAGGGACTTTATCGTAGTTCTGATTATAAACAGTAGGGACTGTAATTTGTTGCCTGTTATAGACACTGTAAGAGGTTTGTAATTATAGATAGTGATTGAACACCTAGAAATGTTCAGTTGTTCCGACATGAATTTATAAAGAGTATGTCATGCCTGGTGAATACGATTGACCTTTTCTGGAAAAGTGACTAACATAGTGGACATGAGTGTCTCTGGAACTTTCTGCAGATATTTAATAACATCCCTCACAAGAAACTTTAAAATTTGAAGCTCACAGAATTGATGGCAAATTATTGAGCAGTTAAGATAGAGAGCGGGGGTAATGGGCAGGTATTCTCATTGGCAGGATGTGACTGGTGGTGTCCCGCAAGGATCTGTGTTATGGTCTTAATTATTCTCTGTATCCATTAGTAATTTAGAGCACAAAATAAAGAATCACAAATACAAGTTTACCAATGATACAAAGATAGACGGCGCTGTAATATGTTATAGATTGAGAGTGTAGGGTTATCCACTTCAGGTTAACAAAAGGACCTGTGTATTTGCTGTCTGCAGAAAGTCCAGAAGCTGATGGTCTGAAAGCAATGGATGTCCAAAGAAAAAGAAAATTACAGCACATGAACAGGCCCTTCGGCCCTCCAAGCCTGCACCGATCATGCTAAGATCTCTAAAAGGTCATGGGCGGGTATAAAATAGAATCAAAGGGAAAATGGCCTTTACATCTTGAGCATTTGAGTACAACGGGGTGGAAGTTGTGCTAAAATCTACAAAAGCCTGGTTAGGTCACACCACATCTTCGAAAGACTGGATTGGACGTGGATGAAATGCAGTGAAGATTTGTCAGAATGATGACGTTAAAACTGAAAATATACTAACTACAACGAGGGTTATAGTCCTTGGAGTTTAGAAGAGTAATGGTGATTTGATCAAACATTTCGAAGAGGAATTGATTGAGAACTAGCTATGCAAACTAGTGCTAGGGAACACAGCCAAATCTTTCCACGTTGAAGTTAGGAAACATTTTTACATTCCAAAAGTTTAGAACTTTTAACAAAACGGCAACGGAGGCTAGGTCCATTTTAAATCTGAAATTGATATTACCAAGGGATATGCGGTGGATATGGGTTTATGGAGTTGGGTCACAGTTTACGAATAATTTTATTAAATTGAATGGTGGAAGGGGCTGAAGGTGGGTCACCCGCTCCTTTCCCCACACTTCAACCATTTATTTCAGATTGTAAACACTTAAAGGTATGTCATTTGTATCGGATTGGAAACACTGGGGGTCCTAAGTTGTTTCCAATGACGGAAAGTATCGTTTTGCTGGAATGTTATTGATGAAATAACCTGTTCGACCATCAAGCAACAATCATGCTCATCCATTTTAATCTCTGGAAGCAGATATTAAGCAACTTCAATAAACCGCCTTTTCATCGCTGCTTTATGTAAGTGATCCAGTTAAAACAATGGAAGTTGACAATCTGATTGCGGACAGAATTGAAAGTTCTGGAGTTGGGCTGCCGGTTACTTTTCGTGCATTTCATTCCGATTGTTTAATCTTCATCTATTCCGTATCGTTCTTTGATGGGCAGCCGGAGTGAAAGTTGTCTCGATCGACTGAAGGGTATGCAATGAGTTCACAACATTGGAACTAGTGGGCTAATACTTCTCACGTTTTAAATTCGGATTGATGAACGCATTATTGCAACGACAAGGGTTCACGCAACGAGCAAAAAGACAACAGTGGGGAAGAAAGGGAGTGAAATTGTTGTTTGCGGATGAGGACTGTTGGATTAAATGATTCGCCTGCATGCTCCAATATGAGCGGAGCACAAAATATGCTGTAAATGTAACTAGAGGGGACTCACTCTGTCCTAATCATAATACGGCACAATCCCTCTAAAACAAACAACTATTGTCAATGTTGAACGCGACTAAAACTTTTGATCCTTTTCTATATGCCCTTAGACTTTTTTTTAAGAAGCAGGTCATTGAAAGACGCAGATTGTTTGGTGTTATTTTGCTAAGTATATTTACTGTATATTTGATGTCCGTGTGCAATGGAGAACCAGTGACTAAATAACCCTATTTGTACAGCAGAAACAAGGATACATAAGGTGTGCTGTCCGAACGCCTTTTCCACTCCAAACTGAAGAAATATCAGAATATGTAGTGTAAAACATGACAGCATATACTGTAGCCACACTTTATCCAGCACATCTTCTATTGATAGGCAGAGGGTCCAAATTCAATATTGAATTCCCAACGGAAAAAGTGAAAACAATAACTAATCGCACAAACCGACTGAGAAATCGACACCCCACGCACATCAGTAACAATTGAAATAGAGAGACCATTTCATTTCTACGGTTCAGAATGACCTGGACTCAGTTCTAAATGCACACTCCTTTTCTATTCCAGGGTTAGTGTATAATGCCAACATTCATCGGGGGGGAAAAATGCAAGTTTGAAGGTGTTGTCCAGGTTCCTTGCACCAGTGTTAGGAGTTGAATTTGTTCCATTTGTCGGCGGAAGATTAGAGAAATACTGGCTGAGCGGGGCTTGCCCACATCCAAGCTGTATCTTTACAACCACGTTGTCACCATGTGTCTTGTGTGCTTACAGGGATGAGCTGCTAGAGTTTTTGGTGCTTGTTTGAAAGTGTAACTGCTGTAATGTTTTGCAGTGCCCATCATCCCCAGTTACCTGTACGCTCTTCACCACCAATCACTGGAAGAAAGCCCGACCCAGGCCCCGGGAGCTGTTTCCGCCACTCGATTCCAGAAAATATTTTCCTATTATGACAACACGACAATGACAACGGAGCCGGAGAGCGAGGGAGGAGAGAGGGGGAAGGGATTGAGAACGATGCAGCCCTCTGTGGCCAACATGACTGAGGCAGCCGAATCCAACAGGAGCTGTTTAAATAAGGATCAGGACTTGCTGAATGAGAATGTCCAAGTTGGTTTGTTATTCGCCTCAAAGGCCACAGTGCAGCTTGTGACAAACCCCTTCATAGGGCCGCTGACAAATAGGTGAGTAACTGGGTCTTGCAATAAAACTTACACTCCATGTGGAATCTTCTGGAATAAACGATTGTCCTTCGGAATAAACAGACCATCTCAATGGGTAAACAGTGATGCAAACCTGAAATTATTTTAAAAAAAATAAACTGCTGGAAATTCCCCCAACAATACAGGCACGAGAAGAGAACAACAAATGCTGGTCTAGCCAGCGATTCCCATCAGTGAATTAAAAAGTCACTTCCCCAAGTTTTAAACCCTCTCAGAAATGAGAGCTCGACACTGGAATGATTGTCTATCTGTTCTCTCCATGGATGCTCACTGCGCTATTTCCAGTTCCTGGTCTGAACCACTCGAACATGCTGCATTTTACTCTCCCCAGTCTTTAACCTCACCATATACATTTTACATTTTGTAATGGCGACAATTCTATTGCACAGTCTATCTCCCACTTTGTGAGATATAAAAATCAGATTGTCACTTCAACTTGCAAGTTGTTGATCAAATGGAAGTTGATCAAATAGAAACCTTGCTTCTTGTAAAAGTACATAGACATCATGTGGAACCTGCTGGATGTATACATGAAGAATAGAATAGATGGAGAAAAGGGTAGATGGATGCACTCATTGGGTGAGATTGAATAAATAGTGTAGAAGCTCCTGAGTAGCAGAAACAATAGCATAAGCTGGTTGAAACAAATAGTTAGCTGGAAATTTTGCATAATGTGAGCTTTGACAATTTTTGAAATGCACAGTTAACAGTAAGTTACAGTTTAAAGTTCCTCAGTCAGTGTACTTTGTACTTTACATTCAATCTACATATAACTTGCCTTTTTGGCAACATCTGGAAAAGTCTGACATTAGAAATCTAGATCAGTGCACATTTCTACAGTCATTTGGATAAAGGAGTTTCAAAACAAGACAGACTACATCACTACACAAAACCAGGACTTAAAAACTGAGTGGGTGCAACTATGATGTATATTTTTATCTTTTATCTTTGAATAGAGGGTGTGATCCAGCTAGCCATATTCTGTTTCTTGAACTCTATTCAGATGATGTCCATGAGGCAAAGATAAAAGAGTACCAGAATGAGCCTTAGCTCACCTTCACCTGCCAATATGGAATAAAAATATTTCCAGACACAATCACAGCTTCCTACAGTGCCAGAAGAGGCTATTTGGCCTTCAAGTCCGCACTGATGCATGAAAGGCCCTGACCTGCCCACCTAATTCCACTTGCCAGCACTTGGCCCATAGCCTTGAATGTTATGATATGCCAAGTACTCATCCAGGTACTTTTTGAAGGATGAGAGACATTCTGTCTCACTACCTGCCCAGGCAGCGCATTCCAGACCATCACCACACTCTAGGTAAAAAGGGTTTTTCTCAAATCCCCCCTAAACCTCCCATCCCTCACTTTTAACTGACCCTTAACCCTCATAATTGACCCTTCAACTAAAGGGAACAACTGCTTCCTAACCAGCCTGTCCATGCCCCTCAATCTTGAAGAGGTCACCCCTCAGTCTTCTCTGCTCCAGAGAAAACAACACAAGCCTATCCCACCTCTTTTAATAACTTAAATGTTCCATCCTAGGCAACATTCTGGTGAATTTCCTCTGCACCACTTTCAGTGCGATCATATCCTTCCTATAATGTGGTGACCAGAACTGCACACAGTACTCCAGCTGTGGCCTCCCAAAGTTCTATACAACTCCATCATGACCTCTCTGCATTTGTAATCTGTGCCCAGATTGATAAAGGCAGTTGTGTCATATGCCTTTTTCACCACCCAATTATCCTGCCTTTCCGCCTTCAGAGATCTATGGACAAACACACCAAGGTCCCTTTGTTCTTTGGAAATTCCCAGTGTCAGACCTTTCGTAGTATATTTCATTGTCAAATTACTCCTTCCAAAGTGTATCACCTCACACTTTTCAGGGTTAAATTCCACCTGCCACTTATCCGCCCATTTGACCATCTCATCTTTATGTAACCCAAGACTCTCAACACTTAACCACTTAGCCAATCTTTTTGTCATCAGCAAAATTACTGATCCAGATCCCCAGATAGTCATCTATGTCTTTTATATAAATGAAGAATTGAGACCCCAGCATGGATCCCTTTGGTATGCCACTAATCACTGGCCTCCAGTCACTAATGCTGCCACTTTGTCATCACACTATCCCTAAGCCAATTATGAATCCACATCATCAGATCATCCTGTATCCCATGTATATTTGCCTCAAGTCTTCCATGTGGGACGTTGTCAAAGGCTTTGCTGAAATCCATGAAAACTACATCAACAATACCCTCATCTACACATTTGGTTACACGCTCAAAAATTCAATCCAAATTGTTAGACGTGACCTCCCTCTGACAAAATCATGCTGACTGTCCATGATCATATCTTGCCCCTCCAAATGGAGATAGATTCTGAAGGGGAGAATCTTTTATAGTGGCTTCCTAACCACAGACATGAGACTCATTGTCTCTACAACTTTTCTTAAATAGTGGGACTACATTAACTGTTCTCCAGTCCTCCTGGCACCTCCCCAGTGACCAGGGAGGAATTAAAAATTTGGGTCAGAGCCCCTGCAATCTCCTACTCACCTCCCATAACAGCCGGGGACACGATCCAGCCAGACCTGGAGATATTTCCACTTTTAAACCCAGCAATACCTCCAATCCCTTGTCACGGCTTATGACAATTTGCTCAAGAACCTCACAGTCTCTCTCCCCAAGTTCCATAACTACCTCCTCATTCTCATGGGTGAAGACAGAAGTGAAATATTTAACAGTTTTAACACCCAATCAATATCCTCTGCCTCTGCCCACAGATTTTCCCCTCGGTCTTTAATGGGCTCTACTTTTTCCCTGGTTATCATCTTCCCATTGATATACTTACAGAATATCTTAGAATTTTCCTTACTTTTACCAGCCAGAGCTTTCTCATATGCCCTCTTTGCTATCCTAATTGATTGCTGAAGATCCATCCTGCACTTTCTGTACGCCACTAATGCTCCCACAAACTTACTCCCCTTATACTTGTTAAAAGCCTCTCTTGTGACAATGTGTCACAAACATCAGCCTGTATAGTTTCAAAAGGGGTTGTATCCATATTTGTGCACATTACAGAAAAGCACTGTGTTAATTATATGTGTATGTATTACTGTCAATGTTTGTACTCCTGTAGACAGAAGAGAGTGGTTATTTTTGAGTGAGTGAATATATGTTTGAGAGATCAGAAACAACATGTCTATGTCTAATAGCAGGAAAGATTGTTTGTGGTGGGTGGATGATGGGTGGAATATGTCTATGTACAACAGCAGAAGAGGCTATTTGTATCTGAAAGTGACAGGGCTTGTGTGATAGCAATAGCCAACACATACAAGATGACAGCAGAGTGTATATGTGTGTCTCTGATAGTCTAACAGAATGTGTATTGCAAAGGAAGATGTGTTCATCACAATGGTAGGAGAAAATATGCCGATGATAGCAGGTGAGAGCATACGTGTCTGATATGTGTAAACATGTGATAGCAGGACGGAAAATTTGCTTGGTGTACACACCAATACAAATAATTGATTACTCAACAGATTGAGATAGCATGACATTGTTTCAAGCATGGATTTCGAAAAATTAACTTAATGGTGTGGTCATTACAAAATGAAGTGTATTCTGATCTTAAGTAACCATCTTTGCCTATTTTATTCCACGAACATACCAGCGCCTATTCAAAATACCAGCTGGCAAGAGTTTATCTTGCAAATAATAAAGTTCAGCAGTTTAAAACAGAATCAAACAAAACTTTTTTTTTTAATTCACTCATGGGACATGGGCATCGCTGGCTGGCCAGTATTTATTGCCCATCCCTAGTTGCTCTTGGAGGCTAATTGAGAGCCAACCACATTGCTCTGCTTGGGAGTCACACGTAGGCAAATTTCCTTCCCTGAAGGACATTAGTGAACCAGATGGGTTTTCCCGACAATCGACAATGGTTTCATGGTCATCAGTAGATTCTTAATTCCAGATTTTTTTAATTGAATTCAAATTCCACCACCTGCTATGGCGGGATTTGAACCAGGGTCCCCAGAACATTAGCTGAGTTTCTGGATTAGTAGTCTAGTGATAAAAGCACTTGGCCATCACCTCCCCTATACCGCCTGTGGTATAGTATTTTTGCACATCAAATTGCTGATTGTATAGCAGATACATATCATATCACTATGCAGATAGTCACAATGTTCTTTGCATATGAGATGTCTGTTTAGAAAGGAACATCTTCCTGCTGTAAATTATTCTATACAATGGTTAAGTACTTTTTTGACTACATTAATTGGATTTTTTTGTTTCCAGGATAGGATATCAAATTCCAATGTTTGCAGGGTTTATCATCATGTTTATATCAACAGTTAGTAAGTATTTAAAGTTTATTTTTTGTTTAGCCAGAACAATTAAGCTTTGAATCCTTAATGAGATTGTGGGCATAGAGTCTTTTTAACATAATCGCAGATACATGTGATTAATAAACATCCCATTTGTTTGCACTTTATTTTTGAGAATGCTAT
Source organism: Carcharhinus amblyrhynchos (assembly GCF_965287045.1). Lineage (NCBI taxonomy): Eukaryota > Metazoa > Chordata > Chondrichthyes > Carcharhiniformes > Carcharhinidae > Carcharhinus > Carcharhinus amblyrhynchos. Next base: position 39,110,901 of record NC_137340.1, read on the forward strand.
TCAATTTGAATGATAATAAAAGCTTTATCTGGCCTTTGCTATGGCAAAGCTGAATTGGGTAAAAAGTCTGACAACACCAGGTTTTAGTCCAACCTATTTATTTGATAATATACTCACAAGCTTTCGGGGTTAGCCCCTTCGTCAGGTGAATGGAGAGTTCTGGCCTCAGACAGAGCATATAAAGCACAGAGAGTAAGGGGCTAACCCCGAAAGCTTGTGAGTATATTATCAAATAAATAGGTTGGACTAAAACCTGGTGTTGTCAGACTTTTTACTGTGTTTACGCCAGTCCAACGCCGGCATACCCACATCAAAGCTGAATTGACCATGAAACTATAGATCAGTAATTTTTTGGTTTAGCTTAGTTGGCTGGACAACTGGTTTATGGTGCAGAGTGACGCCAACTGTATGGGTTCAATTCCCGTGCCAGCTGAGATCATTACAAAGGCTCCACCTTCTCAGCCTTGCCTCTTGTCTGAGTTGTGGTGTTCTTTTGATTAAATCACCACCTGTCAGCTCTGCTCCTCAAAGGTGAGGGCAGTCTATAGTCATCTGGGACTATGGTGACTATACTTACCTTTTTAACTCGAGCTGGGAACAGGGAAGTCAGTACAGAACCCTAGAGTTTGGGATTCCCCCAAACTTGTGGAATTTTAGCATCAAGTATGTGTGACACTACCAGTCAGTTCTCCACTAGGAAGCCGGTCTGATTAACAAGCTTATTTTCTTTCCAGTTTGGCAGGGATGGGTGATATCTTCACCTGGTGAGGTTGGTCAGTGGAGGCAGGGGAGAGGAATGCTGTGCTGAGAGTGGGTCAATCCAAAGGAGGGGGTTAGGGGCTGTTCAATCAGGGTGGGAAATGGGGGTAATCCAGGGTCCTGGCTGGGTGATGTTGGAGGTCTTGTGCGTAGTGGTGTAGGATGGATGAGGGTGGGGGTTGGGGGTGGGCGCATGGTGGTGGTTTGGAGAACTCAGAGATTGAAGGAGTTGGGAGGGTGAAATTCGAGGCTCAGGGGAGGTGGGTTCAGAGGCCTCAAGCCTTCATGCTGGATTCAGCAGATGTAATGGCACACTCTTCATGAATGTGGCAGACGTAAACTGTGAGGACATATTACTGCCAGGTTTTTGGAGATTTACGGAATTCAGCAATCCTCAATTAAATACAAAAAGCTGAATAACAATGAGGTTTGTAACTTTGTTATATATTTAAAATTCCAACCAACCTTCTTGGAGTGGGCTGGTGACCCACTCACCACTTTGCCTCTGTTAGAGCTGGAAGTGGGTGGGTTGGGGTTAGGTTTTGGGCCAGAATTTTGATTTTTAAAACTTTCGCTCCCACATGATCTAAACCCATTGATTTTTATAGTTATCAACCACCACCTCCACCCCCGCCCTATAACTTTAAAAACTTTTGAATTAATTGTGCTTGGATAATACTCGTCCATCTTTTTATTCCTACAGTGTTTGCTTTCTCAAAGAGTTACGTACTACTATTCTTAGCCCGGTCTCTCCAGGGTATAGGATCCTCATGTTCCTCTGTGGCAGGTAAGAGACAATTGTCAAAGTATCAGGAAAGTAATAACATCTCTATTAGAGTAATCTCCCATGTAGCTATCATACCATTTTGCCAGAAATGTTAGCCTGACAACTACCCGTAATTCAATATCGATCATAATACATACATAAGCCTCATTGCTGTTACATTTTCCAGTTGCTTCAAAGTGCAATTAATTTTCGGTTTAAATCAAATATACATTTAATATTTTCCTGGATCACAATCCTTCCAGCTTTCCTTTGGAATGTGATTTTACATTATTTAAATATTGTGCAATATTTGGCCATTGGAACTTCAGTGTGACATATTCTGTATTTACATAACAAAGCTAGACCGACATTTTACTTCATTGAGAAGTCATGTTGTCATCCCAGTTTCAACGACATTAGTATTTAGCATTATGCAATATTTACACAGGCTGACAGATATCTCTTTTCTCACACAGGCATGGGGATGCTGGCCAGTGTTTATACTAATGATGAAGAAAGAGGCAATGCTATGGGTATCGCATTAGGAGGTCTCGCGATGGGGGTTTTGGGTCAGTATCCCTCTAACTGCATGATGTTTGTCTCCTCCAAGAGGAATGCAATTCATCGCCACTGCTTCTTGCAGTTTTCTTAATTTTTCCTACAAAATCATAAATTCTAGAAAGTTTCTAAGTGTACACATAAGCCAGTTGCTGTTCTGAGAAAGCACAGCAAGATTGCAATAAACTCTTGATTTATCCAACAATAGTAATTGGTTTTTGATAAGTGAACAGAATATTACTGACAATTGAGACTGAATGCAAGATCTGATTTAGAATCTTCAGGACTTGAATGAGACTACTTAGGATTTCTTTAGTCCAATTTAAGTGTTTAAACTCAGAATAGAGGCAAATGCAAGTTATTTGGCCTTGTTAGCTGATCCAATCACAAAGACTTTCCCTCCACATTGATTTGGTGTGCACATTTAGAAATTTTCATAAATCGCCATTATATGTTGGAAGCCAATTCAGACAACAGTGGTCGACATGATGCTGTATAAAGTAAAGTCAAAGATTCAGGACCAAAGTGTCAGCTAACTCTCATAGAATCCAACAGTCCCCTAGGGGAATTTCACAGTAACTTCATCGCACTGTTAATGTAAGCCTTACTTGTGACTAATAAATAAACTTTAACTTTAACAGTGCAGAAGGAGGCTAACGGCCCATCAAGTCTGTACCAACTACAATCCCACCCAGTCCCCCATGCACTTACCCTAGCCAGTCACCCCTGACACTAAGGGGCAATTCAGCATGGCCAATCCACCTAGCCTGCACATCTTTGGACTATATGAGGAAACTGGAGCACCCGGAGGAAACCCATGCAAACACAGAGAGAATGTGCAAATTCCACATTGACAGTGACCCAAGCTGGGAATCAAATCTGGGTCCCTGGTGCTGTGAGGCAGCAGTGCTAACCACTGTGCTACCATGTTGCCCCTCACTATATGGCCCTACTCTATATGAAGTTATTTGAGATCATTTTGTATAGTTCTTCTGAAATCCTATTTTCCTTGAAATATTGCTGCAGATTTACCTTACCTGTGCAGTTTAATAGCTGCACTCTTTTATGTGGTCTCTTCTTAATCAACTTCTTTCAAGGTCAGGAACTTCTAAGAACGCTGGAAAATTGTTAAACTTCGTGAGGAATATTAATCAAACAAATACCAAATAACTAATCAAGGAAGGAAACCTGGGCACTAAATTTGGTGTGCCTTTACTGCCATATGTCAACTAGTTTTAAAGCTTGAAGTCCAAATGAAATTAACATTTCTCGAAACAGCAACTTGCATTTTATGACTTAAGGCTTGGTCAAAGTGGTAGGTTTTAAGAAGAGTCCTAGAGGAGGAGAGATTGAGTGGTTTTGGAAGGGAATTGCAGAGCTTAAGGGCTGACACAGCTGAAGGAGCAGCTGAAACCATGGATTGAAGTGAGTGGGGAATGCAGAAAAAGTCAGAGTTGAAAGAATACAGAAATCACAGATGGTCGTAGGGCTAGAGACTGGGAGAGGGGATGCCAGTGAGAGATTTGATGAGAATTAAAAATCTTACAAATTATTGTTGCAGACAGAACCACTGTATGTACACAACAACTTTCTGCTCTGTACTTTATCATTCACATTGAATAACCAACACTATGGCTGACATTAAATTTGTGTAATTAAAAAAATTATATATTTCATAAAGTATTTTTGAGGGGTTTTTTTGGTACAGGCAGAAATCATTTGCAGTTTAACTGCATGTGCAGCCATCAATCCCGCTAGGGTATTTGGAGAAAATACTTGGAATAGGAATATATTTCAGAAGGTTTCCATAGTGAGGCAGCAACATTTCTCTATACTTTTGTGTTCTATTTGTGAGTGCGCGACTAATCCCTAAAACATATTGTTACAAAAGCAAAATACTGTGGATGCTGGAATCTGAACCAAAAACAGAAAATGCTGGACAAACTCAGCAGGTTCATGTTGTCCAGTGATGGGGTGCCTCAACTCTGAAATTTAGAAAGGGCCAAAGATTGAAACATTTTTCTGAAACCCAATATTGATGAGGCAATGACTATTTATTTACTGCTTATCCACTATCGAACATGTCCTATCTCTGGGAGCCTCACGGAAATGGTTGGGAACAGGGGAAGCAACTGGTTGTTTGGTAATGAGAATATTTAGTACAGAGAGGTCTGGTGTTTGCTTTTGGTTGTTTCCATATTACCTAAAGATAACTTGCAGTGATCGATACAACATATTATATATCGAGCTATCGAGCAATACTGATGCAGTCTTTAGAGTTAAGTACAGTGATGGTGTTCCCAGATCTGTAAATATACTGGTAGTGATAAGAGTTGTAAAAATGTCTACATATTCTAATGATTCAGTAGCAACTGTGTCAGTTCTCTGCTGCACTACTAGGTATCTTTTCTTCTCAATTCTCTAAAAGTTTTCTTGAGTATTGTTTAAAAAAAGGCATGCCACCAAAGTTTTTCATTTTGCAGTCATCAGGACAGCTACACAAGATAAACCAACAGTAAAAGGAATGACAATTTATACTGCCTGATTGGATGGTAAGTGGATTCTATTGGTGGAGACATTGACATGGAGAATGCAGCAGAGTACAGTTAACTCATAGAATTTCTACAGTGCAGAAGGAGGCCATTTGGCCCATTGAGCCTGCACTGACAACAATCCCACCCAGCCCCTATCCCCGTAATCCCACATTCACCATCCTAATCCCCCTAATCTAGACATCTTGGGACATTAAGGGCAATTTAGCATGGCCAATCAACCTAACCCGCACATCTTTGGACCGTGGGAGGAAACTGGAGCATCTGGAGAAAACCTATGCAGACACGGGGGTGGGGGGGGGGGGGGATGGGATGCAAACTCCACACAGACAGTCACCTGAGGCTGGAAGTGAACCCGAATCCCTGGTGCTGTGAGGCAGCAACTCTAACTACTGTGTAACCATGCTGCCCTGTTAACTGTTAATGGCCAGTTTTTGTTTCAAATTCAGAACAGTTAACAGTTCTCTGCTGCATCCTCAATGGCAAGATGAATGCAAGGGGAGGCAGTGGCATACTGACATTGCCACTGACTAGTAATCCAGAGTCTGTATGATGCAGCAGATAAACAATACACACGAATGAGTAGAAAATGCTAAGCTGTGCATTTACGTACAGCTATCAGCTCGTCAGAAATGAAACAGATTGGCCAGAATGTCATGACTGTTGATGCCAGCAGGATTTTCCCATCCTGTTGCAGTGAACAGAGGTTTGGCTGGGTGCCAAATTCTCCAACCTCGCTGCAGCAAGAGCAAGGCAGAGGTAACCAGTAAGATCATGCCCATAATCTTTAGTAACGCTGAAGAAGAGGTGTCATCGAAGATTTTCAGAACAGCTATGCAGGATAAATTTATACTGCCTGAGAAGAGAGATTTTTATTCATTCATTGGATGAGGATGTCACTGGGATAATGCTCTGGGTTTGAATCCCAGCATGGCAGATGGTGAAATTTAAATTCCATAAAACAATCAGGAATTCTAATGGTGACTATAAAATCACTTCATGTGGTCTGGTCTGGTCTACATGTGACTAGAGATCAACAACAATGTGGATGCCACTCTGTTCAAGGGCAATTAAGAATGGGAAATAAATTGTTGCCCAATTGTTATCCACATCTCACAAATGAATAAAAAAACTCTCTTCTCGGACAGTATAAATTGTTGTTCCCTTTACTGTTGTTTTATCTTGAGTAGCTGTTCTGATGAGTGCAAGATGAAAAGCTTTGATAGCACATTTCTTTTCAACAATATAGAAGATTATCTATTCCATATGTATTTCATCTCTGAGAAGTTAATAACTGCACATAAATGCACAGCTTAGCATTTTCCACTCATTCATGTGTATTATGTTCATCTGCTGCATCATGCACAACTTTCTTTAAAGTCCAGGTTTTCCCAAGGCTTAAAATATTGCTCCTAATATGGGAAGGTTCTTCTCACAAGCCCCAAACATTCCTGTAGGACCATATAGTTTTGGACTGAATGGATCTCACACAAACTGAAAGATTAAAGTTATTTAGTTATTTGGCTGTGTAATCAAGATGCTGCTATTTATGGTTTGAAGATTTAGTTTGGTCTTGAACCTTGTGGCCTTAAAACAATGCATTATATATAAGAGCAGAACCTTTCCCAATTTGTAGCTAATCTTAATTGAAATTCCAAGTTTTGCAGAAGTGGGCAAAGTGATGCCTGAATAGGTAATATGTATACTTAGTGAAGAATGTAAGTATGGTGGTGTCATTTTGATTTCCAAACAAGAATGGTCAATGGGATTGTGTGATGATTCCGCTCATGGGGAATTCTGGATTTTCAACAAGGAAAATTGTTTGGAGATGTCAAAGTAGAGGGAGAGAAAATTAATGGGCAATTACAGAATACTATTGGTAGTGCTCTGGAAGTTGCTTCTACACATTCTTTAAAATAGCTGATGGTATAAGGAGAACTAAACAGGCAGAAATACAGAAACCGTATTGCCATTGGGTGCAAAGAGTGAAAAATGCACAATTGGAGTAGTGACAAAGTAATAGTTTCAGGTATGTGAACACTTTCAGCTCATCTAGTCCACAACTCCATTATATTCTCGGTACATTTCTAATTATATAAGCACTCGGTTATTGACGAGACCTACCTCGTTTGTTCTTCTACCCCATTATTATTCTTTGTTTACTTTCCATTGTCTTTGGCACATTATGGGAGTGTTACTTTTTGACAGAAATATAAACACAAGTTCTTTCTATATATGTTATACATCCCATGGAGCAGACATCAAGCACTTTAAAAGCATTTTTGGATAGTTTGAGTCATGTTGAGATAAAAAAGGAGATGGTATTAGGATTCTTGAGAAACATTAAGGTAGACAAGTCCCCAGGGCCTGATGGACTATATCCCAGAATACTGAGAGGCAAGGGAGGAAATTGCTGGAGCCTTAGAAAGACGGAGATTAAGGGGGGATATGATAGAGGTATATAAAACACTGAAGGGAATAGAGTCAACAGTGGTGGGCTTTTCCCTAGATTGGGGACAATTACGAGAGGTCACAATCAAAGGGTGAGGGGGGAGAAGTATAATTTGGATATGAGAGGAAGGTTTTTCACGCAGAGGGTCGTGGGGGTATAGAACGCGCTACCAAGTAGGGTGGTGGAGGCAGGCACATTGGACTTGTTTAAGGTTTACTTAGATAGACACATGAGCGAAGCAAGGATGGAGGGTTATAGTAGAGGGTATTAAATAGGGTCAGAGCCTCAGGATGACACCGGAAATGTAGTATTACATGTTAACGTGTTGTCTTTTTATTCCACAAGGTCGGTCCACCTTGTTGTCAAACGAGGGGCATGCACACGGTGGGTCGTGCGTGGGCTGCTCTTGGAAGTTCCAGGAGTGGCCTAGCACTTCGTGTCGTTGTGTATGCTTAATCCTGGACCAGCAGATGGGCACCACAACAGCTCAGTGACTATCACTGCTAGCTGTGCAGATACATGGATTTGGGCCTGTGTCTGTGGGAGTTTGCGCATTCTCCCTGTGGTTGCGTGGGCTTCCTCCGGGCGCTCCGGTTTCCTCCCACACCCCAAAGATGTGCTCTTAGGCTGATTGGTGTACCAAATTGACACTATTCTCCCCTGAATCTGGCTACATTAGGGGTTCCACTCACATACACACAGGGCAGGGTAGGTGTGGGAAGATGCGGTGGTGCGGGCTCGTTGGGCCGAAGGGCCTGTTTCCCGTGCTGGGATGTTCTTTGAGAGAAATCTTTGTATCCTCACTGGCTACAGGAGAGATCATGATATAGAGATGCCAACGTTGGACTGGGATAATCACAGTAAGAAGTCTCTCAACACTAGATTAAAGTCCAACAGGTTTATTTGGTAGCAAAATCCACTAGCTTTTGGACCGCTGGCTGCCCCTTCATCGAGTGAGTGGGAGTTGTAATCACAAACAGGGCATATAAAGACACAAACTCAATTTACAGAATAATGATTGGAATGTAATTCTTTACAGCTAATCAAGTCTTAAAGGTACAGACAATGTGAGTGGAGAGAGCGTTAAGCACAGGTTAAGGAGATGTGTATTGTCTCCAGACAAAACAGTTAGAGAGATTTTGCAAGTCCATGCAAATCGTGTGGGTTATAGATAGTGTGACATGAACCCAAGGTCCCGGTTGAGGCTGTCCTCATGTGAGCAGAACTTGGCTATCAGTCTCTGCTCAGCAACTCTGCACTGTGTGTTATGAAGGCCACCTTGGAGAACACTTATCTGAAGATCAGAGGCCGAATGCCCAGGACTGCTGAAGTGTTCCCCAACAGGAAGAGAACAGTCTCACCTGGTGATTATTGAGCAGTGTTCATTCATCCGTTATAAGAACATAAGAAATAGGAGCAGGAGTAGGCCATCTAGCCCTTCGAGCCTGCCCCGCCATTCAATAAGATCATGGCTGATCTGTCGTGGCTCAGTTCCACTTTCCCGCCCTCTCCCCACAACCCTTAATCCCCTCTCTTATCAAGAACCCATCAACCCGCTTCTTAAAAATATTTAGCGAGGCAGCCTCCACCACTTCAACGGGCAGAGAATTCCAGAGATTCACCACCCTTTGAGTGAAGAAGTTCCTCCTCAACTCTGTTCTAAACCGCCTCCCCTTTATCTTGAGGCTGTGCCCCCTAGTCCTACTGTCTTTTTTGAGCGGGAAGAGTCTCTCCACCTCTATCTTATCCATCCCATTCATCATCTTATACGTCTCAATGAGATCTCCCCTCATTCTTCTAAACTCTAACGAGTACAAGCCTAGTTTATTCAGCCTCTCCTCATAGCTCAATCCCCTCAACTCCGGTATCAGCCTAGTAAACCTCCTCTGCACTCCCTCCAGGGCCAAAATATCCTTGCGCAGGTGCGGCGCCCAAAACTGCACACAGTACTCCAGCTGCGGCCTCACCAATGCCCTATACAGCTGCAGCAAGACCTCCCTACTTTTATATTCAATCCCCCTCGCTATGAAGGCCAGCATCCCATTCGCCTTCCTGACCACCTGCTGCACCTGCAAGCTGGGTTTTTGCGACTCATGCACAAGGACCCCGATAGGGTCTGCATGGTCTCCCCAATGTACCATGCCTCGGGACATCTTTTCCTGCAGCGTATTAGGTATACAGCATTGACCGAGTTGCAAGAATGTGGCCAATGTTGTCTACCTGACGTGCTGCAGGAAAGGATGTCCCAAGGCATGGTACATTGGGGATACAATGCAGATCTTACAACAACAGATAAGTGAACACCGCTCGACAATCACCAGGCAAGACTGTTGTCTTCCTGTTGGGGAACACTTCAGCGGTCACGAGCATTCGGCCTCTGATCTTCGGGTAAGCATTCTCCAAGGAGGCCTTCACAACACACAACAGAGTCGCTGAGCAGAGACTGATAGCCAAGTTCCGCACACGAGGATGGCCTCAACTGGGATCTTGGGTTCATGTCACACTGTCTGTAACACCCACGACTTGCCTGGACTTGCAAAATCTCACTAACTGTCCTGTCTGGAGACAATACACATCTCCTGTGCTTAACGCTCTCTCCACTCACATTGTCTGTACCTTTAAGACTTGATTAGCTGTAAAGAATCACATTCCAATCATTATTCTGTAAATTGAGTTTGTATCTTTATATGCCCTGTTTCTGATTAGAACTCAGTCACCTAATGAAGGGACAGCCAGTGCTCCAAAAGCTAGTGGCTTTTGTTACCAAATAAAGCTGTTGGACTTTAACCTGGTGTCGTGAGACTTCTTACAGGGGAGGTCCTAGAGAACTGGAGAAAAGCCAATGTTGTTTCTTCATTTAAGAAGGGTAACAAGAATAATCCAGGTAGTTACAGGCCAATGAGCCTTACATCAGTGATAGGGAAATTATTGGAGAGGATTCTTCGAGACAGGATTTAGTCCCACTTGGAAATAAGTGGATATATTAGTGAGAGGCAACATGGTTTTGTAAAGGGGAGGTCATATCTCATGAACTTGATTGAGTTTTTTGAGGAAGTGACGAAGATGATTGATGAGGGTAGGGCAGTGGATGTTGTCTACATGGACTTCAGTAAGGCCTTTGAAAAGGTCCCAAATGGCAGACTGGTGCAGAAGGTGAAGTTGCATAGGATCAGGGGTGAGCTGGCAAGGTGGATACAAAACTGGCTCAGTCAAAGAAGACAGAGGGTAGCAGTGAAAGGGTGTGTTTCTGAATGGAGGGCTGTGACAAGGGGTGTTCCTCAGGGGTCAGTGCTGGGACCTTTGCTGTTTGTGATTTGGAGGAAAATGTAACTGGATTGATTAGTAAGTTTGTGGATGACACAAAGGTTGGAGGATTTGTGGATAGCAATGAGGACCAGAGGATACAACAGGATATAGATCAGTTGGAGATTTAGGCGGAGAGATGGCAGTTGGAGTTTAATCCGGACAAATGTGAGATAATGCATTTTGGAAGGTCTAATACAGATCGGAAATGTACAGTAAATGGCAGAACCCTTAAGAGTATTGATAGGCAAACGGATCTGGGTGTACAGATACACAGGTCACTGAAAGTGGCAATGCAGATGGAGAAGGTAGTTCAAGAAGGCATATGGCATGCTTGCCTTCATTGGCTGGGGTATTGAGTTTAAAAATGGCAAGTCGTATTGCAGCTTTATAGATCCTTAGTTAGGCCGCAGATGGAATAGTTTTCAATTCTAGTCGCCACACTACCAGAAGGATGTGAAGCTTTGGAGAGGGTACAGAAAAGATTTATCAGGATGTTGCCTGGTATGGTATGCATTAGCTATGAGGAGAGGTTGAAGAAACTTGGTTTGTTCTCATTGGAGTGACGGAGGTTAGGGGGATACGTGATAGAAGTATACAAGATTATGAGAGGCATGGACAAAGTGGATATTCAGAAGTTTTTTCCCCAGAGTGGAAAAGTCAATTACGAGGGGCCACAGGTTTAAGGTGCGAAGGGCAAGTTTTAAACGAGATGTACGAGGCAGATTTTTTTTTAAACACAGAGTACTGGATACCTGGAACTCATTGCCAGGGGAGACAGTGGAAGGAGATACGTTAGTGACTTTTAAGGGACGTCTTGACAAGTACATGAATAGAATGGGAATACAGGGATGTGGTCCCCAGAAGGATGGGGGTTTTAGTTAAGTCAGGCAACATGGTTGGTGCAGGCTTGGAGGGCCGAAGGGCCTGTTCCTGTGCTGTAATTTTCTTTGTTCATTTTATTGTCTGTAAAGGGTAGTCAGTGTTTTATAGGTACTGAGATAGCCACATAACCTGTAACACAGTAATTGAAAGATAAACGGTTGCAACCACCAGGAGAACATTCTCATTTGAGTAATTCCACTTGAACAGGCCGACAGCATCTCAGTTTAACATCTTATCCAAACACCTCCAACAATTCCATCATCACTATATTTATTTAGTTTTTCATGGGATGTGGGCATTGCTGACAAGGCCAGCTTCCATCCCTAGTTGCCCATGAACCGTATGGCTTGCACATTATTGCCAAAAGCTATTAAGAATCAACCATAACTGGAGTCACATGTAGGCCAGACTAGGTAAGAATGAAGATTTCCTAAAGGAAATGTGTGGGGGTTACAGGGATAGGGTTGGGGAAAGGGCTTGGATAAGATACTCTGTAAGAGAGTCAGTGCAGACTCAATGGGCCGAATGACATCCTTTTGCACTGTAGGGATTCTATGATTCTAAGGTTTCTTTTTACACCAGCCATGCTGGTAATCAGATTGAACACAAAATTTAAATTAAATCAAAGGTTGACTGGATACCACTAGTGCTACATATTACCAGCCACACACTCCCTGATATATTATCCCATTAATAATGCGGTTAGTAGAATGTGTTCATTGAACTATTAAAGATCACATCAAATCCTCTTAATTAAAGGGATATTTGTTTAAACGTATTTCAAAGCCCATAAGAGATCATAATATCTTTAGGAGAGACAATAATTTCTCAGCGCTCAACTCAATAGACTGGGGGAAACATTGTTATCTCATACATATGGAGAAGATTATAGGTTATGTTTAGAAAAAATAATACTTTAAATAATTTTTAATTATATCTTTTCATTGCACAAATACTTGATAAATTTTTCATTCAATTATGTTAGGAAATAAAACAAGTCAGAAAACTGAAGAGACATAATAGAGTCTAATTAGAGGAAAAAGACTGTTGAGAAATCTGTGTTCTTCTAGGTAAAGGCTCAGGGATATGAGAAATGGAACTTTTTTTTACATGTTGATATTTCAGCATTAACATCAAGCACCCCCAGCTCAGATATAGCACAGTCAGGTATCAGGTAAACATCTGAATGAGACTGTCAAATCTGAAGTATCAACTGCCTGCTCATGAATATTCAAGAAATTTGTTTTACCAAAAACTGATGGTGTAGATCTGTTTCTCAACAGTCTGGGCTGAATTGAAATACAAAATACAGCGGGCTGTGTTGGCTGAGTTACCTCTCTCCCTCATCCCTTTGTGGTAATCCATCATTAAAATAACAAAAATATATGGAGTTACAGGGATAGGGCCAGATTGGGATTGATGTTGGTGCAGACTTGATGGGCTGAATACCTCCTTCTGCACTTTACGCATTCTATGATCTACAAGGTGCAATCTAATATGTGCTCTGAGTGCTAATATTGACACAAAAGGAGAACAGTCACCAGATGTTTAAACTGCATGTTGTTGTCTTATTTAGTCATCCAACCACCTCCTGTGATTAATTGCCAGTTGTTAAGCAGTGGTCTCTGTGTCTTTATCCCAAATGCATTGAGATTTTCAGTTTTGAGAGGCAAGCAGTCTTAATCAAGGTCATTAGTGTTACTTAGCTTTTCAGACTGATTTATGCAAATGATCTTTGCTGTATCATTGGTATTTGACCATCTTACATTTAATTTTTCACATTATTCTTGTATCACTGATGCAATACATGTTTAAATTAGGGCTAAATTACTACCATCAGATTTTGAGCATCAAAGACTAGCCAATTTTTAAACATGCTCCATATTAATTTCAGTGACCTGATATCATTTATTTCAAATAAAAGCACAGTACTGCAGATGATGGAATCCGAAACCAAAAGAGAAAATGCTGGAAAATCTCAGCAGGTCTGGCAGCATCTGTAAGGAGAGATAAAAACTGACGTGAAACGTCAACTCTTTTCTCTCTTTACAAATGCTGCCAGACCTGTTGAGATTTTCCAGCATTTTCTCTTTTAGTTTCATTTATTTCAAATATTGCCTTATATTGAAATGCATGAAACAATTTCATTAATCAGACAGGAAACAAAGAGTAGAACTAAACTGGTCTTGTTCCAAATGGCAGGCATTGTCTAGTGGGGTGCCAGAGAGATCAGTGCTGGGACCCCAGCTATTCACTATATACTAATAGTTTGGATAAGGGAACTAAATGGAGTATCTCCAGATTTTCAGATGACACAAAGCTGGGTAGGAGAGTGAGCTGTGAGGAAGATTAAGAGATGACGCAGTGGATAAATGTGAGGTTATCCACTTCGGTTGCAAAAATGTAAAGTCAGATTATCAGAATGACCATAAATTAGGAGAGGGGAAAGTGTAACGAGATCCGGGTGTCCTTATACACTGAAGGGAAACACGCAGGCAGCAAAGAAAGCAAATGGTATGTTGGCCTTCACAGTGAGAGGATTCAGATCCAGGAGCAGGGATGTCCTGATGCAATTTAGTGAACCTTGATGAGTCCACACCTGGAATAAAATTCTAACAGACCTAGACAGGATAGATGCAAGAAAGATGTTCCCAATGGTTCAGGTATCCAGAATCAGGGATCACGTTCTGAGGATACAGAGTCTGATGGTTTAGATCAGAGATAAGGATAAATTTCTTCACCCGGAGAGCGGTCAGCCAATGGAATCTGTAATCACAAAGTAGTTGAGGCCAAAATATTGAATGTTTTCAAGAGGCAATTAGATATAGCACTTGAGGCAAAAAGGATTAAAATATATGTGGGGAAGGGGGGGGGATCAGGTTATTGAGTTGGATGATCAGCCATGATTATAATGAATGGGGGAGCAGGCTTTGAGGGCCAAATAGCCTCCTCCAGCTCCTACTTTCTATGTTTCTATTCCCCCAGGAAAGTATCATTGATGTATTTTGTTCTCAGTATGGATGAGCAGAAAGAAGCCAGTGCTAGGATGTGGAATAACATTTCAAACATTATCTGTCTATATCCTCCAAGATCAGATATAGCAGCGTCAGTAGTAGCACGAAGCTTCTTGCATTCTTAGTCCAAAGCACCAGCCTCTTGTGTTTCCAAAAGAGAAAATGCTGGAAATCCTGGTCTTAGATTCCAGCGTCCACAGTAATTTGCTTTTAACCGCTTGCGTTTATATTTCTGATAGGGTCTTTCTGCCAATAGGACACTGGGAACTCTCATGGCAACAGTTGGAATTTGACTGTGTGCTAACCCACAGTGCCACACATGGTCAGTTTTGTTTCTACATTTTGTTTTGATATTAGAAACATTATACAAAAACAGGTAAGCAACAATTAGAGCATCAACTGCACCACAAAATGTATTAAATATGAATTAGGGCTGGCACGGTGGCACAGTTGTTATCACCTGGATTCAAATTCCAGCTTGGATCACTGTCTGTGTGGCGGTTGCACGTTCTCCCCATGTCTGCATGGGTTTCCTCAGAGTGCTCCAGTTTCCTCCCACAGTCCAAAAATGTGTGGGTTAGGTTGATTAGCCATACTGAATTGTCCCTTGGTGTCCCAGGATACCTAGGTTAGAGGGATTAGTGGAGTAAATATGTGGAGATACGGAGATAGGGCCTGGGTGGGATTATTGTTGGTGTCAACTCGATGGGCTAACTGGCCTCCTTCTGCACTGTAAGGTTTCTATGATTTTTATGAATTTTGTGTTCAGATACAACAGGAATTATACAGACAGAAAACACAAATTCTATGAATAGTCATGTTGGCGATAGAGTAAATTAACATGCCCGCTCCCTGCGCAGGAGTAGGATTTAAAATCTATCCTAAGCTATTCATAGCAATAAGCAGATCACTGCATATCTTGGAATTAAATGTAGCATTTGAAGTTTAAATATATTATTAATCTCCATACCTATGATATAAAAGTGGCACATTAGCATGTAGACGTTTTAGTCTATGCTGTATGTTAATTATCACTTGTATTAAAAGATAAATATTATTTGATTCCAACGATAACTTCCTCACCAATATTTGATAATCACTTACTTATGTAATTGTTTATATGTAACAATATCTGCTAATGATCCACAAAATTTACATGTGGAAAATTTCAACAAGACTGGCAGTGGTAAGGGTAAGCTTCATAATGTCTGCAATTCTACTTTCTGGAGGATTCTAAGGAGCTTACTTCCCCTGTATTCAATCAAACGAGGGATTGATCTTGATATTCATTAATAAAAGACAATGACATCAATTGTTATCAGATGAAACATAGAAAAAGTCTTGAGTGAAGCTCAATGATCACAGAGTAAATGTCTGGTAGTCAGTGTGTATACAGTCTGCAGTTGGGGTCACTGTGTACTGTCTAATCTTTATTGTCTTTCGGTTAAGCAAATCGTGATTTTAAAATTCTCACCTGCGTTTTCAAATCCCTCCATGGTTTCACCCGTCCAATCTTTATAGTCTCCTCCAATCCCGCAATCTTCTGAGGTATCTATGCTCCTCTAATTCTGGCCTCTTGTGCATCCTCCTAACTGCTGCACCATTAGTGCCGGGGATTTCATTTGTCGAGGTCCCAAGCTATTCCCTATACCCCTCTGTCTCTCTATCTCATGTCCTTCCTTTTTAGTCACTACCTGAAACTTAGCTCTTTGACCAAGCTTCTGATCATCTGACCTAATACCTCATATGGCTCAGTGGCATAATTGTTTATAATATTTTTGTGAATCACCTGGGGGTGTTGAAGGGGTTAATAAATCCAAGTTGTTGCTGCTGGAATTAAAGTCAGGAGTACATTTTTTAAAATGATCATACGTTAGCTTATATGACAATTGAATACATCTTTGCAAGTGAATTTCATTCTAATCAAGTATAATATTAAAGTTTAAAGTTTTTTTTATTAGTGTTACAACTAGGCTTACATTAACATTGCAATGAAGTTACTGTGAAAACCCCCTACTGGCCACACTCCAGTGCCTGTT
Source organism: Carcharhinus amblyrhynchos (assembly GCF_965287045.1). NCBI lineage: Eukaryota > Metazoa > Chordata > Chondrichthyes > Carcharhiniformes > Carcharhinidae > Carcharhinus > Carcharhinus amblyrhynchos. Next base: position 39,127,229 of record NC_137340.1, read on the forward strand.
CGGGTACACTAAGGGAGAATTTAGCATGGCCAATGTACCTAACCATCTTTCGGAGTGTGGGAGGAAACCAGAGCATCCAGAAGAAATCCATGCAGACATGGGGGGAACATGCAGACTCTGCATGGACACTGACCTAAGCCAGGAATTGAGCCCAGGTTCCTTGCACCATGAGGCAGCAGTGTTAACCACTGTGCTACCATGCCACCCATAATACTTGGAAATATTTGCATCCTTGGCCTGCTGCAATGGCCTAGTGAAGCCCAGCACAAACTGGAGAAGCACCATCTTGTCTTCTGATTGGGCACATTGCAACCTACGGACTCGACATTGAGTTCAACAACTACAGACTTTGACCTTTCTCCTCTATCTTAAAACCTCCCTTTCTTTTTTTCCCTAAGTATTACATACCTGTACTGACTCAATGCAAAACACCCCCTCACTTGTTCTTGAAGTTGCTTCATATTGTTGCAGTTTCTTTTGCTCTAACACATTTTTCCTCCTTTCAGTTCTGACAAAACATTTACTCTGTTTCTCTCCTGATAGGTACTGGCAGACCCGCTCAGTTTATCCAGTGTTCTTGTTTCAGATTCCGGCATCAGCAGTGTTTTGCTTATTACAACATTTGGAGATCAATTTTGCTCTGTAAAGCGAAAAGAAAATAATATTATGGAACAATCATAACAAGTCGCTACTTTATACTAAGGCAGTGCAATTTTTAGTTATATCTTTTCTGCTTGTGTGATGATTCATCCACTTTTTGTGGGTGTAGGTAAATCATACTGATTTTTTAAGTTGACCCTTCACAGTGGGCCCGCCCTTTGGCAGTGTGATGTACGAGTTTGTGGGAAAAACAGCTCCCTTCCTGGTTCTGGCAGCACTGGCTCTTCTAGATGGAGGTAAGTAAAGGAAAAGATAGTTATCATCAGGCATCAAAATTGATTTAAATAGAATAATGATTCTTGCCTGCTTTAGCCCTACAGCTGTTTATCCTTCAGCCATCCAAAGCACAACCAGAAGTGAGTGTTACTTTCCACATTTAAAATTGACAAAATGTGCTTTGTCTGCCAACTTAACACTTAAGCTTTAGAATTGATACTTTTTTGATTCACCCACAATTCTATTGTTTTCTTCAATGTCTATTGTTTGATCTTTTCTAGAGTCAGAAGGGAAGCTCACTGTTCACACTTTTACGTGATCCTTATATACTGATTGCTGCAGGTACTGCACTTTGTTTAAGGTTTGGGATTGTTTAATAAATTAATCAGCCTGTGTTCAAGTAGTATTTCCAGAATAAAGACAAACGTACGACAATGATATGACATCAGCATCTTACATTTATGTTGTGAAATTAGTCTCTGATTAATGTCAAATCAAAATCAACTCCAATTGGGAAAATGGAGTGGATAGAATGGATTTACGGGGGAAGAACTGCAAAAGCACTGGAAATGTCTTGCACAGTTAGTGGAGACTAGGAAGAGAAGAGGTTGGAAAATAAGATTTCCAGAAGGTTGGGGCAAAACAGTCAGAGAAGCTGATAGTGAAGAACAAAAGAGACAGAGTGACGTGTTCTCCCCTGTGGCTAAAGTAGTGGTGAGGGGGACATTAGTTAGGTGGGGACCCTGCCATCATTCTGCCTCTACTCCAGTCAAGTCTTCCTGCTCTGCTGCCAATAAAGGCCCCCAGGTAGACAATTAATGCCCAGATATGGGACACAGGATTCATCCCAGTGGTACCGGTGGCAGACTGGTGGCGGGGGTGGGGGGGGGGTGGTTTGGAGGAGAATAACATCCACCATGCAGGAAGCACGACCAGTAAATCCTGCTTTGTTTTCCTGCAACCTTTCAAGGAGGGGGAAGGACTTAATTTAAAAGTATTGCATGTCTGACCAAAAGATCTGGCATTGGAAAAGGGAGCCTGATGATAGCCATCTCCCTACACTTGCTGCTGAACCCCCTATTCAACCCTCACCCTGAGAATTCCTTCCCACCATCACTCACACGTGTCTGGGTCCTTGGTTGATCTGAGGCATCAGGTGGTTGTAGTACCAGCTACAGCCACCACCTGATTGGTGGTGCTGTTGAGCATAGAAGAGCTACTGGCCACTGATTGGTTGGCAGCTCTTGGCAGTCAGGACGTATATACTTAAGTCCTTGATGCTAGTTGAAGGATACTGCTGGCCTCTCAAGTGACAGAGTGGAACAGGATGCAGTGGGCCTTCCTAAAATGAGTTAATGCTGGATGTCACTGGCTCTGTCGCCAGCAGACAAGACTTCCAGAAAATGCCACCCAGGAGTGGGCCTGCTTCAGGGGATTGAGGCCTCTAAATCAGCTGGTTGTGGACGAGGCCATGAAAAAGTTGTAAACATGAAAATTAGCATTTTAATTGATCCTTTATGGAACAACAAGGACTGGGATGATAGATGAATGGAACATCCTGCAGTAGATTTTCGGATGCGTTGGTGCCTAAGGAATATGTGACACAAGAGTACACTTATCAACTCGAGCCCTCCCCCCCACTCCCCCGCCGCACCTTAGTAGTGAAAATCTCAGTCTGCAATACAAGTTGGTCTTGCTGCCTGCCCTCGTCACTCTCTGACATCTGGTCTCAGTAATTGTGATAAATAAGTACAACCAGATCGTCTTGAACATTTGACATTATTCACAGGAGAATACGATGCATTGTGAGGATAGAAGGATCCAGCATAGGTGATGTTCTCATATTAACAATGCCAGCAACTCATAAAATAATCATTTATTGCATTTGTTCAAGCTTTGCATCAAAGGTTATTCTATCATCTTCCTTTGTGCAATCATTGATTAGAGCTTGGTAAACAGTGATGCAAACTATCGATGTGTCATTAAACTTGTTGAAAATTGAACAGGCTTGTTTGCTTAAGTGGTTTAACCTTTCAACAATAAATATTAAAAAGCACAAGAATAGAAGCATTTCATGTAATTATACCCACTGCTTGATTTGACAGTGTTCCCTTGTGTCAGTCTCCTCTTTGTTGGAACTGCTTTATAATAAAGGGTACATTTTTCTCAGGTTCGCTCTTATTCATTTAGTGCATGCTACCTTCTCAACTCATGACCTTATATTTGAGAATTAATAATTGCTGGTCATTACTAATAACTTGGTTCTTTTGTTTTAATAAGGAGCCATATGCTTTGCAAACATGGGTATTGCAATGCTAGAACCAGCCTTGCCCATTTGGATGATGGAAACCATGTGTTCCCCGAAATGGCAACTGGGTAAGTATAAACGTATACTACTTTCTCATTTGAAATTGTTAGTAACTATTCTAGAATCTTCTGATCATATGTAATTACATTGTTAAAGCTTCTTGAATGTTGCTCTGATGAGTATTATTAGCATATTTATGAATAAAGGAAAAGACTTGCATTAATATAATGCCTTTATTGACCACAGGACGATTGATGAAGTACTTTAAGCATGGTCATGATTGTAATGTAGGAAAAGTCACAGCCAATTGTGCAGAGCAAGCTCCCACAAACAGTAATATGCTAATAATCACAATCTATTCTTACAGTATTGATTAAGGGATAAACATCAACTAGGACATCAAGTTTAATTCTCATGCTAGTCTTCAAAATTTTTTTAAATGTCCATCTGAAAAGGCATTAGTTTAAAATTTCATCCAAAAAACAGCACTGTGGCAGTACAACTTTCCCACAACATTACATCGGAGAATCAACCTATATTTTTGTGCTCAAGTCCTGGAATCAGACTTGAAGCTACAATCATCTGATTCAGAAGCAGAAAAGTGTTACCAACTGAGCCACAGTTGACAGTGCAATTTACTCAGATTGGATTCATGCTTTAACCAGAAATATCCACCAGAGGGTTTCTTCATTAACATATTGGTCAGAACTATTACCACATCAATAAATTAGAGTAATTATTCTTCCCACAAAAGCTCAAATTTCAAACTGTCCTATACTTGATATGGGGCAGCACAGTGGTTAGCAATGCTGCCTCACAGCACCAGGAACCCAGGTTCGATTCCTGGTTCAGGTCACTGTCTATGTGGAGTTTGCACGTTCTTCCTGTGTCTGCATGGGTTTCCTCCAGGTGCTCCAGTTTTCTCCCACAGCCCAAAGATGTGCAGGTTACGTGCATTTGGCCATGCTGTATTTTCCCTCAGTGTACCCAAACAGGTGCTGGAGCATGGCAACTAGGGAATTTTCACAGTGACTTCATTGCAGTGTTAATGTAAACCTACTTGTGACTAATAAATAAACTTTATGTTCAATCACATTGATTACTTCCAAACTCCTGTCTTTTAACAGAATTACACTTTAACATTTAGTCAGACAATTGGCTTGCACTAACCCTTCATTTTCCATGCATAAAGTAACATTCATACTAATAATTCATAGCATAGAGTTTTAAATCATCAGCAGTTAACCAAACAAGGAAGTATTCAAGCTAATATGGATTAATGTTAAGTAAATATGCAGCTCAACAAATAGTACACTTTCTCAGGAGAAATTTTATATAGTACAAAAACAACCAGTGAAAGAAAAAGACTATTTTCAAAAAGAGGTATCATTATACAAATATTATTTGTGTTCTTTTGTTGTTCTAGCTAAGCCTTCAATAGGAAATTAGAACTGTTTATTCATACTGCAGCATTTTATTACCTCTCCAGTTATCGATACCTGCTTCTTGCAGGTTGTGATTTCATTACGTCTGAGTGACACTAATACTGATAAGCTTTATTGCGGTTTTCAGGCATCGCTTTTGTTCCAGCAAGCGTCTCGTATTTAATTGGAACTAACATCTTTGGTATCCTTGCACACAAAATGGGCAGGTAGGAAATTACCTTGTGGACCATTTATTGAGCATGTAGGTTTTGCAATCTGTGCAATGGATTTTGATTACTTTAATAATAAGAACAGATCAATAGATATCCAGTGGTTCCTGTCTTAAAGTATATTTAATAATCTAATGTTGTATGTGTCTGCCTGCTCAGGAAATGAAATCATATGGTTTATTTTATGAAAGAAAATTTATAACATTGGCTGCCAGACCAAGCCATCTCTCAGACAGCAGTCAGATTAAAGGAAAGCCAGCTTCTGGATATGAAAGCACTTGAGTGGTTATCGCTACTAAATCCTGCCAGTACTCAGCAGTTCTCATCTCTTCTTCAGGTGGTTGTGTTCTCTCCTTGGGATGATAATCGTTGGAATAAGCATTGTTTGTGTAAGTTTGACAATAATAATGGCTAATCAAATGAGTTGCTGTAATGAAGTCAGTTTGAAGTTCATTTTAATCCCCTTTCACTAAATGTGGTACATTTTTAATTCCTGAAATGTATTAATGGCTTTTAACTTTAATTAACCTTCTCCAGTTAATTGTTGGGACTTTATCCTGTTTTTGTGACAGAGGCCATAGTCTAAAATACATTACACCTAAGGCATATTTTCATTCTTGTGAACACTAATAAATGGATTTAATGTTGAATGAGTTTCCTGTAAATTATATTCCACAGTTTAAGGAAAATTATTTTATATATAAGTTTACATTCTTAGTGCATAATGAACAGCCATGCTTTTTAAATACATGCAGACGGTCATTATTTTGACACACATTCATTTGCAGTCAGCAGCAAAACAACTGTGCTTGCTGCTGACCTTCAAGGAACTGTCCATCTCTGTTGCAGAGTTTCTCTTATCCAGTATCAGTTTGAATCTGGCACCAAATCACAGGGATTTTTAGGTGCCTAGTAACACCTGTCATCAAGCAAAATAAGCAACCAATCAAATTGAAAAATTCTCAGACAGCAAATCACAAAAGTAAAGGCCACTGAAATCTTGTTCCTTGATTTTAATTTTTACAGCTAGTTCAAGAAGCGAATGAGATATAGACAAGGGATTAAGGTAGAAGAATGTATAGAGTAGACCCATGCTTTTAGTGTTAATAAAAGATTTTAGAATTGGTGAAGAGACACAATATAGGATAGCAAATAAAGTTACAGATATCACCGATATTTCCTTCCCTCTCATCATCCAAGGCCTATTTCCTGATAAGGCTGTGATTCACTTGTACTTCTTTCAATTTAGTATACTATATTCACTACTCATATTGTGGTCTCCTTTACAATGGGGAGATAAAGTTCAGACTAGGTGACCACTTTGTGAAACATCTCCACAAGTTAGAATTGTAAAAGATCAAAGTGGTGCTGAAATGGAACTAAAGCATTTATTAAAGAAATTGCATCAATAAAATTGAGAAGTTAGTCATTTTGCAATATAATTAACATGTCTGCTTCATTAATTACAGGTACCACTTGCCAAAAATATATATGGACTCATTGTACCAAATTTTGGAGTTGGTTTTGCTATAGGTGAGCAAAGACAATGGCATCTTAACTAAAGGGCAACATGCAGAATACCATCTTGTGAGAGAGGGTCTTGTCTGAAGTTTAGATCAGCTCCAATCAGCATAAGTTAGAAATGCAATCTTGCAAAGTGTCACAGGTTATTTGTCTGTGTGGAGTTTGTACATTCTCCCCATGTCTGCATGGGTTTCCTCCCACAATCCAAAAATGTGCGGGTTAGGTTGATTGTCAATGCTAAATTGATCCTAGTGTCAGGAGGATTAGCAGGGTAAATATGTGGGGTTACAAGAATAAAGCCTGGATGGGACTGTGGTCTATGCAGACTCGGTGGACCTAATAGCCTCCTTCTGCTCTGTAGGGTTCGCTTGAAGTGGTATTATTTCCATTTAAATGCAAAAGTTACCAATGAAGACTATTAAGTCCCCTAATTCCAGGATTGAGTGTGTCAAATGAAATATAAACTTCAGTCTTAGGGTGATGTTATATTACATGTATGGACCTGAGATCAGTCCCTAATAGGGTGCAATGTGCATCACTGAAATTACAATTGGAAAATGTTGTCAATTATTGGGTGTATTTCTAGAGAGATTTGTTTAAATGGTATGGTGAGAAATTGGAAGGTGAGGCTGATCTGTACAAAAAACACACACAGATCAGAGTCTTTTCTATTCCTAAAAATGCTTTGTCTACTGCATCAATTTTGTAACATTACATGATGTACATTTCTCATAATGCCACAGAAATTCAGGCTGAGGGAAGCATGCATTTCTCAATTAAAAAAGTTATGACAAAAGGTAGAATTTTCCTGTCACATCAACCATAGCAATTGTAGCAGGTGGGGGGAAGGATCACGCAAAGGTCTGTTGATATTGAGGGATCTTCTGGTTTCAGTCAGGGTGAGCGCAGCGGAAAATCACGCCCAAAGTTTCAATATCATCAGCAAAGGTAAATTGAAACCCACAAGTCTCGAAGGTAAAAGGACAATGTTCCAACTTACTGCATCATTGAGTTTATACTTTTGACACCAGTACTATTCAGTCTTACTCTTGCCTAGGACAGTATGATTATTTAATAAAGTAAATAAATATACTTTTAAACATTGGTTAGACCATCTGTTATGTTAAACTATATAAATATTTGGGAATTAATTCCTAATAGAGTAAAATGTGTACATCTATGCATGTATTATGTATCTGAATTTTAACTCCACATTTAAAAATGATCTCTCAATTTTAAAAAAAACTTGACAACTCTAAATTTAAATAAAAACAGCAAACTCTGGAAATACTTAGCAGGTCAGGCAGCATCTGTGGACAGAGGAACAGAGTTAATATTTTAGCTCGTTGACCTTTTATCAAATTTTGTCAAAGTGGAAAGATTATAATTCTGAAAATGACATTTTCAGCACATTAATGTTTATTTTAACAGTATTTTAATTTTGATCACCTTGTCTTTTTAATAAAATGTTATGAATCATTGGCATACCTGATTATGGTTAATTTGCCTTTCCTAAGCTTTCATCTCTAATCTGTTATCTCCAATCTGTCATCTCTAATCAATAATCCTTTTAGGAATGGTAGATTCTTCCATGATGCCTATTATGGGTTACCTGGTGGATTTGCGTCACGTCTCTGTGTACGGAAGTGTTTACGCCATTGCCGATGTGGCATTTTGCATGGGGTTTGCATTAGGTAAGTTTATACAATATTGTTGGGAATCAAAAAAAAGTTTAATAACTTGCTTGTAAGGCAACAAATCAAATAGCTTGCATTAATTTAGCAATTCTAAGTCCTTAATGGTATGTATTATACTTGGATGTTGTTGATTGAACACTAGATGGCCCTAGAAGGGAGCAAGCCTATTGTAGCAATGAGACTCCAGGGTCTTTTTATTGAACACTACATCATAGAGAATGTTCTGTAAGGCCTGAATAAAAGCAGGTATTACATTGCCATGCCAATTGATGGTTCATCAGACATCCTAACACTTCCCAGCAAAAGAGGTACTTTTGAAGTATAATGCAGTATCTAATTGCAGTAGCTAATTTGTGCATAAGTTTCAACAATGAAGTAAATCATTAGTTATTCTGTTTTTATTGGTGACTGAGGGATAACTACGAACCAAATACCACTCCAATGCAAAGCAATCTTATTTGACAATGTTGCAAAAAAGAGGGGACTCAATACTCCTGTAAAAAGAAAGCCTAGGTATCCACAATGAGCTATTGGTTGGAAGTTCATACTCAGACCTGATTTTCTTGGAGGACTTCAAAAGTTATTTTGCTAGGAATCTTATTGGATTGCACAACCAATCATCCATAATATGGCAAGAACTCAAGTTTTATGTGGTATCTACAAGATACAGAATTGTTACAGCACAGGAGGCTGCCATTTGGCCCATGGTGCCTGCACTGGCATTCCAAACAAACATCATGACTTAGTGCTATTTTTCTGCCTTTCATCTGCACCCCTGCATATTCTGATGAGTCTGAAATGTTCAAATAATTGGTGTTTATATGGGAGACGTTGGGAGAGAAAAGTATCAACTAATCAGAACAAAGTAAATAGCATCTAATATCCGATTGTCCAGTTTTAAGTCTTTGGTCAAGATCCAATCATCCAATGGTTCAAATCTAGCCAACAGCTGTACAATTTTCCAAATTCTCATCAGAACAGCGTAACTACTGACTTAAACCAATGCTAGAACTCTGAGCACCTTCTGCATCAGATGCCTTTATTCTTGTGGAGGACTGTCTGTGTACAGTTTGCACATTCTCATGTCTGTATGGGTTTCCTCCCACAGTTCAAAGACGTGTGGGTTAGGTTAACTGGCTATGCTAAAAACAAATTAGCCGCTTAGAGTCCTGAGATGCATAGGTTAGAGGGATTAGCGGGTAAATATATAGGGAGATGGGGCTGCGGCCTGGGTGGGATTGTGGTTGGTGTAGACTCGATGGGAAAAATGGCCTCTTTCGGCACTGTAGGGTTTCTGTGATTCTTTGATGACTGTCTTCAGTCACATCATGAAAATCCTGTGCTCTGACTCGTAAATGCTATCAAAAGACTTCTGTCACATTCGGAGTGTCATAGATAACAACAATTTTGTCCAAAAAGTCTGTTGTTACTCAAGTCAAGGCTGACACTCCAGTGCAGTACTGCAGAGAGTCCTTGACTGAAATAATCCAAGTTCATACGCAGCAATACGTGGACAATATTCAGGCTGAGAAGGGGCAAGTAAAATTCACCAGGTAATAACCATCTCCAACAAGAGAAAACCCAGCCATTGCCCCCGATAACCAATGACATTACTATTTGTAATCCATATGGTTTTGTTGCTTTTGGTCGACTTTGTAGCAGTTTTGATACAACTTGCTAGGCCACTTCAGAGTGCATTTAAGAGTCAGCCATATTACTGTGGGCCTGGAGTCATATGTAAGACAGACCAGATTAGAACGGCAGATTTACTTTGTGAACCAGATAGGTTTTTATGACAATCGTGGCTTCATGGCCACCTGATTGGCTGAAAGGCAATGTAGGGATTCTATGATTCTGTTACTGAAACTAGCTTTTTAAGTCCAGATTTATTAACTGAAATTAAATTCCATTAGCTGTGGTGGTGTGATTCAAACCCATGTCCCCCAGAACATTAGCTTGGGCCTTTGGTGTACACATCTAGTGATGTTACTGCTACGCCATTGCCTGCCCTATTACTCAAAATAGGAGACAGAAAAGGTGAACTCGAGGCAAGATGAAAATGACTACTTTTGAAATCAAGGCTGCATGAATGCAGCATCAAGGAATCCTAGCAAAACTGGAGTTGATGGGAATCAAAAGGAAAACTCTCCTTCAACACTCACTCCCTCCACTTCTCTACATAGCAAGTAGCAGAGCACACTAACTACGTAACTGCACTGCACCAAGGTTTCTTTAACAGCGCCTTCAAAATCCATGCCGAGTTGGAGGTGGATAGCCGATGCATGGGAACATCACCACATGCAAATTCCCCTCCAAGCCTAACATGGTCATGAACACGAATTGGAACTATATTAACTTTATCGCCATCCGTTCATAGTCACGGCATGAGAATGATGGATATCCCTTTGGAACAGCACTTTGAATGTACCTACACCATATGGACTGCAGTAGTTGAAGGCGGCAGCTCTCCACCACCTTCAAGGGAGGGTAATAAATGCTGGCCTAGCCAGCAATGCCCACATCCTGTAAACAAGTAAATAAAAAAAAACTGTCAGGATTAGGCTAACCCGAGGCTCTACCTGCCCTCTCAGGTGAACATAAAAGATCCAACTTCCAATTCAAAGAAGCACAAGGGAGTTATCCCTGGTGTTTTGGTCAATATTCAATCCTTAATTGTTTTCACAAAAATAGATTATCTGGTTCAATATCACATTGCTATCTGTGGGAGCTTGCAGTGTACAAATTGGCTGCCACATTCCCTACATTAGTGACTACTTCATTGGCTGTTAAATACTTTGAGACATTATGTGGTCATGAAGTGCACTACAGAAATGCAAGTTTTATTTCTTTTTTATTGAACAACTATTAAGAGGCAGCTTTTGAAGAGCAATGGGCATCCTTTTGGAATAGTTTTGAGATTCTCAAAGTGAAGGTGTGTGAATGTAGAAGTGCCAGTTTTCAATGCGACTGACACTGCCCCACATTTTACGAAATAGTTGGCACAAGTGTCTGTTTCCCTATTTCATGGCGAAGCTTCATTGTCTAATTCAGCAGACAGGGTCAACTACTTCTCTGAAAGAACAACGCAAGAGTAAAATTGCCTAGACATCGATAATAATCGATAAATTTCCCTTTAATAATACTTGGAAATGCACACTGATTCAAGTTCATATTACACAAAGAATTGCAATAAAAACTTAGAAAAGCAATGCAGTTTGAGAAAATACAAGTTCATTTCTCGAACTTGGGCGCAGTGATGAGGGGTGGAAAGAAAATCGGTATCACCAGCTTCTTTACCAGGAAAAGCCCTTGCCTTTCCAATCTCTTCTCATAGCTGCAATTTTAAAGTCCTGGTAACGGTTTTGCAAATCTCCTGCATGTTCTCTCGAGCTAGAAAGTCTATCTTTTCTATAATGTGATGACCAGAATTGTTTTAATGAGTTTTATACAGTTCCATCATTACATTCCTGTTTTTGTAATCAACATCTCACCCAATAAAGAAAAGGGTTGCACATGGGTTCTTAACTACTTTGTCCACTCATCCTGCCATCTTCAATGACTGTGGACGTGCACTCCAAGGTGTCTCACTTCCTTAACTTCTCTCAATATCTTCTCTCGTTTACTGAGTATTCCCTGATTTGTTTGCCCTCCCCAAATGCATTCCCTCACATTTCTCCGCTTTGAATTCCATTTGCCTTTTCAATGTCCACTCAGCTAAGCCATTAATATTATTATGGAGTTGACAGCTATCCTCTTCATTAACAACAATGCAACCAATTTTTGTGTCATAGTTGTGTCAAAGTTCCCAATCACCCACATTGTTGTAAATGATTTAGACAAGGGCCCGAGCTCTATTGCGCACTATAGAACACCACTTGCAAAAACATTCACTGACTTTTACTCTGTTTCCTATCACTGAGCCAATTTTGGATCTAACCTGTCACTTCCCCCCCATGTCATAAGATCTCACTTTTCTGACTAGTCTGCCATAACCTTGTCAAATACTTTACTGAAATCTATGTAGCCAATATCCATTGGGCTACTCTCATTAATCCTCCTCATTATTTCCTCAAAAAATTCTATTAACTTGGTAAAACATGACTTCCCCCTAACAGAACCATGCTGACTATCCTTGATCAATCCATGCCTTTCTAAGCAATAATTTATCCTGTCTCTCAGAATTGTTTTGAATGACTTGCCCATGGCCCATAATCTTCTGGCCTCTCATTTGTGCCCTTTTTAAATAATGTCTCAGCATTCACAGACCTCCAATCTTTGGCTCCTCACCTGTATCTAGTGAGGAATTTTAGAGCATCCACTATTTCCTCCCTGCCTTCTTTCAACAGCCTAGGATAAAATCCATCCAGTCCTGGTGATTTATCCACCTTCAAGAATGCTAGCCCATAGAATCCCTACAGTGCAGAACAAGACCATTCGGCCCACCGATCTGCACCAAGCATCCTAAAATGTATCCCATCAAGGCCCCCTTCCCTCCGCCCTGTCCCTGCAGCCCCACAGTTTTACCATGGCCAATCCACCTAACCTGCACATCTTTGGAGTGTGGGAGGAAACTGGAGCACCCAGAGAAAACCCATGCAGACACGGGGAGAATGTGCAAACTACACAAATAGTGACTAAAGGCCAGAATTGAACCTGGATCCCTGGTGCTGTGAGGCAGCAGTATTAACCATTGTACACCCTCCAGTACTTCCTCTCTCATAATGCTTCTTGTATCTAATATTCTGGAGAGGAACAGGTGGCCTAGTGTTATCACTGGAATGTTATCCAGAAGCCATATTTTGGGGACCAGGTTTTGAATTCTGCCATGGCAGATGGTGGAATTTGAATTCAAGGAGCAAAATTTGGAATTAAGAATCTGATGACTATGAAACAATTGTCAAACAAACCCATCCGGTTCACTAATGTCCTCCAGTGAAGGAAATCTGCCATTCTTACCTAGCCTGCCTGATATGTGACTCCAGAGCCACAGCAATATGGTTGACTCTAAACTGCCTTCAGGCAACGTGGGATGGGCAATAAATACTGATCAACCAGTGATACCCATGTCCCACAAATGAATAAAAACAAGGAAATGATCAATGATGAAAAGTTTTGCTTGCATATTTTCTTGTGGCCAGGACAGAAAGGTATTCAGAGAGGCCGGGATCAAATGCCTTATTCTACCATCTCTTAGTTGTGGCTGATGTGTGTTAGGAAAACAGAAACAAAATACCCACCAACCAGACTTAAAAACTGTGGCTGTGTTCCGATGTGTCACAGCACTATTATATTGCAGACCTTTGTGGGGCTCTGCAGCTGCTTGGAGCAGCATGGTGCTGAATTGCTGTTATATTCTCAGCCTCCTATTACAACCTTTATCAGGTAAAATGAACTTTCACACAAAGGCCAGTAATAAATTGCAGTTCCATTCTTTTTCATCTTGGAGAAGAGGTGACACTACGAAGTGTGCCTTTGACCCAGTTTCAGTTATACTTGAGATACAAAGCCTGAAGCAGCCAGAATGGAGTTCTAGAATCGGCCTTAAGTATTCTTGTTAAACAGAGATCAAAGGAAATCCAAACAGCACATTTGGGAGTCTGTGTTGAATGTGCAACACAATGTAAACAGACTAATCCATGCTGACCTGATTTCTTTGGTTTAACCATGTTTAACAAGGGGACAGCCAACAATTGCCTGATAACAGCTAAAAACATGACAAAATGCAGAGATGAGAAAAGACCATATGGTCCATTGATTCTCATCCCTTAAATAAATTAGCTCTCTTAGTTGGAATACTGACTGTATAATGAATAACTCACTTTAAAAAATCTGTTTGTGTGTAGATGCTGATCAATCAGCTGAATAATTTCGGGTATAATTTTTTTTCACAACTGAGCAAATCGAAGACTACTCATTGCAGAATTAATTAAGAGCTGGCACCACAGTTAAAGTGATGGTTACTTTTTCATTAAAAATTGTGCTAAATAACGTCAAACCGTGGTTTGATTTACCTAGGTTTCCTGCAACTACAGAGAATATAAAGTAATGATTGGAGAGAAAGTTACTCCTTTTCAGATTTTCCTATAATCTGATACATGCATGGTTTTCAATGTGCTTAGCTGGGCAGAACTTTTTTGTCTATGAAACAATCTTGTCCGCAATATGAAATATACACTGTATAAATTCAATTAAAAATTATGCAAAGAATTAGAAACTGCAGTCTTTTACTTGATCTCCATTCCATAGGCACAGTCTTAACTGCCACATTATGGCCTAGTGATCTAAAAAACCTAAACCATAAGGCTTCAAACCTGGAATAATATTAATATGACCAAGCTGGTTCACACATGAACAGGTTTAGTCTGAACTCAGTTAACTGGAGAGTGAGGTCTTGTGTTGACATTTATGTGACCACACACAGGTTTTAATGGTACATTTAGGGTGTAGTTTGTGTTAAACAATGCTACTTCAGTTCCTTTTAATTTTCATCCAATTTGTAAAGTTTATCTTGTAAGCAGCTTTACAGTCAAAGGATATTTAGCAACTGTAATGGAACAGATACCTTGTATATCTTAACTTTTTGCATTTGCTACTTCATAGCTATGCAATTACCTTGTTGAATGGTATTTGATTATGTTCTTGTAATTGACTTTTGAAAATGTTTGTACTCAAAGTGACACCTGTTAGCATCTCCAAAGATGTGCAGGTTAGATTGATTGGCCATGCTAAATTGTCCTTTAGTGTCCCAGGATGTGTAGATTAGATGGATTAGCTGTGTGAAATATATGGGGTTATGGGGATAGAGCCCAAGTAAGATGCTCTTTTTGGATGCTGAATGACTTTATCCCTGGACAAATTGCAACTGTTCTTTGGGGCAGAAAATAGGTGATGGTTAGTCGACCTCTCACTTTACATCCTGCCCAAAATCCCTTTGCTTTGGCTTGCCAATCAGCCTGATGTAAAACTAGCAGCCAACTCACTGCCGTTTCCTGCCGAGCAGGTACAGTAAATTAACTCCTCTATTTTGCTCTAAAGATCACCCAGTTCAATCTCAGACCAACATACTGAATATGCACAAGTACAACATTTCTTGACTTACCACACTAGCTATTCTGTAGCATGTCTCAGCAAAATCGGCAATTTATGGTAAATCACTGATCATCTAAGGAAGAATGCTACATGAATATGATTTGTTTTATAGAAGGTTCAGGCTTGATTCATGTTTATATCTTCAGAATACCAATGAGATTTTATAACTGGCCTACTCCAACTAGGTAGGGGATACTTGCAGCTAACGTGGGTAGAAAGATATGATCGCATGAAAAATAATTAGTTGCTCCTGCTTATCAACAGACATTAGCTTTGTATTTAACGTCTATACACGGAACATTTGAATTTTGAATCTAAGGTTAAAAATAATAGAAGTATAATTAGCATTGTTTGAATCAGATATTTAACCATTACCAAAGCAATGTTGTTAAGTCATAGAAATTTATGACACAAAAGACCATTTGGCCCATCGTGTACATGCCAGCAAATGTTTTGTACAAATGTGAACAAAAGGGTCCATTTACCAGTGTGATCATTCGAGTATGAAAAGATGGGCGAAGACAGAATTTTAAACCAACATCAAAGTTTACTAAATTGCTGGGTTACATTTTTAAGGAATTCCTCAGGCTGCAAATAAACTCTTTACCTCAATGTATTGCTGCTAGCATACTGTGTTTTCTCTAATTTATTATATCCTTTACAGGACCTTCAAGTGGCGGAGCCATTGCTAAATCAATAGGATTCCCTTGGTTAATGACAATGATTGGTATCATTGACATACTATATGCTCCACTGTGCTTTTTCCTTCGAAGCCCTCCTGCCAAGGAAGAAAAGATGGTAAGAAGCAGTAAACAATTTAGTAATGGTTACCTTAGATTGCTAAAATCCTTCACACAGTAACACAAATTTATTTTATTTTAGGCTATTTTGATGAATCAAAATTGCCCTGTTAAAACCAAAATGTACACAACTCAGGACCACTTTCAGAATACCCCTGTGGTTGATGATGAGGAAGAGTCTGAGAGTGATGAATAATTGGAGCCATATTCTTTTCAGTATATATTTTAATGTATAATATGGAGTGTTTTTGTGAATTGTCCTTTAAAATTTTGTCCGATATGTAGTAATACCTAATCTTTGTTTATAGTTCAATCATTAAAAATACCAAAGCTGTAACTTCATTTACCCATATAAAAACCTAGTAGAATCATGGTTGGGGGGAGAGGGGGAGCAGGCAAACCATTTGGGATACAGAATGTTGGCCTAGTAAAATTGATTGCCAGCAGCCTTATCACATCAATGGGGACATTTATTCCATATTTTTCTTTTTACTCAATGACAAATTTATGAAACATTTAATTTTACGTATTGTGGTATATTTTATACTTGTGTATTTATTAGTGAAAACAAGCCAATACATTCAGCTATTCAAATATGAAAAGTTCATAGATGTAAGCAGTTTGTTTCTAAAAAATGTTTTAATTCTGACGCCCTGATATTAAATGCTTCAAGACCAATCCAATTTTATGAATCAGATTTATGGATTGGGACAGTTTATTTTATGTCCAGATATGAGATAACTTAATAACTGTAGAATATTCGCAACATGCTTATTTATTGAAAATTCACAGTAAAGTTCAGAGTCAAGCAGCTATAAATTTGAAAAAAAACAATGACTGCTGAAAAGAGAGACACTGTCAAAGTTTTGTTGTCTTGCCATCATCAGAATACTCCCAGGAATACCAATCGTAAAGGGAATAACAACTTGTGCTGCAGGAGAAGAGTGTGCTGACTGGTTGACATGTGGACTCTGATTGGAAGTAGTACGTTCCCCCATGACAACACCTCTACCAATCAATATTTTCTTCTCGTGCAGTATAAATTGTAATTCCCTTTACAATTAGTATTTTTATGAATCTGTCCTGATGAGTGCAAGATGAAAAACTTCAACAACATGTCTCCTTCTCGGCAATATTCAAACTAAAAACTTAATGAATGAGGTTAACATTTCCTTGGTATTTAAAGAGATAGATAACAACACCTCCCCCTCTTCTATAAAAGGCATCACATTCTTTGCACTGATAAAGTTGCACACAGTGATTCAACAGTAAATTTGATATAAAGGATATTTAGATAGCAGTAAAACGTGAAAATTGTTAGCTAGATCAAATGCAATCCTGAACATTTTTTCTAAAAACTATACATGTATATATTGTGGCTAATCATCTTTCTGTTCTATAACGCAAAATATTTGTGCCTTCATTAAATTTAACGTACATGGATTAGATATGTGGAGACATCAGTACTGCATTAATGCTCTACATTGACTAATGTTGTACACTACTGCCTGGTAGCAATTAAACTTAAAGTCTATCATACATGCAAGTACAATGATGCACGTTCACAATCCATGCTTTAAATTATCCTGGATGACTTGTTTCTGTCAACAGAGTTCATGAATACTTAAAGTAGGCTTTTATAAATGGCTCTTATTGCACAGTGATGAAACATCAACTTATGGTTAAGATAACATATCCTGTTCATGCAAATATAATCACTGTTCACAGACAGATCGGACAGTTGGCCGCTTTGTGCAGTGTAACAGATGGGAAAAGATAAATAAAGATATATACAACATATTCTGATCATCAATAAGTGGGCTCTTAATCTGCAATCAGATGTGTATGTGGGTGTATGTACCTTCACTTTCCTGGACAAATGTCTATAATAAAAGTATTCTAAATAAAATGTCACTGTCTTATTAATTTAGCTGTTATTTGGGTATGGTCCCACTTTGAAATGTATTATTTTGTATTCTTAGATATCTGATTATATTTAATAGTTTCTAAAACATTAGCAAAGAAATTAGAACAAGTGGAATTGTCTTCCTTTTTTACATTATTGTATGTGGCTGCTACATACTAAAATAATAGATTGGAAAAGATCAACTGTCCCCATCAAGCTTGTCTCACAAAGTTGTATTGTATTTGAAGCATCACGATTTTTCTACCCAAGTGAATGCCTGGTAGATGCAAAAGAGCTGAAAAAGTATCAGGGAAAAATAAATTATTCAAACCCAAAAGCAATGAAAACAAGTTCCTTAGAAGACTTCAGGAAGTGCATGGCACATCAGCCAACATACCTTTAGCACAGTGAGATAAAGCCTTGAACAGAAACTCATTTAGCTCCCTTTTAAATCATTTAGGCCCGTAGGAGGCTATGATGTAGCATTGCTCATCTAGGGTCTGAAATAAATCCATAATATGGTAGCTGATGCATGCTTAATGCTTTCATATAAAACTCGTGTCCACTCTTCCAGCAGAACAACTAACCTATTTAAATGGCTTAAAGTTTCCATTCAAACTGAGAAATTTAAAGCAAAAGCATTAAATGTTTGATTGCTATTAGCCTGGGACCTAATTTTAACATCTTGGGGACTTCATAGAAGCACCGAGACATACATACCTATGAAGTCACTGTCTGTAGTGCTATCTGATCTCAAGAGTGGGTGGAAGTATAATTGATGTCATTTTTCCCCAAGAAAATTAATTGGCCTATTTGTTTATCAGCTCAAGTTATAGAATAACTAGTTTGACAAGAGGCCAGAAACTTGTTGCTACTTATCAAGTTGCAACACAATAAGTCACCAAGAGTTGAGCACAAAGAAGGAAATTTGTTGAGAAGGTGTATGGATAACATGCAGAAAATATTTTCTAAGCTGATAGACTCAAATTTTCCCTATACAATAACGTTTGTACATAAGATTGGGCAATTGATCTAATTTTTAAATTTATTCAAGTGAATCATGAATTACATCTTAAATCAATCAAATTGTTTTGGCTCATAATTTTTTGATAATTGAAGAGACCAAAACACTCTTGTAGCTAAGCAAATTTCGATGAAAATTGGTCAAAAATTGACTTTTCCCAAGCGTATGGTGGATTATGTAAATCAATACCCAAGGAAAATTAGGAACATTTCACTTTGTATATTATCAGTTCTGCCGTGAACAAATGACTTGGGGCAAAACATAGATCATATTTGAAAATCAACAGTATTTTGCCAAATGTGATATTCTTTAGACTCATATTTCAGCAATATTTGTCATACAATGAAAAATTGGTGTTTATAAACAAATTGATTTTTTTTCTAATTAATTGATTTTGTTTATGTAGGAATATTCCAATGAAGTTTCTTCCTAGGCAAAGTTCATTATACTCATTATCATTGTGGATTGGTGAGGAAAAAAATAATTTATGTTAGTATTTGTGCAACTGTTAACACATTTGTTCAAATGTTGATACCTTGGGGAATGGGGTTAGGATGCATTGGTTCTTCATCTGGATGTTTTCATCCAGCTCTAGCTGATGCAACGAACGTTTCCTCCAGCTACTGTGAAATAAATGTGAGGTCCCAAGCTAATTCAACAAGACTGCTCCCAGTTTGTCAGTTTTCCTTGGTGGTTATCGTTGGCCAGTGTAGAAAGTGGAAACATTTCACACTGGTGTGGATTACTCATCTAAGATTGAACTAAGCAGAGCAACAGAGAAATGGGGGCTTTACATTTAACTGTGGCATATGTTATAAAGATGGCCAAAATAAAAAGTGTTCTGTTCCTTGGTATCAATATTTTTCACCTGGATACTCAAACTATTTCACATCGATTTTTAAGGGGAGATTTACAAGAATGGT
Source organism: Carcharhinus amblyrhynchos (assembly GCF_965287045.1). Taxonomy (NCBI): domain Eukaryota; kingdom Metazoa; phylum Chordata; class Chondrichthyes; order Carcharhiniformes; family Carcharhinidae; genus Carcharhinus; species Carcharhinus amblyrhynchos. Next base: position 39,147,030 of record NC_137340.1, read on the forward strand.
ATCATTCTAGGGCAGCATGATGCACAGTGGGTAGCACTGCTGCCTTATAGCTCCACGGACCCAAGTTCGATTCCCTGCACGTGTCGCTGTCTGTGTGGATTGCGCACATTCTCCCTGTGTCTGCGTGGGTTTCCTACAGGTCCACCGGTTTCCTTCCATGGTCTGAAAGATGTGCTGGTTAGGTGCACTGGCCATGCTAAATTCTCATTCAGTGTACCCGAACAGGTGCTGGAGTGTGGCAACTAGGGGATTTTCACAGTGACTTCATTGCAGTGTTAACATAAGCCTACTTGTGAAACTAATGAACTTTTTTTTATAAAGAGGGAGTTCAATAATGTGGAGAAACTATAGAAGCTGGTATTGTTCTCCACAGAGCAGACAAGGCAAAAGGAGACTTGATAGGGCTAAGATGAAGAAACTGTTTCTATTGATGGGTGGCTTAATAACCAGTGGTTCACCACCATGTCCTCAAGGGCAATTAGGAGTGGGCAATAAATGTTGGTCTAGCCAGTGATGCCCACATCCCATGAATGAATAAGTTCAAAAAAAATTATGGCAATAGGCAAATGAAGCACAGTGAAAATGAAAGGTCTATTTACACAGCAAGTTATTATTTAGAATACACTGTCTGAAGGGGTGAAGGAAACAAAACAATGATAACTTTAAAAATGGAATTGGATATACTCTTGAAAAGGCAATAATTAAAGGGTAACAGCGAAAGATCTGTGTGGTGGGAAGTGCTTTTGCACTGAAATTTTGGTCTTGATTTGAGAGTCCAATGCATCAGCACAATGGGGCCTGCTGATGTTACTTTGGGTTAAACTGGTATACAAAGAGAAAATCAATCATTTTAAAAGAACTATATATAAAATTAAATGAGGTTACAAAAAACAACAATTTCGCAATATCATATTTATTGGGCAGTGCTCATGTTCTAGACACCCAATTCTTCATTCTGCTGGGGTGGAGAAGGGGAACACTAAGGTCCAATTACTAAACAAAATCAAACTGAAAACCTCTCAAATTAATTAGCATTTTTTCAGTAACAATTTTCCTACATGTGCAAGAATTACTAGCTGCTAAGTCAGTTTGAATTATGTTACATTCTATCAAATTTAAATACCTGTAGGTCTGCTTAGTAAACTTAGTTGCATGTTTTACAATGCAATACATAGTTAAGTATGAATTGAATAGACATCTCTGTAATACACATCACTATTTCAATAAAGATGAGAAAGTGTCAGTGCCTTATTTTGCACTCTTGCACAAGTACTTCAGAGGTTCATAGTAGTCATCCCTTATATTACAAATATTCATAAAGAAACATATATAGTAGCAAACATAGCTTTACTAAAATACCTTTAATAGACACAAAAGCTCACCACACAATTTGCTATATTGATACACGTTTGGCAAAGAAACATCTACGCAGAGAACAAAAGAAAAGGTGAACTTAAAGAATTACAGGTTTATGACATGATTCAAATTCTGAAACCTGGTCCCAAAAGAGACTTTAATACACCTCCCCAACATATTGCGGACTCATTTGCAGAGTACCATGACACCAAGAATTAATTTAAATATATCTCTCTAACATTCTAACAAAAAAAACTTGTGCGGGGGAGGGAAAATCCTAGATTGAACTGGCTGTGTAGTTTGTTGACACCATATTCACATTAAAAGTCAAATTCACAAGACAGAATAACAGTTGCATTATTGCACAGAAGCAAAAAAAAATCAACAGAATAGTAAATTTGGTTTACTACATTCATTGGGAAATTGAATTGAAATCATGAGAGAGATTCAGCATCATCAATAATTTGCTCATTTGATACATCAGTAAATGGCTGCACATCTATCTGACTGGCAATGTCAATATCATCCGCTGTTATGGATAAGATGTCATCTGAAAGCTTTGTGACCTTTCTTGCTTGTTCTGAAGATGATGCACTCTCGCTTAACTCTAAATCCTCATATCCTGCTTTATAATGGATTGTGAGCAGCGTAAGGGCTTGCAGTCGTTCACCTGACTTTGAAAGGGCAGCAGACAGGAGCGTCTTCTTTCTGGGATCCGTGCTCTCCTTCTCTTCCTTCATCAAAGCATAATTGTGTTCTAGTTCCTGGTCTATTTCATTTTGTAGTTTGTCCAACATCAACTCCAGTTTTTGACAGCGTTCATCTGTTGGTAATCCTCGATACAGATCTCGACCAATCTCTTTTACAGCGATAAATACACTATCGTCAAGACCGCCTTCTTTCTTCACTGGTAGTTTGGTTCCTGTGGAAGAAGTCAGCCGTTTGGAAGGACTACTGGCACTGTAAGTCTCTGTGTCACTGCTTTCATTATCTGAGGTGTTTGGAGTGTGCTTTGGTGATGGCTCAACCAAATCAACTCCAGGATCAGCAAGACGTGCTCTGGGTCCTGGCCTTAGGTTCAGCAAGCGTGAACTAGTATTGATGATATGCCGTGTTAATCCAGTGGACCTGTTAAAGGATGACTTTGCTTCCAAGTCAACCCTTCTTTCTGTAGCAACAGACATGTGTGATTCTGCTGCTAAACATTTGTCCTGGCACTTTTTATGGCAAACAAATGCACAGATCATGCACTGAGAAGCTGCTTTGGTCCAGACCTTCTTTTTACAGTAATCACACCAGGTTGGGTTCTGAAACTGAGTATCTTGGAAATTATGCTTATTCTCTGAGCACTGTGGATGATAATCCTCCTTACTGACAGGAGGAATGTCTTCCTGTGAAGTATCTTCTTTTTCTTTCTCCTTTTCTACTTGAACACTAGAGTTTTCTGAATCACCCTCCTTTAGATATGTAAAATTTAGTGTAATGTCACCATAGCACAATTTTTCATTGAATCCCTTATGAGTGCTTAGATTTCGAAGTGCAGTCCTACTAACAACAGCTTTGGGTTCAGGAGCACTTAGCCTGAAAGTTGCTTGATACTCCAGCGATGCTGTAGAAAGACACTCCATTGCTATCTCTTCAAGTTTTATACTCGCATGGCCTAAACAAATAAGACCACCTGGTTTAAAGGGTTCTTTACACCAGATTGCAACATTGACATATTTATGGTGGTTTTCAACCTCAAATACACATGCTGCCTTGCTCCATTTCCCAAATCTCTTGCGGTAGAGAATCTCTGGTGATTCCCAGATTTGATTATCTTCTGTTCCTTCACGTATATTGCAGGTAGCTTCAGGAACTTTATCTTTAGAATCTTGTTTACTTGCCGACTTGGACAGTGACAGATCCTCATTTGGATCTACATTTTTGCCTATACTCTTTTCCATACTTTTTTCTGCACTATTGGTGGAAGGTGGTGGTTTGTCAAGTTTTTCTGTAGCAACATCTCCCGATTCAAGCTGGTACTGTGTTTCAGAGGGAGCCAAAGTAAGCTTAATCTGAGGCCTTGGGGGCACAGGAGGTTTATTTGTGGATCCCAGTGCTGGCTTACTTGGCTGTTGCGATGCATCAGGGATATCTAAACACTTTGGTTGAGCAGATTTAACCATGTCTTTTTGCTGTGATTTCAGGGGAATTTGATAATTCCCCAAATTTAGTTTGCGATTCAGAATGGGAGATATAGATCCGAGTGGCTTTGTGGCAAGTGTAGCTACTGAACGCTTTGGACTTTGATTAGTTGGTGCAAAATCTTCCTTTAATATTGTGGGTGGTGGTTTGATCTCAGGGCATACCAATTCTTCAAATTCAGAATCTATGTCTTTCCCATCAGCACTGTCTAAAACACCATCATCATCGAATGCTGGCTGACCAAACTGTGGACCAAAACCTCCGTCCTCAAGCTGACCAAAGTTATCCTGAAGGGAACTACATTGTTGATTCTGATGTCCACCTACAGGTCTCTCATAGTAAACCAGTACTTTATCACCAGCTTGTTTTATAAGCTTCAAAACATGGACGGAGGATGTCACCTTGACTCCTGTTGACAAATCAAAGCAAATCTGGATTAGAAAAACAATACAAAAAATACACAGCAGAACTAAATATTATTCTGATACAATTAAAAGAAAATTCACTAAAATCTTAGAATTTTCAAGCAAAAGGGAGAAGATATTGCATTACTTTAATTTGGAGATCAGACATATAATTGCACAACAGGCACTTTAGGGAATGAAGACTGTCAGTCTCCCAATATTCACGACAAAATATAAAATCTTTTTAACTGCTCTCATCATGTTACCCATAGTTAGGACTTCATTCAAGTGGAACTGATCCACTTCAGATCAGCCATGAGCTTATTGAATGGCGGGGCAGGCTTGAAGGGCTAGATGGCCTGCTCCTGCTCCTATTTCTTATGTTCATTCATTCTGCATAACAAACATATAATGAAAAGTAGGAGTACCACTCATTTGTTCATTACTTGTAGTTGCTTTGAAAATCAATGAGGAGCTACAAAATTACAGAAAAATACAATTTAATTTTACTTTCAACTATAAATTAGCAAAAGCTTTGTTTTCCCAACAACCAAACTTTCATTCCACCCCCCTCTCCCCGCCAGTCTCAGGGGTTATTAGCCTCTTACTCATTTTAAGACATAAACACTGCACGAGTACTGAAAGAAATAGTTCCAACGCATGCACACAAATTATAATTCCTAACTTTATTCCTTGAACACATTTTAACCTGAGAAAATAATTCTTGAAGGAGGAATAACATGCATTTGACACAGACAAAGAGCCAGCCACTGAGGAAAGCAACACTCTGGGTAACAGCTCTGATTCTCCCATTGAACTAGCAAAGGTATAGCATGGTTGGGGTGGGAGAGGGAGGGAACAGATGATGGGCAGGACGGGCAGAAACAACTGGTGGGTAGGCATAAAGTGGCTGTGAGATAAGCAGTAGACATGATGTGCATTCTGAGAGATATGTTGAAGCCATGTCCTTGCCAGTTTTCTTTTAAGCACAAGGTACCCAAAATATCATCACCAAAACCCTGCTCAGAGGCATACCTACCTAAATTACATTAAATGCACAGTGCACTTTCTGAAAATCCAATGTACAATGGAAACTCTTCTTTCACGTCTCAGTCATCTTTAAATGCTCAAAGTGTTCCATAACAGTGGCATTGTGGTTAGCACCGCTGCCTCACAGTGCCAGGATGCTGTCTTCCTGCTCCTAAGTATACCTAAATTATTTCTGTATCATTGAAGAATAGGCATGTCCTCTACAGCTCTGATCAACATTTATCCCTTGATAAAACCACCAAAACAGATGATCTGTTTGATCTGTTCAATGTGTGAGGATTGGCCATCATTATTTCCATCTCCTGGGACATCCCAGGGACATAAAAGACATTATATAAATGTATTTCTTTGGACTAACAAGACCAAAGATCTCTTGCATACAACCTGGTAATAATTAATTGACCCCAAATGAACTTATTTATTAGTTGGGCATTGCAGTCTTAAAAGGAAGACATGCATACTCTTAGCAGAAGAATAATACTTTCTGCATTATCTAATAATGTTCTACCATTATTGATTTCCAGTCTAGTTTCATTGCAACTTGACTGCAATATGCTCAAGTTGCTGGATATACTGGAATGTCAATCACTTACTATTACAGTAAATTAGCAAGTAGGAACAATAGCCTTTCCTCGCAGTTTAAATCAGTTTAACAAAAAGGTCTGCACTTGAACCCTCTTCCTTAGTACATGACAGGAAATTGAATATGATGTTGAATTATATAGATACTTAATTTCAATTGGGTTAGCTTTAGATTTCAATCGTACTGTACTGGAATACAAGTTTCAAGTAAAGGTTGTAATTTTTTTTTCTCTTTAATGATTCATAAATATATGCCCATTTTACTAAAAGTTTGTAACGTAAACCGTCCAGCCATTTGCCTAGAATTTTGTCTGTTCCTTCACCATGTTCTGCAAAACAGGAATATTTTCATTCCAACCCTGAATTTCTCTTGTGGGTTTAAACATAGTACAATGGTAATGGTCTGCAAAACATTTCTAAAACAAATGAAGTAGAGTGCATCTTATCATAGCTAGTCTCTGATTATTGATGGGAGCTAAAACTGAACATCAATCAATAAAAACTCCTTTGGAAAACTGTCCGTTCAAAAGGCAGTAGAAAAATCAAAGCACAGAGATTTAATACAAGTGCACATATAAATATGCATATAAATGTAACTAAAAGATAGTATACAGGGAAGTCCAAATAAAAAATAAAAGTGAGAATCCCAGCTGAAACTAAAAGAAGCCAACATGATCGCCAACTGATGTGAAGGTCTCTGAAGAGCTATCAACCTCAAAGTTATTCTTGTGGCTTTAAAGAGGTGCATAATTGAATTTTTGCACCATATACAATATGCACTACACCATCTATAACAAGCTGTCATTATAAAACAGAAGACCCTCCAGACCAAGCGAAGAAACGCCAGCAGTCCTGCTAGTGTTGTATCATAATATCTGATGTACTTTTGAGGCCTTTATTTGCATCTCCTCTTAAAAAAGTGAAGCAGTTTACTATAATTTAGCCATTTTAACCAAAATAATGAACTCGTAAGGGGTTTATCTTATGCACAAGTCACTTCTGGTCACCAGCAGTGAAACATTTCCACCAAAATGTTTCTGTATTATCAATTTTTATGTAATAAAATTACAAACATGATAGAAATAATGGAACATACATTCAGAAATACAAATACATTTAAAAATACCTCGGTTCTCTATTAAACAAGATGATGGATCTTTCTACTCTTTCTACTTCTGATTATCCTGTACATGTTGCAGTTCGTTTTACCTTCAAAGTGCATGATTTTTACCTTCTAATGCCAAAGATTTAACATAGAACATAGAACACTACAGCACAAACAGGCCCTTCGGCCCACAAGTTGCGCCGATCACATCACCTACCAACCTACAGACCTATCTATAACCCTCAATCTCATTAAACCCCATATACTCATCCAGAAGTCTTTTAAAAGACCCCAGCGAGTTCGCCTCCACCACCACTGACGGCAGCCGATTCCATTCACTCACCACCCTCTGAGTGAAAAACTTACCCCTAACATCACTTCTGAACCTCCCTCCCCGCACCTTAAATCTGTGTCCTCTCGTAGCGACCATTTCAAACCGGGGAAATAGCCTCTGAGAGTCCACCCTATCTATTCCTCTCAACATTTTGTAAACTTCTATCAGGTCGCCTCTCAACCTTCGTCTCTCCAGGGAAAAGAGTCCCAGCTCCCTCAACCTAACTTCATAAGGCATGCCTCCCAGTCCAGGCAACATCCTTGTAAATCTCCTCTGCACCCTTTCAATAGCTTCTACATCTTTCCTATAGTGAGGTGACCAGAACTGCGCACAATACTCCAAATGAGGCCTGACAAGGGTCTTATAAAGTTCCAGCATTACCTCCCGACTCCTAAACTCAATCCCTCGATTAATGAAGGCCAGTACACCATACGCCTTCTTGACCACCTCCTCCACCTGCGAGGCCGATTTAAGAGTCCTGTGGACCCGGACCCCAAGATCCTTCTGCTCCTCAACACTACTCAGACTTCTGCCCTTGATAGTGTACTCGTTCATCCCGTTGGTTCTGCCAAAATGGACGACTACACATTTATCCACGTTGAAGTCCATCTGCCACTTCTCCGCCCAGTCCTGCATCCTATCTTGAAAATAATCACAATTTTTTCACGGCAGTATTTCTTTCTAAGAAAGACTTGCTACATTATTGTTGGATATGGATTACTAATTGGTTGGGAGACAGGAGACACTGCGTAGCGATCAAGGGTTTATTCTCTAATTGGTGGGATACAACAAATTCCCTGGGTTTTGTATTGGAGATTCAGGTTTTCAGAATATAATACGAATGAAGGAATGGAGAGTTCTACATTCAAGTTTGCAGATGACATTGAATTGGGAAGCACAGCAAGAAATGTGGGTGAAGTTATAAGTTACAAAAAAAAGGACACAAGTTAGTGAGTGGGTAAAACTATAGCTGATAGAATTCAATGTAGAGAATCACGAGGTCACCCACTGTGGATCTGAGAATGCCAAATATTTTTAAAATGGTGTAGAAGCTGGGAAGGAGCACAAGGATTTAGGTGTCCACGTACACAAATCACTAAATGTTGGTGCAAAGACACAAAAAAAGTAATCAAAAGATTTGAGGCAATAGTCTTTATCTCAAGGACATCTGGAATTAAAAAGTGAGGAAGGGATGCTTCGATTGTTCAAGCCTTTATTAAGTCCATTTGGGATGCTACTCTCAGTTTTGACAGCAAACCTCGGAGGCCACATTAGCCTTAGAAGGAGTCCAGTAAAGATTAACTAGAATATCAGAGTTTAAAAGAGTAAATCATGAGGAGAGAAGCTGTATAAGCTTCATTTGCATTTACCTGAGTTTAGAACGTTGAGCAAATGAAGGCATTGAAACTTGAGGGATTCTATTGGGTTGATACAGATAAACTATATTGTATGGTGGGGAATTCAGAACAAGAAGGAATAATCTTAAAATTAGACATAAGCCATTTAGGAAGCACTAATTCAAACAAATAACAGTGGAAAGCTGGAATTACTCTATCAAAAGGCAATGGATGCTGGGTCAATTGACCTTTTTAAGACTGTGATTGATAGATTTTTGTCAGCTAAGGACATTAAGGAATATAAAACAAAGGTGCGTTAATGGGTTTGAGGTAAACATAAATGATTGAATTGAATGGCAAGTCAGGCTCGAGGGGTCAATAGCTTATTCCTGAGTTTTTTGGGCATTGTCACAACAGTGAACTGAAATTTGCACTTCTATGCTTGTCATGAATGAGACAATGTTCTTCAGGACTAATAATCATTGCTCGCCTTTGATATCAGAGGCTGTGTGACATATTGAATGATATTGTCTGTCTGATATGAAAAGGTAGGAAATAGCATCCACCAAATTGTTAACGTTAAGGCTGAAGTTAATCGATCTATTGAAATAAGTCATTACAACAGCTATAAGGTATTGTGGGAACGTAATACTGTACAACAATACTTGACGTACACAATGCATAAACTGTTTCACAAAAAACATCTGAAAACTGTAAAATGCTGCAAAGAATTATGACAAAACCTCTAAATGGTTGTGTGGGAGGTGATTTACCTGATGCACCTCTTAGACATTTCATGGGACAAAGGCAAAGAAAAGTATGAAAATAATAACCACAGATGGACTATAAATGATACTGAATATCCCTTCTTTAAAGGTAAAGGCAAGACCTCAAAATCCATTTACTTTAGACAGCTGTTCACTATAGAAATCATATCTTGTTCACTTCTTACATACTTGTCATTTCTTTTAAGCAATCGGAACCACTCTTAGAGCAACATTTTTGGTGGTTCAGCCATTTACGACATGATGCATTTATCTGTAAGCTTTTAACACTTGCCACCAATTGAAACTATTCTTCTGTCAATTGGGGATAGGCTGGAATCTTACATATAGGTTGCCTATAGTTTTTCAAATAACTAGAATTTAATTAGGACCTAGAATCCTAGCTCTTTTATAAATCAAATTATCTGCCCGAGTTCTCTGATAGCTGGGGCCCTGTTGCCATTTTAAAGTTTTAAAGGTCAAAAGGGAAGTCATTTTAACTTTAGTTAATGCAAAATTGTGGCGAAACTTGTCCCCGTTTAATAATGAATGAAAATGGTTTCCATTAGATGCACTATACAATGTCTTAAAAAGTTTCCCTCACATAATTGCTTTCAAAATCAAAGAGATAATGTAGAACAATCTTTTTTTTTAAACTTAAAGAATAATCGATGAAACTGGCTTGTAGAAAGCAGGATTAAAATATAGTCCAATCATTTAGAAAGCTGAAGTACATGGGGTTAATCATTTTATCTACAGAGGTTAATTCAGGTCTCTTGCTATACTGGTCTTTGGGTCTAAGCTTAAAGCATGTTGCAGTTAAGTGACATTTAATTGATTTTAACCTGATAAGTTCACATCATAATTATAATGAATCTAATTACTGAACAAGTAACTGAGTCAAACCATTAGCATAGAAGCAGAGGAACAATTTCATTCACCATTATAAAATTAGTATTTTCAATCTTTTAATTTAAATCTGCGTGAGTTTATAATGTAAAGCACACACTGAATTGTACACAGGGGCAAGCTAAAGAGGTCTGTTTCTGGCCAATTTTCAAGCTTGTTTTTGTCTTTCAAGGAATTTTGTTCTCAAGGATTCAGGCTAGAATTGTGTAGTCAAGTACTAAAATTACCTTTGTCTCTGACACCCAGTTTGCATCTTTGAATATCCTGTTTTGTGTTTGTGGCTGCTTTTATGGATATAGCGCAGCATCACAGTAAAATTCAATTGGTTACTTGTCCAGGAATTAGATTTATTGTAATATGTGAACTTTATCAGGTTAAAATCAATGAAATGTCATTTACTGCTATAAACCTTCAAGTATAAACAACAAGGATAAATTGTGCAAGGGAGATTAATTAATCATGATTAAGTGATGGACCAATATGTAAATGCATTTTGTGCTGTGATATCAGCTATGATAATGAAGGTCCCAAATTCACACCCTGATCAGCACTGAATTCAGACTGAGAAATAGATGGTGTTAGGAAAACAATTCATAGAATCACAGAATCCCTTCAGTACAGGAGGTGACAATTCGGCTCATCGAGACAGCATCAATGACGATCCTACCCAGGCCCTGTCCTCATAAATCCACGTATTTATCCTGTTAATCCCCTTGACACTAATGGGCAATTTTAGTATGGTCAATCCACCTAACCAGCGCATCTTTTCAGTGTGGGAGGAAACTGAAGCATGTGGAAAACTCCACACAGGCATGGGAAGAATTTGCAAACTCCACCCCAAGAGTCATCCAAGGTCAGAACTGAACCTGGGTCCCTGGCACTGTGAGGCAGCAGTGCTAAACACCATGCCCACCTAGTTAGCTTTAAGAAATGTATAGGTAAATGTTAGAAATAAGATACTTTAAATAGGTTTAATTTAATGTTTCTGTGCTTGTACAGAAGCTGTGATTAGTTTTCAGGCAAAGTATACATGTTTGGCTCAATTTCAATATCCAACTGAGACTCTTATGTTTTAAAGCTTTGGAATGCAGGCTACAGAATCACCTAGCAACTGGAGTTTGTAATGGCGGAGCAAACCATTTCCTTTGTTCTGTGGTCTGTAGCCCCAAAACTGTGCTACAGACAGCTGAAGACTAGGAGAGAAGGAGGATGCATCTCTCAAGTTCTTCTTGAAGCTGGAACCTTATAATGAAGTAAGGATTTCACACAACTAGGGTTAAAGATCTACAGAGAAATTAATAAGGATGGCTCGGTGGCACAGCAGTTAGCACTGCTGCCTTGCAGTTCCAGGGACCCGGGCTCATTCGGCAATTGAGAGAGTTTACATGTTCTCCCCGCGTCTGCGTGGGTTTCCTCCACAATTCAAAGGTGTGCAGGGAAGGTGGACCGATCATGATAAATTGATGTAGAGATGCCAGCATTTGAGTAAACACAGTAAGAAGTCTCACAACACCAAGTTAAAGTCCAGCATGTTTATTTGGTAACACAAGCCACTAGTTTTCGGAGTGCTGCTCCTTCATCATGTGATGGGATTTCAATTCACAATATAGCATATAAATACACAAACTCAATTTACAAAGTAATGGTTGGAATGCGAGTCTTTACAGATAATCAAGTCTTAAAAGGTACAGTCAATGTGAGTGGAGACAAGGTTAAGCACAGGTTAAAGAGATGTGTATTGTCTCCAGCCAGGCAAGGGTTCTAGTCAACTGGGTCTTTGGAAAATGTGAACCAGATTTTGGAATGTGGATCACTGAGTGAGTGTAGAGTTCCAAGAGATGATTTTAAAAGCACATTTTTGGAAGTGCAGTTTATACACCCTCATATGACCATCATCTTGGATCTTGGTGGGGGAGGGGAGAACAGACTTTGAGGAGAAATCTGCAAATGTTGCCTTTGTATGTTGATAAGTGCAGCTTCAACTGCATTTCATCATCTGTATTAACCTTAAACCTGTGTGCAAGTGTTAAGCTAAAGGAGCAGATAAGCGTATTGTGTTATAAACTTTTTTTGTTAAATGCTAAATAAATGTTTTCTTTTGTTGTTAAAAGCTAATTAATAGTCCTTTGACTCAATTTCCTCCACATCTGGTGAAACAAAAGTAAAATAACCATTTTGATCATCTGAGCCAGGGTTCCATCCTGTCCAGTTATAACACCAACTGGGATTGTAACAGTGGGTACACAACAATTGAGTTCTGTGCACCTCAAACTAGGGAGTGGGAAATGAAACAAACAGCCAAGTTCCTGAACCATGATGATGAAAAATGTGAAGAGGGCACTGATAGTACTTCCAGTGCATTGAGTGGCCTGATACAAGTTGAGGGGATGAGTGTTGGTAGATAATTCCAGCAGGAGGGGAATGTAGCGGAGCATCACATCTTAGTCTGATCTTGAATTCTGAACACTTACACTTCCCAACAGGAGGTAACAGATTGTGGAAGGCAGGAATGGGAAATATTGCTCCTCGTTTCCTCACACCCTTTGTCAGTACAAGTTTTCTGCCACATCTACAATCTGACTTAAATCAACGAATCTAGCGCACATCAGCAGTTGACCTGGTCTGTGTGGCTCATTACTTCACCAACACTTATCCCATGGGTAAGCTGAACTATCTTTTGTCATTTTTCTTGACTCACATTAACCCTGGCTGAAAGAAGAAGAAAGCTGGTGGCATAGTGGTAACATTGCTTGACTAGTAATCTGAAGACCAAAGCTAATGTTCTGAGGAAATAGGTCAAATCCCACCATGGCAGCTGGTGAAATGTGAATTCAGTTAATAAATCTGGAATATAAAGTTTGTCCATAAACAGTCATTGATTGTTGCAAAAACCCATCTGGTTCACTAATGTCTTAGGAATGTCCTTTAGGGAAGAAAACCTGCTATCCTTAGTCTGCCCGAAGTGCGACTCCAAACCCACAGCAAGGCAGCTGACTCTCAACTCCTCTATGAAATGGGTCAGTTCAAGAGCACTTAGAAATAGAGAACAAATGCTCGTCTTGCAAGTGACACCCACATCCCATGAAAGAATTTTAAAAAGCATTTCCAGTAAATTAGTTGCCAGAAATTTAAGACCGTATATTTTAGATAAGAGCATCTTACAACATTGATATCTTCCTTGAGACCTGACCAACACTTGTCACTTTATGGTAAAACAGTTAAGAGGTTGCATCCCACTGCTCTTTGTGCTGTGCAGTGAAGATCCCATGTTATGCTATTTGCAAAGCACATTGTAAAGGAACAGAAACCTGTAATGTTGGCTAGATATATACATATATATCACAACAGCTATGACAGGTAATGGAGCTATTGAACTGTACAATAATAATACTAAAATATTGCACCTTTAATGTAATAAAGCGTGCCTCAGAGCTCTGCAGCAGCATTATAAAATGAAGTACAACACCAACTTGGCGATATTTGCTCAGATGACCAAATGTTTGGTCAAAGAAACAGGTTTGAAGGAGTGTTTTAAAGGTGAAAGGCAAGGTAGAGAGGCGGAGAGGTATAGGAAGGATATTCCGGAGTCTGAAGCCTGGTTAACTGCAGGTATGACCAGCAAAGGTGGAACAGTTAAAATTGGTGATGAACAAAAGGTCAGAATTAGAGGATTGTAGACATTTCAGAAGGTGCAAGTTACCAAGATAGGCAGGGGTGAGGCCATGGAGAGCTTTGAAACAAGAATGAGAATTTTAAAATCAATGTTGCTTGCATGCAAGCCAATGTACATCAGAGCATATGGGAGAGGGGGGAACTGTACAGGAAACAACAAAGGTGAGCTTACGTCTATTTCTTTCGCTCTACATTTAATCTGAAGAAAATAGAATATATATTTCCAAAGTTACTGAAGATGATGATGTTGTGTTGGAAGGAGGAAGAAAACTACAGCATGTACTCATGCAGCCACAATTTAAGTTGTGCTGCATTATCTGATTTTAAATTTTCTAGCTTTGCTTTCAGCTACGGATGTGAAGATTTTTCTGTTTTTTTAAGCAAAAGGCAGGATTCTGAATCACTGCCATTTTGAGGTGCTAACCCTCAACTTATACTCAGATGAATAAGGCAGAACTACAAATAAAATTCATGGATACTGTCATTTCATGGTGACACCTGCTACACAAAACTCCCATATTGGCCAATAAACTGACAAGATCCATTATAATGGAAATTGAATTGAGTTTCCTTCATGTGGTGAATGGAGCTGCATTCTTTTTTAAAACAAAAGAGCGATTTTCTACATCAAACCAGAGTTCTGTTTGAAAGCACTGGCAGTAGAGCACAACCGCATAAATAGAGGGCAAATTAACCTTTAAAATCAGTCCCACTAATGTTGGCATGCTAAAGTCAGGTGGATAAAGGACCGACGGCAAGATGCTGCATCTTTCTTCTTCATGGTGCATAATCCACAGTTTTTGGCAATTTACTTACTGCTGCAAAGTCTCAGGAATATATTTGGTAGGGGTACACTTGGCTTGCTCCAATATTATGGTTAAAATCGGATCCAACTGAAGCCTATTGACCTCCACATAAAATTCTCTCCTTCAACCATACAGTGCAGACTTCTTTAAGCTCCCCACCTTCGATGTTCCGAGATGGGTGCTCAGGCATAATTTATATCTAGGAAATATTTATACAGCCAGTCTTGAAATGATGAGCAACTGGGTTTCCAATCTGAATCCTTGCAGCATTTCCACTGGAATAGTGCAGAATCCAAATTTGAAACAAGGAGCTTTCAACAGAGTTTATTAAAAAGAAAATTGTGTTGAAGAATTCAAGAAAATTGTGCTGAAGAATTCAAGGAAATGTTAGTTATTATTTAACTCTGCCACAAAAAAGTGTGTAGCGTTTATATCTCCAGTAAAACCCAACTACTAGTCCCAGTCAACCATTTACAGAAATGAACCTGCAAACAGAAGGAATAAAAAACAAATTTGATTTAACAATTTATGGCTACTTATCATAATCAAGTTGGCTGGCAGCACTTGAGGACAGGATTGAGCTTGGCTATCATATTTCTCGGTGATTGAACCACTTTAACATTTATGGCAAAGGCTCACATATGAACATTGAGGTAAAGTAGAAAGTCTGGTTAAAAAAAGCCAACACCCTCAGACAAGCTGAGGGGGCAAACATTGCAAAGAATCGATGATGCTCAAACCAAATTCATAATATTTTGAAAATAAAAAGGCAATTTCTAGATTTTAATGACCCAGTGGAACTTTCAGCTAATTAAATCAATATAAAAGGCAAATTAGACAGAAACAATGTTAATCTTCTGTGAGAGTGAATATATGCTGGTCACAATGATGGGATTAAAAATAAAAAGGACCCATGGAAAGTGCAAAATATTATCTATGTTATTTCTGGCAGGTGTCTCATTGCGACCCGAATAGGCGAGTATGGCTGGGGACATCTACATCAGTACCATTTCCTGTGCTTAAGAGAGCACAGGCCACCAGGTCAGATGTGCCCAATTTAAAGAGCATGTCATTTAGGGGGAAAAAAAAACAGTACAACGCAAGCTCTGTTGTTTGTGCCTTTCTTCCCTCCTTCAGATTTTTGTACGCTTAAGGTCCAAAGGCACGTTTCCTCCAGACATTATACAAAACTGTGGATCTCTCATGGCTTTACACGTGAAATGTCAGGCTAAAGCAAAATGATACTAAAAATATGGATAAGATCTGCAGCTTTTGAGTAAACTCCACCTAATTGTAGAGATATACAGTTGCCATTGCGAGCACATCACAGAATGATAATACATAAATACGATGTAATGTACTGAAAATACTGATGTAAAGAAGAAGACACCAAAGGCTTAATAAAGTACAAAACAGCACTTTTTTGGATAATTCGTTTCGGGATGGGAGCAACATTGATAAGGTTCCATTATTTATCCTCTTTGGGATTGTTTTGATGATTGTTTTTCCAACTGGCTGGTTTGCAGAGAGTACTAAGTGCCAACTATAGAATGTGAGAGATCAACTGCATGTTAGCCAGATAGGTAGAGGTTTCCTTTCTTGAAGGCCTTAGTGAATTAGTTGATTTTAATTGGACCACAATTGTGACCGTAATGCTCTCCACATTTAAAATGAGAACAAAAGTTCGAGGTATCAATTATTAATGGTGCAATTTCAATTGCTTAACCAGAGTTGGCCCCGAATGGATGACTAGGCCTCAGAAGCTTGTACACAGCATTGACAATACAATCTCTCTTTTCAGGCAAGTTCATCATCCAATATTTTTAATTAGCTCTTTCATATGGATATCCACACAGTCAAAATCAAAAGGAAACATAGTTAGAATACACGATAATCCACTGCAGACTCAACCAGAGGATTTCAGGCTTTTCTATATGGATAAATCCTCTAAAAATATACAGATTAAGGGCCTCCCTCTGGTAACACCACAAAGACCACCATTAGCTGCCCAAAGAAAAACAACAGAGTGTAGAATTCATTTATTGGTAAATAGCAATGAAAACAATGTACTGACAAGTCAGGTCATACAGGAAAATTAATAATACATACAAAATACATGTTTTATGGCTTATGGGGTTGTGACTGCAAATGTACACAGAAATTCTGATGATTTCACAGATCCCCTTGTAGTCCTACAGTACACGAACTCCAATTTGTAAAGGTATATAGAATACAAAACTCCTGTTTCTCTTTTTATCACAACTTTTCTCCGGGAGGCTAGGTAAAATGCTCTTTCAGAGAGTCAGTGCACATTTGATGGGCTGAATGGCCTGCTGGACTGTAGGGTTTCTATGCGTATGCTGAACTTGCCTCTTGTTTCGCGCAAGCTGCAGACAATACCCCACAGTTCCCCTCCTAGCTTGTTGTACATGTTGAAAACGACACAAGTTGCATTGATTTCACCTCAATATCACTCTCACGCAACATCCTCCTTTTCACCCAACACTTCTGCCCAAATTACCTGAAACGGCATTTCCGTTTCTCTCTCCACAAATGCTCCCTGACAACTTGAGTATCAGCATCAAATTCTTTTGTCTAAAAAACTTCATGGGCTCCTGCTCTTTCTACTCTTGAGGTTTTCTGGTCAATTTAACAAAACAGTGGAAAACAAATAATCCAAACAGGCAACCACTGTGCAAACGTCAATCCAAATTATAAGAGTGCATTAGGTAAACATGTTTAGAGTAACACAATATTTGGGTATTTGGGGAAGGCATGCTACTACTCAGATTATGCACAGTTTGGTTTACCAGCTCTGCAACTGTGCAAAATTCCATTTATAGGAAATAATTTACTGGTTCTCAGCATTTATATGTGAACAAAGTATGTTCTCACCTCCAATTGCTATGAGACGATCTCCCTTTTGGAGGTCAGCAGCTGCGGCCGATGAGTTAGGGGTCACGGTTTCAACACTAACGTGCACTGCATCTCCGTCACTGCCCTGGATCTGGCGGAAGGTCAGTCCTACGCTTTGTGAATTTCCCTTAATTAGCTCTACCTAATTAAAAAGAATAAAAATAATTACACTCTCAAAATGTTATTGCTTGATTTTCCAATACAATTTGCAACACAGCAGTAATTAGTACATGGACAAACTTTGTTAGTAAGTTACTTTGAGAATGTATGTGTACAGGAGGACATTTGGAGAGCTTCTTATGAACGACAATTTTACTAGTTTGGAGGAAGTTAGATTCAACTACTTCAAGAATTTTAAGTTATGAAGATATCAGTTACAAAAGGATGAAAGAGAATGCAAATTTCATAGAAATCATAGAAACCCTACAGTGCAGGAAGAGGCCATTCAGCCCATCGAGTCTGCACTGACCACAATCCCACCCAGGTCCTACTCCCATATCCCTACATAGTTACCTGCTAATCTCTTTAATTTATACATCTCAGGACACTAAGGGGCAATTTTAGCATGGCCAATCAACCTAATCCACACATCTTCGGAATGTGGGAGGAAACCAGAGCACCCAGAGGAAACCCACGCAGACACAAGGAGAATGTGTAAATTCCACACAGACAGTGACCCAAGCCAGGAGTCGAACCCAGGTCCCTGGAGCTGTGAAGCAGCAGTGTTAACCGTTGTGCTACCGTGCCGCCCCCAATCTTTATATATTATTCATATAATTTACAGGATGAAAATTAAGTCACTTCAAAGTAGTATTGTAAGAATGCAAGGCATGTTAACACACTCTAGTTGCACATAACCTCTAATATTGAAATCAATCATAGCTGGAACAATGGAATTATCTTTAGGGAAAACTTTAGCCCAAATACCAAATTAAATGCTGCAAAATGTTAAGGAACTGCCCAGTTCCCAAATGAATAGAAAGCCACTTCCAACATTGCCACTGTAAACTGTCAATAATGCACATTTTCAAATGAGTTAAAGAATTACCAATGCACCTCCAGTTGAGTATCAAGTGTGCACTGGTTTGTCGCCGTTCAATGAAGCAAGTAGTGATCACCAAAATACATAGAACATAGAACACTACAGCACAAACAGGCCCTTCGGCCCACGAGTTGCGCCGATCACATCAACACCTACCAACCTACCGACCTGTCTATAACCCTCAATCTCATTAAACCCCATATACTCATCCAGAAGTCTTTTAAAAGACCCCAGTGAGTTCGTCTCCACCACCACTGATGGCAGCCGATTCCATTCACTCACCACCCTCTGAGTGAAAAACTTACCCCTAACATCACTTCTGAACTTCCCTCCTTGCACCTTAAATCTGTGTCCTCTCGTAGCAACCATTTCAACCCGGGGAAATAGCCTCTGAGAGTCCACCCTATCTATTCCTCTCAACATTTTGTAAACCTCTATCAGGTCGCCTCTCAACCTTCGCCTCTCCAGGGAAAAGAGTCCCAGCTCCCTCAACCTAACTTCATAAGGCATGCCTCCCAGTCCAGGCAACATCCTTGTAAATCTCCTCTGTACCCTCTCAATAGCTTCTACATCTTTCCTATAGTGAGGCGACCAGAACTGCGCACAATACTCTAAATGAGGCCTGACAAGGGTCTTATAAAGTTGCAGCATTACCTCCCGACTCCTAAACTCAATCCCTCGATTAATGAAGGCCAGTACACCATACGCCTTCTTGACCACCTCCTCCACCTGCGAGGCCGATTTAAGAGTCCTGTGGACCCGGACCCCAAGATCCTTCTGCTCTTCAACACTACTCAGACTTCTGCCCTTGATAGTGTACTCGTTCATCCCGTTGGTTCTGCCAAAATGGACGACTACACATTTATCCGCGTTGAAGTCCATCTGCCACTTCTCCGCCCAGTCCTGCATCCTATCTATGTCCCGCTGCAACTTTTGCCATCCTTCCAGACCATCCACAACACCACCGACCTTAGTGTCATCAGCGAACTTACAATTTGCACAAAAACTCAGAACTGGGTCAAAATTGCAGTTAACATTTAATTCGCCTTTGGTCAAAATTTCTTGGTGAAAAGTTGTTGATTTTAATCTTCATCAGTTCAACAAGCATTACAGAAAACCACCAAGCTTCTATAAGGGCAAATAGCAGAAAAGGCAGCTGAATACTACTCGGAGAATGAGCAATATTATAGAAGGTAGGATACAGGATTGATTTTAATCTGTATCATATGTAGAACAATGAGTGAGCACATGCCGGCATGTTTGGGGGAGGAGAGAGAAGAGGGGAACAATAGTTGATATTTAGCAACTTTTTTATTACTGCATTCTCTAATATTTGAATAAAAATGTTCTGAGTTATACAATGCTGGCATGGAATGCTAGCACTGAAGCTTAGGAACTTTCTTTGGAATGACTGGATTTGCACAATGGAGCAGGAATGATTACTTAAAAATGTTGAACCTTGAATATATGAGAAACTCTTGGAGGAGTTAAGGGAGGAAAATATTACTCATATCCACTACCTGCCTAAAAGACTATGGAAATTTAATTTTATAGCCTAGAAACAAATAATGTTTTTTTATAATCATAAATTTCTACTGCTATTAACAGATGTACAACTGTACAGAACACAGGAGAACCTGAGAGCCAGAAAAGCCATTAATGCTTTATAAGCAGGTAAGTACACAGAAAAGCCCACAGAGCCTGTGACTTTTTTCTCTTTAAAATCTAATCAAAAGCACCTTGATTATGAAGCAAATACCTTTTCAAAAATCATTTAACAGTAAAATGTTCCGTTATCTCCTTGAGCTGGGTTTTTCCTCATTACTTGAGTGTTGTTTATCAGCCACATCCAAATAGAATATGGCACAATCTGTGGGGATTATCATCTTGTGGAACCACACCTTTAAGAGCTTTACTCCACAGTGTGTTTTCCACAGAAAGCCTTCCTTGTTGTTGTATACAAGCACATTCTGAACCAATTATACTTGTCCCAGAGGAGAGCCTTCGATGGGAGTAGTATAGATGACAAAAGAACACATACGTACAAGAAATAATGAACTACCAAGCAGCATCAGGCCAGAAGGGGAATCTAGAGGAAGGCTAAAAAACCTTTTAATAACAACAATCAGTTGCATTTACATAGTGCCTTTAACTTAGTAAAATATACAAAGAACAAAGAACAACCCAGCACGGGAAACAGGCCCTTCGGCCCAACGAGCCCGCGCCGCCGCTTCACCCTACACCTATTCTACCCTGCATGTCTACAAATGGAACCCCTAACTTAGCCAGATTCAGGGGAGAATAGTGTCAATTTGGTAAAACCAATCAGCCTAAGAGCACATCTTTGGGGTGTGGGAGGAAACCGGAGCGCCCGGAGGAAACCCACGCAACCACAGGGAGAATGCGCAAACTCCCACAGACACAGGCCCAAATCCATGTATCTGCACAGCTAGCAGTGCTAGTCACCGAGCTGTTGCGGCGCCCGTCTACCAGTCCAGGATCAAGCACACACACCGACACGAAGTACTAGGCCACTCCCGGAGCTTCCAAGAGCAGCCCACGCACGACCCACCGTGTGCATGCCCCTCGTTTGACACCAAGGTGCTTCAAAATATCATCAGAATTTATGTACGTCTCAAAATTTCATGCTAAGCCACATCAAATGAATCTTGAGTTACACTTAAAAAATGAGGAAAAACCTTATCTATAACATGTAATCTAACATTCTTTTCCATTCTTTGAACTTCCTTCACATACAAATACCAAAATGATCCAGAAGCTCGATCTGGATGTCTGAAGACTTAATTGTTGTGGGCTGTTTGGGAGTAGCAGCATCAGGGAGTTCACCTCCTGCATCATGAGATCAAGATGAAGCATACAATTTATTCAAGTAGCTGCTTTGCAGATAGCATTTGAGTCAAACTCGTATCCCAGCTTTCCATTGTCATCCCTGGTGAACTAGACACCCATTCTACTGCTCACTCAATTCCATAATCCATTAAATGATGAGGTTGCTCAAAACCTTGTGTCTGTAAGAAGCAAAACAATTGCCTGAATACTTATTACTTCAATTATACCTACATAAAGAGTGTGCAGATTAGTAAAGTCCTTTTCTAAGAGAGGCAAGGTGACAGAGAGAGTTGTGACATTACAATTTCCTAAAATGAGTTGAGGGAAGCAGTGGTGTAGTGGCATTGCCACTAGATTATTAATCCAGAAACAGAGTGTAGAGACCCTGTGCAAACCCCTTCACGGGTGCATTCAATAAAAATCTGGAATTAAAAGTCTACTGATGACCATGAAGCCATTGTCGATTGTTGTAATAACCCATCTGGTTCACTAATGTCCTTTAGGGACGGAAGTCTGCCATCATTAATGGTCTGGCTTATATGTGACTCAAGATCCACAGCAACGAGGTTGACACTTAACTGTCCTCTGAAATGATCCAGCAAGTCGTGCAATTCAAGGGCAATTAGGGGATGGGCAGTGAATGCTGGCCTAGTCACATCCCTCAAATGATTTGAAAGACAACAGGTTGCAACCTATTAACTAAAATAGCAGATTTGATTGATCCTACACAAGTGTCAAAAAAGATATTGCAATATATGTTCACTAAATATGGAAAACTGAAAGCTGGTGGGATGTGAGAAATTTAAGGTCACAAGAAATTATACAATCAAACGATATTGACCTCAGTTTCACTAAAACAAGGACCATAATGCTAGACAAAGCAACATTATAGCTGAATTCCTCAACTGAACTTTCCATCTAAGGTGAGTGGTACAGTGATTTTCATAATCAGTATGGATGAGGGTACTTTTCGATTAAGAATTTGGAAAGAGCTAATTGAGAGCTATTGTTTTTTGATGAGAGAAAGTAACCTTTTTAGAAAATACCTCTTCAACCCACTTTCCATCAAAAGATGGCTATGAAATTTCCTTCAAGGGATTGAGCTCGTTAGTTACTGACCACCTTGGCCATTCTGTGCACCACTGACTACTTGAGACCAATTTAAGCCAGAGGGCTCCTGTCGTAAGGTTTGCTGAAGATACTAAACTACATGACTGGTGTCAACAGACTGCACTTAAACAGATCTCAACCAAAGAATCAGAATACTTTTAATCTGAATCAATGCAAAATTTATTGCCGTGCATGTCAATGCTGTCAGGTACAAGGTGTTGCAAACTTGAAAACAAATTTGAAATGGAAAATAGTCTCAATTTACGTTTTTAAAAAGTTGTGGCATTTGAATCGTGCAGGGCCTAACGAAAACTGTATTATATAATTAACAATGACCTCCCAATAGCTGTAATCTTACTGAGAAAGATTCAATAGTACCTAATTAAGGCATTTGGCCCCAGTACTTAAATATCGTTATTTCCCAGTGCTTGTCCTGCAAACCAATTTTGCAGCCACACAGCCCCTCACTTCAAAAAATCCAAAAAACCAAGTTATAAATCTTTCTGCTGTTTTTGCCAACCCTCAGTTTGTTCACCAACTTAAATCAAAAGGTCAAGAAAATGTTACTGGCAAATTGCCAAGATAGCTAGTGGCAACATGAGCAATAATTTTCTTCCACTGAAGTCAAAGCTTTAAGGATTAGATTACTGGGAATTTGAAATCAACCAACAAAGTCAAACAGAAACGTATAATTAGCTTTGAGATATTACTGTTCTTTTGGAGATTGGTAGTGACGTGACACAATTAAGGAAGAGATACAAGGTGCCCTCTTGAACTACTGCAAGGGATCCCTCTGCACATCAACAGCAATATTGCTCAAATGATGACATCCTCCAAGCTTAGCATACAACATTTAAAAAGTGTTCATTTTTAACCAGACAACTAAGCCAGAAAGTCATAAATATTTACAATGCAGATTACTATAAACTAGAACTGTAAAAATATGTGTAACTGTAGAACAATTTTTTTTTACTTATTTTGGGAAGGATTGTAGACAAGCTATTTTTAATTACATCACTACGGATAACAATCAAAATCATTCTTCCCCATTGTTATCTGAATAATGTAAATTCTGTTTTTGTGATGACAATGCTATATAATTCTTAAAGGATTAAAAACACTTTTTCATTCAATTTTGTGACAATCAAGATAAGGAATATAAGTGCTGGGGAACGGATCATGTTCTATTCAGTCCTCCCAGTATCCGACTCAAACTGCAGTGTAAAGTGCCAACTATTCCGAGAATTGACTATACTCAATGGCTGAGCATCCACAACTTCCTATGGCCAAGAATTCCAATCTGAGATGAACTTGTCTCCAAATGTAACAGGTACACTCAGATGAGCCTATACAAAACCCAACTACTGCACTAGCGAAGACGTCACAATTTCAGATCTACTACACTCTTAGGTTTCCTAGAAACCCTAAAGAGCAGAAGGAGGCCATTTGACCCAGTCTACACAGACTCTCCAACAGAGGATCTGACCCGAGCCCTTTTCCCATATCCCTATGTATTTATTTTGCTAATCCCCACGACCTACACCAAGCGACATCAAGGGGCAATTTATCATGACCTATCCATCTAACCTGCACATCTTTGGATTATGGGAGGAAATTGGAGCACCCAAAGACATGGAGAACGTGCAAACTCCACATCGACAGTCACCCAAGGCTGGAAGTGAACCCAGGTCCCTGGCGCTGTGAGACAACAGTGCTGACTACTGTGCCATCCTTGGTGGTGTCAGTTATTCCATCAAGTAGTGAGTCGCTTACTCGCTATGATTCACACCATCCTATATGTAAAAGATCGTATTCTATGAATGTCACAAAAGTATTTGCTTAATTTATGGACCAGATTATCATTTCTTCAATTTCTGTATTTCTCTAATCTCTCTGAAAGTTAACGGAGGTGGCTTGGTACAAATATTTATATCTCTTCATTTGACATTACAGTGAACATACAAAGCAATGGCTGTGATCATATTTATTCAGTTTAGTCAATGCAACGTCTTTGCAGACAATAAAACAACATACACGCTACCCCTTATCAGCCTTACTTGACTTAAAACAAGGTTTTCTAATTGTCCCTGCAACATTTTAGACCTCAGGCCTGTCTCAGAATAATAGCTACAACTCTATCAAAATCTGTCTGACTTCACACTATTTGAAAAAGCAACTTTCTCTCAGTGTCTACCTTCATATCTCTGTTCATAGACCAGTGAAAAGACTTTTGATTGTATGGGTGCAAGCTATTATTAATTTCTATTTAGTCAATCTTTGTCTAGATGTATGTATAACTCATAAAAACAGAGGCAAAAGAGAGAAGTACAGCACAGGAACAGGTCAATCTACCTTCCAAGCCCAGAGTCCATATCCTTCCATTCCGATCCTATTCATGTATTCGTCTAGTTGCCCCTTGAATGCTGCTATCATACCTGCTCCCACCACCTCCCGAGGCAGAGCATTTCAGACATTCACCACCCTCTATGTAGAAAATTTGTCACACACATCCCATCTAAACTTTTTCCCACCCACCTTAAACCTATTTCCCTTAGTACTTGACTTTTCTACCCTAGGAAACAGCATCTGACTATCCACTCTATCCATGCCACTCATAATCTTGTAAACCTTTATCACGTCAGCCCTCATCCTCTGTCATTCCAGTGAGAACAAACTGAGCGTATTCAACCTCTCCTCATAGCTAATTCAGTCCAGACCAGATAACATCCTGGTAAACCTTTTCTGTACCCTCTCTAAAGCATCCACATCCTTTTGGTTGTGTGGCGACCAGAATTGTATATAATATTCTAAATGAGGCCTAACTAAAGTTTTGTACAGCTGCAGTATGACCCACCAATGTTCATACTCAATGCTCTGACCGATGAAGGCAAGTATACCGAATGCTTTCTTGACTACCTTATCCAACTGCGCTGCCACTTTCAGTGATCTCTCCACCTGTCAATTCTCCTAAGGGTTCTACCATTTACTATATAATTCCTACGTGCATTGAACCTTCCAAAATGTATAATCTCACGCTTGTTTGGATTAAACTCCATTTGCCACTTCTCCGCCCAAGTCTCCAACTGGTCCATATCTTGCTGTATCCTCTGACAATCCTCTTCACCACCCGCAACGCCACCAATTTTTGTTTCGTCTGCAAATACACTAATCAGACCAGCTACATTTTCCTCCAAATCATTTATATATACTATGAACAATAAAGGTCCCAGAACTGATCCCTGTGGAACACCGCTAGTCACAGCCTTCCATTCAGAAAAACACTCCTCTACTGCTACCCTCTGCCTTCTACGGCCAAGCCAATTCTGTATCCACCTTGCCAGCTCTCCTCTGATCCCATGTGACTTCACCTTTCATGCCAGTCTACTATGAGGTACCTTATCAAAGGTTTTACTGAAATCCATGTCTACAATATCCACTGCCTCTCCCTCATCTATCATCTTTGTCACTTCCTCAAAAAATGCAGCCAAGTTAGTGAGGCACTACCTCCCCTTCACAAAACTATGCTGTCTATCATAAGTCTATTTGTTTCCAGATGTGCCCTAAGAATCTTTTCCAATAATTTCCCGACCACTGATACAAGCTCACTGGCCTAAAATTTCCTGGATTTTCCCTGCAACCCTTTTTAAACAAAGGAACAATATTGGCTATCCTCCAGTCCTCTGGAACTTCACCCGTAGTCAATGAGGATACAAAGATTTTTGTCAAGGCCCCAGCAATTTCCACCATTGCCTCCCTCAGTATTCTGAGGTAGATCCCATCAGGCCTGGAGACTTATCTGCTTTAATGCTTTTTAAGGCATCCAATACCACCTTCTTTTTGATATCGACATGACCCAGAATATCTACACATCCTACCCTAGGCTCCTCATCCATCGTCCCTCTCTTTGGTGAATACTGAGGCAAAGTATTCATTTAGTATCTCACCCATTGCCTCTGGTTCCACGCATGGATTCCCTCCACTATCCTTGAGCGGACCAACCCTTTCCCTGGCTACCCTCTTGCTCTTTCCATACGTTCTAAGGCCTTTTGTATTTTCCTTAATCTTGTTTGCCAAGGACTTTTCATGATCCCTTTTGGCCTTCCTAACTTCTCCCTGAAGTTCGTGCCAACATTCTTTATACGCTTCAAGGGTTCATCTGTCCTAAGTCTTTTAGAGTTTACAAATGCTTCCTTTTTCTTTTTGACAAGGCTCATAATATCCCTTGTTATCCAGCGTTCACAATACTTGCTACACATCCTTCATTCTCACAGGTACATGCCTTCCTGAATTCCAATCAATTGACACTTGAAAAACTCATAGAAACACGCAAGATAGGAGCAGGAAGAGGCCATTGGCCCTTCAAGCCTACTCCGCTATTCATTACGATCATGGCTGATCGTCCAGCTCAATAGCCTAATCCTGCTTTTTCCACATAACCTTTGATCCTAATCGCCCCAAATGCCATATCTAACTGCCTTTTGAATACATTCAATGTCTTGGCATCAACTACTTCCTGTAGTAATGAATTCCACAGGCTCACCACTCTGAGCGAAGAAATGCCTCCTCACATCCATCCTAAATAGTCTACTCTGAATCCTCAGACTGTGACCCCTGGTTCTGGACTCCCCCACATTCGGGAATATCCTCCTTGTCTAGTCCTGTTAGAATTTTATAAGTCTCTATGCAATTCCCCCCTCATCCATTTGAATTCCAGCAAAAACAATCCTAACCTAGTCAATCTCTCCTCATTCATCAATCCTGCCATTCCCAGAATCAGCCTGGCAAATCTTTGTTGCACTCCCTCGAGAACAAGAACATCCTTCCTCAGAAAAGGAGACCAAAACTGCACACAATACTCTAGGTGTGACCTCACCAAAGCCCTGTATAATTGCAACACATCTCTGCTACTGCTCCCTGAAACCTCTCGCAATGAATGCCAACATGCCATTTGCCTTCTTTCCCACCTGGTGCACCTGCATGCTTACCTTCAGTGACTGGTGCACAAGAACACCCAGGTCTCACTGCACACTCCTCTCGCCCAAGTTACAGCCATTCAAGAAGCCTTCTTGTTTCTGCTTCCAAAGTGAATAACTTCACATTTATCCAAATTATACTGCATCTGCCACTGATGTGCCCACTCACCCAACCTGTCCAGGTCATTCTGAAGGATCTCTGCATCCTCGTCAGTTCACCCTCCCACCCAATTTGGAATCACCTGCAAACTTTCAGATGTTACATTTTGTTCCCTCATCCAAATCATTAATGAATAGCTGGAGTCCCGGCACGGACCTTTGTGGCACCCCACTAGTTACTGCCTGCCACTTTGAAAAGCACCCATTATAATTCCTACTCTTTGTTTCCTCTCTGCCAACCAGTTTTCTATTCATCTCAATACACTTCCCCCAACCCATGTGCTTTAAGGTTGTATGATAATCTCTTGTACGGGACTTTGTCAAACGCTTTCTGAAAGTCCAAATATACCATATCTACTGGTTCCCTTTGTCAACTGTACTAGTTACATCTTTAAAGAATTCCAACAGATTTCTCAAGCATGATTTCCCTTTGATAAATCCATGCTGACTCTGTCACTGCTTTCTAAGTGGTCTGCTACAAAGTCCTTGATAATGGATTTGAGAATTTTCCCCAGTACCGATGCTAACCTTAGTGGTCTATAATTGCCTGTTTCTCTCTACCCCCCTTTTTGAATATTGGAGTGACATTAGCTACCCTCCAATCTGTAGGGAGTGTTCCAGAATCTATAGAATCCTGGAAGATGACCACTAATGCATCCACTATTTTTAAAGCCACTTCCTTAAGCACTCTGGGATGTACATTATCAGGCCCTGGGGATTTATCTGCCTTCAATCCCATCAATTTTCCTAGCACCATTTTTCTAATAGTCACCCTCAGATCTTCCCTCTCACTAAATCTTGCATTCTGCAACATTTCAGGCATTTGATTTGTGTCCTCTTTTGCGAAGACAGAACCAATGTATGTATTCAGTTGTTCGGCCATTTATTTGTCACCTATTATACATTCCCCCGTTTCTGTCTGTAGGGGACCTACATTTGTCTTCTTCAATCTCTTTCTCTTCATGTATTTATAGAAACCTTTAGTGTCAATCTTTATGTTCCCTGCAAGCTCACTTTCATACTGTATTTTCCCTTCTTAATTAATCCCTGGATCCTTCTTTGCTGAATTGCAAATTGCTGCCAATCCGCAGACACATTACTTTTCTTGGCCAATCTGTAGGCTTCTTCCTTAGATTAGATACTCTTCTCTAATTTCCTTTGTAAACCATGGATTGGCCTTCTTACCCATTCTGCTTTTGTGTCAGACAGCAATAAACAGTTGCTGAAGTTCCCCCATGTGTTCCTTGATTGTCTGCCATTGCCTATCCACTGTCATCCCTTTAAGTAACTCTGACTCCCACATGTTGGATGTTGATTTACCCTCAAACATCCTCATCCAATCTACACTCTCCCGATCCAGAATGCACATTGGTTTTAAATAATCAGCACTAAAAAATACTTTTCTCCAAACCATTTTTATGGAAAAATGGTCAAAACATCCTCAAAAAAGATAAACAACCACAATGACTCAGTGTATCAAAAGTGTTAACTTCTGTGGAAAGGCTAAGAAAATTGAATTTGTTTTATTTGTTGAAGGAGATTTTGAAGTGATTGAAGTTCTCAAAATCACAAGTTCAATTTCCCTAAGTCATCTGGCAAACTAATGCCTCCTGGCAAGGGTTAGAAGTGATGTGGAAATGCTGGCATTGGACTGGGGTAAACACTGTAAGAAGTCTGACAACACCAGTTTTAAGTCCAACCAATTTATTTGATAGTAAACTCTAACAAGGGTTAGAAGTATCAGAGCACACAGATTAAAAATGAGGAAGTTGGAATGAAGGGGAATCAGGCACCACATCAAGATAGCAACAGAGCTTGGAGTAAATAGGGAAGGCCACTGCAACAAGTAAACATGCTGACACAATTTTGAATGCATTTTTAGACAGATGGAAATGAATTATATACCAAGAACGTGAGTAGCTGGGTTGATCTAAGAAAAAAAGATCAACTTACTCAGAATGAATAGTCCGTTCTCGTTTTTAAAACTGCTTACACTCTTACACAGGAGAAACGGACACTTGGATGAAGGGACACACAGGCCCCTTTGAATACTAACATGTTCGATATTTCAACATTTTAAAAAATTCTGTTTTTTCTATTATTCCTTCCAAAATGGCTAACTTCCACTCTTCTCCACCGAATAGAAACATAGAAAATAGGAGGAGTAGAGGTCATTTAGCCTTTTGAGCTGGCTATGCTATTCAACGTGATCACGGGTTTTCCTCTATCTCAATGCCATACTCCAGTGCTCTCCGCATACCCCTTGATACCTTACAGTCTACCAGTAGGAAAGAAACTACACTGACAGAAATCAATGGAATGTGGCAAACCTGCTTGTGGGCAGCAGTCAACAAAATGTCTCAGAACCCGGATGGGCTACACGTGGCCCCTCCGCCACAGATTGCCCACCAGTGACGAGTGTACTGGGGCACCCAAGTCTCCTTGTACGTCAACATTTCCCAATCTATCACCATTTAAATAATACTCTGCTATTCTGTATCCCTGTCTGAAGTGAATAACTTCACACCTATCCATGTTATACTGCATCTGTCACATATTTGCCCACTTACTCAACTAGTATAAATCGTCTTGAAGCCTCTTAACATTCTCCTCACCACTCACATTCCCACCAAATTTCATGTTATTAGCAAACTTGGAAATATTACTTTTGGTTCCCTCATCCAAATCATTGATGTATATTGTGAATAGTTGGGGCTCAAACACTAATCCATGTGGGATCCCACTAGTCACTGCCTGCCACTTTGAAAAAGACCCATTCATTCCTACTCTGTTTCCTGTCTGCTAACCAATTCTCAAGACATGCTAATATATTACCCACAACCCATTAACTTTAATCTTGCAGATTAACCTTTTACGTAGGACTTTCTGAACATCCAAATACACCACATCCACCAGTTCACCCTCAACTATTCTACTAGTTACATCCTCAATAATCTCCAGTGGGTTTGCCAAACACGATTTCGTTTTCATAAATCCATGCTGACATCATCTAATCCTGTTAATATTTTCTAAGTTTCCTGTTATCACAACCTTTATAATAAACTTGAGGATTTTCCCTATAACTGATGTTGGACTAACTAATCTGTAATTCCCTGCCTTCTCCTTCCCTCCTTTTGTTTTTAAATAATGGGGTTACATTTGCCACCCTCCAGTCTGCAGAATCTCAGAATTTTGGAAGGTGACAACCAACACATCTACTATTTCCACGGTCACCTCCTTTAATACTCTGGGATATATATTATCAGGTCCTGGGGAATTACCAGCTTTCAGTCCCGTTAAAGTCTTCCACACTATTTTTCCAGCAATATTAATTTGCTGCAATTTCCCCTTCTCACTTGACCGTTGAGTCCTTAGCATTTCTGGAAAGTTACTTGTGTCTTCCTCCGTGAAGACATAACTAAAATAGTTGTTTATTTGCATTGCCATTCCTTCTTCTCTATTGAGAAGAGGGCATGGGATCCAAGGGGCTTTGGCCTTGTGGATCCAGAACTGGCTGGCCTGCAGAAGGCAGAGAGTGGTTGTGGATGGGTCTTTTTCTGCATGGAGGTCGGTCACCAGTGGAGTCCCCCAGGGATCTGTTCTAGGACCCTTGCTGTTTGTCATTTTCATAAATGGATGAGAAAGTGGAGGTATGAGTTAGTAAGTTCGCCGACGATACGAAGGTTGGTGGTGTTGTGGATAGACTGGAAGAATGTCAGAAGTTGCAGCATGACATAGACAGGATGCAAGGCTGGGTGGAGAAGTGGCAGATGGACTTCAATGAGGATAAATGTGTAGTGGTCCATTTTGGCAGGACCAATGGGATGAAGGAGTACAATATCAAGGGTAGGAGTCTTAGCAGTGTTGAGGAGCAGAAGGATCTTGGGGTCCGGGTCCATAGGACTCTTAAAATCGGCCTCACAGGTGGAGGATGTGGTCAAGAAGGCGTATGGTGTACTGGCCTTCATTAATCGAGGGATTGAGTTTAGGAGTGGGGAGGTAATGCTGCAACTTTAGGAAGGCCCTTGTCAGACCCCACTTGGAGTGGTGTGCAGTTCTGGTCGTCTTACTACAGAAAGGATGTGGAAGCTATTGAGAGGGTGCAGAGGAGATTTACAAGGATGTTGCCTGGATTGGGAGGCACGCCTTATGAAGATAGGTTAAGGGAGCTAGGTCTCTTCTCCCTGGAGAGACAAAGGTTGAGAGGTGACCTGATAGAGGTTCATAAAATGTTGAGAGGAATAGATAGGGTGGATTCTCGGAGGCTATTTCCCAGGGCTGAAATGGATGCTACGAGGGGACACAGGTTTAAGGTGCAGGGAAGCAAGTACAGAGGAGATGTTAGGGGTAAGTTTTTCACTCAGAGGGTGGTGAGTGAGTGGAATCAGCTGCCATCGGTGGTGGTAGAGGCGAATGCGCTGGGGTCTTTTAAAAGACTTCTGGATGAGTACATGGGATTTAATGGGATTGGGAGCTACAGATAGTTCTATGGCCTGGTAGGTAGGGATATGATCGGCACAGCTTGTGGGCCGAAGGGCCTGTTTGTGCTGTAGCGTTCTATTATAAATTCTCCTCTTTTGGACCTAGGGCGCTTACATTATCTTCGCTAATCTTTTTTAGTTTCAGGTATCTATAGAAGCTTTTATAGTTTGCTTTCATGTTACTTGCAAGTTTACTCTCATACTCTATTTTTCCCCTCTTAATCAATCTCTGTCCTCTTTTGCTGAAAACTGAACTTCTCTCAATCCTTAGGCTTGCTACTTTTCTGGCAACTTTATAGGATTCCTTTTTAGATCTGACTCTATCCCTTTTTAGATCTAATACTATCCTTATATTCCACGTCCCCACTAAATTTGTAAGATTCAGAAACTTGGCTACATTACTCTTGTGTCCTTTATCTAAGTAATTGATACAGATTGTAAACAGCCGAGGCCCAAGCATCTTGTGGTATATCATGAGTTACACACTGCCAATCCAACAAAAGACCCCTTTATTTCTACTCTCTGTTTTCTATCAGTAAACCAATCCGAGGCAATGGTACATTGGGGAGACCATGCAGACACTATGACAACAGATGAATGAACATTGCTCGACAGTCACCAGGCAGGTGTCTCTCTTCCTGTTGGGGAACACTTCAGTAGTCATGGGCATTTAGCTTCTGATCTTCAGGCAAATGTTCTTCAAGACAGCCTTCATGACACATGACAACGCAGAATCGCTGAGCAGAGACTGATAGCCAAGTTCCGCACACGTGAGGACGGCCTCAATGGGGATCTTGGATTCACGTCACACCATCTGTAACCCTCACTACTTGCCTGGGCTTGCAAAATCTCACTAACTGGCCTGGCTGGAGACAATACACACCTCTTTAACCTGTGCTTAACCCTCTCTCCACTCACACTGTCTGTACCTTTAAGACTTGATTACCTGTAAAGACTCGCATTACAACCATTATTTTGTAAATTGAGTTTATGTCTACATATGCCTTGTTTATGAACACAACTCCTCACTCACCCAAAGGAGCAACACTCCAAAAGCTTGTGCTACCAAATAAACCTGTTGGATTTTAACCTGGTATTGTGAGACTACTTACTGTGCTTACCCCAGGCCAATGCCAGCATCTCCACATCATGGCAACCAATCCTCAATCCATGCTAATGTATTACCCCAATCCCCAGAAGTCCTAATTTTGTGCAATAGTCTCTTGTGCAACATCTTATCAAATGCTTTTTGACCATCAAAATATGCTAAGTCCACTTGCTCCCCATTACTAGTTAGATCCTCACAAAATTCTCATTAATAAAAAAAACACTACTTTTTTAGTAATGGAAAGATTTCAAAAAATATATTTTCAGAACGACAGCATATCTTTAAACTTTACAGTATAGCCAGCATAGCATCATCTGGAGAAACATTGTGTAAGGAATACTTTACATATAATCAGCTCCTAATAGGTCTTAGCTACCCATGAAACAGGAAGGGCCACATATCAAAAAATAATGCTTTGCTGCTACTCCTGTCAAAGAAATATGTGTTAATTGCTAATTTAGAAGCTTTTCTGTAATTAGAGGTAATAATATAGTAGCGCTTGTCACCATGATGCCAGATGTCTTGGCCACAACGAACATGACACTGTGTCCAAAGAACAGAAAATAACATTTTCTATTCTGTTTAATTAGATCAGTTTGATGGACACGTGCGCAGTTTTTTCTTCTTATATTTTTACACACATATGTTCATGCAAACATGAAGCTGCTTCAAGAGAAAATGTCTTACTTTTATAACGACAGGCTTGTTTTCCAATCAGCAGCCACTGTTACAAGCCTAGCCTATGCATTACCAGTAATTCCAATCTTTTCCTGTTCACGTGATGCAGAGCACTACAGCAAAGAGGCGGTAATGTAAGCTACGAAGGGGATGAAAATCTTCAATTGTGTCCAAGAATAGTACATGGCGGTCGGATATCATTTCTGAACTCCTTTTGGTTTGTTCTCATGGTTAGCATCCTCATTCAACGAGGGGCTTCATTTATGTGGAGAGACTAGAGAAACTGAGATAATTCTCCCTATAGCAGATGAAGTTAAGGGGAGATTTTCAAAATTATGAAGGGTTTTGACAAAATAATGTTTCCACTGGCAAGGTGGTCAGTAAGCAACAGACACAGATTTAAGATAAAAACAGAAGATATTTGAAATGCTCAGTTAGTCTGGTAAAGAAAGAGGCTGCATGCCAAAAGGTGATGGTAGTGGACACTGTCACCTTCGCAATAAAAAGGGTCATTTAGCTAAGAAATGCAGGGGTACAAGAGCAAGCCAAAGACTGAGGAGAGAAATTTAAATTCAAGAAGCCTCAGTCTGTTGTATATTATCTAGAAAACTCAGAGCAGGCAGAGGAGCAACATTAGAATGAGGGTTGCGCAGTGGAGGTCGATGGAAAACAATTCAAGATAGAGGTGGACATAGGAGCCTCTGCATCTGTAATCACTGAGAAGATCTTACTCAGGCAGGGATCCAACTCTGGACATATACCACTGCTTGGGATTTGAGATGGACATTGCATACAACAGCCAAGAAACAAGAGCACAGCTCCCAGCGGTAAAACAAAATGGTCATAGTTTATGGAGGCATGACTGGCTAGGTAAAATTCTGTTGAACTGGGGTAAGATTAACCACACACAGGTGACAAAGGAGGTAATTCATAACTATCTTGAGATTTTCAAAGATGAACTGGGTACACTGCATGGCACGACAGTTAAAGTTTTTTTGCAGATCCTCAGGATATTCCTTGCTTTTTCCAAGCCTTACGCCATGAAAGGCAAGGTGGAGAAGTTGGAGTGGCCACAAAGTCTTGCGATCATTGAGCCCATTCAGTTCTCGTATTGGGTAGCTCCAACTGTTCCTATTCTTGAAAGTAGTGGTATGGTGCACAAATGGTGCAGAGATCTCGAAGTTACCACTAAACAGGCCTCTGAGCTGGACATTTACCCATGTTTTGGGTGGAAAATCTGTTTACACCCTTTGCAGGAGACAAGGTGTTCTCAAAACTTGACATGAGCCATGTCTCCCAGTTGCTTTTGTTAGAGAAGGGCACAAAATCAGTGTGTCACAATCAACACGCAAGGGGTTGTTCAAAAACAACTATCTGGCTTTCGGGGTGTCATCCAATCTGGCGATTTTTCAGTTGATAATGGACAATTTGTGGAAGGAGTTCCTCATGTAACAGTTTACTTGGACAACATTTGGATCACGGTAAACTGAGGAGGAGCACCTCGCCAACCTGGATCAAGTGTTGAAGAGATTTTCAGAGGCAGGACTGTGTCTGAAGCTTAGCAAATGAATCTTCCAGGGACAGAGGCTGGAATATTTGGGTCAAAAATCACAGAGCAGGGTTCCCCCCTGTGGAAGACAAAGTCAGAACTATTAAGGAAACTCCAAACCCCATGCGTGTCTCTAAGCTCTGATCATTTCTGGGCATGGTAAATTACTACACGAGGTTTTTGCCAGGTCTTACAACAGTGTTGGCATCACTGTACTGACTAGAGTCAGAGATTTACAGCATGGCAAAAGGCTCGTCAGCCCAACTTGTCCATGCTGCCCTTATTTGTTTTTAAAAACCCCTAAGCTAATCTCAATTGCCTGCATTTGGCCCATACCCCTCTATACCCATCGTACCCATGTAACCATCTAAATGTTTAAGAGATAATATTGTACCCGCCTCTACTACTACATCTGGCAACTTGTTCCAGACACTCACCACCGTGTGAAAAAATTGCCCCTCTGACACTTTTGTATCTCTCCCCTCTCACCTTAAATCTATGCCCTCTAGTTTTAGACTCCCCTACCTTTGAGGAAAGGTATTTACAATCTAACTTGTCTATGCCCCTCATTATTTTGTAGACCTCTACAAGGTCACCCCTCAGCCTCCTACGCTCCAGAGAAAAAAGTCCCAGTCTATTCAGCCTCTCCTTATTACTGAATCCGTCAAGTCTCAGTAGCATCCTAGTAAATCTTTTCTGCACTCTTTCTAGTTTAGTAATATCCTTTCTACAACAGGGTGACCAGAATTGCATACAGCATTCCAAGTGTGCCCTTATCAATGTTTTGTACAACTTCAACAAGACGACCCAACTCCTGTATTCAACTACTTTCAAAAAAAGAAAATGGAAGTGGGGGCCAGCACCAAAGAAAGCTTTCAAGGATGTGAAAGCGCTCCTACAATCAGCTAATCTGCTGGATCACTCTTATCATGACAAGAGAACTCATTCTGTCACGTGACGTCTTGCCCTGGAGGCGTCAGGGCCATACTCTCTCAGCTGATGGACGACAGGTCAGAAACAGCCATTAGTTTTGCATCACTCATGCTGACAACAGCTGAGAAGGGATATTCACAGTTAGACAAGAAAGGTCTAGCCATTGTTTTTGCTGTGAATCGGTTTCATCAGTATCTTTACGGTTGTTCATTCACTCTAGATACCAACCCTAAGCCGTTAATGAGTCTTTTCAGAGAATCCAAGTGCATTCCTCCCATGACCTTGGCAATAAATCAGTCTCTCCTATTGTCTACCAGTATAGCAGTGTGTACAGGGCATGAAGGATAATGCAAACATGTTTAATCATCATCCTTTACCAGACATGCCCATCAAGATATTGCCTTCTCCAGAGACAATTTGTCTGCTTGAGACACTTTCACATTCTCCCGTGAATGCTAAACAGATTAACGCTGGGACCCTATGCTACCCTAGGTAAAGAGATTCCTTATGCAGGGCTGACCTGCGATTATAGAGTTGAGATCATGTAAAAAGCTGAGTGTGCAGGATGGTTGTATCCTTTGGGAGTCCAAAGCGATCATCCCACTTTCTGGTTATTCAAAAGTCTTGGATGAAATTTATTAGGCTCACCTGGGTGCCTCCTGAACGAAAAGTTTAGCCAGACTGTATGTTTGGCTGGCCAAACATGGTAAGAAGTCTCACAACACCAGGTTAAAGTCCAACAGACTTATTTGGTAGCAAAGCCACTAGCTTTTGGAGTGCTGCTCCTTCATCAGGTTACCTCTTTTAACCTCAGTTCTCTTCTATCTTGGAATTAAATTGACAGTTTAAACCACAACAGTTTACACCTGACATTCTCGACACTATTTTGGGGCTTTGAAGACTCAAAGTCTAGTACAAAGGCTTCTGTCATTGTATCCAGGAGTCAACTCTTTACATCTCCTTCCCAGTAAAACAATCAAACCAGCCAGGCTTACTATCAGAAAGACTTCAGAATAGAGCACGATTCCCCCTTCATTTTAGGTGAAATTCCAAGATAAAGTTCTAAAATACAACAATTTTATAAACTTCATTCATAATTGTAACAAACGTGAACTTGGGTTCAAGAGCATGGTGAACAGCAACGAGTACACAGAGACAAAAGCTAACACCAAAATAAAGGCAGCAATCATAAATTCAGCTCACTTATTCTGAAGAAAAGAAATGTCAGACAATAATTTATTTTCAAAGTAATTCTTTCATTTCATTTTAACATTTTGTTTACCATAGTAGTTGAGTTTTTTTGGGGGGAAGAGTTATGTTTATTCTTATTAACAGGTCTCCATCTAATTGCAAGAAAAAAAAGTCACCCACATACTCATGATTAGTAGTTCTTCATTCAGCCTTAATCCCATACAATGCCAACATCCCTGGTTCTTGATCACACTGATAATTTAAGAAAGACCACAGTGGGAAGCAAGTCATAAGTCAAGTTTGACTTGAAAATAACCAGTGAGAGGGGACTGATGCGGGAGGAAGGGTGACTTCAGACACATGCAATTAATTCTCAACACCCCACAGCATGTGGCCACTTGCACATTTCCTGTTGAATAAGCTCCACAATAAACACTAATATATAGCCTGGTTTTCCTGCCTGTCCCAGACTCCATTTTACCTTCAAAGTAAAACCAAGTAATTGTGGTATTCTACAGGCATCATCACTATCTCCAGGTCCTCAAAGAAAATAAGCCATAGCTTCTATCTGTTGCTCCAGCAAAAATACCTTTATGAATGGTGGACATTGTGCTTTAACTGATAGCTTAAGTGTTGAAAAGTATATAATTAAAAGTTTATAGTGTTTAACACTATAGATATTAAATACTATACATGATTAAAAACTTACTGGTGAATCACTCATACATACTTTGTATTATGATAAATATCTTTAAAGAACCTTCACATTTATACAGATCCTCTGTATACATTAGTGTACGCTCACTAGGTCAATGCAGGCTGTAGCGAAGCATTATACAAAATATTATGCAATAACATGGCAGTGCTAAGGAAATATATACATTAATAACAGTATAAAGTAGTTTTTTGCAAGAGAACGGTTGAAAGATTAATTTCTTTTTAACTATCGTTGAATGACTGACATTGAAAAGATGATAAATGGGGCCTTTGGAAGGGTATCAGTTTGTGTTGACACAACGGTTTTGGCTTAACATAAATGCATATTGTGTGTAACCTTCAAAAGCCAGGTGTGAGATTATATCCTAAAGATAATCTTCCTGCATTTAGTTTTTATGAAATGAGTTATGATGTTGGATGCTAATGATTTGTGGGCCACTGATGGTGCACTTGAAAGTGATTCATTCAGTTTGATCAGCTGTGCACAATGCATCTGTACTACATGTTTCAACATTAGCTTGCTCCCCTTATATATCAGTAGGCATTTTTGAATGTCTATTAACATTATAATTTAACAAGTATTTAACCTCTCTAACTGCAGAACTATGAAATCTACAGTATAATTCAGGTTGGTCATTCTCATCTGAATAGCTACTAATTAGCGAGGCAGCACATTCGCACGGTGGTTAGCACTGCTACCTCACAGCGCCAGGAACGCCAGGTTCGATTCCCGGCTTGAGTCATTGCGATGTTAATGTAAGCTGACTTGTGATCCTAATAAATAAACTTTTTAAACTATTATTTCAGCTCTGAGTATAACTTTGCCCATAACGATGGCAACAAGCTTGAAGTGCAACATTTTTCCTTGACAATGCAAGCGATGATCAACAGTTGAAGGATGAACAGAGAGGTGAGGAACAATGCTATGCCCGAGATGAGTAAAATAACAGAATAAAGGTCCAACAAATTTTCTTCACAATGGTAACATTGATTAACAGCTGGGAAGTGAGCATGGGATTGGGTGTAGTGACACCAGGGAGGTAAAGAATTGGTATAATATTACCCAAACAGACCCATTGCCCCACTTTATATCCATATCTCTATCTGTCATAGTTATACTGCTTTTACAGTTGCCACATCCACGTCTAAGTATCAGAATCCCTTCCACATTGCTATGATTCTTGTGTAGTCTGCAGCCCGTACAGCATTTTAACTATTACATGAAACATAGAAAACTGGAGCAGGAGTTGGCCATTCAGCCCTTCAAGCCTGCTCTGCCATTCATTATGATCATAGCTGATTATCCAACTCACTAGACTGATCCCATCTTCCACCCATTTCCTTTGAGCCCTTCACTCCAGGAGCTATATTTAATTCCTTCTCAAAAGCAATGTTTTGGTTCAACTGCTTTTTGTGGTAGTGAATTTCACAGGCTCACCACTCCCTGAGTGAAGAAATTTCTCCTCACCTCAGTATTATTGAGCACCAGTGGATGTACGGCTCTTCTAAAAATGTAATGCCTTTAATTACAAAATAATTAACACCTCCGATTACAACATTAGCATCTTGTCATGACCATCATGGATATTGGTCAAAGTTCGTTCTGGTTGGCAGAGATTCAGGGTTGGATCCCAGAGCTGAATGTGATGGATGCTTATACCATGTCCATTCATGCTGTTATGGTAATTAGGCAACCAAGATCAGCAGCAGAATAATTTCAGGGTAAATTCAAATTGTGCTGAGGGTGGTTCTGAATTTTCCCTGCTTATATTGATGGGATCTTAAATTTGGAGCACAGATTACCAACATGAACACCAAGCTGCCAAGCCAGCACAAAATGGTGGCCATAGCATCCAACAAGCACTTCAGTGAATAAAGACAGGTTTGTCCTAGAGATAGGGAGCAAAGATCATTTCCCATTATGGTACACAGTGTCCCATCTGAGATCAGTTTACAATAAACAAGGTATGAGGCATTGCTCAAGAAAGAAATTAATTCAACACCAGTCACAAAATTAAGATCCAACATGACAGTGATTTAACAAGAACACCTAGAATAATCTTACATGCATTATGTGCATATTTTCATTTTCTCTCAAATAATATGCCCAAGTTTAAACATACTGCATTACTGCAGTATCTAACATTTTGTCAGAAGTATGAGGGCATAATACTTAGTTTTAAGGTGGGGTGGGGGGAGGTTTATGTTTTCAAAAATATGCAGAACAGTCAAGTGTGCTGCATTTTTAAATTAATCTCGCTTTCAATGTGGACCAACAGCATTTCTCTAAGATTACTACAAGCATGGGGACGCAATAAAGCAATTAAACAGCAATGATTAGCCGATATGGTGAACACATCATGACATGCAGCAAGCACAATTATGGGAAGCAATAACCTTTTGCAGGCCCGAAGAACAAGCACACCACAAGCTAATCATACCTTTCATCTCAGAATTGGACCTTAACAAGCACTCCTGGCTATAGCACCTAGACAGAGCTCTTGATCACAGGCCAGGGCTGATTGTGAATGCTGATGTGGAGATACAGAAAGTTGTTTTCTCTCAGAATGCTCAATTTGTTTTGTCACATCAGTGTACATTTTGTTGGAAGGACGGAAATTGAAAATGAATGCACTTTTC
Source organism: Carcharhinus amblyrhynchos (assembly GCF_965287045.1). Taxonomy (NCBI): domain Eukaryota; kingdom Metazoa; phylum Chordata; class Chondrichthyes; order Carcharhiniformes; family Carcharhinidae; genus Carcharhinus; species Carcharhinus amblyrhynchos. Next base: position 39,187,883 of record NC_137340.1, read on the forward strand.
ATGTTGAAAAAAAATCTGGTTAATTTTAAGATGTACAAATTGAGCGAATATTTAGCTTTGCTGCCTATCTTACTGCGAACTGTGACAAGGATACTCCTCTAAGCTTTGCACAGAATATTAAACAGACTCTGAAAAATTGGGCACAATCAGTTTTATGGATTGGCTAAAACAAGAATGTAGGAAAATATACACAATCAATGCAACTAAGCAGTGATGAGAAAATCAGTTCGGGACTTGGTGTGAAGCTGCTTGACATTCTGGGTTCACTATCCTGCTTTCTTAAAATGCTGACGCAAATGTTAAACAGCATGTCTGACAGTGTGAACAAGGCTGAGTCTGCGTACAGGTCTCAGGGTCAAATAAGAAAGGAGGCAGAAAGAGAATGGCAATGCATGTAGAAAATTATTCTAGAAGGTGACATGATATAGCAACTGCCTTAACACGAAGCAGGAAACAAAATGGGTTAGGATGAAAGCAGCTCTTCCAGTTAGGGTGTAACTGTCCAATTCAGCTTACTCTGTTTTGACAGAGGATCATCTGGACTCGAAGCGTCGGCTCTTTTTGCTCCTTACAGATGCTGCCAGACCTGCTGAAATTTTCCAGCATTTTATCTTTTGGTTTCAGATTCCAATATCTGCAGTAATTTGCTTTTACTCTCTGTACCTTTAGCTCACGGACATCCATGAATACCAGGCATATAAACTAAATTGCTTGGTGAAGCACCTTCAACAACACTCAGGCAGCTCCACAACTTCCAGGAAAAATAGCTCACTTGATCGATGACCTCCATCCAGCACTTCAAGCATTCATTCCTGTTACGTTGCTTTAAACTGTCATCTTCCCAGGAAGATTTTCTAAATCTAACATAAAAGCCTCTTTTGCCCATACCTGGTGAAACAACAAAACTAAAATAATTTCTTCAGGAAAATGTGTATGTTGAGGACAAAATGACAGATTAGCTCAAAAGCAATCTCCACAATGCAGCTTTGATCAAAATTGTAAATTAGTTTTGTTTATATAAATAAGATGACAAATCTTACAACTTAACTAAATTTAGTTACACTTGCAGAAGTTCTAAAGCTGGGAGACCAAAAAGTAATCTTATTTCTACAGTACGAAGAATATGATAATTGACAGAGAACATTAAGATGTGCTTTAAGATCACGTAAAATGTTCTAATTACAAATGAATAGCAAACACAGTCGCCAATTAATGAGAGGTTTCCTGTTTGTTTCAGAATTAAGTTTTTCTTTGAAAGTAAACTCAAATTAAGGGGAAAGATTCTCAAATAAGTTTATAGAACAAAGTTATGATGGGTAGAAATTGTAGCCCATCATTTTTAACAGCTTTTAAAAACAAATAAACTACATCTGAATTACACATTGGATAACTTAGACTGATCAGAATGTACAGGAAGATTAAAAGAAAATTCTTGCAGTTCATTTGATTAAACAATGCCTACAGTACACATGGTCAGACTTCATAATCTGCATGTTGTTCACACGTCTGGCCAAAAATACCAATCTTAATTTTGCATCCAGCAATGAAGTAAAGGCCTGGAAGAACATAAGAAACAGGAGCAGGAGTAGGCTAGTTAGCCCCTTGAGCCTGCCCCGCCATTCAATAAGATCATGGCTGATCTGAAGTGGATCAGTTCCACTTTCCCGCTCTCTCCCCATAACCCTTAATTCCCCTGTCTATCAAAAACCTATCTACCCGCGACTTAAATATATTTAGTGAGGTAGCCTCCACCACTTCAACGGGCAGAGAATTCCAGAGATTCACCACCCTTTGAGTGAAGAAGTTCCTCCTCAACTCTGATCTAAACTGCAACCCCCCCCCTTATCTTGAGGCTGTGTTGTCTAGTCCTGCTATCCTTTCTAAGCAGGAAGAATCTCTCTACCTCTACCCTATCCTTCCCCTTCATTATCTTATACGTTTCTATAAGATCCCCCCTCATCCTTCTAAACTCTAACGAATACAGACCTAGTCTATTTAGTCTCTCTTCATAGTCCAACACCCTCATCTCCGGTATTAGCCTAGTGAACCTCCTCTGCACTCCCAAGGCCAATATATCTGGTAGAATTCTTTGAGGAGGTGACAAAAATGGTTGACGATGGGAGAGCTGTTGATGTCATCTATGTGGATTTCAGTAAGGCGTTTGACAAAGTCCCTCATGGTAGGCTGGTAGAAAAGGTTAAGGCGCATGGGATACGAGGTCAGGTAGCTAGGTGGATTGAGAACTGGCTGGGCAATAGGAGACAGAGGGTAGATGTTGAGGGGGCCTTTTCGGGCTGGAGGCCAGTGACCAGTGGTGTGCCGCAGGGCTCAGTACTGGGACCTCTCCTCTTTGTAGTATACATAAACGACTTGGAAGAGACCGTACGTGGTGTGATCAGCAAGTTTGCGGATGACACCAAGATGGCAGGGTTGGCAAATACTGAGGTGGAATGTCAGGTGATACAGCAGGATATAGATAGGTTGGTACATTGGGCAGATAGGTGGCAGATGGAATTTAATCCTGACAAATGCGAGGTGATGCATTTTGGAAGGAATAATGCAGAGAGGAGCTACGTGATAAAAGGTAGACCGATTAGGAGTATAGAAATACAGAGGGACCTGGGAGTGCAGGTTCACAAGTCTATGAAGGTTGCGACACAAGTGGAGAAGGTTGTGAGGAAAGCTTATGGAATGCTAGCTTTTATAGGAAGGGGTATAGAGTACAGGAGCTGCCGTCTAATGCTTCAGTTGTACAGAACGTTGGTTAGACCGCATTTGGAGTACTGCGTCCAGTTCTGGTCACCTTACTACTGGAAGGATGTGGAGACTCTGGAGAGGGTGCAGCGGAGGTTTACCAGGATGTTGCCTGGCATGGAAGGACTGAGTTACGAGGAAAGGTTGGAGAAACTGGGACTTTTCTCCTTGGAAAGACGGAGATTGAGGGGAGGCATGATAGAGGTATATAAGATACTGAAGGGAATAGATAGAGTCAATAGTGAGAGGCTGCTCCCCAGACTGGGTACAATTACGAGAGGTCATGATCTCAGGGTGAGGGGGGAGAAGTATAATTTGGATGTGAGAGGAAGGTTCTTCACACAGAGGGTCGTGGGGGTATGGAACGCGCTACCGAGTAGGGTGGTGGAGGCAGAAACGTTGGACTTGTTTAAGGTTTACTTAGATAGACACATGAGCGAAACAAGGATGGAGGGTTATAGTAGGGGGTATTAAATAGGGTCAGAGCCTCGGGACGACACCGGAAATGCAGACTTGTATGTTAACATTTTTGTCTTTTTATTCCGCAGGTGGAGGTCCACCTTGTTGTCAAACAAGGGGCATGCACACGGTGGGTCGTGCGTGGGCTGCTCTTGGAGGTTCCGGGAGTGGCCTAGTACTTCGTGCCAGTGTGCGCTTGATCCTGGACTGGTAGACGGGTGCCACAACAGCTCAGTGACTAGCACTGCTAGCTGTGCAGATACATGGATTTGGGCCTGTGTCTGTGGGAGTTTGCGCATTCTCCCTGTGGTTGCGTGGGTTTCCTCCGGGCACTCCGGTTTCCTCCCACACCCCAAAGATGTGCTCTTAGGCTGATTGGTATACCAAATTGACACTATTCTCCCCTGAATCTGGCTAAGTTAGGGGTTCCACTCGCAGACACACAGGGCAGGGTAGGTGTAGGAGGATGCGGCGGCGCGGGCTCGTTGGGCCGAAGGGCCTGTTTCCCGTGCTGGGTTGTTCTTTGTTTATATCCTTCCACAAGCGTGGCGATCAAAACTGCACACAGTACTCCAGCTGCAGCCTCACCAGTACCCTGTACAGATGCAGCAAGACCTCCCTACTTTTATATTATACCTCCCCTCGCTATAAAGGCCAACATTCCATGTGCCTTCTTGATCACCTGCTGCACCTGCAGACTGGGTTTATGCGAATCGTGCACAAGGACCCCCAGGTCCCTCTGCACTGTAGCATGCTGCAGCTTTTTGCCTTTTAAATAATAATCCCTCCTACTATTATTTCTGGCCACAAAGATGCAGTAACCTTGTTTTCCTGACGGCAGTTTAAATCTGGTGCTAACTCATGGGATGCCTTGATGTACAGCAGCAGTGGTGTCAGGATGTCAGTCTGGAGCCAGTCACTCTCAAGTATTCACACAGATTAATCCAGAAAGATAAAAGCACTTGAGAGACTTCACTTTTAATTTAAATTTTCTGATAACAAAATACAGAGTGATTACTGTAGCTTCCATCTTGTAGATTTTTTTTAACCTTATTAATAAATTTGACAGGCCACAAACATAAAAATTAGCTTTTTGGGGTCGATGGGGTAATTCGGGACCAAGTGTATTAAAATCCTAGCTACACCTCATTCAACAAGGTGCAACTTTTTCCAAGGATTTTTACAAGAAGACTAATATAGATGTGGGAGGTTAATCAAATAATGATTGCAATGATGTTTACACTTGGTAGCAACTGCCACAGTGCACTCCATGGAAGAATAGAGACTCACTGGCAGCAGTCTTTGGATTCCCACTATATTCTGTGCCTGTGTAGACTCAGTTTTGCCATCATTACCATAGCAGAATCCATGCCATTAAATCTAAACCCTTATTTTTGGTAGAGCCTGAAACGTGGAAGCACGAATTTTACCGATGTAATTAAGAGGGATTTAAAAGGATGGATGTAAGCCTTTTATAATGAAGTATGCAATTATTTGAATTAATTTTGTTTAAAGCCATATTTGAACCATTAACAATTTCAGTTACTGAGAAAAATAGGGTGGATGAAGTCTTTTTTAAGAAGAATTTTGAATGGTGGGAAGCAAAGGGAAAATGATATTACATATAATCATTACATTAAATGCAAGAATTCTCAGCTAATAACGATGCAGGTTACAGGGTAAGGTCTCAAAAAGGCACCAGAGTTCTCATTAAAAATGTCTACATTGCATTTTGTGATGTAAAATACTGAAACAGGAAGTATGTTGTGCATACAGGATCTATACACACACAGAAGTTATAAATCAAGCCATATTCATGGGCTCAGAAAATATCAAATAAGAATGTGACAGACTATAATCAGAATGCATCAAAACATAAGGTGCTTTGTAGAGCCAAAACACAGTTTTAATCCACACTAAGTAAAGAAAAATGGAAAGGTTCAATGATTTGGAACATTATACCCTGCAACAACACAAAAGAAAATGTTGCTGCTTCGTCAAACAGTGGAAAATGATGAATTATCTCTGACATGTGAAGAAGCAAAATTGTCCTACAATTATCAAAAATTGCTGCTACATTTTGACTAAATAGCAATTATAGGAATTCAATGGAGGAATTAAATGTGTTGGAAACTCAAAAGGTTGCATCAAGCTGTGCCTGTAATGTCAAAACCAGGTAAATGGCAAATCCTCGCCACCATGTATGGCCATCGTAAGGAAAACAGATTACTGAAAACACTGATGCAACTCACTCAAGGACTCTTAACCACTGACACCCTTTTAGTCTTCACCTGCAACGACTACAATATTTTACCTCACAAAAGCAGAAAGAAAATGCAAAATATTGATTTGTGTCACTTTGACATTCTTGCAGAGGTTTTGATCTGAAAGTAAAATTGTGTGGGTCACTACAAATAAGCTTTTAGTAGCAACTCTCCAGATGTAAAGGACATAAAAGCAGACCATATATGGGCAGTCACAGTTAAACAAGGTTTCAAAGGATACAAATTGCTAGCTTTAGTTGTTGTTCTTTGCTGCGTAGTTTATTCTAATTTTATTGGAAGAAAACTAGAAGTACATTCATGCTCCCTTGATGGAACTGAGCAGAATTCTCAAAGTTTGCTTTGAGTTCTATATCTCCATTTGTACAGACAGTTCCTAAACCCAATCAGGACTCAAGGATTCATTCAGCAGCAATGACATTACGCTCCATGCTGTACCTTGAAAAAGGTTTCTAATTTGGCTCCCAGGTAAGAAAATAAAAATAATAGACAAATTCACATTTTGCTGCTTGTAAACTTGCCTTTGGAACCCACACAGTGGAAGACCATGGGCTAAATTTGACGATACGATTTGGGGAATAGTTCGCATTCCCCTCCTATTACCACCACCACCCAGCTGAAAGGCTGGTTGCCATCGGATTTTAGCAAAAGCTTCCTTGCTGTGATAATACATTGGGAGTGGCCTTTACTATGGGATTTCCATATCTCAGGGAAAGGAAGTCCTGCCAGCCAATCTGATTAGTCTCAAAAAGTCAAAAAGGTGGGTGAATTTGCTAATCCCTACCTGTCCAACATATTACAGCACAGGGTTGGGCGGGAAGACAGTGGATCAGGCACCCATCCTATTTTACAGTTCAGGTTTCAAACCACCAGGTTACTCAGTAAGGGACGCAGCCTCATTTCAACTGCTATTAACCCTGTTTATGCACAAACTCCAGACAGGGAGGAATCAAATGATCTAAGGAGATAAGTGGTTGAATGGTTAATGTAGGCACTGGTGTCCTGGAGTAGTTCCAATTACTCAAAAAGGGCAGAGAAGAATTTTCCAAATTGTTTCCTCTTAATAGCCCTGATAGTGTTCATTATGATTTAGGGCCAGTTTTTGCTACTGAAATAGGTAGCTCAAGTTAGGAACCCACTTTGGTTTAAAGATTCCCCCCCCCCCCCCCAAATCATACTGATGGGGAGCCATCGAGACTCAAAACATTGGTTCTACTCTCTCTCTCCACAGATGCTGTCAGACCTGCAGAGATTTTCCAGCATTTCTGTTTTTGTTTCACATTCCAGCATTCGCAGAATTTTGCATTTATACCCAATTTTCACTCAGGGGAGGTGGGGGTGGAATAGAGGCTGGCTGGTTAGAAGGTCCACCTCAGTTCTTTGGGATTTCACAAAGCCCTCATTCACACACACTTGATAATAAAAATATTCATGCAACACAGTCAAATATTTTAAATCTCCTTGTGTTCAATCTGTGATAATTCAGTAACCCTATCAAAGACAGCTGATCCTTTAATTGTCTCTTTAAACTGTTCATATGTGAACTCAACCCCTCCCTGACATAAGAACTTTTAGAGCTTTTGAATCTCAGCAAAGTATGCATAATGCTGCATTAACAGCCCTTGGAAAATATCCATCAAAACTCCATCAAAACTGTAGGAACAGATTTTTTTTCTAATCTACACAAGCAAGCATTCAAGGAAAAGGTTTTAAGAAGTCTGTTTACATTTAAAGGGCTGGGCATTTAAAAAACCTTCAGATCAATACATTTAAACAGACTTTATCCAAACATCAAAAGCATTTACATATACTCCATAAACTTGCGACTCCCACACAGTGGGTTAAGATACTTAAAAGAATGAAAATTAGTCTTTTTGAACTCAGTACTGACTTTAAGTGGCTCCGCCCTGCCCTCTCCCTGCTACCAACAAAAATGGGGTCTGTCAGAAATGGGAGCAGGACTTCCACATCCAGTTCCCACCTGTCATTTTTAAAAGGTAACATAAACCATCCTGACTCCACAAAAATCCAGCAGTGTGTGTCTGATGGTGAGCAGGAAATACCTAATCACAATGTTCTTGGCATCATGAATGTGGGACCAACCCAGTTAGCTAAGTGGCATTTATCTGTCAATAAACTGAAGCCTGATTAGTGCTTCAATAAGTGTGAACACCTAGGTATTTTAAGCTGTTGTGCGAGTCATCTCAGTTATATATAAGGCAGTGGTTTTAGTAAGCACATACCAATGGGAGAGAGACTGCAGCTGGAGTGAGACTCTGGAGCTAGAGTGAGGGTATCGGAAATTTGCAGATGATTGGGAATTCAGTGCTGAGGGGAAAGAGATGCTCATCTTTGGGAAAAGTGGAGGTAGACCTGCAAGGGAGACTTGAGGGCAAGCGAGAGGTAGAAGGAAATTGAACTCTGACATCAAAGCCAGCAGGTAAGTGATTGGTTGATGACGAGTAAGTAGTTTTTCTTTGCTTTTTCCACTTGGCGTTGTTGTTGTTAGTTAACTTGAGAGTTAAGTCATGACAGGAGATCCCAGACCTGTGTCATGCTCCCGTTTTGCAATGTGGGAGTTCAGAGACCCTTCTGGTGTCCTTGGCTCCTTCTGTTAGACCACTTGATGGCTCTGGAGCTGTGGATGCATTTACTTTGGAGCATCCACGATGCTGAGGAAGTCATGAATAGCACATTCAGTGAGTTGGTCACACTGCAGATAAAAATTACTGAGGGAGATAGGGAATGGGTGACCACAGTCCAACTCGGGAAGGGGCTATCTTAGACCTGGTTCTGGGAAATGAGTCCAGACAGGTGATTGATGGCTCAGTAGGGAGCCATTTTGGGAACAGTGATCACAATTTTATAAGTTTCAAGATTCTTGTAGAAAAGGGTAGAAGCAGTCCCAGAGTAAAAGTGCTAAACTGGGGGAAGACTAACTACAACAGTATTAAGCAGGAGCTAGGGAATGTAGATTGGGGGCGGCTGTTAGAGGGTAAATCCACATCCGATATGTGGGAGTCTTTTAAAAGTCAGTTTTCAACAATTCAGTACAAGTATGTCTCTGTAAAACGAAAGATAAGGATGGCGAGAGAGATTGTGAGCTTAGTGAAAAAGGAGGCACATAAATACATAAATTTCAGGAAATTGAAAACAGATAAGGCTCGAGGAATATAAAGGTAACAGGAAATAGCTTGAACAGGCACTTACTAGGGCAAAAAGGGGCCATGAAATGTCTTCAGCTGGCAGGATTAAGGCGAATCCCAAGGCTTTTCATAAGTTACATAAGGAGGAAGAGAATAGCTAAGGAAAGGACAGGTCCACTCAAGGACAGTGGAGGGAATTGGTGTGTAGAGCCAGATGAGATGGGTGAGGTCTTAATGAGTACTATGCATCAGTATTCACAAAGGAAAAGGATGTGGTGGATGGTGAGTGCTGAAAGGAGGATGTTGATATTGTGGCCAAATGGGCCACCTAAAACGGTGAATAGTAAAGCACTCTGGGACAATTGGGCAAGAACTAAAAAAAACAGGCTACAGCCTAAAACTCAAGAGATAAACAGGCTGCAGCTCAGGAAATAGGCCATCCAAAAGACAATGGTCACTTCCTGGTCAAACATACTTGTATACCAGACAAAGGGAAGCCTTAACCCCTTATTTGGGAGAGGTGTGTGACCTACATGCCCCCAGCACCTACAGATATGGCCGTTGGGGATACACCCAGAGATCGGTGTGGCAGCACCTGATTGGACTTTATTGATCAGGGTGATCAAGTCCTGATCGATTAACTGGCAAGGGCAAAAGGGATGCAAAACCCAACAGGACATAAAGGGTGCTGCGCAACGAAGCATCTCTGACCCCACGAGCGAGCTACAACAACGGTGACCATCGCCAGCAACGACCAGCACAAGGAGAGCAACCACACCCGAGAAGGAAGGAAGGAAGACCAGAGCCAGAGTGCCAGACCAGACTACGCAGGGGACTACAGAGATCTGTGCACAGATAAAGGCCAATATCTGCTTGGGTATTTGTCAGTCACACAAAGTTAAGTCAAGGTCTGGTATTGGACTTGAACTTCAGTATTTTCTGTAAGATAACTTACTGTTGGTTCCTTGGGTGATTATTGATTGTGTGTGTTTTAAATAAACATTGGTTATATTAACAAGAAGCCTACTTGCAATTCTTTGTCCACCACATAAGGGTTAAAATAGACTGTGCGGCAGGCACAACAACATTCTAGGAAATGGTGAGATAATAAGGAGGTGGTATTGGAGGTTTTGAAAAACATTAAGGTGGATGTGTCCCCAGGGCCAGATAGGGTTCATCTCAGAATACTGAGAGAGGCAAGGGAAAAAATTGCTGAGGCCTTGGCCAAAATCTTTGCATCTTCTTTAGCCACAGGCTGGGATTGGAGAGTAGTTAACATTGTTCCTCTGTTTAAGAAGGGCTGAAGAGACAATCCGGGAATTTACAGGCCTGTGAGCCTTACACCAGTGGTAGAGAAATTACTGTAGAAGATTCTTAGGGCATACACATCTAGAAGCAAAGAGGCTTATCAGCAACAGGCAGCATGGTTTTGTGAAGGGGAGGTTGCATTTCACAATCTTGATTGCGTTCTTTGAAGAAGTGACAAGAAAAACTGACCAGGGCAGGGCAGTGGACGTTGTAAACATGGACTTCCGTAAAGCCTCTGATACGATTCCTCATGGCAGACTGACACAGGTGAAGTCATATGGGATCTGAGGTGAGCTGGGAAGATAGATACATGGCTTGAGCATAGAAAGCAAACTGTGGAAGGGTACTTTTCTAACTGGACATATGTGACAAGCGGTGTTCCACAAGGATAAGTGTTGGGTCCTTCATTGTTTATAATATATAAACGATTTGAAGGAAAATGTAGGCGGTCTGATTAGTAAATTTGCAGATGATACAAAAATAGCGGATAGTGAGATTGAGCAGATTGTCAGAGGATACAACCAGATATAAACTGGCTGGAGACCTGGGCGGAAAGATGGCAGATGGAATTTAACCTGGACAAAGGTGAGGTGATGCGATTTGGAAGATCTACTGCATTAGTTAAGTATACAGTAAATGGTAGACCCCATAGAAATATTAGCAGAAAGAGGGATCTAAGTGTGCAGATCCACAGTTCTCTGAAGGTGTCAACTCAGGTGGACAAGCTGGTCAAGAGGGCATATAGCATGTTGGCCTTCATTGGTCAGGGCGTTGAAGAAAAGAATTAGAAAATTATGCTGCAGCCGTATAAAAGTTAGGTTAGGCTGCATTTTGGACAGTATTGTGTACAATTCTGGTCGCCACACTACCAGAAGGATGTTGATGCATTGGAAAAAGAGTGCAGTACAGATTTACTAGGATGTTGCCTGGTTTGGAGGATATGAACTAAGAAAAAAGGTTGAACAAACTTGGGCTGATTTCATTGGATCATCGGAGGATGAGGGGGGACCTGATAGAGGGTTACAAGATTATGACAGGCTTGGATAGAGTGGATAGTCAGTGTCTTTTTCCCAGGTTCAAAAGGCCAATTACTCAGAGGCATAGGTGAAAATGAGACAGGGAAAGTTTAAGAGAGATGTAAGGGGCAAGTTTTTCACACAGAGGGTGGGAACACACTGCCAGATGTGGTGGTGAAAGCACGTTCTATAACAACATTCCAGAAGCATTTGGATAGATACATAGAAAGACAGGGAATAGAGGGGTATGGCCCTCATAGAGGCAAGAAAACATTAGATTAGAGAGGCGCCTGTGCGGGCACAGAAATGGTGTGCCGAAGAGCCTGTTCCTGTGTTGTACTGCTCTTTATTCTTTGTGGGACCGGTTTCTTACTGGGCCATCTGGTTCTTTCCTACATGTCATTATTGAAATTATATAATGGTGAGCAGGATGCTGCATAAACACAAATTCAAAGTCAGAAAAATCTAATGGCGTTTTGTTTGATATAGGCAGAATTGAAAAAATGTAACCAAATCCAAGCATTTGGCGAAATCTCTGTCATGAGCAACAAGTTATTCAGTTGTTGGGGGAATGTCTCGAGATACATTCACCAGATTTATTTGTCAGATGGTGTTTGGATACAATTAGCAATTAAAACAGGACAGCTTATAACAATTCTGCAACATGCCAGGTACACGACTCAGGTCACAGCTGAAGGACTGCATCATAAATACAGGGTGGGGCATGGTGAGGGGGGAAAGGATGGCGTAGGAGAAGTGATGGTGGGGGTGATCTACATTTATTATGTTCCACAGAAAATGATAATAATGTGTCTTTGGCAAAATATTGGTTTCTAATTTTATCTGACACACATTAACAAAAGAATAGTGTGCCCACCACTGTGCTCCTGAATATTAATAACAGTCCAAACAGTAAACTTCTTTGAAAAACATGACAGTTTTCATCATAAGTTACATTTGCTAAAGTGCGTCACTTTGAGTTATAGCAAATTCACCAACGTGGCACTGCTTTTCGTGGTGTTAAAGTTATTTTTAAAAGTCCATCAATAGAATACTTTCAATACTTCTATTACTTATCGATCATTATAAAATGTATATTACAAACACATACATAGCTATTAGAATGATTACTGCATTCTTAAAACAACCACTAATATTTCAAAGCATCTTTTCTGCTGTAGTTTTGTCCTTCTGTTGATTGCTGTCTCAAATCCTCATTCTTCAAAAAGTACTTTGGACTCTTATCCTGTTTGATCCAGACACACACCAATTCCTTGATGTTGTTTCTAATTTACTCAACGCCTCCCAGTTCACTGTTCTATTTTAACTCTCAAAACCGGTTCTTTTTCATGACCTGTTCCATCTTCAGACACGCATTGATATCACGCTGCTTTCAGTTCTCTTGCACCTTTTGCCCTTTGTGAGCCAGGTGCTTTGTTGACTAGCACATAGGATCTATCCTACTGTGCTGACACAGTGGTTAGCACTGCTGCCTCACAACGCCAGGGACATGGGTTCGATTGCTGGCAGGGGTCACTGTCTGTACAGTTTGCACTTTCGCCCCATGTCTGCATGGGTTTCCTCCAGATGCTCTGGTTTCCTGTCTGTCTGAAAGATGTATTGGTTAGATGCATTGGCCATGCTAAATTCTCCCTTGGTGTACCCAAACAGGTACCGGAGTGTGGCCACTAGGGGATTTTCACAGTAATTTCGTTGTATGTTAACGTAAGCCTACTTGTGACTGATAAATAATCTTTACTTTTTACTTCACTTCATATTTTAAAAAGTCCAACTGATTTTTAAAATTTCAATCTGACTCATTTCATTGTGATTTAATAATTTTCACAGCTGAGTTTTGACTATATTTTTCTTTGTGTGAAAGTGACTTGTTTTGTCCCTCATTTTCTCAATTCTGCTTAACTGCCCCTCCCAGCAAAAACAATATATTTGAATTATTATGGAAAAAAGAAATAGATTGGGCTTGGTTGAGTTATAGCTGTAACATATGTTTAAATAAGCATAAGTAAATTTGCTTTCCTCAGATACCCCATTGTTCATTTTTTAACATGCCATAAAACATGAACATTGTTCAATTTGTGCAACAGAAGTATTGTAACTGATCTTGAAATCTGATAACAGAGCACACAACATTCAGCAACAGAACAGCACAGTCAGCTTTTTCACTTTAAACACGCTTTCTTCCTGAAACTTTCATCCAAAAGCTCCCTACATAAGTGTTCCATGTAATGTGGTACTAAGCCTCTGAGGTGCCCGGTTTGTCTTTCAATCTGTAAATCTCAGGTGGAACAGCGGCTAGAGAGGTCAGTGCCCTTGTGCTAGGGCTTGGGATGGGGAGGAAAGGTGGGTGTTGAAAATTAGCTAAGTTTCCTGCTACTAACGTATGTGCTATGAATATGTGGGTATTAGGTCCAAACATGACTAGCTAGCTCTGGTGTCCACTGCTATTAAGAAGTCTGCCAGGCCGCCATAAATCAGCCATGATCGTATTGAATGGCAAAGCAGGCTTAAAGGGCCTGATGGCCTTCTCCTGCTTCTATTTCTTGTGTTCTTGTGTACTTAGACATAAATAGGAGGAAAAATTCAAGGAAAAGTTCAATACCTCCATTGAGAAGTAAAATTTAAATTAGAGCATAACATTAAACCAATCCTTTTTGATTTGATTTATTATTGTCATATGTATATAGTGAAAAATATTGTTTCTTGCATGCTATACAAAGCATACCGTTTATAGAGAAGGAAAGGAGAGAGTGCAGAATGTAGTGTTACAGTCATAACACTGGTATAGAGAAAGATTAACTTAGTCCAAGGTAGGTCCATTCAAAAGTCTGATGGCAGCAAGGAAGAAGCTGATCGTGTGTTGGTTGGGACATGACTTCATACTTTTGTATCTTTTTTTCCGATGGAAGGAGGAGGAAAAGAGCATGTCTGGGGTGCATAGGGTCCTTAATTATGGCTGGCTACTTTTCTGAGGTAATAGTAAGTGACGATACAATCAACGGGTGGGAGGCTGGTTTGAGTGGTGGATTGAACTTCGTTCACGACCCTTTGTGGTTTCTTGAGGCCTTAGACAGAGCAGGAATCATACCAAACTGTGACACAACCAGAAAGATTGCTTTCTATGGTGCATCTGTAAAAGTTGGTGTGAGTCATAACGGACATGCCAAATTTCCTTACTCTTCTAAGAAAATAGAGATAAATCTAAAAGAGCCTACACACTCTTTTGAAGAAAAGGGGTTGAGTGTCCTGGCCAAAATGTAATCCTTCAATCAAAATAGGAAAAATAAATTATTTGGTTATTTATGTTAGTGTTATCTGGAGAACTGTGTGTGCAAATCGGCTGCCAGGTTTTGCCAACATTACTAGCAATTTCCCTTCAAAAATGTGTACTCTTAATTTTCTGTGAAGCCTTTCAAAAGTCTTCAGGCCATGTAAAACATTATATAAATGCAATTTCTTTTTTGAGTGATCATCAGTTAGCAAGCAATGGTTTCATGCGCCATTCTTTGCTTTGCGATTAAAATGAATACTGTTTTCATCTGACAGTGGGAGTTCTGGCAGAACTAACTAACTCCTGCTCTATGTGCAGAAAGGAGTAAAACATGCCATCTGACAAAGATCAGAAGCATACTGGTTAAGAATTACACCTTTGACACGAGTTCAAGGTTAGCTGCCCAACAATATTTATGGCATTTATTAGTCTTTTTCCCCCCATTTTTCTCCCCTGTCCTCTTGAAGCTGCTATCTTTTGCTGAGCCTGGGTTCCACAGAGACTGGCAGCATTCCAGGGTCTCATGCCAATGCACATTCTTCACCTGAGCCTCGGCAGCAAGTGTTGGCAGGCTCTTTGACCAATTTATGAGCTAACCCTGTTCTCGTCTGAAGTGCACACAAACACACACAGGCTGATTCTTCCCTTACATTTAGAGCATTTCAGAATAAAATAATAGGCTAGAATAAAATCTTTTACACACATACAATAGAACATTTTAGTCGTACAAGCCATTAAAAAGGTTATCAGATTATCTCAGTTCTAATTGCTTCCAATTTGACTGATGCTAAACGGACTGAATCCCTGATGTGTTCTTCTGTTATGAGTCACTAAAACCCATGTCTTTGAATCGAAGCATATGGTACATAAAAGATGGGAGAATTTTGCAGTCAGTGATTGCAAGCTAATTTCCTCCAAAACTATATGTCAGATCAATTTGAGCACGGTTATAGGGTACAAGTCACCAGCGGGCAAATAAACAGTGGCACACTGCCACTTCCAATTACCAACAACAGTCTGATGACCTGTCTAGGACCAGGATTTTATAATGTTACCGGCCACATTGATGAAGCCACATTGAAAAGGTTGAAACATCCCAATTGTGATTAAATATCAGGATGTTGATCTGCATATTTCTAGCAATTTATCATCCAGGGGCCACACATCTAGATTAATATCTTCAACAAACGGTTTGCTACTAATGTGACTGAATTGGTACCTAGCTCCCATTCTATGTCAGTGTATTGATTAAATTCAAGGCAAGTCACAAACAGCAACAGAGCCAAGGTAATAATCCATCCTTACAAATAGTACAAACAAAATATTAATGGAAAATTCGTATTCGAACAATCAAATTGTCAAAACACATTTAACAACAATTGTTCTCTTATTATTAAAGTCTACATTTTATTCCATACTACAAAGTTGGTTTGAAAGCTGGCAATTTAAAATGGAGCTCCATTCTTAGCTCCCTCCCACATACAAGCAGAAAGCTGAGGGAGATAATGATATGGTTACTATGTGCACAGGCTGCTTTTAGATCTATGTGGTTGGCCCCAAGATCAAAGAACTGGCCTTGCTGGCATAGCAAGAATTGGCCTTCTTCCCATTTTTGGAACTGAAGTGCACAGTGACCAGTAATAAACCACAGTAGGAACACCACCTGGGAATGGGAAGGATACTTAGTTGTCAACAGCAGCCAATTGAGTGACGCTGATCCGATGCAACATGTAAGCAAATTGCCTCCAATTAAAGACTTGACATGGAGGATCTCCAGTGGCTGCTTTCACAGCTGCAGTAAAAGTAAATAGCTCATCTCAGGAAGGAAGTAGAGTTAAAGATGTTTATAACAGACATGAGGTGCAGAAATGGGGGTGGTGGTGGAAGAAAGCACCTGGCCATTTATTCAATTTAATTTATGGACTTGTGGACGCAAAAATCAAAGCAAGATAACTTTTCGGCAAGTAAACCATGGGACAGTGAATAGAACAACTCCTAACAGGTAGTTAGCTACAAGACTTGCTAGATCCACGTTGAAGATATCTATATTAAAACCATTTTCCCCATACGCTTCAACATCTCTATAAATACATGATCTATAAAATGAGTCAGAAACTCATTTTATAGATCAGCAACCTTGTACCAATAGATATCTCAGATCCTTCCCTGACCATTTTTCTGCTTAGAATATAATTCCATTCAGTTCTCTTTCCCAAATCGTCCTACACTGCATTTACACTTGGTGACTGCGGTAAGGCGTTGCCATTTTGTCTCCTCCTCCCCTGCTGTGATTTCTTTGTACTGTCACAATCCGCAGTGGGGAAATAAAGCAGAGAGGAGACCTGCTCCAAGCTTTTGTCAAAGCTTCGGTAGGTGATTGTTAGGGGGTACACAACAAGAATGTGGAAAAGCTTTAAAGTCACAGGAGATTAAAATTTCATCATTTTCCTAGTGTGATGCATTATAGTATGTTGCAGAGTAAATAAGCCATTTCACTGGTCGGTGGAAGCACAAATACAACAACGGCAACCCATAAATCACATACTGTAAAATTCCACCTCAAGCACACTGCACCTTCAATGCAGAGGATCTAGCTTTACACTCTTTATTGCAGCAACCTTCAATGTTTTGGAACTATTCATCTACAAAGAAAGGTAGCCATCATCAACTTTATACAGTGTCGTAGCGACCAGACCTTTGAAGCCAGGAAACAGCTGCTTGTCCATTTTCAACACTCTGGATGTAGCCACCTGTCTCCGACAGCCATGAGTTTGCTATTTCAGGTGAACACATGGCTTCAGTTTTTTGCCTTGTAGCTTCCAAAGAAGATTTTTTACTGGTGTACAGGATCACATGATTAATTCCTGTGCTGTACTGTTCTTTAGTTAACTTTATAAAGCCACCAAAAAATAAATCATCAATTTACCAATGCTTGTGGATTGGATATCTCTAAAATTTAGCTCTATTGCATGTTCTTTAAATGATAGCTAATCTTTACTAAAAATGCTGTACTTTATACAGCAATGTTTATTTTTTGATAGAAAAATACAAATGTAACTTAATATAAATAAAGTCTTTCTTATGTGCATAATGGCTATAGCTTGTGGAAATAATTGAATGTTAATTACATACATTCATTATAATGTTATTCAGCTCAATCAGACTTGCTAGATCCACGTTGAAGATATCTATATTAAAACCATTTTCCCCATACGCTTCAACATCTCTATAAATACACGATCTATAAAATGAGTCAGAAACTCATTTTATAGATCAGCAACCTTGTACCAATAGATATCTCAGATCCTTCCCTGACCATTTTTCTGCTTAGAATATGAACATAGAACATAACAGCGCAGAACAGGCCCTTCGGCCCACCATGTTGCGCCGACCAGTTAAAAAACAATGACCCACTAACCTAAACCAATCCCTTTTCGTCCATAAACCTATCCACGGATCTCTTAAACGCCCCCAAACTAGGCGCATTTACAACCGCAGCAGGCAGGGCATTCCAATCCCTCACCACCCTCTGGGTAAAGAACCTACCCCTGACATCCGTCCTATAACTACCCCCCCTTAATTTAAAGCCATATGATTCCATTCAGTTCTCTTTCCCAAATTGTCCTACACTGCATTTACACTTGGTGACTGCGGTAAGGCGTTGCCATTTTGTCTCCTCCTCCTCCTCCCCTGCTGTGATTTCTTTGTACTGTCACAATCCGCAGTGGGGGAAAAAAAGCAGAGAGGAGACCTGCTCCAAGCTTTTGTCAAAGCTTTGGTAGGTGATTGTTAGGGGGTACACAACAAGAATGTGGAAAGGCATCTTATCCACTTTGGTGCACTTTTTGTGGTGGGGAGCACTTTGATGCCTCTTTGGCATCTCAGTACTGGAAGCATCGCTGAATAAAATCCCATTCTGGACCATTCTACAGCACATTTAAAGTGCAACTCAATAATGAAACAATATTCTGAAATTCTGTCCTTCTTAAAATGCATGAATTCACAATTAGCAGAATGTTTGAAGGCTTTTTAAGGCTGAGTTGGATAGATTCTTCATTGACAAGGGAGTCGAGGGGTATAGGGGGTAGACAGGAAAGTAGAGTTGAGGTCATGATCTTATCAAATGGCAGAGCAGGCTTGAGGAGCTGAATGACCTACACTTGCTTTCATTTCATAGGCTTTCACTGCTGCATTTGTGATATTCAAGCAATAGTTTGATATAAAAATAGCAAGATGAACACGTACTGCCTGCAGTGAAATAAGCTGATAAAGGTACAAGAAGATTTCATTACGTTATACGCAAGAGTCTTTTTCATGTCAAATCTGAACTGGACTGGACAGCTCAATGGAAAAAGAAACATAAAACACATATTTTACATTTTAGCTAGTCAGGTTCAATTCCAGGCTGCAATAAACTAAAACTGTACTAAAATGCAAAGCGCCTCAGGCAAATGTGAATGAAAGTCTGCTGAGCAGAGGATAACTTATTTACTGTATATCCAACAGTTCTTGCATTGCATCTTCTGGGTGCAGTAAAACTTGACTTGGACATCCAAACAGTTTGAGTACCAACCACAATATTGTACCGAATAAAAACTGCATGAATGATTCATCTTCAGAATCCAACAGCCTATGTGCAAGTAAGATCAACAAAAAAACAGAGTGCCTCTTATGTTGCCATAACAACCCAGTCTCGTCTCCATATATCGTACCTTCTCTTGTCACAAGCAATTGCTCACGTAATATTTAAATTAGTTTAAAATTGAAAGCAAAAATGGAGTGTTAAATAAGGCTTCAAAAATGAAAAAAAACAGTTTGTTCCTGCAAAAGTCTGTTCAGCTACAATTTTACCACATGCTATTAGTTGGTAAAGTCTACTGAATGATCAGAAATATGACATTGTAAAGGCAATTTGATGTGCTCCATGCCACATCGTTCACTATGATATGCTATTATTTCAACAGTAAAGTGCAGCAACACAGAAATATTGCACAAATGTGTCACATTTTAAGATTTCTTTGGACTTATTTTGCAGAAATGATTTGGAGGAGTAACTTTTAAATGTAGGTTTTCTAAAGCCAAATGTTTTTTTTAAGAAAGACAAAAGGCAGTTAAAATACTGATGAGATAGGCATTGAAGTTGATTTCTTGAGTGCTGCAAAGAATAAACAACTAATTGTCTGTTTTAATAAAGGAGAAACACCTCTAACCAGTGTGTTTGGAAATCCTTGGTCCTCGGCAGCAGCTATCTAGCATCAGACATTCTCTCTAGTTGTTAACATAGGGAGGATTAAATAGGTACAGAGACACATAACACATTCCCCTTAAACAAAAATTTGCTGGGATAAGCTTTCACCCAGATAAAGATTAGGATGCATAATGGTGGTTGGAAATTGTTTCAAGACAAACAACCCACTGACATGGGAAGTATATGCAGCATATTCATTATTTGGTATTGGTGCACAAAGGGAAGTTATACTAAATGAACCAAGTGGGTCAAATCATAACTGTTGCTCCATATGCTAATTTGCTTAATTTTCATTTGGCTTTGATCTCACTGAAGTGTGGACAGTCCTCCTACTGAAAAACTGGAGAAAACAAATAGGTAAAAGACAAGATATATAAACATATGAAATGGAAGGAAGAGTAGGTCATTCAGCTCCTCAAGCCTGCTCTGCCATCTGATGAGATCATGACCTCAACTCTACTTTCCTGTCTATCCTCTATATCCCTCGACTCCCTTGTCAAAGAAGAATCTATCCAACTCAGCCCTAAAAATATTCAACAACCAGCCTCCACTGCTCTCTGGGGCAGAGAATTCCACAGGCCAATGAACCTCTCAGAAAAAAAGTCTTCACACCTCCATCTTAAGTGCAAGACCCCTTATTTTTAAGCTGTTTCCCTGGTCTAGTATCTCGCATACCTTAACAACCATCCTGTTAATTCTCACAAATACAGGCCCAAGCTATCCAACCTTTTCCCATAAGACAGCCTCTTCATCCCAGGAAACAGTCGAGTGAACCTTTTCTGAACTACTTCTAATGCAATTATGTCTTTTCTTAAGGGCACCAAAACTGCAGATGGTACTCCAGATGTGATCTCCCTATGGCCCTGTACAACTGCAGCAAAACACTCCTACTTTCATACTCCATATTTTCATATTTTGCCATATTATACTCCACGTGACAAATCTTTGCACACTCACTTAACCTATTTTGCAGACTCCTTACGTCCTCTTTGCAATGTACTCTCCCATTTATCTTTGTAAGATCAGCAAAATTTAGCCACCATACATTCGGCCTTCACCTAAGTCACTGATGTAGATTGTAAATAGTTCAGACCCCAGCACTGATCGCTGTGACATTCCATTGATTACAACCTGCTAACCCAAAAGTAATAAATAGACTTATCTCTACTCTCTGCTACCTATTAAGCAAGCAATCCTCTATTTATGCAAATATGTTACCCATTACACCATCAGCTCTTATTGTATGGTAGTCTTTTTTTACAGCACCTTAGCGAATACCATTTTGGAAATCCAAGTACACCACATTTATAGGTTCCCCTTGTTGGGCTAACTGACCTGTAGTTTCCTGCTTTCTACCTTTCTCCTTTCTTAAACAAAGGAATTACATTTGCTATTTTCCAATCTGACAGGACCTTTCCAGCACCTACGGAATTTTGGAAAATTGAAACCAATGCACCTATCTCAGTAGCCACTTCTTTTTGGAGCTTTGAATGAAATCCATCAGGGCCTGGGGACTTGTCAGCCTTTAGTTCTAATTCTTTTCTCAGTGTTCTTTCCCTGATGATTATAACTGATTTAACTTCTGCCCTCTCTTTCACCTCCTGATTTACAAGTATTAGTGGGGTGTTATTTGTCTCTTCTACAGCGAAGACACAAAATGTCTTGTATCCACCTTTTCGTTATTTTTCATTAGTAGTTCCCCAATCTCTTGCAGACCAACCCACACATTAGTTGCTCTTTCCTTTTTTAAACAGCTTTATAACTTTTACTATCTGTTTTTATATCTTTTGCTAACTTTCTCTCATACCTTAACTTCCCTCTATTTTCAGTTATTCTTTGCCATCCAATTTTCGGACTTGCCACTAATCTTCACAGAATACACTTTTTCCCATCAATTTGATACTCTTTAAATTCTTTAGGCATCCTTCTCCTCGCATTTTTTGTCACTGGAATTGATCTCTGCTGAGTGTTATGAAATATTTCCTTAAATGTTTTCACTGCATTTCTACTGTTTTACCCCTTAATCTAATTTACCCGTTCACTTTTGCCAACTCTGTCTCTTGTAATTGCCTTTATTTAAATTTAAAACAACAGCCTTAGACCCACTCTTCTCTTTTTCAAACTGAATGCAAAGTTCAATCATGTTCTGATCACTGCCATGCAGGGACCCCCTTAATGATGAATCATTAATTCATCCTGTTTCATTGCACATTACCAGGTCTAGAACAGCACGTTTTCTGGTTAGCTCTAGAACATGCTGCTCTAAGACACTGTCAAAAATACCTGTCAGGAACTCATCTTTAATTTGTCACATCTTCCTTCATGTGATCGCTCATTTCCATTTAGTTTAGAGCCCTTTCTATCTCCTAGTTCTACAATTTGCTGGAACACTGGTTCCAGCACTGTTCAGATGCAGACCATCCCATGGTACAGCTCCTATTTTCCCCAGTGCCTGTGAATCAAAATTAATTTCTCTTCCCTCAATCTTTGAGTCATGCACTCAACTTTCTAATCTGACTCACCTATGCCAATATGCTCATGGCTCAGGTAATAATCCTGAGATTCAGCTTTTCAATTTGGCACCTAGCTGCTTAGATTCCCAAGCAGAACCTCTTTCCAAACCCTATCTACATTGTCGGTACCCACATGGACCACAACAACTGGATTCTCTCCCCCTGCAGTAGCTCTTCAGCACAGACCAGATGTCCCAAATCATGGTACTGAGCAGGCAACCTTGTCTTCTGAACAGTTGCTCTCAGCTACAAACAGCAGTGTCTATCCCCTAACTATTGTTTCCAACTACCACTACATTCCTATTTACTCCCCCTTTTTGATCAGTGCTACAATCAGTTTGATTATCCACCCTGCAGCTTCGCTTACATCCATACAAGCTGCAAGAACCTCAAACTTGTTGGACAATTGCAAAGGCTGAATCGGCTTCCCTTCTAGCTTGTCAATCCCCTGATCTGCTTCATTCACTGTCACGCCCTCCTGTCCCTGACCACAGACCAAATCAGAACAGCTTATCCCAAAATGAGTGACAGACTGCCTTCTGGAACAAGTGTTCAGGTAACTTTTCCTTTCCCTGACGCACTGCAGTGTCTGAACTTGGCCTCCAGATCATTAATTTTGACCTAAGGCTCTAGCAATTGACACTTACTGTCGATGTAGCTGCTGCAGATCATACTGGTGTCCACCAGGCCCCACATGCCACTGCTGCTACACATCACCTGCCTGTTAACTGTATTGTGTTTTAATTAACTAATTATTTTATTAATTAAATTCTAATTAATTAATGTTAAGAACGTCGTATTTCTGCATCTTCAAGGTCACCATACAAGTTCTTACTGAATCAAGGCTGTAACACAAGAAACATGGAATCCATTTACAGGAGCAACCGAGACTTTTGGACCATTCTGCAGACAGAAATTTGTGGCATAAATCTTCAGTCACATTGTTATAGCTACTGATGTTTTTCTGCACATTATAAATACAGTAGCAATATGATTTTATTCACTAATCTCAATTGCGTACTGATGTAGCACAAAGTCCACGTTTCCCCCAAATTCTTATTTTCAATTTCACTGATCTATATTCAAATTTATTATTAATGATTATAGCTCACGTCTGACCAAATGTCCCAAACTGAATTGGTGGTGTGGATGGGGAAAATAGCAAGTGGATATAATCAGCAGATTTTATCATGCAGTTCACCAATATTGTGTTTCCACAACAACGTTAAAGGCATAATTTTGCTTTGCTGTAACACTGATGATCATATAATAACAACTTTATACTAGTAATAATAACAACTTTATATAAGTAAAAGACAAATACCAGAGCCAGGGTACTTCAGCTTCTAGACTGTAATACAAAAGGGGGTCTTAAAGTTACTAGGAATGCAAAGTGCCACTTTTCATAGGCCATCTTTCGATATCATGTCATCTTTGTTCCAAAACCCTTCCAGTACAATGTCCTCTTTCTTTTCATAATGTTCAGATTCTCTAATTGTGTTCACATATTGCCAATGCCAGTGATGGCAGGAGGAACACTGATTTTGTGAAACAAAGAAGGGGAAATCAGGTTTTGTATGAAATGATTCTCCAGATCCAGTGAAATTGTGAGTAACTTCCTTTGCAGAATGTAACAGCACCTAAATATCAGTACCACCAAATTCTGGGTTTCAAAAAAATCAAATAGCTTCATACCACAAACTGCTTTACTAAAACCACTGCACTGTGAAATTAATAGTACAATTTGCTTTTCTACTAACTTATGGACAAGACATCAATGCATACATAGGACCACCAGTTCACAGTCCAGTCCTTAACCTGACTGAACCCTGGGGTTAATGTACACCAATTTGCTTAAACCCTTACTGCACCCAAAGTAAGCATAACCATACTAAAATCTTTTATACATCCACTTTGTTATATAGGATGTGTTATATTAGAAGCTGATCCTGAGCATCCATGAACTACTGTAGACAACACTGTGAAAATATGTTCAATATTAAAGTTTTGTTTTGTAATGAGAGCACATTGCTTAATTGCATGGCAATCAGATCACTGGTATTCCAAAAATCATTTCAGTATTAACTTTTTCTTTTAGCAACTGACATTTCTAATATCACAAAATAAGATCTTAAACAAGATTAAACATTTGGAAATGTTACTCGGCTTCCGAAGACATTAAATTTTTCTGTTGAGTTGCCATTTGTGTCTTTTAATGCCTTCACTGAGATTTTCACTCAAGAGCTTCAATTTCTCCCCAAAGCCTAGGCTTGCGCTTGGTATTTTTGCTTAGAGCTGTGATCCGGAGCTAAATTTGGAGTGCGCTTTCTGAATGTGTGCAATGGACCTAACTTCCCAGACATGCAGTTCTGTTCAGCCAGCTGCACCGAAAGGTATTTTTCAACGCTTGGTAATGCCTTCCCAGCAGTGTTACTTAAAATAATTTTTTTTAAAAATTGGACAAATTCCAAGTTTCGTTGACGTAAAACTTATATTGAATTTAATAAAGGGTTGTACGCGCGTGGTGATGTTGGGGAGAGATGCAATACCTGCTAACACTTGTTAAATTAGCTTTTAAATATTGTAATAAATTAAGGGAGTGAAAAAAATTCAAATCTTCAATAACTTCCAAAAAAACTCCCTGAATTTTGATGCCGTGTTTTTACTCATTCTTTCATGGGTTGTGGGCATCACTGATATGGCCAGCATTGTTGTCCTAATTCCCAATAGCTTTTGAACAGAGGGTAGTGAGCAGTTATAAGTTATTACTATGGATCTGGAGTCGCATGTAGGCAAGACCAGTTAAGGAGATTAATTGTCGCGAAAACACCATCTAATGATAATTTTATGGCCACTATTGCCAAAAGTACCTTTCAATTCCAGATTTTTATTCGCTGAATTTAAATTCCATCAGCTACCACAGTGAGATCCAAACCCATGTCCACAAAGCATTACTCTGGGCCTCTGGATTCCTAGTCCAGTGACATTACCACTATACCACCATCTTCCCCCATCAGTCCGATTATCTCCATCATATTGTTGGAAAAAGATGACACTTTTTTTTACACCCTCCAGACAAAAATACTAATTTTAACATCTCAGAAAGAGGGACAATGAAAAAGATGACTTAAAGAGAGGCATAAGGTTTCTTCCGTTAATCGAATTTCATCAGCATTTATTTCTTCAGAAGTGAATGGATGAATTTTGGAAACAAAATCTCGCTAAGAAACAGAGGGTAGGTGGAAACCGATTGAGAATGAAAGGACTCTAATTCCTCCCCCCCACAAACAACCTGGTGGAAAGAGTGAGTGGGAATGGGGGAAGAAGTGAATGGAGGGTTAATGGTGAGGCAGACAAAAGGTAGTTCAGCAAATAAGAGGGGAGGGTGCAGGGCTTCAGTGGGCATATCAAAGGGAAAGATCTCAAAATGGAGATGGTCATGTGAGGAAAGGAATGGGTGGTAGAAAGTAAAGCGGTACTCGAGGTGATTAAATGAGGGACTGAGGTAAGACATGGAAAGAAATCTGAAGAAAGAGTGATGTTTACCCCACAATCTAAAATCAGCGTGGTGACTCCTTTCTCTACTACATGACACCATCACCACCTGAAAAGAAAGTAAGTGTCAGACTGAAGCAGCAGACGGCAAATTTACAAACAAATGCAGTAAAAGGAAATACAGCAGAGGAGGAAAATTGGAAACCAAAGAGACTGAAGGGGAATTAGCAGCACAAAGACATTACATACGATAAATCACATTATCTGAGCTATATGCAGTGCTCTAGAAGAATGAAAAAGAACAAGTGAACAAAGAAAATTACAATACAGGAACAGGCCCGTCAGCCCTCCAAGCCTGCACCGACCATGCTATCCAGCTAAACTAAAACCCCGTACCCTGCCGGTGACCATATCCCTCCATTCCCATCCTATTCATGTATTTGTCAAGACATTCCTTCAAAGTTACTATTATACCTGCTTCCACTACCTCCCTTGGCAGCGAGTTCCAGGCACCAACCACCCTCCATGTAAAAAAAACTTGCCTTATACATCTCTTTTAGACATTGCCCTTCACACCTTAAACCTGTGCCGCCTGGTAATTGACTCATCCACCCTAGGAAAAAGCTTCTGACAATCCATTCTGTCCATGTCCCTTATAATCTTGTAGACTTCTATCAGGTTGCCCCTCAACCTCCATCGCTTCAGAGAGAACGAACCAAGTTTTGCCAACCTCTCATAGTTAATGCCCTCCATACCAGGCAATATCCCGGTAAATCTTTTTTGTACCCTCTCCAAAGCCTCCACATCATTTTGGCAGGGTAGCGACCAGAATTGAACACTATATTCCAAGTGCGGCCTAAGGTTCTATAGAATTGCAACATGACTTGCCAATTTTTAAACTCAATGCCCCGGCCGATTAAGGCAAGCATGCCGTATGCCTTCTTGACTACCTTCCCTACCTGCGTTGCCACTTTGTGACCTGTGTACCTGCACAATCAGATCCCACTGCCTATCAATACTCTTAAGGGTTCTGCCATTTACTGTATATTTCCCATGTGCATTAGACTTTGCAAAATGCATTACCTCACATTTGTACTCTCCCCTCTTTCTTGCTGAACTCCTCTCCTCTTACTTACTGATTTGCTGACAAAAAGAATGATGGTACAAGGTATCAATGATAACTCATCCTCCCTGAACTGTCTTTTGTCTGCTTCATCGTTAACCCTCTATTCACTTCTCCCCCACTCTCACTGGGGGGGGGGGGTGTGTGTGTGTGTGTGTGTGTGTGTGTGTGGGGGGGGGGGGGGGGGGGTGGGGGGGAGCAAAATGGGGAGAATTACAGTCCCGTCATTCTCAATCAGTTTCCACCACCCTCCCTTAGTAAGATTACCATGAAACTGTAGTGAATGCAAACATTATGGAACAAAATGGCTTTATGAAATATATGAATGTGTGTTAGAAGAAAGATTATAATAAGGTTGAAAAATTTCAGTGAAATTTGTTATCTATTTCCTCTAGCCATAGTTCCAATATGAATACCAAAGTGCTCTGCAGCTAACAAGGAAGCCTGATGTTTCAAAATCCTCATCTTTCATTTAAATAATTTGATTAGCATAAAAAAGGAAGCTCAATACCTTTCATACACCTCTTTTAGGTTGTAATCATAAAACATAATTTCAGCTTCAAACAGAAAAATTAATTTACCTGGTATTAGCTGTGCACAAGTGTTTACTCATTTTCCAGAAAAGTGCTACATTCTAAAATTCAAAATTATTCATCTTTAAACCAGTGCCATCAGCATGCAATTGGCAAATGCTAAACAGGACTCTTCAAATGGGAAATTTTAAGGGATAAGGATGTAGCGGCACCATGAGGCACTAATTATCTATCAATGTTTCTCCCACATTTTCAGAATAAGCTTCCTTCTTTGTTTCTACATCCCTGTGATTTGTTTTTAGAGAAGGGTGGCGACAATATACAACAGTTCTATTATTTTTCATAACCAGTGTGTTCACATGCTTGTGCCAATCTAGAAACAGAAACTAGGGACCAGACCTTTGGAATGGAGGTGCCTCTGGCAGAGTGGGACATATTACAATACAGAGATGTGCAGCTGAGCAAGACCTTTAGGTTAGTGGTGCCTCCAGTAGATTGGGACTTAATACAATAAAGATGTTGACCAAGACGGACCTCTGCATTGGGAGCTGTCTCTAGTAGAGTGTCATTTATTACCATACGGAGATGCCCAGTTGAATCAGACTGACATTCCAGCCATTAGGTCCCTACAAACTAGGAGGGGGCTCCTTGGCAACTGTGTCAAAAGGAACTGGAAACTACTTAGGTCAGGCAGCATCTATGGAGACAGAAGCAGAATTCATGTTTCAGCTTGATGACCTTTCATGGAAACTAACTGCTGCAGATCTGAGAGCACAGCCACAGAAGAAACCTCCGAATTGCCTTGAAAAGCTGCCAACTTTTGCACTGAACTTTGTAAGTCTGCTCCTGGGCCTTACCCACGGTGACATCGCACTCTTCAGTGAGAATGAAAATCTTGACCTCCCTTTTGCCGACATTTGAAAGCTGGTTCCTAACATGTTAGAGATGGTCCTGATGTCCAGAGTTCCAGCTGACAATCAGTAAGGAACTGGAAGTCTGTGCACAAATAATTCTTCTCTCCTTGCTGTGTTCTTGTCCGATGACCATTGCCTTTTGCCTTGTACCATCATCCTTTTTGTCTGCCTTCTGCCGGATTCCTATTGTTCTTACCTCCCTCTTCCTCACCATTTTTTCTGCTCCTATACTTGCTCAAAATCTATGTTATCTGTAATTCTTCTCCCTTTCTGAACAAAGGTTATCAATTTGAAACAGTAGCTCAGTTTCTGTTTACAAAGATGCTTCCTGACCCTCAAGTATTTTCAGCATTCTACCTATTCCTTTCAAAGCTCCAGCAGCCACAAAATTTTGCTTTTGTATTTGTTTACTTGTAGTAGCTGCCCTAATCTACTGTTGAAAATCTTCCTGATCATGCAGTTTGCAGCTCATTTGCAGTGAATTTGTTAATAGGTTACCTGAAGTTACAAGGAGCTCCTACCATCATGACTTCAAATTAGCATATTTGAAAGTAAACCCATTAGAAACGTTTGCGAAAAATGGTTGTGCAATTTATAAGCAACTGAAGTAATTGACTGTGAGCCATATTTGGTTACGTACTTTACATTTGCCAGATTTCTCCGGTTGTTCACAATGGTGGGATCTTTGGGTCATTAGGATTTCCTATTAACAGCAGGGGACCAGAAGGTTCCACTCCCAACACAAGAAACATGCTGAGAATCCCACCCACCACTTTTTACATCCTAAATCAGGAGGAATATGCCACTTGGCCCCTCAAGCCTGCTATGCCACTAAATAAGATCAAATCAAATGGCTGATCTGATTAGAACTTCAACCCCACATTCCTACTTAACCCCAATAATCTATCCTCCCCCGCAATTTTGGTCTTGTATGTAGCACCTAGCCTTATTTAAATTTGAACTCTCTATCCTTTCCTGTTAGGATCTGTTTATCATTTCCTCTTTCTCTTTTGCCTTGCTCTACTCTTCAGTATACTACACCTTTCCAAATTTGATCCCTAATCCCCACTATTAAGTTTAAACTCTTTATAATTCCCTAATTATACGACTCACCAGAACATCAGCCCCGCCTCAGTTCAGTATACACCATCCCAGTGTTACAGATCCTACTTTCCTCAGCACTGATGCCAGTGTACCAAGACGAACCCGCTTCTCTCACACCAGTTTTGAGCTATGCATTCATTTCTCTAATCTTATCTGTCCGACGCCAATTTGTACATGGCTTGGGTAACAATCCAGAAATTATGACCTTTAAGATTCTATTTCTTAATTTGGTGCCTAGCTCCTCATACTGACCTTGTAGAACCTCGTTGGTACAAATTTCAGTCTCTTTACTTAAGAATACAATTGCATTAGCAGTTCAGACAAGGTTTTCTATGAAAAATATATCAGTATGGTGTGGCAATAAGTTACCCTATGTTTGATACTCCAAGTTAGGTGATCAAAGGAAGGTCAGTGTTGGATTTACTGGAATGAAACTCAGTTTTTCCAGGTTAAGAGCAGGAAGAGAATACAGATTGTTCAAGGTTCCTTTCTCAATTATTATCTAATTAACACAGTTAGAAAGTACATATGAATATCAGACGACAAGTGGATTGTGTTTGGCTCCGATGATTTTGACAGTCATATTCTTGTATCCATGTTGGCTTACAAAGCCAATGCTGAGTGTGGATCAGGCAAACCCTTAATCCATCTCCTTGCTTGCTCCAAAAACTAATTCAAATTTAATCCAATTCATGGTCGCCACAAGAGAGATATACAAGATCCAGCTGACAAGAAAGGGCATTGCACCTGATCCTGAGCTTGATCCCAGCAAAAAGGGAGAAGTTTCTTTACCTAGAGAGTGTGGAGAACGTGGAATAGTTGAGGTGAACAGTACTGATACGTTTAAGGGACAAGCTGGATAAAAACAAGAGGGAGAAAGGAATATAAGGATATGATGATTGGTAAAGAGGTGGAGTGAGAGGAGGCTTGTGTGGGACAGCAATACCAGCAGATGGATCAAAAGGTTGATTTCGGTGTTGTGCACTTTGCAAATGAAGAGACAGTTCCTCCAAACACTAGGAGATGAAAGCATGTCAAACGTTGTGCAATAATTCTGCATAATTTTGCAGTTTTCATCACTACTTTTGGTGTTCTGCTGGGGTTTGGAGATCTGCTGCCTGGGACTACAAGAAATTACACCACTCTCTTTATCAACCTTCCCCCAGTAACCCCCACCTTACTCACAGACCAAGGAAGATGTTGCAAACCTGAAATGAATGTGGAATATGCTCGAATCACTCAGCAGGTTGAGTGAAGGAGGGAAAGAGTTAACGTTTCAGCTCATTAAGTCGTGTTACGGTGTTGCAGCTATAACCACATCATCTCGGAACAAACAACAGAGCTCATCAGTAGCCACTGTCCAAGGAGGTCGTGAGCAAGGGCAAGGAAGCTACTCGAATCTATGGGACAATATCACATGAATTATAGTTCAGGAGAGTTGAATGAAACCAAATTTGAGATTCGACTAGTGTGCAATTAATTTTTAAAGCCCAATTTCTCATCTGCAAAAAGTCACAGATGCATGAACACATACGCAAACTCAGTTGGTAGCACTCATTCCTGAATCACACGTGCCACGTTTAAGTCCCAAGGACACTAACCATCTAACGATCTTAGATAGTCTCCCTCAGCCTGCTCTGTTGATGTAAAAGATCCTGTGGCTTTATTTCGAAGAAGAGGGATGGGGTTATCCCCAGTAACCTGGGCAATATTACTCCCTCAGCAATATTACAAAAAACTAATTAATTGGTCTTTAATGGCTGCCATGATTCTTCTGTTACAACAGTAACAACACTTCAAAAGTATTTCAGCAGCTGTAAAGACATCTGGTGGTCATGACTAGCACGATATAAATGCAAGTCTTACTATTTTTTTCTTGGACTTTCCCAATCTTGGTTTCAATGAATGCATTTTAGTCGTCTACGTTCTGCGACTTGTTTTAAAATCATTTGGAAATGACAGTTTTAAATACACTATAATGGAAACCTGGAAGTGATTAAAAGGCAGAAATCTAATTAATGGATCCAGATGACGTCAAGACTGTTACAGCAAAGTTCAAATGGTTTACAGAAATCATCTGCATTGACAAATAAAATTACTTCCATTAAATATTTCTGTTACCTATCATTACATTTTATTTTAATATATACTGTTTCAATTTTATGTGACATTTAAAAAAATTGCATCAAGTTCACTCTTATACTGGTAATCACTAACAATGCTGACTCTTCCACTGAGTGGTAACTCCTTAGATAGTGAAATTGATTGTGGTGAATTGAATATGTATTTATCAAAAATAATCTGCAGTGAACTATTTGGAAATTCTATGCCCAAAATATAGAGTTATTATAACATTCAACTTTGTATTACCTAGATAATACTTCAGAGATTTATAACAGAAACCAATTCAATTTTGAGGCAGATTTTGTTTTTAAATGACAAAATACATAAAACATACATTTAAAGCAAATCCTTGGTCAAATCCACCATATTAAAAACTTGGTTCATACATATCAATGACAAAGTTATACTCAGCTTCTAAATGGAAAAAAAAATGTGAATATTGGATCATAGTATGCCAGTGAGACTTATACCCTTACTTAGTTAAAAGTTTTGCTCATGAATATTAGTGCTACACTAATTACCTTACCTATTATGACTTTAATTATAATTTCGCCCATTCCTTTCTAAAAGCACTGGAATTGTGTTGAAGTATGGGTTGGGTTGGTTACTCTCTGATGCTCCATTCAAACAGTAATTATTCAGATATCAGACCGGGCAGCTGGTGTCAACTGACAATTCATCCGCAAGAGACTAACAGCCTCATCTGCGCTCAGTCATTGCCCATGTTTGGGGATAATTGGATGTTCTCTTCCTAACTTTGGGCTACCAAGGCCAATAATTGCCTCATTCCATCCCTCAACATCAAAAAAAATCATTTATGTTGGTATTTAGAGATACAGATTTACAAGAAACATGTCCACTCTTCAATCATTGTGCTCGACTGTGTTCTAACACGGATGGGCTAGCACTTTGTGACAGGATCCTCATTAATTGTTTGTTTCTCACAGCAGTCGCCTTGCATTCACTGGCCAACCATTTTAGCATGTGGAGATAATAGTGCACTTCTCTGATCACAGCTGTCATGGAGGTTAATAATTTGTTCTGGCTAACATACAACTGCCACGCCAAACACTAGAGTCAACATTTATTACTTAAAGTCAGCACAGAAACACTGGAGAAAATACAGGTCAATAACCTAGATTTCATAATATTTCATCATGAAACAAAAGAACAGTATTGCACGGGAAATTAATTACATCCCTTTTCTGCTGTATGGATTTCCAAGGTGCAGAATTCACATTAATAGGCGGAATTCTCCAGAGCTCCAAAGAGAAGCATTTCAGCCCAAAGGCACTCAGTAGAAAGGGGAGATGAAATGTTCAGTGAATGCATCCATTGCTCAGCACAGGGCTTGAACAGCAACCTTTAAGTTTAAAGATTACAAGGCTCACTAGGAGCCATCATTGTTGTTCCTTAAAACATCTTTGTTGCAACGAAAGCATCTGAGGGATCTTCTTTTCACTGCTCTACTAGATGTTACCAGCATTCTTTCACTTCAGTGAAATACCTGTTACCAAAATGCAACCCTGAGGATTTATTTTATGAGTTGTAGCTATTAAACATGAAAACTGTGGGTGTCAGAGTTCTCATTCTATACTCCACACAATGTATTGTTCTGTGCATTATATGCCAACAACATCAAAGTATAAAATTAATAATACTCTTATAAAATTATATGCATTAGTGATTGGGGATGGACAATGCTAACATCATTTTTTTAAAAAAGCTATGTCTTTGTTCTTCCAATGGATTTCCTGTCTCCTCTCCTGAAGAAATTGATTTTTTGTTGAGTGTTAGGATACCAGATCAGAATCTCCAATGTATATTATGATATGACAATACCCCAACAATTTGTTATTTTTAGCATTAATGTGACGATGTGTGGTTTTACTTCAGACATGAATCTACTGACAAATGGGACAGCTTTTATCAAAATATATTTTATGTAACAACACAGTTTAACAGGTGCATCCACATGGATAAATACACCACTGGTTAACAGACATGTTTTGGAGCTTTCAGACCATCTCGCGCGAGAGAGAGAGAGAGAGAGAGAGATGTCTTGTTTCTTTCAGAACCAGGCAGTAACTGCTTGTTTTAAAAATGAAAGAGAAACTGTGTTTTCCCTGGAAGCTTACTTCCTCCCATTAAGCACAGTACTCTGTCCCTATCAATCAAATCAACCCAAACTCTACTCTGAAACCCCCAGGTGAGGCCCAAGTAAACACAAATGCATTTAACTTAGCTTAAAACAAACATTCCAGGTCTAAAAAGTACCACAGGTACTTAACCTGTGCATCCAGCTATAAATTTAAAGGATCTGCTAGACAAATGGGCACCTTACAAAACATCTGAATTTGAAACACACCCCTTATAAGAAACAAGATTTTTTTTAAAAGGCACTGTATCATTCATCACATTGGGTATTGGATGTTTACTTTGCCAAAGTAAAAATTGTTGTGAAAATGTATTCCCATTTTAGAACAAATACTAAGCTCTGCCATCTTGCATCTTACAAGGATGCTGGGGCTAATTGTAGTGCCCCACTATTTTCAAAAGCTGAAGTCAGGTAACTTGACAGAGACCAGGAAAAAGGAATTGGGAGAATTTATCCCATTGCCAAAAAAGGCATCAGCTTTTCTTGAAATCCATGTTAAAAATTAGTAGAATTCTAACAGCAGTATACAGGTGAAGTGGATTAAATCAAAATGCAATGTTAAAAATCTTTCCAAATTATGAATATTGTGTACAAGTACATCAACATGGATAAACAAATTACTGGTTAACAGACATGTTTTGACTACATACTGTAACGATAGAGAATGAATCACTTGTTGAGACAATATCTGTTAGTGCATGAAATAATTGGATGGGACAGCAAGAGTATCCATCACTTCTATATCAGTGCTCTTGGCCTCAAGGGTGAATGAAAACAAGCACTGAAACATACTGAACATGTTAAACTTTTGACAAAATCTGCACATTCAAATAGTTAATCAGTTGTTGGGGCTGGTGATCAGAATTGGAAATGTTGGAAATACGCAATAAGTGGTGTTGGCATCTAAGGAGACATTACGGTTGACATTTTGGTTTGCCGCTTAAGTGGAGAATTAGCAGATAAAACTCTGATAGCTCTGCTACAGACATCTAGAATTTTGTATTTAATTTCAAATTTTCAGTGTTTGTGATTTCCCTTGTAATTCCACAAAGTAAGAACAGCACATTGTTACACAGAAAAGAGCAATCCTTGCAGTTACGTAGAGCAAGATCATATCACGGTGGGAACCATGGCAACCAGCACACTTAAATATGTGAAATACCCCAAATCAGTCTCCTGGCGGCAGGGAAACATCCCCCAATATAGTCAGAGGATAAAAGGAAATGGTATGGTATTTCCAGCTGCTGGCAGTGCAATGCCAATTATGTTCATCAATGAGACAACTGACACATTATCCCCGAGTGACAGCAAAACTTGCCTGGTTCACTAGTCGTCTCCTGGGTGGTATTGTTTGGGGCGGGGTGGGGTCTCTCTCTCTTGCTTTCAGGCGCCATTTGAAGGATCGAGTAAAGGGAAATGTATTGAAAGCCGTCTCCAAGCCACTTGTTGAAGCCTCCAATCACTCTTCTCCGCTCCCCCCCACCCATGACCCTATATTCACCCATCCGTGGTCTGGATTGTTCAGTATTTGGGTGGATGCAGTACCACCAGCACCCACAACTCTCATGGTCGCAGGCTGCCTGAGGAGCTGCTGGCTTCTGATTGGTCAGCAGCCCTTAGTGAGCTCGACTTCCATCGCCGGGGATCTCAATTGCAGGGAAAGTCTGACAGTGGTTAATTAAGTACCTGGTGAGTATTCAATTCCATCTGGTCTTCCCATGGACCTGATGGGAATCTCTCTGATCAGTCGGCAAGACTCCACCTGCCCAACAAAATCTCGGCTACATTAAACCACAGTGACGTGATAATGGAGAAAGAGAATTATGATTGAATTTCTACAGTGTAACTATTAGCAAATAGTTACCAGATCTATCCTAACTATTACCAAATAGATCTGTTACTCAGTTAAATCAAATCACTTTTATGCATTACTATCCCACCCAGTGACAATGTCCATTATATTTTCTAATTCACATGCTTTAGAATATATATTTTAGTCTTGAGGAAATTAACTTTTAACAATTAAAAAAAAGGGGTACCTCGTTGAGAAACAGAAAAGCAACCCTGAAGTGAAGTCTCAGGGTTTGTTAGAGAGTAGTTTACTTCCGTACCGGAAGTTAGGCAAGGGGATTGTTGGGAAGGGGGAGCGGGGGGTATAAAAAGGGGGTAGCAGCACACAGCGGGCAGCGTCGGGAGCGGGCAGCGGAGTGAGTGGGAGCTGAGTGAGAAGGGCTTTGGCTCGCTGGGCTTAGGAGAGAGCAGGCTTAGAGAAGGGCATTGCACATTTCTACCTTTCGCCACTTACAGGAGGTTGGGACATGGCAGGGGCTATAGGGAGGAACATAAGCTGTGTCAGGTGCCGCATGTGGGAGTTCTTGGTGGCGTCACGTGTCCCCAAGGTCCACATCTGTACTAAATGTTTAGAACTGCAGCGCTTGAGGGCTCGGGTCAGGCAACTCGAGGGGCGTCTGGAAGATGCGTTTCTGGTCAGGGAAAACGAGGAGTTAATGGCTAGGAACCATGAGCAGGAAGAGGTCCCAAGGGCTGAAGAGCAGGAAGGGTGGACGACTGTTAGGAGGAAAAAGAGGAAGAAGAAGAGTAGTCAGGGTCCCCCGGCCTCCCAAGGTTCGTCGACAGGGGCACAGAAAGATAGGCAGGAGGGCCAGACTGACTTAGAGGGACAGAAGGGGGCTGGCAAGGTGATAGTGGTAGGGGATGGGAGGGTCCGAGGTATTGATAGGAGGTTCTGTGGACAGAGGCGTGACTCCAGGATGGTGGTCTGCCTCCCTGGAGCAGGGGTAAAGGACGTAAAAGGGTAGAGGGAATTTTGAAAGGGGAGGGGGCACAGGCAGAGGTCATAGTACACGTAGGGGAGGGGGACATAGGAAGGAGGAGTAGGGTAGAGGTCCGTAGGCAATTTAGGGAGTTGGGGTCCAAACTAAGGAGCAGGACTTCCAGGGTGGCACTCTCTGGGTTGCTGCCCAGTACCAGTAGGGCAAAGAATGACGAGATCATGCAGCTGAATGCATGGTTGAGGGATTGGTGTAGGGTAGAGGGCTTTACTTTTGTGGACCACTGGGAGGTATTTAGGAGAGAAGGGCAACTGTACAGGAGGGGTGGGGAGAATTTGAATGGGAGGGGAACTAGTGTCTTAGCAGGGAGGTTAGCTGGGGTGTTTAGGAATGGTTTAAACTAATAGGGAGGGGGGGTGGGGATGTGGCTGGGAGAGAGTCGGGTGAAAGGAAAATTATCAGGGAGAAGGCGGTTCCGAGGGACACTCGCGGGTTGAACTGTGTCTGTTTTAATGCTAGGAGTGTGACAGGAAAAATGGATGAGCTTAGGGCCTTGATGTTTGTGAGGAAGTTAGATGTGGTGGCTGTAACGGAGACGTGGTTACGAGAAGGGCAGGACTGGCAGCTGAATGTTCCTCGGTACAAGTGTTTTAGGTGTGACAGAGGAGGGTTGAAGAGGGGTGGAGGGGTGGCACTGTTAGTAAAGGAAAACATCACAGTAGTGCAGAGGGAGGACAATATGGAAGAGATAGGGATTGAGTCACTGTGGGTGGAGTTGAGGAATAAAAAGGGAGAGATTACGATGCTAGGGGTATACTATAGGCCACCCAACAGCCCGAGGTCAGTAGAGGAAGGCATTTGCAGGGGCATTTTGGATAGGTGCAGGAAGAATAGGGTGGTTGTAGTGGGTGACTTTAATCTTCCTGGAGTGAATTGGAGGGGGCCTAGAGCTGGGGGTACGGAGGGAGAGGAGTTTGTGAAATGTGTTTTGGAAGAGTCTCTAGAGCAGTATGTAACTAGCCCGACTAGGGAAGGGGCCATACTGGATTTAGTGTTGGGTAATGAGCCGGGGCAGGTGGTTGAGGTAGGGGTAAGCGAACACGTGGCTAACAGTGACCACAAGTCCATCTACTTTAGGATAAAAATGGAAAGGGATGAGTGCCGGCCGAACGGGAGTGTGCTGAACTGGGGAAAGGCGAGCTATAGCCGGATTAGGAGGGAGCTGCAGGACACTGATGGGGAGGGACTGTTAGCTGGCAAGTCCACGGGTGGCAAGTGGGAGGCTTTTAGGGGCAAAATGAAAATGTTGCAGGAGAGGTATGTTCCAGTTAAGCGGAAGGATGGGAAAGGTAGGATTAGAGAGCCGTGGATTACAAGGGGTATTGAAGACTTGGTCAGGAAGAAGAGGGGGGCGTATGTTAGGTCGAAACAACTGGGTACAGAGTATGCGCTGGAGGAACATAGAGAGAGTAGGAGGGAGCTAAAAAGGGGAATTAGAAGGGTGAAGAGAGGGCATGAAATGGCTTTGGCTGGTAGGATTAAGGAAAATCCAAAGGCATTTTATTCCTATATTAGGAGCAAGAGAGTACTTAGAGGGAAAATTGGTCCTCTTAGGGACAAAAGTGGGGAGTTATGTATTGAGTCGGAGGGAATGGGGGAGCTCCTGAATGAATACTTTGTGTCGGTATTCACGAAGGAGAGGGGTTCGGAAGCGTGCGGTCTGTTAGAGGGAGCTGAGGATCAGCTGCAGGAAATATCTATTACGAGGGAGGAAGTGCTAGGGCTTTTAGGTAGCGTAAGGGCGGATAAAGCTCCGGGGCCTGATGGTATTTATCCCAGGCTGCTTAGGGAGGCGAAAGATGAAATTGCTGGGCCTCTGGCGCAAATCTTTGTCTCTTCTTTGGACACAGGTGAGGTCCCAGAAGACTGGAGGGTAGCAAATGTGGTACCACTGTTTAAAAAAGGTAGTAGGGATAACCGTGGAAATTATAGACCGGTGAGTTTGACATCGGTGGTAGGGAAATTAATGGAAAGAATACTTAGGGGTAGGATGTATGAGCATTTGGAGCGTTGCGATCTGATTAGGGATACGCAACATGGCTTTGTTAGAGGGAGATCTTGCCTTACGAATCTGGTAGAATTCTTTGAGGAGGTGACAAAAACGGTTGACGATGGGAGAGCCGTTGATGTCATCTATATGGATTTCAGTAAGGCGTTTGACAAAGTCCCTCATGGTAGGCTGGTAGAAAAGGTTAAGGGATACGAGGTCAGGTAGCTAGGTGGATTGAGAACTGGCTGGGCAATAGGAGACAGAGGGTAGTTGTGGAGGGGACCTTTTCGGGCTGGAGGCCAGTGACCAGTGGTGCGCCGCAGGGCTCAGTACTGGGACCTCTCCTCTTTGTAGAATACATAAACGACTTGGAAGAGAGCGTAGGTGGTGTGATCAGCAAGTTTGCAGATGACACCAAGATGGCAGGGTTGGCGGGTACTGAAGTGGAATGTCAGGTGATACAACAGGATATAGATAGGTTGGTGCATTGGGCAGATAGGTGGCAGATGGAATTTAATCCTGACAAATGCGAGGTGATGCATTTTGGAAGAAATAATGCAGAGAGGAACTATGTGATAAAAGGCAGACTGATCAGGAGTATAGAAATACAGAGGGACCTGGGAGTGCAGGATCACAAGTCCATGAAGGTTGCGACACAAGTGGAGAAGGTTGTTAGGAAGGCTTATGGAATGCTAGCCTTTATAGGAAGAGGTATAGAGTATAAAAGCTGCCGTCTAATGCTTCAGTTGTACAGAATGTTGGTTAGACCGCATTTGGAGTATTGCGTCCAGTTCTGGTCACCTTACTACCGGAAGGACGTGGAGACTCTGGAGAGGGTTCAGAGGAGGTTTACCAGGATGTTGCCTGGCATGGAGGGGCTGGGTTACGAGGGTTGGAGAAACTGGGACTTTTCTCCTTGGAAAGACAGAGATTGAGGGGGGACATGATAGAGGTATATAAGATACTGAAGGGAATAGATAGAGTCAATAGTGAGAGACTGCTCCCTAGACTGGGTACAAATACGAGAGGTCATGATTTAAGGGTGAGGGGGGAGAGGTATAATTTGGATGTGAGAGGAAGGTTCTTTACGCAGAGAGTCGTGGGGGTATGGAACGCGCTACCGAGTAGGGTGGTGGAGGCAGGAACGTTGGACTCGTTTAAGTTTCAATTAGACAGACACATGAGCGAAACGAGGATGGAGGGTTATAGTAGGGGCTATTAAATAAGGTCAGAGCCTTGGGAGACACCGGAAATGCAGACTTGTAAGTTAACGTTTTTGTCTTTTTATTCCGCAGGTGGAGGTCCACCTCGTTGTCAAACGAGGGGCATGCACACGGTGGGTCGTGCGTGGGCTGCTCTTGTAGGTTCCGGGAGTGGCCTAGTACTTCATGTCGTTGTGTGTGCTTGATCCTGGACTGGTAGATGGGCGCCGCAACAGCTCGGTGACTAGCACTGCTAGCTGTGCAGATACATGGATTTGGGCCTGTGTCTGTGGGAGTTTGCGCATTCTCCCTGTGGTTGCGTGGGTTTCCTCCGGGCGCTCCGGTTTCCTCCCACACCCCAAAGATGTGCTCTTAGGCTGACTGGTTTACCAAATTGACACTATTCTCCCCTGAATCTGGCTAAGTTAGGGGTTCCATTCGTAGACACGCAGGGTAGAATAGGTGTAGGGTGATGCGGTGGCGCAGGCTCGTTGGGCCGAAGGGCCTGTTTCCCGTGCTGGGTTGTTCTTTGTTCAATACAAACAAGCTCGATAATCCCCAGGGCCCAATAATCTATATCCCAGAGTACTAAAGGAGGTGGCCATGGAAATAGTGGATATGTTGACGATTATCTTACGAACTTCTGCATATTCTGGAACAGTCTCAGCAGATTGACAGTGGCAATTGTAACCATACTGTTCAAAAAAAGTGGGTGAAAACAGGGAATTATAGACTAGTTACCCTGGCATCAGTAGTAGGGAACATACTAGAGTTTATTCTGAAGGGTTAGAAAATATCAATGGGAACAGACGAAGTCAACATGGATTTATGAACCTTTAAAATAGATACGGGTGAACCCTGTGGATGTAGTATATGTGGATTCTCAGAAAGCTTTATCAAAAGTCCCACGAAAGGTTATTATGCAAAATTTGAGTGCATGAGATTGGGGATAATATATTGGCATGGATTGAGAATTGTTTAGCTGACAGAAAACAGGGAATAGGAATAAATGTTTTGTTTTGAAGTGGCATACAATGACTAGCAAAATACCATAGGAGTATGTGCATGGGCCCCAGCTATTCCAATATATATCAATGATTTGGATGAGGGAACCAAAATAAATATTTCAATATTTGCTGACGACACGAAGCTTGATGGGAATGTGAATGGTGAAGGAGGGGGGGCTTTAATGTGATAAAGAAGTTGAGTGAATGGGCAAATACACAACCGATGCAGTATAATATGCATAAACGTGAATTTATGCACTTCAGATGGAGGAACAGATTGGCAAAGTGTTATTTAAATAGTGATATTTTGGGAAATGTTTATGTACAAAGGGATTTGGGTGGCCTAGTATATTAGTCCTTGAACACAAGCATGCAGGTGCAGCAAGCGTAAAGGCAACATATGTTGGCCTCCATTGCGAGAGGACTTCAACACAGGAACAAGGATTTTTGACTGAAGCTATACAGGGCCTGGAAATTGTGTGCAGTTTTGATTTCCCTATCTAAGAAAAGATATACTTGCCATAAAGGGAGTGCAACAAAAAATTCACCTGAATGATTCTTGAGATGGCAGGATTGTCATATGAGAGATTGGGTCCATTGGGCCTGTATTCATCAAAATTTACAAGAATGAGAGGGAGGTTATCTAATTGAAACATTCAAAATTCTGACAGGGTTGAATAGACTAGATGCAGGGATTTTGTTTGGGGCAGGGTGAAGCGGATGGGATCCTAGAGCAAGGGGTCACAACTCAGGATATAGGTTAGGCCATTTAGGATTGAGGTGAAGAGAAACTTCTTCACCCAGAGATTGATCAGCCTGTGGAATTTGTTATCACAAGAAGGCAATGGAGGCTAAGTCGCTAAATATATTTAAGGAGGATATGGATGGATTTCTAGGCTGGAAGGGCCAAGGGGTATAGGGAGAGCACGAAATTATGGCATTGAGGTAGATGATCAGCCATGATCACACTGAATGGCAGCCAAAGAGGTTCAAAAGGATGAATGGCCGACTCCTGCTGATATTTTCTATGTTTCTACATTTAAAATGTTGGGGTCATGTCAACGGATCTCTCCTTGTATGACAATCCTGCCATCCCAAGAATCATTCAGGTGAATTTTTGCTGAACTCCCTTTAAGGTAAGTATATCTTTTCTTACATAGGGAGATCAAAACCGCACGCAATTTCCAGGTGTGGTCTCACCAAGGCTCTGTGTAGCTGCAGTCAAACATCCTTGTTCCTGTATTGAAGTCCTCTCGCAATGAAGGCCAACATATCATATGTTGCCTTTACACTTGCTGCACCTGCATGCTTGTGTTCAAGGACTAATATGCTAGGCCACCCAAATTCTTTAGTACATCAACATTTCCCAAAATATCACTATTTAAATAATACTTTGCCAATCCATTCCAGCCAAAAGGACAAGATCATATACAGCAGGTTGGTTTACGTCGTTAAAAGATCTGGAAATACGACACTTAGTTATTCTTGCAAAGGATATGCATTTTCCTAGAATTATGACAAGTTTTGGGGTTACAAATTAGTTAATTTATATTTCTACCTGGGACTATGCCATGTGAGTCATGTTACCATAGAGATGGGCAAAAGAGATGATACTTAATGAGATTCTCTGATTTTAACTTAATCTCTGTGAATTCAGTTAAGGCATGGCCGACAGGCTAGTTGAGGTTGGAAAGCAGCAAAGAAACTGTTAGATTTGAATGTTATGTAGCTTGTAGCTCCAAGAAGTTGACGGATAAAGCAATACCCACCACTGGAGTAGAGTAGATTCTTCTTTCCACGACAAAAAAAACCCATCATATAAGTCTATAAACTTACAACTGTGTAGTAATAAAAACCAATCTGCGCAATTGAATAGGAACTGGTACTCAATATAAGACAAAATTGAAGACCAAGATGGCGCCACAGTGAGGCAACTTCTTGCCAGCTGTGCCCAGCTTATCTTCAAATTCTATCTTTTACTCTCATTCTGTGCTTCTCAAACTTCATTCTAACTCTTTTCTACACCCTAGCTATGACCGTAACACTACATTCTGCATTCTCCTGTTTCCTTCTCGATGAACAGTATGCTTTGTCTGTATAGCACGCAAGAAACAATACTTTTCACTGTATGTTAATACATGTGACAATAATACATCAAATCAAAATTGGAAAGGAAAAAACGACTTGTTTAACTGGGCACTAAAAGAAGAAATCTACAGTAATCCCCAATAAAAGGCAGTTAACCTTATTGTAGCTAGACTTCTGAAAGCAGTCAACTTGAATGAAGTTTGAAACCATAGCAATTCAAAACAAGAGTGTGTTCTGGTACTTTAAGGTCCTGTGCAAAAGTGACAAGGAGGCCCATCCTGGAGCTGGAATCCAGAGTCGTGATGTCGGTAATGACATTGGAGCATCACATAGCCTAACAGACAATGGAAGGACCCCCATGAAATCCTGAACCTTCGGTAGAGCCAGAAGACTAAAGAGAAATCAAAGTGAATTCCAGAGATTGTGATATAACTTTGAGTTGGTTCCAGGAAAACTGAATAACCCTTGGGGGGGGGTGGGGGAGGCAAACAGAATGTAGAACCAAGTTGATAGCATTGATATTTATCAGTTGTGTTAAATTAATAGAACTTACTTTAATTCTTTTTGATACACAAATAAAATTTGTCTTGCTTTTAAAATGCCAAATCTTGTGGTGTAATTCTGTCAGTTTATCGCTGCATGTTCAGACTTCTTTAAACATTAAGTCACTAATAGGATCATAACACCATCTCCACATTGCCCCAGATCATCTATTGCTGAAACACTCATCCATGCCTTTGCCACCTCTTGACATAATTGTTTGTATTTTC
Organism: Carcharhinus amblyrhynchos; assembly: GCF_965287045.1. Taxonomy (NCBI): domain Eukaryota; kingdom Metazoa; phylum Chordata; class Chondrichthyes; order Carcharhiniformes; family Carcharhinidae; genus Carcharhinus; species Carcharhinus amblyrhynchos. The sequence continues at coordinate 39,231,258 of NC_137340.1, forward strand.
TACTAGCTGGCACCCCATCCTTCATGTTTTGTAAACTTCTGCTGCAGGAATTTCAGACTAAGTCCCATTCAGTCACTATTCCAATCCTTGCACACCTACACTGGCTCTAGGTCCCACAGAACTTCCGATGCAAAATTCCCATCCTCATGTTCAAATATCTTAATTGCCTTAGCTCTGTCTGTCTCTATACCTTTCTCCAGGTTGAGAACCACACAAGCTTTTCAGCTTCTTCTACCTTGGCCTCCAGTGTATTCCTTTTCCTCTGCTTCAACATTGAAGGCCACATCTTCAGTAATCTAGGCCCCTAGCTTTGGTATCCTTTCCCTAAAATTCACTATCGCTTTTCCTCCCTTCAATGTTACTAATATCTTCATCTTTGACTTATGTGATAATACTGTGCCTTTAAGAAATGTATTTGTGTCATACTTCTTGTGCAGGGACTTTTTTTTAAAGTAGTCTGTTCTATCCTGTGCCACTTTGTCTATAACTGGCACCTAAAAAGTTGATGCTACAGCAGCATAATTGATCTTAATGGCTGAAATGTTTGTTTTATTCTGGACTAATGCAGTGTTGTTATTTTAGTTTGTTTCCATTAGTATTTTTCAGAGTGGGGTTTGATCAGATTGACTGACAGGAAAAATCATGTGACTGGGCAGGATTAGGCTTACACAGAGATATCAAGTCAGTTGCTGTTTCTAATCTTTAGAGAAAGGTAGCTCTCTATATGTCTCTTTCTTTCCCTGGAGATGGGAACCTGGCAGAAAATAGGTCCCTTTCTCAGAAGCTCTACTGTTTGAGGGTACAGCTTTCTCTTGAGGCTGCCGTATAGGAGTCAGAAGACAGACATCTTTCTGTATCTGTAACAAAGATTAAAAGATTGGAAACATAGCACCTATGTGAGCGTATCTGATTTTTGTGCCAATGCGGAAAAAGGGTACATGTCTGTATTGCTTAAATTGGAACAATAGGGATAGTTAGCTGTTAAGAATTACGCCACAACACGTTTAAGTATTTCAAGTGGTAAAACTTATGCTAATTCTTTTTGTTATGTTTTAACTATGTTGTTAAATAAAGTTTGTTTGAATAAAAGCTTCCTAGTAGGTTAATAGGATTACATCTGGAGCGAAACACCTTATGCTCCCACTAATGCCAAAATCAAATGAAGTTGGGGTCTAGGCTAACTTCATAACATACTTTGGAGTTTCTGATCTGGTCCCTAACACGTAGCATCCAATATTTTGCCCAATTATATCTTAACAGTTTTCTACGTTTATCACATCATACTGAATTTATTGAAAATATACGAAGCTGGATAATTTATTTCTGTATCCAATTCTTTGAATATAATTCCATTCCATGATGAATGACTGCTAATCATCAACATATTTCCTCCTGCACTTCACATTATGTTCACAAAAACCAGATTTTCAACCTAAAGTGTGGACCAGACATTATATTATGACAAACATTTAAGTAGCCATTGGTGAATGAATTTAAAATATATGTAATGGAGGCAGTGAGGGAACAGAAGCCACTAACAAACTAGTAAAATATGAAGCCCCAGAAATAATAGAACCTAGGTTTATCAGTTCATCAAGTTTTGATTCATTTATTCCCAGCAGAAAAAGAAAGCAGCTTCTGTTACTATAAGGCTTACATTTCTGAAACATTTTTGAATTTCATGCTAATGTAGGGTATCCCTCAAAGGATGATTAAAGGCCACCAGTCAAAAGAAACAGAAACTTTGAGTCTGCTCCGTCATTCATTTTGATCATGACTGGTGATTCAACTTAGTAACCTTTTCCTGCTTCCCCCACCCCTCCATATCCTTTCAGCCCCTTTGTCTCAAGAGCTATATTTAACTCCTTCTTGAAAACATATGACATTTTGGCCTCAACTGTTTTCGCGCGCTGGTAGTGAATTCCACTGGTTTATCACTCCGAGTGAAGAAATTTTTCCTCTTCTCAGTCCAAAATGGTTTACCCCATATCATTAGAATGTTACCCCGACTCTAGACTTCTCTGCCACTGGGAACATTCTTCCCACATCTACCCTATCTAGTCTTGTTAAAATTATATAGGTTTCTATGATTTAATTCTAATGATCCTAATTCTTTTAAACGCCAGCAAATATAATCCTAACTGACTCAATCTTTCCTCATGCCAGTCCCATCATACCTAGAATCAGTTTGGTAAACAATTGCTGCACTCTCTCCATATCAAGATCATCTTCCTCAGAAAAGGTGACCAAAACTGCACACAATATTCCAGACATGGTCACACCAAGGCCCTGTATAACAGCAGTAAAACATCTCTGCTCCTGTACCTGAATCTTCTTGCTGTGAAGGCCAATATACCACACACCTTCACCACCTGCTGCATCTGTATGTTTACCTTCAACAATTGGTGAACAAGGACACCCAGGTCTTGTTGTACATTCCCCTCTACATAGTGAGACAATGATACTGTTCTCCTTGGGTTTTTTTTTCAAGAGTGCTAGCAATCAAATCAAAAATTGCATTTTTGAAGCATGGTTACTTAAACCTACTGAAGTGTACTTTTGCTGCTCCAAAACAAACTACACTAAACATAGCTGAATGGAACTTTTATCTTTCTTGTCAATTTTCTTCTATGTTGTCATGAAGGTGTTGACTACTTGCTGTATCATCAACGTCAGTCAGTTTCTGAGACATCACTTATGGCAGCTGCTTTTCATGTGAGCCTGAGTGCCAAGTCATTCCACCAGCTGGAATTACAGTGAGTGGACTCCTTTGTTCATAAGCTATCCCACACAAATGTACCTGCAGCACTGGATAACAATTTAAATTTTGGGATGATTTCTATCTCCCTAGTCCAGAGGTACTGAGGTCAATTGCAGTTAAACATAGCTTGGAAAAAGATCAAACTACTTTAGGTCAATCTGAGATGCCTCTGCACAAAGACCAAGGGTAGACTTCCTGATTTCCTGTTTGTTGATGTCTACACACTAGCTGCTGGTTCAGAGTTGGTTATGCAATAGCCATTGCCTGCCACTTGTGTGGCACAATAGTCATTGCCTGCCACTTGTGAGGCACACATGTTGCTTGCTACTTGTCAGTCCAAGTTTGGATATTGCTCCAGTCTTGCAACATGGGCTCCTTTAGTATCTAAGTCATTATGGATGGTGCTGCACATTGTCATCTCCGTTCCTGACCTTATGATGGATGGTTGAAGCAGCTGAAGATAGTCAGCCCTAGGACACAGGAGGAAATCCAATGACCTGCAACTGAGATGACTGGCCTCACATAGCACAATGGAAGACAGTTAGGTATGACTCCAACCAGTGGAGAGTTTTCTCCCCCAATTCCCATTGACCCTAGCTTTGCTAGGACTCCTTAATGCCATACTCAGTCAAATGCTGTCTTAATGTCAAGGGAACCTCACCTCTTGAGTTCAACTCTTTTGTCTATGCTTGAACCAAGGCTGTCATGATGCAAGAGCTAAGCGAACCTAAACTGAGCTTTAGTGAGCAGATTATTTCTAAACAAGCCACATGTCAGGTCAAGCTTAGATATTGCTCAGGTCTTACTGTAATTGGGTATGGATTGCTTCAGTATTTGGGGTGCTGTGAATGGTGCTGAACATTGTGCCATCGTCAGCAAACACTCCCACTTCAGATCGTATGATAGAAGAAAATCATTGATGAAGCAGCCAGTGATGGTTGGGTCTAGGACTCTGCCCTAAGGAACTCCTGTAACTTAAATGACTGACCAACAATTATAACCATCTTTTTTTGTGCTAGGTATGACTCCAAGCAGCAAAGAGTGTTCCTCCTGATTCCCATTGACTCCAGTTTTGCTTTGGCTCCTGTACACTGCACTCAGTCAAATGCTGCCTTGATATCAAGGGCTGTCACTTTCACCTCGCATCTGGAATAAGCTCTTCTGTCTATGTTTGTACCAAGGCAAGAATGAGATCAGGGGCTGAGTGACCCTGGCAGAACCCAAATTGAGCATTCACTGAGCAGGTTATTGCTGAATAAGTACCACTTGATAGCGCTGCTGATGACCCCTTCCATCATTTTGCTGATGATCAAGAGTAGACTGATGGGGCAGTAAGTGACTAGGTTGGATTTGTCCTATTTTTTCTGTCCAGGACATACCTGGACAACTTCCACATTGCTGGGTAGATGCCACTGTCGTAGCTGTACTGGAACAGCTTGCTTAGGGGACAGCATGTTCTGAGGAGTACAAATCTCTTTACTATTGCCAGAATGTTATCTGGGTCCATAACCTAAATGTCCACCACCATTCAGGACTGGATGTGGCAGGACTGCAGAGCTTAGGTCTGATCTGCTTGCGAGCACACTTTGCTCCGTCTATCGCATGCTACTCATATGACTTGGCATGAAAGTAGTCCTGTATTTCGCTTCAACAGGTTAACAGCTCATTTCTAGATATGACTGGTGCTCTTCCTGGCATGCCCTTCTGCATTCTTCATTGAACATTCATAATCCTTCATTTGAACAGAGGAATGGTAGAAACGCAATACGTTTTAAGCAAGTGAAAGGCAGAGGGACAAAAGAGCACAACCCAGAAAGTTGCCTTCCTTGTTGCCCTCTCACATTAAAAGTTCGAAGTTTATTTATTAGTGTCACAAATAGGCTGACATTAACACTTCAATGAAGTTACTGTGAAAATTGCCTATCCCAACACAACATAATTATTAAAACATTGGGATATTAAAAGATTTGAAGTATACGGCATGTACCTTGAGGTACTGGGTGGACTTCTGTTTGTACCTCTGCTGTACTTAAAGCAGAATACCTCCCTTTCGATCTTCATTAATTCAGATGCAGATATTGGATTTTGAATTTTCATTGCAAGAGTTCTTCGGCAGTTAAACTGATAATGCAATAGCTTAACAGATGAATTCATTTTCAGATACTTCAGCAAAGCACAGTACATTGAAGGGATTCTTCCGAACAATACGTTTCAGCAACACGTGAGTTTCTGAGTCTTCAACACACATTCCTAGGTGGATACAATTGGGATCCACTGGGAGAGATACAGTAGCCATTCTCGAGGAGTCAAAAATCAGTTCTAATTTCAGTAGCTGCTCGACAAGACGATAATCCCCGGTTCTGCTGTACCTTTTTTTGGCTGGCTTTAAATAAATACAGCTAGTTACATATCTGCTTTGATTGTAAGCCACTTTAAAAAAGTGTGAGACTTATTCTCTTATATTTTTTCCACACTGTCTAATAAAAACTGTGCTATCTTTCACACACAATAGCCCATACAATCTCTGTTAAGTGCTGCTACCTTAGTGAACGAGGCAATCTGTTTACACAGGCAGGCTTAGAATCAATATATGTATCTGTTTTCTTCCAGAGCTGAAAAACAGCTATCTGCGAAACCCATTTAAAATTCTTCGTAATGTTTTATTTTTAAATATATAGAAACTATGTGTATGCATATATATATTTCACTTGAGACAGAAAAATAACTACAAATTGGAAGATATATCAAAGTTGCTGATGTGAGTAAATATTATTCCAAGCAGTCAGTCGTGGTACAATCACAGTTTCTTACAGCACATTTAATTTCTATCACTAACACACTTAACTTCAATCATTCTAATAAATTGAAACTGGTTAAACATGCCAAATGTCAGTCAAATCACAAGCCCTATGGACTTGCTCATAATTAGATTTCCACCAGCTGATAATTAAAGTATTTATTAAAATTGTATATTATAATGGATGGAATCTTTCCTTCCATCAACAATAGGTACGTCTGTAAAGATTGTAGGCTCTTATTTATTTTATATATTTAATTTACTACTACCTCTTTGCTGGGTTTTGCGCATGAACTTATGTTTTCTGGGCTGGCTACTTGTGGGGAGAACACTGTGGCACAGTGGTTGGGGTGGCATGGTAACATACTAGTTAGCACTGCTGCCTCACAGCGCCAGGGACCTAGGTTCAATTCCATTCTTGGGTGATTATGTGGAGATTGCATATTCTCCCCATGTCTGCCTGGGTTTCCTCCAAGTGCTCCGTTTTTCACCCACAGTCCAAAAATGTACAGGTTAGGTGGATTGGCCATGCTACATTGCCCCATTAGTGTCAAAAGATGTGTAGGTTAGATGGATTAGCGTTGAGAAACGTGTGCAGGGTTACGGGGCGGGTTGGTGCTGGGCTGGGTAAGATATGCTGTCAAAGAGTTGGCGCAGACTTGATGGGCCAAATGACCCCTTCTGCACTGTAGGTATTCTATGATTCTATAGTGACAGGGCACTCATGAGACAGCAATTTTCCTACTTGTGTTCATATGATTTCATGATTACTGCGGTAAAGATAATGGAGAAATAGTCTTGTCACTACTGCTCAATTTATCCTGTCTTCTCCTAATTTGTTCAAGAGATTATTTTCTTTATGACGTGCCTACTTCCACAGCACTTTTACATGTGTTGCTTCTGCAGGATAGTTACGTGTGCACCGGCTCTGCATATTTATACAACTTACTTATCCTGATGATAATAATTTTTTTGTGAGGCTGTTGTTGAGATAGTGTGTCCATTAATGAGATAAGCATGTGCAAGACATCAGTTTTGGTTCATTAGTAGTACATATTGCCTCTTGAGTCAGAAGGACATAGTTTGAAGCCACACTCCAGAAACATCAGCACATGTCTAGCATGATCCTTCAATGCAGTACTGAAACATCTAACCTTTCAGGTGGGTATAAAAGATCCCATGGCACTATTCAAAGAGGAGGTCCCCTGGCATCTCACCTAACTTTATCCCTCAAAGATTATTGAGCAGATTATTTGCCATTTACCTCTGTTGTTTGTGCAAGTTCGCTGTGCACACTTTGGTGTTCACGTTTCCCTGCATTACAACACTGACTACACTTCAAAAAGTAATTAATTGGTTACGAAGTGTGTTGGAATGCCCGAGATGATGTAAGAGTCTACTTAAATTTTTTTTAAGTTTTTTCTTTCTTGAAGGTAGATTAGTTGAGAGCAATAAGATCAGAGCATTAAGCAGGACTCATTAATAGGAATGATAACTATCAACACAGGATACAATGAGGCCAATGAATTCATCAGACCAGATTTGTATACTCAGATAGGACTGATCTTTCCAAATGCTATGACTGAACTGAGTCAACATGCAGCCAAAGTCTGCAGTAAGGCAGAGAAGCTGGAGAGTGTTCAGGGGTCCAACAGAAGGCAATAGAATCATGAGGATTGGTGTTAAGAAACAGTTCGGGAACTTAAAAAGGACAAGGTTAGGTCTGTGCAGTTACTGAAAATCCAAGTGGTACTCACATTAGGTCCAGA